>NW_024387523.1:9922796-10556257 GCF_900408965.1 Simochromis diagramma | reverse complement strand
TGGCTCTTTTCCTGCAATAAAACTCTTTCTAGTAGGAAACTGCACTGGTTAGCTATATTTATGTAACTGACACATTCCTTTTGGATTTATTTGTAATGTAAACTCTGTATTTATGCTGTTTACCTCATGATTGCTGTGATGAAAATTGAAATAGATGCCACTGTGATAACCCTCTGATAACTGACTATTACAGATCATTGGGAAGTGGGCTTTTTGGCTGATAAGCCTTTTAACTCTCTCCATAAGAGTCCTTAAATCTGAATTTCTTAATTTCTAAAAGACACAGAAGAAACTTCAGTCATATGTGTTCATGTCGTCTGTTCTGTTTGTTTCATTGTGAGAAAGCTCTCAGTCTCATGAACGGGGCGTGAGCACACCGTCGTATTGTTGTTTACTCATGCTTCCATTGTGTTAGTGTGTGTGTGTTTCAGCCCCATGCGTGCATGCTGTTGGCTCGTCTTTGATTGTTCTATTCAATATTTGAAAAAGTGTCTGCTATATTATACAGAACAACTGCAGCAGGAAGCAATGCCATGCAGGATAACATCGGCCTCAATGTAGGGTTTGGTTACCCAGGGGATACCGAGCTAGTGACTAGTACACACACACACACACACACACACTCATTTGCACAACACCTACACCCACGATTGGGAGCCAATAAGGCTGGACAGCATTCTCTTCAGTGGGTCTTTCAAAAACCAATCAAGCAGACATCTTGGCTCTTGTCATTGTTGGCTGCTGCAGCACTGTCGCCTTTGTCACCGGATATAACTACAAGTAGCTCAAGACTGTGTAAATCTCAGGATGTAGGCTGTTGTGCCAAAGTTGTATACAGAGCGCAGGGAAGTCATTTTGCCTGAACACAAATATGCTGTGTAAAGGCATTTAAAACTGCCAGAGGTGGCAGTTAATACTCTTGGGTGTGTTTCTTTGAGTGCAATAAACATGTTAATCTATGATACCTTGAAATGATAAGAAACACAAAGCTGGTAGGTCAGTGAGTTTATTGATGACTATTGAATGATATGATAGCGCAGAGCTGCTGCAGATGATATGAGCCTCCCGTTCCACCACATCCCGAAGGTGGTGGAACAGCTCCCTTGATTTGAGTACAGTGAACTCATTGTCATGTTCAAGATGTCTTGAGCTTAGTGACATGGTGTGTTATCTTGCACACCATATCTTGTAAGCTGTTGCAGTCACTTAAATCACATTTCAACCCTGTGATGCTTAGTCTGAACTTAAATGATCTTGACTACGTCTGCATGCTCCAATGTTATTGGCTGATTAGAGATGTGTCCCAAAACCTAGGCCGCATCCTTCAGACGGCGCATTTGTTGACCGATTACTCACAGCCAGGCGACGAAGGCTGTACCAATTCGAAGGTTGCTCCAAACGCGGCCAACAAATACGTCCTTCATTTCCCCGAATTTGAAGGATGGGTCAGGTGTGTCCTTTGTGGCCTATCATATCCCAGAATTCATAGCGTGGCCCAGCCACTTCCAGTTTCCAACAATGGCAGCAGCTGCTTAGTTTTAATATTACTCTTATTAATCTTTCTGGGTCACAAAATAATGTTTTAACATATTTTCAAGCGAGAATGTAGCTGCTCAGTTTATCAAGACATCGCATATTTGCAAAAGTGCTCCAACATGTTTGGAGATGTTACCCACCAGATCGATAGCTAGCCGGGGTTCTAGGGTCACTAGAGCCGGCGAGAACAGCGGACTCCCAGCACATCGTTTTCAAACCCCCGTGGTCTTTCGCTACTCAGATTAAATATGATATATAAGTCACTCAACTTAAACATGTTGTTGTTTGGCTTTTTTCAGTGTTTCATTTGTTCCTGATTAAATCAGTTTGGCTGAGATAAAAGTTATTAGATTAGATTAGATTAGATTAGATTAGATTAGATTAGATTAAATAAAAATTTATTAATCCCTCTGGGGTTTTCACACAGGTCAATAAACATCAAACAGAAAACTGATTAAACAGAAGTGTGAGACAGTCGAGAATTTACTCCAGTGTCCTGTTATATTTTAGATAGCAAGGAGCAGACGGCTGAGTTTATTCAACTCCACCGAGACAGCTGGTGACGCAATTCTGAAGGTTAGACCGTCCAATTTCACAATCTCGCACTTCCGGCCTTCTCGGTCTTCGAAGGACCCGGCCCACATAGACCGCGAAGGCTGGGTCGTCCGAAGGATGCAGCCTAGGTTTTGGGACACAGGTTAGATGTTCGCGTTAACCAACACTTAATAAAGTGACTGTTGCAATGAGCTTTGTTTACCTAAATTCAGTTAACTGTTGGTATTACCTGGAGTTTGTCTATGAGTATAGATAGATAGATAGATAGATAGATAGATAGATAGATAGATAGATAGATAGATAGATAGATAGATAGATAGACAGATAGATAGATAGATAGATAGATCAGTATATATTATTCTACATACTGCTATATATTATTATATTATTACTCTAAATGATGTACCCAGAGCTTCTTTAGAAATGATTGAAAATGCACTTTGCAAAACAAGGACTTCTGTGTCGTCGTCATTCTTTGCCTTTCTTTGACCTTTGACATTTTCAGATGAAATAATGATTACTTGTTGCCACGTCCTGGGGTGAAAATGAAGTAAATTAAGGCCAACGGGGTAAAGTCTGAATAGCTGATGTCACAGTTCACTGGTCTGTGTGTTAATGTGTCAGCGGGCATTTTGTTGTGTTTGGTAGCGAGAGCCATCGTCTTGCGTAACAAGTAAAAAAGTGTGTGTGTGTGTGTGTGTGTGTGTGTGTGTGTGTGTGTGTGTGTGTGTGTGTGTGTGTGTGTGTGTGAATAACAGTGGAGTTGCTAACAAGACATCAGTAGCACCTTTAGCCACGGTAGGATGTCAACCCTCAGAGCTGAAATCTCACACACAAACACACACATTCCTTTTGCCTGGTGTACCAAACGCTATTCAGCCAGCGCACAATATGCACACACGCGCAAAGACATGCACACACACATGCATGAATACAATAACAAAGTGCTGAATGCACAGCAGTGACTGTATAAACACTTGGACATTAAAAGTCTCAGGGCACCAGCATTTGCATGAACAATGGCACACAAACACACACACTTTTGTTTTCACACAAACACTCCCACATGTTCTCAGCCGCTCCCACACACACAGAGACACACACACACACCCTCCTGGCTGGCCTGATCCCTTATGATTTTTTTTTTTCTCCCAATGCTCACAAACGCAAACTCTCACACACACTCGGCGCTCCCACAGTCGTTCACATCTGTTCGGATTTGTTTTCTGTCTGAAGCACAATCCCACTCTTCTTCACTCCCTCCTTTCCTCGCTGCTCATCTCCGTACTTTGTTTCCTCTGTAGCTGCAGCAGGCCAAAGGAAACTTTGCACAGCTTACACTCTCTCAGCTGTTCTTGTGTGTTGGGCATAAGCACGTGTTTAAGGCACATACCCATAAATTTACCCCAGGCCTTTCAGCCTGACGGGTCTCTCGGCAACAAAAGTCACACGTCGGTTTATAAAAGGTATTGACAAGAGAGCGACAGTTTCATTCATTGTCTCTCTATTTTAAAATGGGTCCAGTAGAGTGTTTATAAAGGTCTGTGGGTTTTTTTTTAATGTTTTAGCTCCTCTACCTTTAAGACCCGCCCACATTCAAGGCAGCTTTCTTCTGATTGGCAGCCCCTCGCAAACAGAGAAAAGAGAAACCCCAAACTGTCTGATCTATAATCCTGTCTCACCTACATTTCACTCGTGTAATTTCCTGTGAGAAATTCTGCACTTTGGTGGTAATGTTATACTCCATTTCCGCATTTTCAGAGAGAAGAACGTAGAGAGACAGCGTGATCACATTAATCTCTTAAAATGCTTTTTGTTCATCTCTCACACTTTCATTTCTAAATGTGGGATATGCTTGTTTCAATCAGCAGTGATTTATGATACTTTTAGCACCAGTTTAGACACTCAGGTGAGCTGCTATGTGATATGCGAGTAGGAAACAGTGTCCGACTTCTAAGACAGCAGGCAGTTAGGTCACTTTGCATTCAGACGATTAAAAAAAAAGAAGACAATTCTGTGCAATATTTTCTCAAATAGATAAATAAATAAATGCATGAATAAAAATAAATGATTTGCTCATCAATATCGACTACTGAAACACGAGAAGCAGGTGAGTCTGCTGATAAGACTTTTATGAGGCGTTTGCTGTGAGTTTAATATCCTCATGCTGCTTAAACTGTTGGAAGGACATGCATTGTGTCTTAGCCCCCCGGAAAAACCAATGGAGATATGTACACAAACACACACACACACACACATGATCAGTGTCCCTTAACCTTCCAGATGTCTGAATGGTAGGTGTAGGGTGTCTGATTTGTATATGTGAGCGCGGGTTTGTGTGTGCGTGTGTGAATATGACTGCTGCTGCTGCCGTCAAGCTCCTGGCGTTGACACAGTAAACTGATCCTATGGGGTCTGAAGGGAAATGTCTTCCCCACCACACACACACACACACACACACACACACACACACACACACACACACACACACACACACACACACACACACACAGATGTATATACACTCACACACACACACACACACACACACACACACACACACAGAGTCCAGAGGGAGAGGAGAGCACTGGAGGAGCGACACTCACACGGAGATTGAGTTACAGATGAATTAGATCTGAGCTGTGGGAACCAGCACCTTCTCTTAGACACACACACACACACACACACACACACGTGTTGTCACTTCTTGACACCATAGACGAGCTGGGACACACGCTGCGATGATACGGTATGAGTACACATTCTCACACACATGCTGTCCCACACACACACACACCAACAGATGCTAATAAACAAACAGAGAGTCATGAACAGATGCAGGCGGACCCTCAGGATGAATATGACATCAAAGAAAAACACTATATCACTCGATAAATAGACCGCAAGTACGAACATGAAATGACAGCGTGTGTGTGTGTGTGTGTGTGTGTGTGTGTGTGTGTGTGTGTGGATTATCAGACAAAATCACAAACAGAGATACTCATCTGTAACTATAACGGATTAAAAACACAAACACACATTTCTCTCACCCGTGCACCAGAGAAAGGGAAGCCTGAGGCAGCAATGTTATATCAGGAAGAAACACAGCCTAACACAGTTTTTGTGCGTGTGTGTGTGTATAAATGATGCAGGCCTTGACTTGGAGATGGTGGCCCTAAATAAAGCTCCACTGAAAAGAAAAGGACAGAAGAGAGGCCACAACACCACAAGCCAGTAAACTCTCCACGTCTTAATTGCCCTTTCGTTTTCACATGGTAATTCCTTTCCTTACGTGTGTGTGTGTGTGTGTCTGTGTGTGTGTTTATTTGTGCGCCCCTGCCAGGTTCACACAGCAAAGCTCGCCAGACCAACTGTGTGTGTGTGTCCTCCTGACATAAACACACACACTGTGCCGCCCCGAGCTCTATTGTGCACACAGCCGGATGGAAGGATGGATGGAGCATTTCCACCCACACATGCACACGTTTTAGTTCATCAACCAGTTTTTCCCACCACCACCACCACTGCTACCCGTCAGCTCAGAAATTTGAACAATTATTGGAGTTCTGAGTTTTTTTCCCATTTCCTGAAAAAATATAATTAATAGATTTTTAACAGTCGGCTTGATTTGCTGTGATTTACGCGCTGTAACAAAGGTTTTTATTTATTTTTTTGCTACTCTAAAACATGAAGTTTTTTTAAAGCACATTTTACTTCCAGATTTTTATTTTCACCTTCTAGATGCTGCCACATACTTCATTACTCTAAATAGGATTTTCAGGTATCTGTACTTTACTTAAGTATTTATTTTTCAGATGAATTTTTGTTTTTCCTCCCTACATTTTCACACACATATCTGTACTTTCTACTCCTTACATCTTCAAAACAGGCTTGTTTTAAACTTTAGGTTTAATGCGTCTGAACGAAGGCTTTATTTCACATCACTGCGCACCAAACAGAGGGAACAATAACACATAAAAACCAGGATTACTGCATACAAAGAGCTGAAAGAGGTAAAAACATATAATTTATGCATCAGTTATAGCGCTATACTCAGGGGTCAAAGTGGGCCAGAATGATGGGGGACGGCGTTTTTGGTGCAGTGTTCATCATGCTGAACCACCAAAACCAATCTTGGGGTTCTCCCACCTTCTGAATCCCACTGTACTCATAATAATATTATTTTAATATAATGTTAATATAGCTTAAGGTTAAATTACATTTGCACAAAAATAGTTGGTAGAAACGTCCCTTAGAGACCTTTTTTACTTTCCTACTCTCAGTACATTCCAGAGCATGCACTTTTTTACTTTTACTGACTGTCAGTATCAGTCCTTCTACTTAAGTAAAGAATGGCTCTAAGTTTTCCAGCTCTTCAGGACACTGTGGAAGAAAGTGATCAAATAAATGTTTCATCCTTTTAAAAACAGCTAAATTATTGAATGTGATTGGTGCAAAATTCATAAAAACCTGCAACAGTTGGAAAATAAGCATTAAAATTTAAACCCTGTATCTCTAAAAACGGTACTCCAGTACTCTGACTGGAAAAGACTGGTTCCACAGAGGTTCAGATTCCACTTTTAGAATCTTGTTTCACAGCTCCAGAAGCACCGAATCCTTTGTTTTCTATAACGAACATAAATCCAAATCATATCTTTCATTTCCTTGATAAATGATCTAATCCGACCAGGAGATACAATAAGTTCTTTCCATACAAGATCTTCATAATGAAAAGAAAAGATACTTGCTCCAAGACATCAAAGTGGTCACAGAGGAGATAATGGTGATCAGGGAATAATCTTCTCCGATAATGTCTTTCCCCCCTTTGACCTATGAGAGGACAGCAATGGCCTGATACATCATGAAGGTCAAAAACACACCCACATGCACACACATGAACACGCATGCACATTTCATGCCCACACAATGTGTGGCAGTGGGGTTCCCCTGCAGCTTGGACCCTATGATTATCGGCCGTTCCACTTTATTTTCATGTCCAAGCTACCACGCATGGGCTACACACACACACATTATAAACATCCCCTTTACTCACACACACACACACACTTCCACTACGCTGCCATCCATTCAGCCGCTGCCCTGTACACACAAGCTCCAGGAGCACCAGGGGAGAGAAAGGGGAGTGCAAACAAACTCTCCCCAGGTCCAGAGCTCCGGTTTCAGCCTTCCGTCCATCGTGGCTGGGAGGCCATGGGAACATGAAGCGCCAGGGGCCCTGTGTCAATAAGGAGCAGTGGTTCAACACAATGAGGGCCTGCCTGCAGACAACACTGCTGACAGATATACACACAAAAGAGCCTGTGAATGGGAAGGAGGCTTGTGCACACATTCACGCGCGTGAACACACACACACACACACACAGGATAAAGAATAGGGCAGTGTGTGGTTGCCCACAATGCCAGTGTTTGATGATTACTTCTTTGTGTGTACACATCGCACTCAAACAGCAAACAGCAGTCTTGATGCCCACGAGGAAATAAACACACTTATAATAAACGTTTGGCTCGGCATACACCGCAAAAAACGGCAACAATGCACTCTTTGCATTTTGTCCGTTTCAGCGTAAGCATCAAGTTTGTGGATTTTAGTGCTGATCGTGTCATTTTCATGTGGTCTAAAACATGCACACTGAATGACTGACATGTGCTAAAAACTTCATAAAATTTGAGGGATATTAAAATGAGAAATTTAAAAAGGAATGATGCATTAAAGGAGGGATGTCAAGATCATTGTACGCTGTGGACCACATGCAGCACACTTTGATTTTAAGTGGGCCGGATCATTTCACCAAACACTGAATCTCTGAGATTTTTTAATATAAAAAAAGAAGAAAGGAAATATAGAAAGATAAAAAGAAGAATTTCAACAATACAGCTCAGTTTCTGAACACGGGGAAAGTGTAAAAGAACAGAAAATGTTCTGGTAGCTCACTGTCCAGACTGTCCTGTAATTATAAAAGTTTTTTTTAAAGTAGACCCACAATAATGAAAACAGACACTTCTATAGTAGATAGAGGAAATCAAGGAACTTTTCTGTCATTGAGCTGTTTATTTATTGCTTAATTGCTTTAGCGTTGTGTGAATGGCAGTGGGGTGGGAGTCTTTATCAATAGGAAAAGCTCTAAATCCTGTGAAAATACAGCTAGAAGTTCTAAATCTATACTCTCTTTCACATTTTCCAAAGCCTTCCAGTGTGCCGGATTGGAGTCTGTGATCGATTCAGGCTCCCAGGCCTTATGTTTGGCACTTCTGCATTGCAGACTCACTGCATCTCCTCACTCAGCAGCACAGCTACCGTGCTGTTCATGATCAGTATCACTGCGTAACTGGAACAGAAGGATGACTTTTGGCCAAGAAGGAAGAAATGCACAGAGAAGTGCTGCCACCTGGTGCCAGAGGGGGGAAAACTTAAACTTCATGCTAAACCGGGTCCTACCAGCAGGTGGCAGCACTTCAACTTCAAAGGTCAGAACATTGCAAGATAAAACCATCTGTGTCCAGCCTCTGATAAGAGTCCAGAGGACTTCTGGGCCGTGCTATCAGACAGTAAAATTAAATAACACATGTTTTACTGATGATGGATTCTTCCAGGTATCAGCTGAGCTGACGCCATTGTTTCCTGTCTTTACAGAAGACATTATTATATTGGGAGGAAAATGTGACAGAAATAAGCACACAGTAAACTGCTGACCGAACATGACCTGAAGCTGTGCAGGGATCAGTAAATCTCTGAAAATATCATGTGTTCACCAGAAAGGAGTTACCCTGACTGCCGGCTGTCTGTCAGCTGTTGTTATCCCTTAACCACAGGTGTGTCACTCCTGCTCAACCTGCTGGTGTTCAACAGTTAGAGGAAACTCATAGTTTCAACTGCTGAAGCATGCTATCTGAAACACTGACAAACCCGGCACAGCACAAGGAAAAACATAACATGTTTAAAACAAGGAAGGTCTTCCCCAGTCCCGGGCGTATTTTCCTCCCATGTATGATCCCTCTATGATCATAACAATACTAATATCACCACAGGTGGTGCACAGTGTCCATTAAACAGTTTCTATCAGCTGTGACAATGCGCTTGGTTTCGTTTGCTCGCCTTGTGACTCTGTGTGGGTGTCATCGTGACACACGTGTTCCTGGTGACACCTGCTGTGGGAACTACCACAGAGGCGGCTCTACCTGTCTCTGGATAGCTTTTGTTAACATGATGGCATCTCATCTGTGAAAAATACAGAGATAAACCTTGACGTGAAAGCTGGGTGTGGCTGACCCACGGCACTGGAGGTCATTGGCTCCTCCACTAAAGGCCACGGCCTGGTTCCATGTCGTTCTTGTTGTTTATTTATTTTTTATTCTTTTAATGCGTTTGTTATTTCCCAAATAAGTTATGTCATCATCTTATGTTTAAAAATACATTCACTGGCCACTTTGTTAGTTACATCTATTCAACTCCTCATGAACACAGATATTTAATCAGCCAATCAAATGACAGCAACTTGGAGCATGGAGCATCAATCCGGCGTGGTCACCATGCCAGATGGGCTGGTCTGAGTATTTTAGAAACTGCTGATCTGTGGGGACTTTCCCACACAATCATCTCTGAAGTTTACAGAGAGTAGTCTGAAAAAGAGAAAATATCCAGCGAGCAGCATGTCTCTGGGTGAAAGTGCCCTGTTGAAGCCAGATTGCTTTGAGTTGATAGGAAGATGTTTCTTTGTTGGAAGGCAACAGTAATCCAAATAAGCACTTATCACAACCAGAAAATCATCTCTGAATGCACAACATGAGAAACATTGAAGAAGACGGGCTACAGCTGCAGAAGACCAACGGGTACCACTCCTGTCAGGTGAGAACAGAAAACTGAGGCTACAGTTTGACAACAGAAGACTTTAAAAACCTTCTCAGATGAGTCCCGATTTTTACTGAGACATGTGGATGGCTCAGTAAATTTGGAGTCAGAATTTGGAGTAAAAAATGTTTCCAGTACCTTGTTGAAAACCTAAAGCACAACTGTTGTACCTAATGAAGTAGTGAGTGCACGTTTGCTAGTGTAGCTGATACCGTTCATCTTGTGAGTCAGTCTGTGTGTGCACGATTATGCCACAGTGCGGTTCTGGAGAGCAGGATCTACCATAGAGGCTGTGCAGCTTGCTCTGGTACAGATTTTGTAAACACAATATTGTCACAACTGTACAAGATGATTAATTTAGAGGTAGTAATTAACATGAAAATTAAGCTTAAATTTGAGCGTGGGTGTAAGTCTGAGAACTCCAATGTATCCCACTGCAAGACGGTCCATCAATTCATAAAAACTAAGGTAAAGCAATCAGAAAGTGATTTGGTTGGGCATGTTTCTCTTTGCTGTTCAGCGCTCTGGGTTTTGAATAGACTGAGCTCGGTTTATTTCTCCGAATAGAAAAAGGATTTGGGAGGCCATCATCAGAAAACCGTAGGGGGCCGCTGCAGGAAAGAGAAGCGCACAAAGAGGTTAAAGCAATATCAAAGTTTTATTCTTAAAATGTAGTATAGAGAGGAACAGTAGTACAATTCAGACAGAAAAAAGGAGAATGTAGTTCCATCTTTGAAAACCCTTGATAAAAACGTAAAAAGAGTAACCTGAATCTGCTTTGTGTTCGGAGGGCACTGAGGCGGCGGCCCGAGTTTTGCATCACTGTTAAAGTTCGAGAGAAATTGAAAAATACAACCTTTTGCAACAGCGTAAAAAAATACAGCTGGGGAAAAAAAAACCTCTGCTTTACATCTGTAGTGTTTTTGCTCTGGTTTTTTTTTTTTCTTTTTTTTTCTCGTGTTTTTTTGGTGTGTGTTTTTTTTTTTTTTTTAATGTCCATATAACAAATACAGCATAAAATCTAAAATGATACATCATAGTTTTGAGTTTCATTCATTACAGTAAAATCAGTAGGATGGTAAATAGTATCAAAAGAACAAACAAGACAACAGGATGGTGTCATGAACAAGCACACGGCGTGAACAGAGCGCGCGACAGAAAGCGGAAGGTTAAAGTTCACGGAAATAAATCGCCACAGCAGGTTTGTAGCCGACTGTTAATGTTCCATTAAGTAAATCCACTAGTTAAATAATATATTCTTCATATATATATATATATTTATCTCATATATTCTCAACATATATATATATATATATATATATATATAGAGCCGTAATATATCCCCTCCCACAGTGATTTGAAGGTAAAAGTGACACGAAGAGTATGAATATCTCTAAAATATATCATCTTCCACTGAGTGTGAAGGGAAGTTACACATCTTCTGTATCATCAGCACTTCAGTACTATACTGTATATTCGACTGCATACGAACAGATACTGCTGTTCCAAGGTTTTAACCCGCAAACAATCCGTGTTTCTTTAGAAAGTATGTGCTTAAAGAAATAATAACAAAAAAAAAAAGGGAGAAAGCAAAAACATCTGTGGAAAGGAGAAAAATTAAAATATGTTTCTAGGGTAAAGTGAATGATTCTGTAGCATTAAAAACATTTAAAAAAAAAAAAAAAAAAATCTCAACAATTAACAGACACGAGCAAGGATTTTTTTCTTCTTCTACACTAAGCAAGTATTCACCTGGCTTTTCTCATACATTATATTTCATCAATAATTACAAACAACAATTTTGGTTGGACAAATAGAAATTAACAGTCTTGATTGCATTTTGGAGTCAATATATATATATATATATATAATATTAAATAACAAAAAAAACCTAATAATAATAATAATAATAATAAAAAGTCGCACATTGGAAGAAAACAGTTCCATTCAGACCCGCTTTTGGGGAGAAAAAAAAAAAAAAAAAAAAAACCCAAAACAAAAACACAGAAACATAAAAAGAAAATTATTTAATGAACGCAAAAGTAAGTGCATGTCTATGAGGCGCCATAGAGCTTCACTTTTTGTGGAACAAAGTGTTTTCTACCTGGCAGACCTTAACAAAAAAAAAGACATCAAATTAAACGATGACATTTCTCTATCATATGAAAAAAAAAATGGAGTTCTTTTACACTTAAAAACATCACACGATGATTTCTACACGCCTCCCCGACCCCCCCACCCTCACAACCAACGTTCAAGTGATTCAAAATATATAGATATATACTGTATTTACTTTATACCTCAGTACCAAATATAAACAAACGGGTATGGATGTCCACTTAGGTCCTCAAAATGTCAATTGCAAGTACTGCCGGTAGTTCTACAAAAACGTTGTACGTGTATGTGTGGATGTGTGTGCGCGTGTGTGCATTAAATAAATTTTTTTTTTAAAAATAAGCTTAAAAACAATGGCAAAGCATACCTGATAGTCGCTGTAGCACAACAGTGTTTCTATAGTTTAAGCTGATTACATATGCATAACTGAGTCAGTTTAAGCTTTATGATTATAAACATCATATATAGCCTGTAGGTCCAGTATTCTGCAACAAGCATTACAGCACCAAACGTTTCGTCATTTGGCAAAATTCAAGCTTTAAGTGAAATTCAAATGCTTTTGTATTATAATAATAATAATAATAATAATAAAGTGTTACTGTGACGCCGTGATTTGTGTAAAGCTAGCAATAACATTTCCCCTTGTACTTTCTTTTTATATGTTTTTTTTAAATCATCTTCCCCCACCCTGCCCGCTTAACAACAAACCTAACATCGTCTTTCTCTCACTCTCATCTTTTTTTTCTCTTTTTTTTGTTTAAATTCAGTAGTTTTTGTTTCCTGCTTAATCTTGGTGTGCGGTCTGTTTGGCACAATATCACAGCCCTCTTAAATTAATCATAAATATGGCTGTAATACATTAGAGTCGCAAAACAGATTTTTTGGTTCCAAGATTTTGTGCAGGGAAGGAAAAAACAAACAAACATAAAACACAGAAAAGAATAATATTTAGCGCATCTAAGAAAAGAAAAAAAAAAAAAAAAAAAATCTACAGAGCAAGGTAAAATCTTCCTGTGGACAGTAATGCTCTTCTTCTGTGTACTTCTACAACGCACACTCAGACGGAGCAGAGAGCGACGGCTTACTACGGCTCTGCTCGCAGACAAGGAAAGAAACAATAGAACAAAACAAATTATAGAATCTGATAAGACCATAAAGACCTCTCTTCATAAATTAAATAATTAACATTTCTTTGTTTAGATGATTGGCCTAACTCAACTCAAAAACTACTTCACCCTACCAGACTCCCGCCCGCCCGTCCCGAAAACAAAAAAACAAAACAGGAAATAAAATACATCACCAAAGACCTGATTCATCACGTTATTCGTCATTAAATCGTTCTCTTGTGGGCGCTGGGCCCAGAGTTGGACACATTTGAGCAATAATAAAATCTGTACATCTTGGAGTTCCCGCAAAGCTTTTCTTTTAAAAAAAAAAAAAAAAAAAAAAATCAAACTCTTTGTCATATACTCGCACAATTAAGTAACCTCAAGGTTTGATAGCACTTTGGAGTTGATTGTTTACCAGCTAGATTTCTGTATACATATATATTAAACATCAACTGTTATTCATTTTTGTTTCTCAAGCTTGTTAAAAATGTATTTATTTTTTTTAGTCCTCTTCCGGGGCAGCACCAGCGTTGCCCTCGCCCCAATTTGATTGGTCGTTCTCAGCAGGTTCCTCGCCCTCCACTTCTTCCCCTTCCTCCCCGTCAAAGTCTTCGTCCCGAGGAAACTCGATGCCCTCCAGGCCCTCCTGAGTGGCCTGGTGCGAGTCGGCGCAGTCTGCACACACGCCGTAGCGCCGCGAGCCGTGGCGGATACCGACGCTTGCTGCGAGCATGAAGATCTTCTTGCATACCATGCACTTGTATTTTTTGTCCTTCTTGTGAACCTAGAAGGTAGACAGGGTCGATGACATGGAGTAATTCCAGTTAGTTGTTGTGTAAACGATGCGTTCACTGGTAAATCTAATGTGGACTTATGCTACTTTTCTTTAGTTTTAGTTACAATACAAGTAACTTTGCTCATGTTTAATATAAAGTTCTCCTTGAGATCACCGTTGTTGCTAGGAGATAACCAAGGTTTCCCAGAGGTCACAAGTGAAACATTCAGCTTTAAAGTAAAAGTTGTGGCTTACCACAAAAGTTTCAAAACTTTTACTTTGAAGGTGAATGGTCTCCGTTTCTGGATTGACCTGCACTTTTCATGACTCAGTGTCTTTGATGGAGACAAGGCAACTGCAGGAATCTGCCAGCTTGCTGCTAGCTGGACTAAAGCTAGCGCAAGGAGGTTTTCGGTGCAGTGGCATACATCTCAAGCAACCACTTGCCAACTGGTTGAGGAAACATTTTTCTCGGCCAGGAGGGCACTGACCCATCTTTAGGCCTTTGGGACTGGTGCCTTAGTGGCTCATTACACTTGCCACATTGGTCATGTTGTTCAGTGATGCCACTACAGCTCTGCGCTGTTTACAAAATCCTCCACATCAGCGCTGGTAGAGGAGAAAAAAAAAAAGTGTCAAAACTGGAAGTAAAGACTTTACTGCAACATCTCCCTCTGTGTAACCTGCTACTCTGAGCTTCCGTACTGAGGATCATTAAAATGGTAGTAAAAACTGACACGATTGTAAACTTGTGTCTGGTCAGCACCGGCCACATCAAAAACACTGAGGTTGTGAAAATCAGGTGAGACGTGCACGCCCGGTGCCTCTAAACTGAGTTTCGGCCACTAATGTTCAATCACTTTTGCTGGACGTGACGACACAACAATGAGGATAATGGGAACTTTGAATGGAGAAAAGCTAAAACAGCTGAGGATCTGCACCCAGGCCAAGTTAAAAAGACTGATTATTTCTGAATTATGAGTCATGCAAAGCTCTTCTATTGGAAGCTATGAATAAAATATGGAGCTGAACCATCCACGTTAAGGAAAGTAATATTCTGGTAATCTCGGAGCTGATGGGAGGCTTCAGACTAATCTAGGTTAGACATTTATATGTTTCCAGTTTCTATGCTACGCTAAGCAGAGGTAAGCAGTAGCTCAAAATCTACTGTGATTAATTGGATGTTAGCAGAATCAATATTCCCATCAGACTTTAAGCAAGAAAGCAAACAGAAGTACATCCTTCAATGTCAAAGTGTTCGTCTCAGCCAGTGGTTCTCAAACAGTACCCTGATGAAGGAAAAACAGACCAACACGTTTGCTGATCGTGCCATACTAGCCTTTATTTTACCAGTATTGAACTTGAATTCTTTTTTTTGTTGTTAATGATTGATAAAACCGGGGTGTGGGGTTTGGGCATTTATTATCCAGCTACTAGGAGTGGCTCACCAGAATAACTGCTTTTACCACTAGTGGAACACAGAAACATTTCCCCTTCTTTTTTCACTACATGGAACTGGGATAATCTTTCTCAACTGACTAAGGAGTAAAGTAATTATGCTCCATCTTTAACGGGACGATGCCAGGACAATGATTAACTTGGCCTCCTTATCTTTAGATGCAGGAAATGAGGGACGATCCCACAATTCCATTTGTTTCGCATCACTTTGTGTTTGACCCTACAGTCCTCCCACCATTACAAAGTAAGATATGCAGCCAAAACTTTCTACTTCTGCACTCACTCCCTTTGAGCAAAAGCTACCAGACACAAAACACAAGGTGGAGGTGCACTGATGTGAGGGGGCGGCCAAAACGCTGTGGCGTTTGCCAGAAATTGGAGGGCGCACGTCACGTGGTAGCGCGAGAGGATCCAGTGCATATGCAAACTCACCAGGGAATGTCTCTTTACGTGCTCACGGCGGGTGAACAGCTTGCCGCAGATGTCGCAGCTGAAAGAGCGCACACCTGAGTGGATGATCAGATGCCTCTTGAGTGTGCGACGGTGCTTGGCGATGTAGTTACAGTGGGGGCACTTGAGCTTATTGAGGGCTAGGTGTGAGGACTCGCCTGCGTAGAGAGAAAAAACAGAAAACATGCAGATGCACAGGAAGGTCAGCAGGAGACAACATTTTGCTCAAGGAAAAGAAAGTTGCTTTAAACCAATAATGGTGAGATGGAGCAAGACAATTATCGTAAAAGCTGCATTTCCACCGAATGATGACAGAGGGGTGTGCCAGCAACCAACATCCTGTTTATCAAATCACTGAGTTAAAATGCATTACAAACCACAAACTGTAATGCAGACATAATTTAGGCAAAGCTACGCACACTGCTAACGGTGGCAGATTCGCAATCCCTCTCTGTAGCTGCTGACTGGTCTGCAGGTTAACTTTACGACAGAGGTCACGCTATGGCGATGATACAAAGATCTATGTTAGGCATGAATGTAAAGCAGCACCATGGATCTATGGATCTACTGCTTGGCTCATGTAGCTCAGTCGGGGGAGTGGGTGGTGGGGTTTATACAATTACCAGAGCACTGCAATTGAAACGAGGAGGCAAGTGTTAGCGGGCTACTAAATTAATGAGTCTCTTTATTAAATAATAAACTGAATAACGGTATGGTAAGGATAGCTACATGCTAATAACGCTCGTTAGGAGCATTAAGGCAATCTGAATAATCCATAGACACTGATCTGCCTAATGATACAGAACACACGATTAGCAAGCTAAATAAATAAAGCCTGGCTATTTTATCACTCAAGGACAAAGTCTATGTATCAGCATGTTTATTTATTTCTTTATTAGTTTTATTTCAGTGTGTAAATCAATAATAATGCAGATGTCCTTGCACCCTCATTTTCTTCATTAACCCTGTGGGTATGTTTACAAGGCAGCGAGGACAGCTGGGTTTGCAAATAAATAGACGATGTATTGATTTTGAAAAGGCTCCAAACGGGCTGTCTCCGCTGAGAGTGGGGTAATAGGGCTGATCCTTTTGTTTGAGCCAAGGAGCGCACAACAGAGGAGTCGTCAAGGCAGGTTGCTAAGGGGAGGAGGGGACGATGGTTGATGAGAAGCAGGTCACCTGTGTATTCACTCGGCCTGCGTGTGTTAAACACAGCACAGAAGCACCTCGGGGAAGTGCAACACGCTGTGAATTTAAGCTGCACAGATTTTGTGTAAATTCACAAACTGCCCTAAAAGTGTACATTTAAATAAATGCATTTTAAATGCAGTGATTTTTTTTCTTTTAAGTGAAAGGTCACATTTAAAAACAAACAAACAAACAAAGCAGAATCAAAACAGAAGATCCGTCTCAACTTTGGGAGTAATGGGAAAGAATCTAATTTAGAGTGTGCTGTGGATTCAAGTCAATAACACACAGCTCCTATATGGATTCTGGACTCAGATCTAAACTCAGTTTAGTCAGACGAAGTTGAAGGGATGAAATGACGGCTTCAAAATGGCTTGACAATCTTTTCCAGTTTAAAGGGAACATTTAGGAAAATGCAAAAAAGTAGTGTATACCCACTGACCTACCATTTCACACCCGCTGTATGAACTATATATACACACTACACACCCTGTCACTTATGACTGTAAGCAGTACTCTCCCCTCCTACATGTATGTGACGATGTCAAGTTATTTTGCATGTGTTAACCGTTCTGTCGACTATTCTGGTTCTCAAGAATATACTGAAATCAATTACAGCTTGTTGTACCGTTGACTGTTCAGTACTGTTGAGTCGGAGCACTGGCCATTTTCATATCCTTTATAAATAGACTGAAAGTAACACATAACCTTGTCTAAATTTGTCTTCCCATCTCACGCCTTGTTGAACACTACCTTTTTTAAAAAATAAATAAATTGTGCTCTGTGTGTCATTGTTATACATATACTGTTAAAAAAAAAAAAAAAAAAAAAGAAGCTTTGTTTATAGCTTTAATTTAGCAGCTTTATAGATATTAACCCAAAGGACCAAATTAAACACCAAACGTTGTTGCTCATTTTTACAGAGAAAGAAGCTACATGAGACAGTCTTGTTTTCCATATGTCAGTCTAATTTGCTTAAACTTGCCCCAGGCTTTCCACATACTGTGGAAACTCAAGTCCCGATTCGGTAGAGGAACTTTTACCCCTTGGAAAGTGCCTGGACATCAGCTGATTTGAAATTCCAGGAACTTTTGGTGGAAAAGCACCTCACAGAGATCACAGGTCAGCTGCACCTTCTAAAACCAGTTGAACAGGAGTTCCTAAATGAACCAGGTTGTTTGTCTTCTCACTTGTTAAAAGAAAACATGTTAAATAGACTTCCCACACTCATTTGAAATAATGGGCATTGCACAAGAGTCACTAAATTTGCCTAAGCTGGTAATTTAGCAGTAGTCTAGAGTGTGGCATCTTACCATTCTCCCAGGACTCCCCTTGTTGTAAGTCTTGCATGATGCTATACTGGATCTGATTGGCCAGCTCTGGGAAAGGGGGAAGGGACAAGAGAAGGGAAAAAGACAGATGAGAGGTGGTTGAGAGCCTGGAGGGTGGGGTGGGGAGTGGGGGCGACGCACACCTCACAATGTCTTGTGTACACAACTAACCACCCCCACATGAAACAATGGAAGTTTCAGTGAACAACATAGGCAAACACAAAGACACAGGCCCCTACTGTATGTAAAGCAGTGTGTTTTCCACCAACCAGTGCAACAAGTTAAGGAGGCTCCAGCAGGAAGGGGGTTAACTGGAGGATGACAGAGTCGAGCCCTCACACGGCTCATCTTACACTCAGCTTTTGTAAGCACTAGTGTGAGCACCTGTGTGTGTGTGTACGTGCACGTCCGGTTCGTAAAGCATCAGCGCTTAGAGCCCATTAAAGACACACCCCTTTTTGTGTGTGTGTGTGTGTGTGTGTGTGTGTGTGTGTGTGTGTGTGTGTGTGTGTGTGTGTGTGTGTGTGTGTGTGTGTGAGTGAGAGAGAGAGTGTGTCTCCATTCTCCCTGGGTCAATATTTGGAATAGTGAGGACAGCCCCAGTGCATTAGAGTGGATTAGGGAGAGAAGGGACTGCCCCTTGCGGCTTTGCACCTCGCAGGGATTGGGGGTAGGGTGAGCAGTGGTGGGTTGTTTCTATGTGTGGGTGTGTATGGGTGTGCTACAACAGAGACCAGTGTGCATGCAAATACATTTCACCTGCTCTTTGTGCCTTTGCAGCACCCACCCTTTAAACAATCCAACAGTCTTGTTTGGCCAAAGAATTTACTGGCCATGAGTAATGGCTGTGGGCTTGGTGTAGGAAGAACAGGCAGCACCAGCAGAGTAACATAACCTTGAAACACTCTTCACTTTCAATTGCTCTTATCCTATTCAACACCAACCTTCCTTCAAACATCAGCCGTCTTTACAACTGAATCACTGCCAAGAATTAATTGCTGCTTTTCTGAGCTTTCACAGCTCATAATTAAATATTTGAATAGTTTGGGACGTTACCTTGAACGCTAAAAAACTGACATATTTCACTAGTCAGCCCAATTTAAAGGCCAGACTAAGTATGAAAAACAGGGAAATAATTAACAGTTGTTTGCAACAACGAATAATCTAAAGCACAACAAGAAGAAGATGGATAAAAAGTTACAGTTTTTATTATCCCTTTCAAAAACTGTAACAAAAAAAAAGGCCTCCATTTGTGCTAAAATGTTTCCATCCTTGGAGCGCGACTACACAGATCAAAATGAAGCAAAATGAAAGCCAAGAGCGTGACATCACTGTGGGAAACTGGGACAGCTAGTATTGCTCGATGACTATTCACTCAAAGAGAAATATGCAAGGCAGCTAGTGCGAGAGAGCTGTGTAGTTTAAGCCAGCAGAAGAGTTTTTGTGGTGTGTACTTGTACTAATGACGGAAATGGATCATTCTAGTATTTTCTATCCAAGTATATGTAGATTTAGAAGATCATGTGACACACAAATCAAGACTGAATTACAACAATTGAGCACTGTATGCAGTACATGGCTAATCAAGGCTAGACTGTGGGAAATGCAGTCACCAACCGACCGCTCTGACAAGAAACTTTTTGTCCATAAATGACGCTGGACAATCGAGGTGAAAAATTGTAATGGTACGGATCTTTCAATCAGACAACAGTGTATCTAAACCAATGCAGAATATCTACCATTGTGGCTGCTGCCTGTGTCTAAAATGACTCATGAGAACCACAGTTTGCAAAATGCTGGCTCCAGAGATCTGATGAATTTTTTTTTTTTTAGTAATACATTTATAAAAAATAAAATGGAAAAAAAAAAAAAAAAAAAAAAAGACTTGAGGAAGCCAAATCTACTTATATAGAATGAGGACAAAGGTTAGTTATCTTCTGCAGAGTGGAGAAGTACACTCAGGTTTTTTTTTTAGCATCGTCACCTCCCCAGAGACAGAGGAAAACTCACCAGCTTTGTACCATTTATTAACCACTTTTAAAAATTACACAGTAGTACAAGGTATTTTTTTGCCCATTAAACAGTCAGAAATAACAGGGATATGGAGGTTTCTGTCAAATAATGTCTAACACACTTGTCTTTATGGCTCCCAGAGGTCAGTCTACAGTCGTTTTACCATTAGTACCTACCAGTGTTGGGTAAGTTACTTTAAATGAGTAACTTAGTTACATTACTAGTTACTTCTATCAAAAGTAACTCAGTTACTTCAAGTTACTCATTACTTTCAAAGTAACTAGTTACTAGGGAAAGTAACTTTGGTTTTACTCAGAATTCTCTTGTTAATGTGTTGCTTCCGTAACTGGATACCCAGCCAGATTGCCAGTCTTCTAGCTTGCTTACTTGCCACAAGTGCACTGCGCCACCTACCAATAGAAAGGAAAAAATAATGTGCATATTTCCACGACAGAAATCCCACGCCTGGACCGTCTTTGACCGCCGCCATGATTCTAGCCTACGTCACAGCGTCATGTGTGCTTTGTACATCCAACACGAAAACTGCAGTTGTGGTGCTTTCGATTGTACTCAGAAATTCTGCCTTCCGAATAGGAAGATGTAGGTAACACCAGACTGCAGATGAGCTGCATACAGGGCTGGACTGGGACAAAAAAATAAATAAAAATAAAAATAAAAATAATCGGTCCAGGCGTTTTGACTAGAGCCCGCCATTATAGGAAAAATCATAAAGCCTTTGAATGAAAACAAATGCTGTTGTGACAGTGATGTACACCGTTTTGATGGTATATATGCATCAATCAATCGTTTGTTGTAAGATTCAGATAATTATTTTTTTAAGAGCTAGATATTTTAAATGAGAATAAGAAAGAAAAGTATTTCTTTGTGCCCCCCTTTCCCTGTTAATGCCCTACCTGGCTCCCTGGCAAAACTTTGCTAGACCCGCCCCTGCACAGTTACCAGCTGTCAGCTACGTTTAAAAAAAAAAAAAAAGGATCCTGGTGTTATTTGTCTCTCAGAAACAGTTCATAACTTCCCTTCAACTCATCCATGTCACCTAAAAGGTAAACCTGTTTCTCCATCACCTGTTCAGCTCTGATGATTCAGTAAGGACATCTCCTGGTTTCATCTTCATGTTTCCCTCTCACCACATATCCAAACCGATATCATGATCAGCAGTGTTTACGGCTGTGGTTCCAGCAAACATCAGCTGATACTAGAAAGTAATATTAAATAAATTCTAACAACAGCTGATCAAGCTTAAACGTGCTGCTGTTGTTTAGCGCAACATTTCCTCTTTCTGGCGCAAAGTGAGCGATAAACAAACGACAGAGAAAAGCCGATCAGCTGATCATTGATCAGTTTCATGATTGAAGTAGCAACAGGAGAGTGAGGGAGAATGAATGAGAGAAGAGACCGCTTTGTGTCTTTTTCATTGTAGCTGAAGTACCGGACAAACTGCATTCCTTTTCACCTCAATACGAAACGCATAATATTTTCTCTGAATACGAGACGATTCCGTTTTTTTACAGGATGGTTGGCAACTCTAACTCTAATAATTAACCATATGAATAAAATAAAGTTCAACATCAGAAACATCATAGCACCCACCCAGCTGTATAGAAACTCCGTCATGTTAGCTAGTACACCGTACGAAAAAGTCAGCATAACGAAAATAAACTCCACCTAAACTTGGTTTATATCTGACCCGGATAGACTGCAGGTCATAACTTCTTACCTGAAGTTCAGTTCACCTGACACCAGCCGCCTCGCCCTTTCCCTCATCCACCTGCTGGCCTCCACCACTTGCTAATGCTACTGAATCTGTGGAAGCGCCACGATAGCCACCAAACGAAGTAACGAATAACGACCCTATCTAAATCCCAGTAACGATAAACGCGTTCCTGATTTTGGCATAATAACTAGTTACCGTGCTCGTTACCACAATAATAACGTAGTTACTGTAACGCGTTACTTAATAACGCATTAGTCCCTACACTGGTACCTACTCAGATCAGCTTGACGGGACTCGAGGCAGTACGACTCGTTTTTCACCACAATTAAGTACCACCTTGCGTGGGGTCGTTATAGCAGTGCGGCTGAACATCCTGTGACGTCATTTGTATGTGACACAAACACCACAACAAAGGTGGACGTTGAGATGACATATTTAGACTTGTTCAAAACAGCTGATGAGATCAGGATTCTTTGCCAAAACTTTTGTAGTTTCAACCTCAGCTCTAATCTTCAGAAGAAGAAAAAACCCTCAGCAACTTAACTTAGTCTGCACTCTGTAGCACTACTCCAAAATGGGAACTAACACTAATACACACACAAAACAAAAAACCCCCGCTTAGAATACACTCCACTGACAATGGGAACCAGAGAAATGCCACAAACGGTACAATTTAACCTCAAATGAATGTTGTATCACATGTTTAGCGCACAAGCGGGCTACATTTCTTATGACCTAAAAAGAGGTGAAGCGCCCTCCTCTCCAACATCAAACAGCAGCAGCATAATGTGCTGCACATTTTAGCCTTAAATTCTCTAGACACCACCACTCGCAGATATTTCACAAAAGGTCGGCCATTAGTTACAGACGTTCAAGGTTCTTGACTGTAGTAGTTAAAGGGTTTAAGCGTCTGGATGAGGAGGTGGTTATATTTTGATGAGCCGATCATTATTAACATTGAAAACGCAGCACATACTGCTCGACTAAAAATCTGGTAGTTGAGGTAAATGTACTGTTGGACAGAAAATATAATTTAGGGGTAAACAGCTGCCTTAAAACCTTTTTCATGTGATTGATATCTTACACAAAGCCATGAACATCTCTTTATTTGGAAAAAAGCTGTATATACCGAACAGAGACATGGAGCGCACATGTTAAAAACTAACAGCTATAAGTGAACTCTCTCTAGGCCAACACCCAGCATCGCTACACGTACATTTTAAAAGAGGCCTTGGAGGCACTAAGAGCATTCAAGTGCATTTAGGGAGGTCTGCGGGAAGAAATGCTTCCCCTGCTTTCTTCATTATCCCGCATCAGGGAGGGCTTCTGTCTCTCTCACACCACACGTACATAAAATGTAGTTCTCTACTTCTTCTACACACAGTCTTCACATCCTCTTCCCCCTGTCCATACCACTCCACTTAATATGTGATATCATTATGGTTAGATGGAGAGCCATGCTTAATGGCAACAAGAGACGGAGAAGGCTGGATCTAAGAAGAGATTACTAAGAGTGCTACAACGTATGCGGACTGGATAGGGTGGATGAAGGAACAGACTGAGAGTACAAATGTAACCAGTGTTGAACAGAAGAGAAAAAGACTGAAAGGACAGAAGATTTCAAGAAATGGAATACATGAAAGTCTCTTACAGAAACAAAAACAACCTCAGCGTTAGAAGGACAGACCTGGCAACGTTAACATATCTAGATCTCTCATCTCTTAACTTTTATGAGCTCAACGGTCTGGAGTATTTGGTGAAGACCGAGTCCAGGATTGGCTTAATTATTGACCATTCATGGCAGGTTAGATGCTTGAAAAGCACAGATTGGACTGCTTTGGGTTCAATCTGTGCTTTTATTGGGTTAGCAAGTAGGAAAAGTTTGTTACTTGATGATAAAGCCAACTGAATGTTGCTTTTGAACCACTCATGTTTCAGGGCTCTACTCAGTAATCCTCACTATATTTTTTAAAACCTTTTTGGCCGACAAATGTGCAGCTACAGACTCCTTTCAAGGTTGGAATTACTTCTAAAGCACAGTGCGTTATTCTGCATTTGCACAAAAAAAGGGTTCGTTTACATTATTCACTTTAAATACAAGGTTTTAATGTGTCATGTGACTACCAAGAGTGCAGAGATGCTTTACAGCGGAGGATAAGAGCTCGGTCTGAGGCTCCACTGTGTGTTGTAGGAGTTTCTGACAGAAGGAGTTTGTCAGGCATGATGGGGGGAGGGGTAAAGGAAGAATATAAACACTTACACAAGAAACAAAATTTCTTATGCTAATTACTACTTAGCATTAGCTATAAAGGACAATCCACATATTCTCACATCTCATAGCAAGACTGTTGTAAAGTTGAAAAGGCGTGTTAAATGTGTGTCTTACCAGCATTTTCGGAGAGCGAGGAGAAGTCCTCTCTGGGGTAGGAGGCTGAAGGCTGGATGAACATCCCCTCATCAAATCCCTCTTCAGGCTCTGGTGGGAAATTGTAGACAAACCGCCGTGTTGTAGCTTGTTTTTTCCTCCGTCCACTTCCAGCTGCAGCATCCGGTGCCTCTCGCTTTATTGCTGCGGGTGATGCGGCCATGCCGCCTGTGGCTGGCTCGTTCCAGACGAAGACCCGCGTCTGGCCACTCGTCGCCCGCATTTCATTGGTCTCTGCTGAATCAGATGAGTTGTCGTGGTGGGTCCAGCTACCAGAGGCTCCGGGGGTTACCAGGGCACAGCCCTCACCCCCGACCACTGTCACCTCTATATCACTCGTCTCCTCTTTCACGCGGCCATTTTCGTCATCATCTTCCATTGCCTCCTTCCCTTGATTGCTGCTGGCCTTGATTGATAGCTTTGACAGGATGCTTGTCGCCCAGAAGTTACTTGGCTTACGGTCTAGCCCCCTTTGTCCCTCTTTGGCCACCATCTGCCTCTTGTTGTAGTCCACCACCACGGAATCGGGAGCTTCTTGCTTGATGCTGATGTTCAGAGCATCCTTTATAAAAGCCCTACAAGAATGTACAACCTCTGTCATCTGGAGGTAACTAGCAACTGACATCACCTCAATGGCATTTTGGCTTGTGAGCAGCAGATTCCCAGAGTAGAGAAAGTCGAGGATGACCGAGAAGCCCTGCACAGCAGCAACATCTAGGTGTGTGACCGTGGTCTGGTCCTGGGTCTCGCTCTTGGTCAGACAGTAGAGGGTTTTGAAGTAGCGGCTGCCTGCGACCAGGATATTTTTGTGTGCGCGGAACACCTGGCCCGAGACGACAATGTTGACGTCACAGAGGATGCCACTTTTGCGTTGCTTGTCCAGCTCTTGTAGAAGCTGGTAACAGTAGGAGTTCTCGTTGGGCTTGTTGCGGTAGTCTTCCTCTGTGCAGTTAGTGGAGGGGCTGGTGTTGTCCGAGGGCCTCAGTGTCTCCTTTTAAGCAAGAAGGAAGAAGAAAAAAAAAAAAAGTATTGTAAAAAACTGTGTGTGCCCACACAAGTAATTTGCAAGCGCAAGCATAAATGCAATCGTACACAAATGTTTTCCCTTCCTGTAAGTCCTGTCTTTACAAAAAACAAATACACCCACTGGGTTCCCAACGATACTGTTGCACCTGTCCTGGGGGTGAAACAGGTTTGACAGGCTGCTGTTAACGGGGAGGTGGGAATGACGGAAGGCAAGGTCCAGTACTTTAAGGCTAGGTAACACACTAATGTCAATGTGTTTTCTAAACCAAATTCCACCGCTGCAAATGTAAACATAAAATACAACCACATATTAATAAACACGAGAAATGACTGTATTCAACCACCACAAACAAAAGTAACACATCTTATTCTATGTACCAATAGAATGCCTGCAAAAACCTGAACATGACGCCATATTTGAGCACGACGGCATGTTTGTTCAGCTAAAGCAAGCGTTACAAAAACTTAACACGTTTCTGAGGTAAGCATTAGTGACCAATCAGGCACAGATCAAGTCAAATATCTGACTGATTCAACTCCTGCCAGATGTTGTCTTCCAAGTAAGCGGAAAACTCAAGGACTGAATGAAAGTGCAAATAGAGAATACAGTTCCTTGAATGGCCACTTAAGACTGGCTCAGTGAGAGAGACACACGTTAAATGCCTGTATTAAAATGTTGACATGTATGGAATGAATTTTCTTTTTAATAACTTGAATAATTTCATATTGATAAGGCTTAAAACCATGGTTATAGTCGCCATGACTCCCAGGTGTTAACAATACACCTCCTGAAGTCCCCCTCCTTAGGGTACGTCCCCACTAGCCCTGATAGATTTGAAAACTGTGTTTTCATCTGAAAAGGCTCCGCGTCCACACCAGCGTTTTCTGTCATTTTCACAGAGTTGTGCGTCCACTTTGAAACGGCCCAAAACGCTTACGTTCCAGTCATGCGCAAAAGCCAGTGAGAATTAAAGAATTTGAAGAAAAGCTATCTGGAGCAATCAAAACAACCGCTGTATAACGCACTCTGCTATCTTTGTTTATTTGGTCACATGACTGCGTCACATGACTAAAATGCGTCATCGTTTTAGAAAGTCTGCGTTTTCGTGTGTCCGCACTGCGACGGGACAGCTGCGTTTTGAAATGTATGCGTTTTTGAGAGTGTTTTCCCTTGAGGAAAGCGCCGTCTTAGTGTGGACAGGAGGTCAAAGCGGAGAGAAAACTGGACGTAGCCTCAGTCTTTGCTCCTTTTGGAGATTCTCAATGCAGTCATTTCAAGAATTAACATGACTTACTTAACAAGTGTGTCTCAGTTTTGGTAAGCAAGATTCTACCCTTCTGTTGTAGGATGTGTGTCTCTGCAATGAACCTACACAATCTTTGAAATCAGCTTGCTAACTGTAGCATTAGCTGATAACTTATCAGTCCACCCTTTCACCTAAACACGGTCACTCCCGGCCTCAGAAAAAAAGATGGCGATGGCTATAAAAGAAAAAAAGAAAAGTAGAGCCTTCAAAATGCAGAATCTACAAACCGATGGGTGAGATCACTGCTGCTACATTCGTCTTTTAGATACAGACCGTGGTTTCAAAAAGGGAAGAAAACAAACACATAACATTAACACTACACAGAGAATGAAACAAATGGACTTTCAGTGACCCCTATATACACTCGCATGGATAAGAATAATTCTGGATTAAGACCTCTATCCATTTGTATGTCCTGATAACACAGTTTGAGGTACCATTAAGAAGCTAGCCATAACTGTGCTAGGAGCATTTTTGAAATGTCTCAATGTCTTGAGTTTGTTTTATTTTTTTCTCCCCCTTCATTAAAACATGTTTTCTTTCCATTTATATTCTTTAGTTAGTTTCTACTACAGATTCACAGGATTCAACGTTTTGCACATATTCAGTTTCTAAACAGCTAAATTCTGTCACTTGATGAACAGGAAATAGGCCATAAATAGACCAGGAGGCCTGAGAAGTATCCAAAACAAGCATGGGAGGGGTACAGACAAAGGCATCAAACCCCACTCACCTGGAAAGAGTTGAAGGGCAAAGAGCCAGACTAACACAGAGCAGGAGAAAGAGGCATGTATAGAGATGTGCATGCATATGCTTAATGCAAACATCACATAACACACAGTCTGGGGTGAAGTAAATGCATATACACTCACAGACAAAATACAATGCGCCCCCCTCCCCCAAAAGTATATATATTTTTTATATGTATACACACAAAATCATAAACCCAGAACATGTATGTCAGTTTTTCCACATGATGTACTCAAGCAGGGCATATATCTCTGGCTCATTTTAGAATTGCAGAGCAGATGTCCTAATCCAGAATAATTCACATTGCTCAAGCCCTGCATTTTTGCCCCCACCCATCACCATCTCGCCGGCGCGCGTGCACATCCACACACAAACACACACGCTGCCTACACGTACAGCTGGGGTTTCAGCTCGAGTAATTCAGATTAAATCCATTTCTCTGAGGTCCCCACCCAGCCCCCACCCACCACCCCTACTCGCTCCACACTGCAGCTCTTGTCCAGGGCAGCCTGGTCACAGTATAGGGGGGCTTATCATCCTCTGCCACAGCTGGAGGGAGAGAGATGGGATGGAATAAAACGAAAGGCAGAATGAGGGAGAGATAGGAGGGGTTGACTTTGCAGACCACATAAATAAATGGAGGATGCACAGATAGAGCACATTAGGAGACAAGAAAGCTGCACTGCACAATCCTGGTGGGGGGGAAAAAACAAAACAAAAACGTAGAAACAGAGCTGACAGAAATATATGAAAAGAAGCTGAGAATTTGCTGATAACACACACTTCAAGAAAATGAATAAAAGGCAGAGCTTGAGAGAGCAGTGAGAGAAAGGGCGGAGGAGAAAATGTCGAGCAGAGGGGGACAGAAAGCGAGCGTGATAGAGAAGGAGTTGGGTCACCCCATTTTAGCCTTCACAATAGCTCGTGTTCTCCCCGAGGCTTATTGTCCACTCACTGTGGGCCTTTGTGAAAAGGCTCGGCACTCACTCTCTTATTACACAGCAGCTCCCACTTGCAAGCATAGAAAGGAGCCATGGTGCATGTGGGTGAGGCTAAGAGGATGAGGAGAGAGGGAGAGAAATTATTCCATGATATACACATCAAAGCCTGTGGAGGGGCACGGTTATCATGTTGAGTACTATGGGTGGGGTGGGGGGGGGGGGGGTTAATATAGCGTTGTGGTGACAGGCAGGAGAGCGATCGCAACAAGGGGAGTCGGATATGCTTTCAACTTAGGTTGTCAACACTCATGCTTGTTTGTTTTTGCCCAGAGTTTTCAATTTTCCACCTAACAGCATGAAATAAAATAACCTTAATGACAACTTCAGGGCTCAACAGACTCAAAAAATAAATAAATAAAAACAAATACATCTCAAATACCACAAATAAACCAACACCCACAAACTTGCAGACTGCTTATCATTTGCAGCAACTAACCATCCCGCTCCCAAACACCCTGACTCCTCTCAGCTTTTATCCGGGCTAAGTTGCTCCATACTGGCTTCATGAGCAGCATCATTCTTTCTCCAGATGTGCCATGTGTGAGATGGGAGCTTAAGAGAACCAGCAGATCAACCCTGCACAGCAGATGCTGGAGGCAAAACCAGCTTGAGCCAAAAGAGAATGTGGGGACAATATCAGCCTCCCCCAGTCATGACGTGGCTGGGTTTTTATTTGAGCCAGAGATGCCAGGGGTGGAAGAATAAAAGGCAGAAAGAGAGCAGAGCATCCAAGAGGGTGCTTTGATCTAGGTCAAACATGAATGCTTCAAAATCTTACAGTGAAAAGCCAATAACTGCTGATTTACAGGTGGATTAAACAAACCAAGATGGTCATAAACCCGAGCCTTGATGCTCTGACTGCTTGTAGAAAAGAATACTTCAACAAACTCAACCACAAACCCAAACAAACCACAACGCCCCCAAGGCCAGCAGATCCATGGCAAACACTCAGACACACCTCCAACAGATCATGTCATACAACAAGGTCCCCTTGAAACATAATAACCCACTGGAGCCAGTTTTTGTTTACCTTTTATGCACACATGTTTGCCTCCGTCCCCTCACTTATACCCCACCACCCTCCATCTATCCAGTCCCATGACCAGCCCAACCCCGAGGCCATCTCCACCAGTCTTTCACTAACTCCCTCCATCTAGTGTATCCTTCTCTCAGCCCCCTCTTTCCTCACCCAACCCGTCTGTCCCCAGATGCTAGAACAATACTGCAGTGTGCATTTGGCCCAAGGTGTGGGAGGGCTGCACTAAGCGAGTCCCTGCCTCCCAACAATGCTAAAGAGCCGGGGGTGTCACTGACAGACTCAACGAGAAGAATTCTCCCTCCGGCTCCTCCCCACCCATTCCCCTGACCTGCGTCCCCCAATAAACACTCCCCTCCCCCGTATCCACCCCGGTCTATCTGCTAGGCACCAGGCTGGCAATAGGCTGGACCCCTTACCCCTTGTGGGAACACTCAATCACAATGAATATGGTGTTTGTCTAGGGCTGCTCGACTACAACAAGAAATAAAATCTGAATTTTTCAGGCCAATATTAATGTCATCATTTCTCAGAGACTTTGGGAAAAAAGCATTTCCTTCAGCTTTAATTGCAATTCAACAGAAATTAAACAAATAATGAAAAGAGAAAGAAATACGACCCAAACTAAATGTGTCCCAGCCTGCAGGAAGGGAAAGTGGGCTTTTAGGGAGCAACAAAACTAAAAGAAAGTGTGTGGGGTTGAAACACAAGAACAAGAGAGACACTGTCAAATAATCATTTTATCTCCGCTCTTTATCTTATTTCAATAATCGTTAGAAGCCAAAATTATAACTGAAATTAAAGTTTGATTAATGATGCGGCCCTATGTTTGTCTCTACTAAAATGACAGGATGAAAATTACATATAAAAAGAAGCCTAAACATATCTTAATTTCCCTTTTGGAGGATTAAGTGTAGTGATATTATCTTACACCCTCATTTAGACCAACACAGTAGTGTTTGTTTGGCCATCAAATCAAATGGGTCAACATACATCATCTGACCTGACTACAGCCGTATCCTGAGCTGGTTCGGGCACATATCGCTGGTCTCTGGTGAACAGGCGAGATGGGGATTAAATTTGTCATTTATACTCAACAACAACAAAAAAAACAAACAAACAACAAAAACAAGGAAGTAAATGAGGGGTAAGAGAGAATGGCTGTCAAAAACTTGGTGTGACAAATGACAATTACACATCTCTCTGTGTCATCATGTTAAGAGGAATACCAGCCACATAGTCTCTGCACACAACCATGACAAGGAACTTTCTCTATCACTCTGTAACATCTAGAGTGGGTTTAACACACCCTCAGCCGCCCTCCTTTAAATACGCATTAAAAGAAGTGTATGGACTGCCCATTTTTCACCATAAAAATATAAAGCTTTTCTGAGAATTTAATTTAATTAAAATGGTCGTACATATGTGACTTCATATCTAATCTCAGAAAACCTCGTCTCCTTTTGCCTCCGTTTACCCTTTTTTCCCCCCTCCAGTGAGCACGGGGAACAATCTGACCATAAGACAGCATCTAGAGAATTAAGGACAACGGCCCCTTCTCCAAGGATACCCACATTTAACACAGCTGCCCTGGTGTGCTACAGATAATTGAATTAGGTTTAACAAATGCAGCAGAGGCCTGACTAACATCAGGAATGGGTGAATAGAACAAGACGTTGCCTCATAACACCGTAGTTCCCCTTTAATGTACTGCTTCACAATGCTGTCTCGCTTACACTGCTGCCTATTATTTCAGCAGTACTGTGTTTGCTGTTTTGTTTACTTTAAAAAGGCAGTCCAAGTTGAGGAAGCATAAAAACAAAAGATAAATACTTCAGAAAAGAAAGAAGGCTTTAAGCTTTAATTCAATCTTTATCTACTCAGCTATAACCATTTATGAGGAAATGGCCTGAAAAACCTCTCAAGACAGCGTCTGGGGTCCTTGTTGCTAGGGAAAAGCCTCACCAAGCCCCTAATCCACTCCTAGTGCTCTCCTTACCAATTAGAGATGTGTACAAGTTAGTGGATCACTTTAAGTCATTCTGATTAGTGATTGCGTGTACAAAGGAAGGAACTAAATGTAGTAGTACAATCCTCTTCACTCACAAATCACAGACAAATAGCACCCCGCTCTTAATTCTCGTGACAGCCCAAGTCATTCTCTGAATATGAGGTAGGATGTGGCAATTTAAAAAGGAACTGAGCTCCCCCCCCCCCCCCCTACTGTAGGACTAATGGGAAAAATGTCCTTTGACACCGAACTGTACAGACAAATCTGCCCTCCCTGTTTTTATGAGGTCACTAAAAGAGTATTGTAGAAGTGTTGCTTAAACTGCAATAAAAAAAATGACGAAGCAATAAAAACATCTCATGGACATCAATAAAGGCAGTTCACATGTAATAAGACGTGAGTGTTTTGAATTTTAAAAAAGGCATTCAAGAAACTGATACGGATACCCAATTATACCTACATCGAGCTTTAGCTAACTACACACTCTTTAAGTGCCTATTAAATAAAGTGGAGTCATTTCCTGTAAGTATGACCCGTGGTTTCAGTCGTCTGCAAACAGGATAAGCCTTTAATCATAAGATATGCCCCAAAGTTATAGCCAGAGCCCAATAATCCAGAAATATGGATGACAGGCTCAGGTGATGCTGTGTCATCCTATTACTGACATCTATTTTCACTCTTTCAAACCTTTTCAAACGCTGCCTCTGGGCAAGCAAGATGTCACGCTCAGGGCAACCTGATTTACTCTCCCCTCCTTGTCCAGCACTGCAAGTGACACTATCTATGGATTTTGGGGGGTCATTCTCGCACAATGCCTCTAATTTAGCTCCCTAAAGGGAGGCGGAGGTGGAGGAGCAAGAAATGCGCCAGAGGTCACCCGGGACAGAGAGGCAGCAGAGCTGCATGAGAGGCGGGGGGTTGGGTAAGGGGTGCGGTTCCCCGAAGGCTGCCAGGGTCGAGCCCTTGCCATTGTGCGACCTCTAGCAAGCTAGCGATCAAGACTGCTGCTGGTGAAAGGACTAGCTGCGATGTACAGTGAACATCTGAAAGTGCTCCACAACACCTTCACTGTCCGATATGTATCCCTTCATTTTCGGCAGTTATCGGTGATTAGCAGTTAATTGTGACATGCAATTAGTCACTTGACAACAAACAGCCTCCGGAGCGATATTAGCTAGCAGGTGTCAAACTGGAGCAGGTCTTTAACTTGCCCGGTGAGTGGGCACACAACAGTAACTTGCATAGTACAATATATTTTGAAGTGATTTTGTTTTTCCACTCTGTCACCCCTTAGCTTCGGTACAGGGGCTTTCCAATGCGGCCACTGGTCACCTACCTCCGGCTAAACAGTAAAGCCGCGGGCGGCTGTGAAGCTAGGCTAGACATTAGCTGTGGTCGTTAGCGCACACCGATGCTAACTATTTAGCCGGGAGAAGGGATTGTGAAGCTTAGGTAAAAGCTCATTTTCCTCCCAGGCTGCGCTTTACAATTTGAAGTAACTTATATTACGTGTGACAGAAAATGGAAACAGGTAATGACATTAAGGTATGCCGACGGTGTGACAGGTATTTCACGTTACGTAGTTAACTAAACGAAAGCGTCGTGGAGTTGGGCTAACGTTACCTGTTTGGTGGGATCGTTTCTCCCGTGCTCAGAAGACAGGTGATGTCTCAGCAGCAAGGCCCGCTTGTAGTTGCGACTGCCTTTGACGAGCTCGTCGCTGTTTTTAGTGGCAATGTTGTGACACCAGGAGCACGACATGAGTCCAGTCTCCTGGCAAAATTTGAGCCATGGAAATTCTTGCAACCACGAAGCGTGGAAAAGCGAGTGTTTCTGAAGCAGCGTCTGCGGTCTCATCTCTACCCCAGATTTCCTGGATCCCGTCTCGCCTCCCCTGGCAGTCTCCTGGCCGTCAGCGCTGTTGTTGTGACCGTTCCCCGCAACCCAGTTTTTCCCGTCCCCGGACCCGTCCTCCGCTTCCACCGAGTCGACACGATCGTCGCCCTCCCCAGCTGCCCGACTGCCCCCTTCCGGGTCCTCTTCTTCCTCCGCCTCGGGTTCCGTGCTATCGCTGACAGATCCAGCGCCCTCCACTCTCTTCTGCGATGGTCCTTTCGCCCCCAGATCCCTGTCCTCCTCTTGATCCGGCCTGTTCCCGTTAAAATGTCGATCTTGACAGGCCGGGGCCTCCCAGCTGTTACAGTTCCCCCCACCGATACCGCTGGAACCCGTTACCCCAGCTAATCCACCTCCTCGGAAAGCCAGCGACCTGCGGTTTCTCTCACCGGACATTTTTTTCTTAATATATGTTAGAATCTTCACTTTCTCAACAGTATCCCCCCTCCTCCGATTAAAATGCTGTGTTTATAACCGATGTGTTTTCCGAAAGAGATGGACCGTCGTCGTTTCTGCGCTCCGCTCGGCCCTCCCGGTGAGAGTATGTAGGTTATGCGGAAATAAATAAAGGTTTTAAACGCATAATGAATTTCAGGGTTCTCGCTGCGTCCGCGCAGGCCCCGCAGAGGTCGAATGGCAACGACTTTCCTCCCCACAATGCACCTCGACCAGAGGGGGCGGGGGGGAGGGGACGTATTGGTGTTGGTGGTAGTGGTGGTGGGGGGTGGCTTTTTAAAGGAAGATGACGGGGGGGTAGATCAGCATGGGGTCTTTTGTGCTTTAAAAAAAAAGCACCCATTTTCCGCATGCTTTTCATCTGATATCTGTTTGTTTTATTAGACCGCAAATGTCAAATCACATTCCTCACGGCGGGGTGTCCCAACATTCACGAATGTCTGCAGTAGGAAACTTGTCGGGTGTCTTTTTTATATTATCCATTTATTTACTTTTTATTATAGTGAATATATGTATTATACATAAATAAATAAAGGTTGGCATTTGAATATAAAGAAGTGGGGCCAATAAATATACATAAAAGCATGTTAACCGAGATATTTATTCCAAACAAAATTGTTTACACTACACTAATATTAAGTCAAGATTCGACATTCAACACCACAATATTCCCTCTGAGCTTTATGTGGTGTGTGTAAGAATGTTGCCTTATATTTTGTATGTGCTCGAAGTACATTTTCATTTGTGTGTTTTTTTCCAGACCTCCTTTGTTGAGTTTGATGATGCATGTTGAACCCTAAAACAAAAGTGTTATTCATTAACTGAGATTTTGTATATATATTTTGAAACGCGCGTGTCTGAAATAAAGTCACGCAATGCGTTTGGACGCGAAGCGTCATTCTCTGGAGACTCCAGCCTTGTATTCTCGCGTATCTGCTCGTCTCCCACTCCTTGTGATCAAAACGAAATCCAGTAGGTGGCACTCTTTCATCTGAGCGTCTTTTCTCACCCTCAGTGTGTGTCACATTGCTTGGTGTATAGTTTCATTGCTTCCCAATTAAGAGCTTTGCACACACAGCGTGTGAACAAGAGTGGGAATTAACCCGGGTTTGGATGACAGTAACGTGGAGGATTGTATATCCCACAGGAGTGGGTAAATCCCCGAGAAGAAGACAAGGAATGTTTTGTATGGCTAGTGTGTGTGTTTATTCATCTAGCCCGTACAAGCTATCAGCTGGAAAATAAAAATATAATGGAACTAAAAGGAAAAATAACTGAAATTCCTTCGATTCTGTCATACTAAAATGCAGTGTGTCATCTCGCATCAAATGAACAGCAGGCCTCGCAGGTGGCAGTGAATTCTGTCTCAGCAGAGCAATGACTGGCTGTATCTTTAAAATTAGAAATAAATCTTGAGTTGACTTGATTGTAAATGGAGGTTAGTTTGAGCTTAAGAAAGATATGTTCAAAACAATATTTAGCCGAATATATATAACTCTAAAAAAGAAACAAAAAGAAGAAAAACAAAAAAGAAATAGAAACTAATATTTAAGGCAGCCATGATAAAAATTAATATTGATATATAATTTCATTCTTCCTGTATATGCTGGAGTTACATGATGTGGAGCAGCAGTATTTTCCTCACTATTAGTATTAAAAATAAAATGATAATGATTTAAAAGCCCGATTTAACTGGCTTTTCTTTAAACTGATTTAACTGTCGCCGCCTGAGACTGGCACCAGAAGCAACAGGTTTGCATGTGTCATAGTCTTCTTCGTATTTTACCTGACACTGTATCTGTAAGAAAAAATAAAACAACATATATATACTACTACACTATTGCAGATATATATACATTTTACATATACATATACATACTCTTGTTGTACAGTAAAAAACAAACAAACAAAAAAACAAAACAGAAACACAAGTAATGACGTGTCCTTGTTGCGCAGCTTTGCATTGTTGTTGGGCTAAAACTTGATCCACGTGCTTGCTTCTGTTTACACTGCTGCGTGCTGACGTCACCGCGAACCCCACCCCGCACGGCGGGCTGCCTGGCAACATGAGGCAGAGAACAGGAAGACCCACAGCAGGAAAGTGAACAACCTGAGGACCCTGAGTAGAAATCGACGAGAAACAACGCTTTGGACGGACAATGGAGGATGCAGACAAAGGTAATTAAATCATCGACGCGTGCCAGTGTCGTAATAGATGTTTTAAAACTACTTTTTCCTTAGAGAAAAGTTAGCGGACTAGCTAACTTTGTGCTGTGACTCAAGTTAGTTCGTTGAGAGCATATGCTACCTCTCGCCATACGAATAAAGTGAGTTATTTTTGCGACGGACAACAGTTTGAAGAATTTGAATAAGAAAATAACTTTTTTTCAGCAGCACCACTGCAAGAGATTTCTAGAAAAATGACACGGAAGTGCGGTGTCACGCCACAATTTGTTTTTTTAACCACCCATTAACTTATTAGGTGAAACCATAAACGCACATTTCAGTTTTTGTGTGAGTTAAAAACCTTGACAGGCAGTGAAGAAAAGCAGTAAAACACTAGTCAACAACATATTTTGTAACTGACGGCGTAGCCTGTAAGAATGGGTTACACCTGTTTGACAGCTCACTGCTATAACTAGTTCAGACAAGTCACGCTGTGCTCTTATGCTCTTTCATATGGTTTTTTACACTGAAAAAAAAAGTTTTATTTTGAAATTTACGAACACTTATTCTGTGCCAAAGTGGTTGTGAGTTGTGGGTTTTGCTGATTTTTCTCGTGCCAAACTATAGCACAGTTCAGTTAACCACAGGTATCCTGAGTGTCTTCTACCTGCATTTCTGTCTTTCACCTCGTTCCTCTTCCTGCACGTTTGCTTTCCTATCAAGCAGCTGTTCTGCTCTCTTATGTACTTAAACACAACTGCTCCTGTCTCAAGTCCATATGTCTTTGCTGGAGTACAGAAAAGTCCACATTTGCACACAAAAAAGCTTGTATGTCCAACTTTTTGTGATTTTACTCATAAACAGCATGATCCATTCTTCTCTGATCTTTGTATTATTTTATTCTACTTCATTTGCACTAAAGTGCTTGTGGAAAGAAGCAAAGCATCTGAGTTTTATTTGTTCATTTAAAATGTCATGTTGGAATTTTTGACCAAATTTCCCTGCAGCACAAACAGCCTTCACCCTCCTCTGGGTTCTCAAAAGTAATTTTCTGATGGTTGAAAGTTGTTTTGTGTGTGTTTTTTTTTTTTTTTTTTTTTTGTTTTTTTTTTCCTTCTTCTTCTTCTTCTTCTTCTTCTTCTTCCCTTTTTAATAACACAGAGCGAGAAAGCCAGAACAAATGTTGCGTATGAACACCAGAATTATTGATGTAACTGGTTCCTGATTGATAATTTGTGCTTCTCCATATCAGAAGAACTGAGGTGTGTTTCTGCATCACTTTCTGTGTTGCTGCCAGTGGACACAATAGAAAAGAATGCTTTACTTGGCTTTAAATGCCACGCTTGTGAAGCCCATTCCTGAATTAGAGTTGCAGGTCCTGAACACATCCTTAAGTAAATGGTATCTTAGTAACTGTTTGATCTGGGTTCTCTTTGCTCATAAAGGTTTCTTGTGGTATGCTTTGGAGGGTTTTCCCTTCCCACATGACATGTTTTTTCACTGTGTGCGTGCAGCGGATGCACCAGTTAGATATCTTGTCTTTTAGTGGTTTTATAAGTCATTGCATGTGACCTTAAAAAAACACAGTTTGAAAAAAGGTGAATGCCAGATTTCTTTTAAGGCCGTGCACACTTGCACTACAGGCTATTGTTCATCAAAATCGCAATAAAACAGGCCTGTACCACAAGTAATCACAAGAAAGTGAAATTGCATAGTTATCAGATAAAGGGGAAACTCTTTGCCAATCTCTAACTTTACTGCAGCCTTGAGGTGGTGTCTGTTTACCTCTCTAGGCAGCAAAAGTAAATGATCTGCCTCTCGAGATGTAATTTTATCACCTTAAATATCACCATAGGAACTGCTGTGCTCTCTGAATTTATAGTCACACTGCTGTACAGGCAGCCAAGTTTGTTTCAAGGTCAGACTTTTGGTATGGTAGCTGTATTTTACTACCATCTGTACCTGCATCCTTCTCGTAGAAGTTGAGACCGCTCAGTGTCAAGTATTTGCTTGCTTCAATACAATAATCTCCCTTTACGTTATTTATTTATGTATTTATTTTAAGGGAGGGTTTCATAGGTTAGATGTTTCAATCCTTTGACAGTAATTCAGGTAAAGCATTTGCAAATAACTTGGTGAACAGGTTTTTTGCAGGACCAAGGTCGGAGAGTGCTCTGACTGGTGCCTCTCAAAGGAGTCTGCTCTCCCCTGATTGTGTGTCTCTGTGCAGATGATCTTTAGATAACAAACTTGTCTGTTTGTGTCCTCCCTTTTTCTAGCAGTATAATGTTATTTTTTCCATAGTGAATGTTTTTTTCCCCTTAAACTCAGGTTCAGTGAAATCTGTGGTTGACTCAGATGTGCCTTATGATCTTGTTAATCTTGATTTGTTCATCAACATTTATAGAGCTTGAATAGACTACAAAGAGGTTATTGGTACTCTGATAGATGCCTGAACCTAAACGCCTTCTCACTCAGTCATATTGTTCCAGGTCAATGTCAAGGACTGTAGAAAGTTTTTGTACTCCAGACTAACTTTTATTGTTGTTTTGAATGTTGCCTGTTTCATTTTCTGCATACAGGCTTGTGGCTTGAATCAGTTCAGAAAGGACGTGGTCAGGTTCACCAGCCTGTGTTGTTTTTCAGCTACCCGTCTAATGAGATTGATCAGGAGCAGAAGCCAACATTTTTTGGCGTTATTAGATTTCTGCGATGCACAACTGTCTGCTTTCAGCTGTCAGAGGAAGTCTCTCACAAACAACATCCCCACCCCAGTAATGCAGATCCGGTCGTTTGAGCTGGAAATACATTCAGCACAGCCAAATCACACTTTAAAAGCTGCAAACACTGCATGTGTTTATGTAAAGGTTTGCTATGATTTGTTCAGTCATGCCAATAAATGTCATATTGGGCTACAAGCTGTGTCAGTCTGGGCTGGACCTCCCATTTAGTGAAAACCAGATGTGTGTTTACCAAAACCATTAGTATTTGAAGTCTACTCAGAAATACACCTGTCAGCAGTCATGGCTGTCGTAGATCATTTTAAAAGGACTTTTTGAAGGGTTTGATGTATGCGAGAAGCTGTAGCCTTGAAAGCTGTAACTTTGAACGTTGGTGTCGCCAGGTTTGCACATTTCATTTCAAAGATTAAAGGGAACACCAGCTGTCTATTTGAAAACTTTGTATGTGGACCTGATAGTTGCCTGAAAGAAAACGTTGGCAAATATGGTATAAGATACTTTATGCTGGTCCAAAAAGTCTGAAGTTTGAGAGAATACTCAGGCAAATGTGCTTTTAACCTAAATATATACATCACAATGCAATGCATTTAATATTTATCTGAATTGTTTGACATTTCAGCAGTAAAATGCAGTGATCAGGCTCTGTTAAACTGAACGAAAAAGAAACTCAAAGGTCAATAAATTCCACTACTTTCAGTACAGCTTTATGGAGAATTTTTCACCGACTTGTGAGATTTGGCCAAGCAGCACTCTCACCTGCCTGGTAGTTTATTTTCCAGTGAAAGACTGCAGACAGAAACTTTGATAAACTATTGAAAAGAAAGTTCAGTAGAGATATAAATTATTACTCCCAATTAAGGCAAGGCAAGGCAAGGCAAGTTTATTTGTATAGCACAATTCAACAACAAGGTGATTCAAAGTGCTTTACAGAGACATTAGAAACAAGAACAAATAAAAAGCATGATTTAAAATTGATTAAAACAAGCAAATAAACTAACTAACTAATTAACAAACAAACAAAACAGTATATAAAATCAAAACAGATAAAATCAGAACAATAGATAAAATCAGTAGTTAAATGTAAGTTTTGAAATTTAAGCTTAAAAGTGTGGATTTGGTGCTTTATTCAAATGCAGCTGAGAACAGGTGAGTCTTCAACCTGGATTTAAATAAACTGAGTGTTTCAGCTGATCTGAGGCTTTCTGGGAGTTTGTTCCAGATATAAGGAGCATAGAAGCTGAATGCAGCTTCTCCCTGTCTGGTTCTGACTCTGGGAACTGATAAAAGACCTGATCCAGATGACCTGAGGGATCTGGAAGGTTCATACTGGGTCAGGAGGTCACTGATGTATTTTGGTCCTAAACCATTCAGAGCTTTATAGACCAGCATTAGAACTTTAAAGTCTATCCTCTGACGGACAGGCAGCCAGTGTAAAGACCTCAGAGCTGGACTGATGTGGTCCACTTTTTTGGTCTTAGTGAGGACTCGAGCAGCAGAGTTCTGAATGAGCTGTAGTTGTCTGACTGATTTTTTTAGGTAGACCTGTAAAGATGCTGTTACAGTAGTCAAGCCTACTAAAGATGAATGCATGGACTAGTTTTTCCAGGTCCTGTTGAGACATCAGATCTTTTATCCTTGAAATATTCTTGAGGTGATAGTAAGCTGACTTTGTTATTGTCTTAATGTGTTTTTCTAAGTTTAGGTCTGCATCCATCACTACACCCAAATTTCTCGCCTGGTTTGTGGTTTTTAGATGTATAGATTGAAGTTCTCTGGTGACCTGTAATCATTTTTCTTTGGCACCAAAGACTATTACTTCAGTTTTGTTTTTGTTTAGCTGGAGAAAATTGTGGCACAACCAGTCATTGATTTCCTCAATGCATTTACCAAGAGCCTGTACAGGGCCTCGGTCTCCTGGTGACATTGTGATATATATTTGTGTGTCATCTGCATAGCTATGATAGTTTATTTTGTTGTTCTTTATAATCTGTGCCAATTAACCAAAAGTTCTTTTTTATTTCAGGTTACTTCTGTCCCTGCTTTCATTATCTTTTAATCGGTACCTTACATGACAGTAGAAGGTTTGGCAGACCCTTTTTTCCTGTCCGATACCTGCTGTTTTCATCTAAACTCCATCACTTCAGTTATTTAAGGTTTTGTAACACAATCAGGGAAAAACGTAAACTTTTAGCGTTTATTGGTATCATCTTAAGCCCGGCTAAGATGTATAATGACTGCAGAAAGTTTTGGTTTCATTACTTTTTTAATGTGCTGTACTACCGTGCTGCTCTATACACCATGTCCTGTATTTGTAGTGCAAATAGAGTAAGATGGTGAATCTGTTTTGGAAGTAGGCCACACAACAACAGCTTTCCAATCTGTTGCCATACATTAGACCTTGTATTTGGAGAAACAACCCATTTTTAGTGTTTACCGTTGTTTGAAGGATGAGAGGATTGACACCCTTTTCCAGTTTGAATGGTTCATGTACAGTTGTGTTCTGGGTCGGTTAGCTGTTTCCAGTTGTTTCCAGTTGTGCGCTAACCATCTGCAAGCAGCTGCTTCACATTTAAGCAACAGATCGAGAGGAGATTTTTTTTTTTTTCCAGCCTGTCAGACTAACTTTAATCAGCTTTCATCTCCATGTTTGTCTTAAGTCGTGTAGCCAAGAGTCTAGATTGAATGCACATGTATGGTATCGGTGTCCATCTGAGGTGTAGCCACTTCCCATCATGCACATGTCATGCTTTGTGGGCCTAGTTAAAGTATCCACAGTTATCCATGTCTCATGATTCCTGTTTAGGCTAATCGTGTGACAGGCCCTGCTTTGAATAGTAAGGTAATTGATCGTGCGCTGTGCTTCATTAGCCGCTCTAAAATGGCTGTTTGTTTGTGTTTACGGTCACAGTCGCGGCAGGGGTTGATTTGTGTTTCTATTGGTCTTATAAATCAAATGGGATGTTTTAATGGCATGAACTTATTCTGTGAAAATGTCTGCTTTGTGACTTTGACTTTCATCATTTTTAATAATATAGCTATACAAGCGTACTGGTTTGTGTGCACGTGTGTCTGTGTGCGTTGTTTTAACAAGTATCACATGGATTAGGGGCTCCACTGATCAGGAGGGCTGCAGAGTTATGTTGAGTTCATCATGTTGGGAGGCCTGTCCAGTCTAGCTGAGAGAGATACTGTTTGCTAAGATAGAAAAATGAGTGTGCTGGTTTGATCCGTTTCAGTAGAGAAGGATTCTTGTAGAAAAGTATTTGTGCTTGCATCTTAACGAGGACCTCTTGTATTCATATTTACCTCTATATTTGTATTCTGAGACTTCCCAGTTTAAGAAAAACTTTTTTTTTTCTGCTAAACCGAACCCTCATAGAGGCTTTCAGCTCATTCTGCCTGAAACAATCACTTTCAGCTCTTTCACATTTCCTTCTGATTACCCGTCCCTTGTCTGGCTTCCACAAAGTGAACCACAAAGTCTTTGTGAACACTACTTCCTCTTTTTGGGAGTATGCAAAGTCACAAAAACAAACCTGCCGAGGGACATAATTTCTTATTGTTTGTGTTGTGGCTGACTTGTGGGGAATGTCATAAAATGCCAGTTGAGAGGGGAAAATATCTGTTGTCAGGAAATCCCAAAGTTACAGAAACCAGAGAAATATTACCTGCAGCCGCCAAGTGAATGTGTAATGACTCTCAGCACTGGAGGCTGTTTGTATGCTGGAGTACTTGAAAGAAGTGCCAGTAATACTAATCATTTAGACTGTTTTAAGAGAATGTGTTCGTACATTTACTGAGACGTTTATATTGGACTGTTGTTTGCACGTTGAGGCTTGATAGTTTGCCGTGAGCGACTGCAAACGCATTACTTCTGGGTTGACCTTGCTAAATAGAAAAGCTGTGTTGTGGAGCCTGTCTAGTGTAGCTGTAGTGTTATGCTATTTAGCCTTATATGACCAACAACTTGTTTTACAGACTTGTCATGTGTACTGTAGGGTTTGCTGTTACATTGAAACTCATCATCTCCCTGTCACCATCATTGTAATACCTCTGCTGCCATGGTGGGGGTTCTTTGATACTGAGTTAGTCTTAGTCACCTGTTTTCCTCAAATGGAAAAAATGAACATGTTCATCACTTTGATGTACAGTTAAGTAGAAAAATAAGTACATCCCATTAAGATTATTGGCTTTTTCCACATTTCAGCTGGTTGGCATGTTTATGTCTTTGAAACATTGCTTACAGTTGAAAATGAGATCAGACCATAACTATGACCTGCTTATTCAGCAAGTGCTGTGTTTTTATTTGTATTTTTCCTTTTTAAGGTGTGGGATGCCATCAGACCAAGAGCTTTAGAAAAAAAAAAATATCTGGATTTGTTTTAGTCTGATGAGGATTTAAATAGGATCTCCAAATTGTTTGAAAGTGGAAAACGTGTCACTACTGCTGGTGCACATTTCAACTGTTTTCCTATCTGCCCAACCAAACAGCAGACCAACCAAAAAACATCACCACAGTGTCTGCAGGTAGCTCAAAGCGCGTTCATCTACAGTGAGAACGAGAGGGCAAACATTCACATGGGAGGCTTTCCCACAAACCAGCCTTTGGTTCTAAGAAGGCAGAATTTGAGTTTCCTTGTGAACATGCAGGAAACGGATCAGGCCTGTGGATTAAAAGGCGCAGAAGAACAGCATTGCAGAAGAGCTTCGTATCTTACAGTAAGGTTGGTGGTGCAAAATGTTGATTTGCTTTGCTGCCTCAGAAACTGAGCAACTCGATGAGTTCGGTCTAATATCAAATACTTTTTTTTTTTTTTCAATAAGAGTTTCCTTGCTGTGTTTAACTTTATCCACAGGTACTGATTTAAAGAGACTCAAATGTTGAGTTGTGCAAAATATGTAGGAGGAAAAAATGTAAACTTTTTTTTTTTTTTTTTTTACTCTAGTTAATCGTGGAATTTGTCCCCTAGTGTTTCAATACTTTCAGGAGAGCACCGCTCCTTCTCTCTAAATTTAAGGCATTTCCTGGAGAGGATCAAGCAGACATGCACGTCTGGCTTTCTGCACAGAAGAATGGTGGCTGCACAGGCCTGAAGGGAGCTCATGATTTATGTACATAGTTTTTAAATTCTCCCTGTGAATATTTCTGTACTAATGTGCTAATTTTCCCCGCAGCGATACCTTTGCAGAGTTTAAATCTTTACCACTTCAATTTTAATGCTGCTCGATACCGGTGCTGCAGCACATCTTTCCAAAGTTATCGAGTAATTTTAGGGCAATTTTACATCCGTGGTTGAGTCTGCTGGGATTACTTATTATACATCAGGGAAGAAATAAAAAATCGTAAATCTACTGAAGCGTTTTGGGCTTTCCCCAAAGGAAAATCATCAGGGTAGTAATTGAAATATATTTGAATGCATTTCTTTAAAGAGGGGTTTGATATAACCCTTTCTGTTTTCCCTGTGATTGCCTGGATAGCCCCGCCCCTGCAAATTGCACATTTGCTTAAATATAAAATACATTTTTGATTATTAAATGTCCAGAACTAACAGGAAAGTCTTCGTCTGACACGTCTGTTAACTAAAGGTAAATTACTAGGTGGGTAACTGAGCTGATAACCCCCAGACCTCAGTTTCAAACCAGTAAAAACTCAGTATATGATCTTGCTTTGAGTCGGCTTCACTCTGTTTAAACTAGCCGATGTTTGTTTTGTACCTCCTTCCACAATGCTCTCGAGCTCTTTCAGGGATTCTGTCCGTTCACCATCATAAAACTTGTGCTGCTTTTCTTTTTCAACGCAACCTTGAAAGCTTCAGTGTCTAATATGTTGCCATCTACGCTGCTTTTTGCACATTTGATTGAAATGTGACAAGGATTGCACGTATGTTTTCCTCTCTTTGTGCAGCCTAAATACCTGCTTTATGTCACAGCTCTGTGCCGTGTCGTAATGCAAAGGAAAAAGTCTGCTTTCAGGCGAGGAAAAACTCGATTAAAAGAGTTTGTTTTCATGTGATGAAGGTCTTGCATTACAGGAGCTTTCTAGTTCAGAGAATGCCATTGTGGCAAGCAGTTTGTGTGAGTACACAATCTAGCACTTGTTCCCTCTACCACTTCGCGGAGCCTCTGGCACCCTCTCTTCTCCTTTCTAGCTGACTAGCATTACCGCTGCTTCAAGCTGGACTGTCCACCCTGGATTAGAGCTTTGCTGTAATCTGGGACACTGCAGATTATGCTTTTCATCTAATGCGCCCCCACACAATCACATCGCATGACCGGCCCACACAAATGGGGTCGCTCTCATGTCCTCCTCGATTGACAGGCTGGGAAGCGAGGGAGGGCGGGAACTGGCGGCGGAACCCGAGAGTATTGGAACAGGAGTACCGTGCGGTATCGCAACAGCAGCTAGGACACACAAAAATGACAGCGATGGCGCTCACGGTCTGCAGGATGGACTAAGAACTGACCTTTGGGATTATAGTAGAGAGGAAGTGGGAGGGTGTGTTTTTTGTGTGTCTGTGTGTGCGAGCCGGCTACAACAGCTGCTTGAGGGGACAGGTAACTTATTAACAGCAAGACAGGAGCAAAGGGCTCACTACACCTTGGCCCAAAACAGAAACCGATATTTAGAAATTGGCATCACTGTAGTCACTCTCACCTTGTGACTACCTGAGGGCCGATACAAAACCTCCTTCCTTGTGCATGCACACACTTGGACACTTGAGCGTGTCTCCGCATGTCTAGTAAAGAAGGAAACGGACACAAGCAGCACGCGCCTGGGTCACATGCAAACAATCAGCAATAAGCACTCGGCTGGCTCTGCTTAGGTAGTGCTGGTAAAAAGGAGGTGGTAGTCGCTCCGGCCGGCGACACGCTGAAAGCTGTAAAGAATAAAGCATGGACCCTCTGGAGGAATACCGCTCTCCGTTTGACTTTGAACAAGGAGTCAACACCAGCTATCTCTACCTCTCTCCAGCCTTAAGCGACACACCGCCCAGCTCGCCAGCTGTCAAAACCAGAGGTAATCACAAGGAGAGAAGAGAGAGGCCGAGTGAAGGGTGTGTGTTTTTTGCGCGCGTGTGTGTGTGTGTGTGTGTGTGTGTGCCTGCTGGATAAAAAGACAAAACATGGGTTTGGTTCATTGAACAGGAAGAATTTGGGGTGGGGGCACAAACTGGAGGGGGAGGGAACAAATGATGATTGTCGGCGATGCGTATGACAGCATTCTCTCAATTTAGATGTTTCTAGATCTCAGACGGTGTCGATTTCAGACCATCATAACTCTTTAAACTTCAGTCATAATTATGCTGCTGTACCACACGGCGCGCCGTGCCCTCACTGCTTTCCGCGTTTTCCTTCTTTTTCCTAGAAATGTAGAGAATAAGGATGCAATGACTGTAAAACTGTCCGTTTTTCTGTTTTGGGGAAAAAGAGAAGTATTCGCTACAGTTTTTCAGCTCTTTATCACGCTGTCTTTGAACATTTATCCAATTGAGTTAGATATAAACAGAAAAAGACAGAACAAGACGGACACAGAGTGAGATACACAGTTTGTACCATAAGTTATTGGGTGACATTTTCGCAACGTCCAGTACAGACTGTCCATATCGAGTTATGTTTTGATTTTGTCTCATTTTTACAATTAAGCCTTTCCAACGAGTTCTCACAGGCAGCAGTGTTCATCATCTGTTCCCCAACCATCATTCCTCCCATTACAGACTCATTCAGCTGCGGTAGGAACCTCCTGTTGTCATGGTACCTGGGTCTGTGAGCCAGGATTTCAAGTTTTGTGTGAATTCATTATTCTTTCCTTTGCGTCATGAAGATGATTAAGAGTTTTAGTTTTGTACGGTTTAGTCTTGAGTTTGGTTCTTTCTAGAGTCTCTGAGTCTGATATTAGTTTCCTTTCATGTCTCGTCCCTGTGTTCTGTCCTCTGTGTCTCCTGTGGATGTCAGTCTTGTTGTCATGTCCCGTTGGTCATAGTCTGCGTCTCTATGTTCTGTCTTTAGCGTTTCCTTAGGTTCCCCTGCCTGTCTTATGTCTTCCTCTCCCTCTCTCCGTGTCTTAGTCATGTCTCTGTGTTCTGTCTCCTGTACCTGTTTCCACGTTCTTTGTCTCCCCACTCTGCCACGTGCTTCCGTGTCCGTTTATCTCCTGTCCTACTGTCAAGCTTTCATGTCCTCGTCTGGGTCGCTATGTGTATGTCACTTCCTGTTTTATTTTGACGGTGCCTCGTCTCATGTGTGTTATGCTCAGTTTTGCTTCTCCTGTTCTGTTACTCAGATTAGTTCCAGCTGTGTTTCCACCTGTTGCCCTTCCTCTTGTTGTCCTGTGAATTCAATTCCTCATCTTCCTCTGTTCCTTGTCACGACCCTGGCTGTGTGCGCGCTCCATGTGTCTTAGTGTTCCCAGGTCCTCGTAGTTTCTGTTCATGCTGAGGTTTTTATGCCTCATGTTCTTTAACGCTAGCACTGTTGAAAGTTGCAAATAACACAGAATGGGTTTAGTGCCTCGACGCAGCTGGATGCTTCTTTTAATACGAGCTCTAATTCTAAGTATTTCCTTAAGAGGAGAGTTTTGATTGTAGGTATCCGGATCGCTGACTGTCACATTTCCTGTTGTGTTCGCTTGTGTGTTTGTTTACATAATAAGGTGGCCAATATTTTAGGCACCACAATGTCAGAGAAAACCGCACGTATCAGTCAAGTTGCCGCTTTTATATTAAATGTCATCATTTTACCCTGCTGAGCATTTATGCTAAATTTCCTTCTAATTGGTTATGGTTGACAGTGTGCTCGGTGACCTTTAACCTTTGACTACCAGTATTAATTCACTCTTGAGTCCAATTAAATCTCTGTGCAAATTTGATGAAATTTCCATGAGGCGTTTGAGGTAGGTCGTATTTATGAGAATAAGTTTGACAGAGAGAGAGAGAGATGGAAAATCTTAAAGGATGTTCCTCGTCATGTTTGGAGCTGTTTGTGTGCAGACACACACACACACAAAAGTGTGCAAGGATTGAGTTTGATATAACTCAAATGAGACAATAGAGCCCATTAAGGTGAACAAATGGCTTCCTATGCACACTGTCATTCTTATCTTATTCTTTCGTAACATTCTGGTTGTGTAATACAACTTTATTGATTTCCATGTTTATTGGTGTGTCGTCTGGCCCTTTATGAAAGCTGCATTAGCGTGGTTACCGCTATTCGATGACTAGGCGACATCGCTGCTTATCGCTTATCACAGGAAAAGAGGGACGATCAAAAAGCTCGTGGTCTCTATTTAAGTGCACGTCTTCGTCGTTGCTACAGTACTGACAGACACACAGTTGGGTGCTCATAGGGCAGGATTGTTAAGAGGAAATGAACTCAAACCATAGAGGTTGGGCAGGGATGTGGGTGAGTATGCAGTTTGATGTCGCAAGCCAAACTTCTGCCTACACTCGCATATAAACTTCTCTATTTGTTTCTCTCTCTGACTCTCCCTTTGTTTCTTTTTTTTTCCCTCTCATGCTCTTAGCACCTACTGATGGAAACACACCTACAAGACATTTACAGAGGTGCCCAGAATTTTACATAACCCGATGTGCTTGAAGAAAATGAGTTCCTGAGCAGCATATTGTAGGTTATCAAAACATTATGTGTACTAAAATTTACAAAAAAAAGGGTGGTGTCTTATTTTTTTTCTTTATCTGGCTGAAGCACAGCCGTTATAACAGGAAGTGTCTATTGCAAAATTGTGATGTTGTAGTACGCAGGTTTGTCTGCATATATGGTGTCAGTGCTGTATCACTAGTAGAAAGAAGAGGGGGGTAAATTCAAAAGAGAGTGGAAAAGCGCTTAAGGGCAGATGAAGTGAAACACCCCACAGGAACAGAGGGGGTGGTTTCACGACTGAGGGCTAAATGAGAATTTCCTCTGTGGTTCTTTTTGCCTGATTACCATAATGCCCATCTCAGTTTCCTCGTCGAAACAATTTGCCTCGGATTCACTTCTCTCGCCAAAGCGTGTTTTGACATATAAATATTTGCACTTGTGAGGTGTCCAATCCGCTCGCCTTGTCCCCTGGCGTTAATTAAATGTAAAAGGAGAAGCAATTAATGGCACGGCTCCCTCAGCTCGTGATAATAATGTGTGTTTTGAAGGCAGAGGAACGTTATTTCATTAACGGCTCTCCAGACGGCGTGAGGCAATCCCGCTGTCTTTGTGGGAGTGTGCACTGCTAGATTTATGTGATTTTTTTTTTTTTTTATTTATTGATTTATTTTTCTTCTCTTTTTTTCTGTCTCCGTCTCACGTTTTCACAGTGGTCCGCATTGAAAGAGAGAAAGGGTGTCCTCAGTATTTGGAATGAAGTGGGAGGAGGAGGCTGGAGATGAAGATGTATTTCAAGTACCATTCCTTTTGGCGAGATTGCGCGTTTCACCGCAGCCTCCGTGTGGAAACAAAATGTATCACCGGCTAAAATGATGTTGTGCGTTTTGCTGTTTATGCCAAATCCTGACCCCAGCTGGGTGACAGCTCAGTCACTGAGAGGAACATTTCCTATATTCATGCAGTGAACAGGTCAAACTATAATGATTGGCTGCTTACGCGACCACCTTAAAATGCACTTTTTCTTTTTAAATCCTGAATAATAATAATAAGCAGTTGCAAATACACAGAAGCTGCACCTGATGTCTTCATTTCACTCTTGCACTATTACATATATTTCACTGTTATTACATAATTATTACAACCCCAGTCTGCTGAGAAAATTGCACATGACCAAATTCTCTTATTCGTTAGGTTGAGCCAACGCTTTAATGAAACTTACACTCTTCTCTGTTTTGTGTGATGGTTCTGCCTCCACGCTGAGGTGGTAACAACACTGTATGTGTATGAAGTTCACTCCAGCAGTTCCTTTTTCTTGTATTCTTCCCCTCACACTGAGTTATTCAGCTCTGGGGTTTCCCCTTTTTCCTTTTTTTTTTTTCATACTCTCCTATTTTGGGTTTTGCGTCTATACTTTAACTTCCTTGAAATAATTTGACTAGATACCAAAAAAAAAAATAATGACCTCAGGGAGAGATTTTTGTTTCCCCTATTCCAGCTCACTTCTGGCCCAGAACATCCTTATTGGGTGTCGTACTTTTGTTTCACAGATCCCAACAACTCCTCCTCTCACACTGTCTGAGCCGAGGATGTCTCCATCTAGAAAGTTCTTTGTATTATTGATGCGCTCTTGTTCCTGCTGAGCACAGCTCTGTCAGAGTCATCAACATCCAAGACAAGCTTGTACTCTATATGCCGTGTGTGTGTGTGAGGGAGATGGTATAGCTGGTCTGTGCAGGAAGAATTGTGGAAAGCTTCACTTCTTAATCTCTGTCACATGTTAAATCACCAGACATGTCTGTTTATCTTTAGAAAGAGATCACTTCATTAAATTTTGCACTTCTTGCTGAGTCAAAAACATTGTTTTCTTTTCTTTCTTTCTTTTCTTTTTTTACCTCCCAGGTTCCCAGGGCCATCCGGACTCGGCCCCAGAGGTGGGAGAGGATGCAGTGACGTCTGTTGGCGCTGCGTCCTCAACAACGCCCGACTTGACAGAGGAAGAGCGTCAGGAGCTGCAGGAGGAGCTGGTTAAGGTCAGGAGGGGTCAAAGATTTAATAGAAGAGATGTTGGTCTGAGCGAGGTAAACATTCACGCTCCCAGTTTGGGATAATCAGTTAACCTGACAGGATGGACTGTGGGAGGAAGCCAGAGTACCCAGAGAGAGCCCACGCATGGGGGAACATGCCATGCTCTTTAACCACTGAGAAGCTAAGTTCAGGCCTTTTCACTTAAAAAACGGTTCACAGCTATTTAAAACAGCTGAATGTTGTTGCTCCAGGACCTCACCTGGTGGCGCGTGTGACCCGTGTACTAACGGCTCGGTCCTCTCTGCAGCTGCCTGGGTTCGATTCAGCCTCAGGGCCTTTGCTGCGGCCTGTCACCCGCCCTCTCTGGCTCCATGCTGTCCTGTCCGCCTCTATCAGATAAAGGCTAAAAGGCTCAAATAACAATTTATTTATTATTTGGAGAACAGTCATTCTGTTCAGTCGATTTAAAGTATTTTGATCAAACGGCTCATTTGTCGAGGAATGTATTTACTGCGGATTTAATGAGATAATTTGTATTTGTAACAGCAGAACGTTGGTGTTTGTGGGGACTGGCTCCAAATAAATTGGAAATGTCGCCACGGTCATGCGGTTAAACAATGGTGGAGTTTTATGACCTGGAAAAAATGTGTTTTGAATTTGGGTCTTTTTATAATGGCAAATACTGGATGAGGCAGACTTTACATGTTGGGGTACAGATTTATATGTAGAATCAAATATGACGTGTGTGTGTGTGTGTGTAGGTCGAAGATGAGATCCAGACTCTGTCCCAGGTGCTGGCATCCAAAGACAAGCAGCTGGCTGAAATTAAGAGGAAGCTGGGCATCACTCCTCTTAATGAGCTGAAACAGAACATCACCAAAACCTGGCAGGAGGTCACTGCCTCCACTGCGTAAGTACTGAGCTGCGCGCTTTTCACGATGCCTTCATGTCAGCCGGCTGAAAGCGTTTGCTAAAGACTTTTTGTAGTATTTTTGTCCTTTTCCCGTCCTGATCGAGAGCTTTCTTATGCATCAACCCTGCACGTTTTCTCTAATTGCTCTGAAAATACGGATAACTGTCAGCGCTGTGGAGAAAGCGCTCTTTTTGCGCTGAACGAGTAGAAAGCTGTCAGTGCTCCTGACAGGCTGCCTGTGGCCTGTTTGAAATGGTTTGATGGGATTCACATTGAAGGAAATGAGCAGCATTCTGATGCTCTCCGGCTTTTCTTTAAAATGAAAAAGACACTGAAGTTTACTTCTGACCTTCACGTGTCTCTTCCGGCTTTGATCCTTCAGTCTCTTTTCATCACACTCATATCCTTTTTTTTTTTTTTTTTTTTTTTTTTTTTTTTTTTTTTGGCCGCCCATCACTCCTCTTTCTCTCCCTCTCTGTTTCAGCTATAGGAGGACTTCTGAAACTCTGTCTCAGGCGAGTCTGAAGGCTACAGCAGCTTTCACAAATATGGGCTCAGCCATCACCCGGAAGCTCGAGGATGTCAGGTGAGGAGATGTCAGCGAATCATATTTTTTAATCCTTTGAAAAGCCACAGTAAAAATGGTTCCGCTGTGCTGCACCTGTCCATCATATCACATGTGATAGAAATGTGTTCCTGTAGCGGCTACAAGGCCTGAGCTCCTCTTTTCCTTCTGTCCTTCCTCAGCGTTTAAGAGACCACACTCCTGTCTTTCTTTACTAACCACTAACAAAACTCATTTTAACAAGATTCAGAGTCAGGACATGTTTTTAAGGTGACAACTTTAAAACTGGGGACAGTGTGAGACTGCTCGCCTGCTTCCGTTCATAACGCACCCGCAGGCCCACATGAAACACATCTTTGTTTAAAGCATAAGCAGTGGCTTCCATATCTCCTGTATATTCATATTCTGCCTTTGTTTGTGTTAAACAAATGAGAAATGTGCGATAATCAGCATAGAAGCAGCAGAAGTGTTAGTAACTTACAGCGTTGCTTGGCTTTTGCAGGTCACACTATACGTCTAATAAAGTTAGGTAAGACTGCTCACTTATTTAAGGCCAGTTAAAGAAGAAATCAATCTTATTTTTCTTTTCATACCATCTTTGTGAAATGTGTTTGAATGTGGGACTGCAGGGGTCGTTCTTCTGATCGATTTCAATTTGCATGAATAACTTGGACATTTTCCTGCATGTTTTTTTTAAATCAAATTCTGCAGAATGAACTGAAATCAGGGGTGTTTTTATGCACTAATGTGTTTTATTTAAATCTAATTAGCCTGTTGCACCACTTTGACCAGCTTCTTATTAAAGGGCATATGTCCCGGTGGGTTAGGTGTCAAACTGTGCGTTCAGAGCACCAAACGCAGCACTTCCTGTGAATTATTCCTGATTAAACCCGGCTTAAAAAAATCAACAGCAGATTGTTGCATTTGAGATGTATCTCTTGTTGATCCTCCCTCTCGTGTCTTAGTGTGTCTCCCCTCCCCTGTCATCCTTCTTCTCTCTGGATTACTGAGCTGCAAACAAGATTATTAGTCCTCTCAAAGCTGCAGTGTGCTGAGAAGAGCAGCCTCAAAGACTCGGGGCTGGTTGCCATGGGGGGGGCTACTGAGGGCCTGACAGGGGTCAGAAGGGTGTGTGTGTGTGTGTGTGCGTGTGTTGTCCTTTTGTGTGTGCGTGCGTTTGATGACATGATACTCACCCATAACTCACAGGATTAACATGTACCCGCTGTGTTAATACACAATCAATCTTAATTGGATAAAGTGGGATTTATAGGATTTATGCACTCGGTAGAATAAATGAGGGTTTGTGCTGTATGTTGTGCTCTCTCGCTCTGTGCACGCTCTGCTGCTGCTGTGCTAACATGACCACTAACACTTCCTTCTTTTCTCCTCAATAACGCTGTCGGATAGCGTAAAGTCATTGCAGCACTCGGCTAGCATGCCCGTCATGAGGTAAGAGAACCCGAACCAGTTCGTGTGAATGTTGGAGGCTGCTCAGTGTCTGTGGGCGGCAGTAGACAGACAGAAGAGCGTGTTTCCTGTTAAATAAAATAAGGCCTGACAGCGTACCCTAATAATACCGAGAGACCGCTGGTGAAAGCCACTTTATCTGCTATCAGTGAAGCTGCAGCTTTAATAATCTCGCTCCGCCAGGCCGCTGCTGTTTCGTCAGGCTCAGAGGTTTAACAGAAATCTTTAAAAAAAAAAGAAGAAGAAGAAAATATGAAGATGCAGGGAAACGCCCACCTGCACAAACTGCTCGCCTGGTTTTTGTTTTTCTGCACTTGGAAAGAAAGTTCTGCCCTAAATATGGCTCTGCTTTCACAAAACCTGGACACACACACACGTAACCAGGTTTTGAAAGAACTTTATTTCTTATTTGGTCTGTAAATATAATCAGAAATTTCTCCCGGTGAATCCGAAAGTTCAGCTCGAGAGCGCACGCACACGAGAGGCTTTTCGGAAGACTGTCCTCTCGCCCTCTTCGCTCTGTATTCCCTTTGTGTGTTTGCATGAAAAACAAGCCCTCTTAGCACTTTCTCAGCTGAACAGAGAAGAATGGGGTCACTTTAGAAAATCCCGCATTGTGTGTATCGAGTATCAGATAACATGACCTTTAAAGGCTGTGCTTGCAGTGGGTGTCCTGCTCTATTTTCCTTTTGAAAGGAAGACGTGTCTGCATCTCGTCTGGGTGTGATTATGTTTGATAACTTCAGTCATCTTTTTTTTTCTCTCTCCTCTCTGTCTTCTGTCTTTTTCCTTTCACAGAAACGCACCAACCTTCAGGTCGTTTGAGGAGAAAGTAGAGACTCTGAAGGTAACGGCTGGATAAAGGACCTTGATGTCGTCTGCAGACGTGCCTGTGTGGATGTAGAAGGGCTAGGAGTCAGAAACGCACCATTATTCTGCGCACAAACTGTATTCCACTGCATTTTGGCGTCGCGCCGCAGTAATGAGGTCGCGTTCAGGTCGTCCTCTCTTTTCAGTGTTCGTGAAAAGAGGAATTTGGCTCTTAAATAACTTTTTAATCAAGATTTAAAGTGAGCCTTTGTGGCTTCTGAGAGCACGCGGTGTCCTTGGTTTCTTAGTCAGATCCATCTGTTGCTCCACGTGTCTGGTTTAAATAATAAAAATAAGATAGTGGATGTCAAAATGCTCAATTCGAGGCCTTAAAAACCAGTAAGTGATGTCAGATGCCCTCCCTGAATCAGTCCTGCCACTTATCCAGGCTTGGGACCAGCACTAGGGGTACAGGAGCTTTATGAAGCTTTATTCAGTGTCCTTCATATCCTTGGTAGTGGAAGCTGTGACATTATTTGACTCATTCAGGTCACAAAAATGTTGTGCAATATAAGTTCCCAGAGTTATTTAAGGGTCATGTATCACTGTTTTCAGCCTGGTTGCGTGTGACTGAATGTCGATGTATCTCCTACCGCATGGCAGGAGTTTGATGAGACGGTGTGCAGGCTGGGTTGGGTATCTGGTGATGTTAGTGGTCCTGTTTATGTAGCGGGCCTAGAAGATGTCACTGACTGCAGGTAGCTGGATCCCAATTATCTCATCATCCCAATTAGTGACCCACTGTGCACTGGTCTAAGTTAGTGATGAGAAAAACACATTTCTGTGCTCTGGATGAGTCAGAAAATATCCCACCTTCCACTACAAAGGATATGAAGCACAGCTTCTGTGCACACTCACATAAAATGATCCCCCCCGAGTGCCTCAAATCTGAGAAGTTGTCAGACGATGATCATAAAATGAGGGTTAAAAATATGCAGGGATTATAAAAATATAGCAGTAAAATGCAACATATTGCATTAAATGTCACGAGTTTAATGCTGCAGAAAATCTTTGATCTTGGGATTTAGCGTGCAGAGCCGTAAAACAAACATTTTAAGTTGAGTTAATTATCTTAAAGCTGAGCGCGCTCTCAGTGCTGCTTTTTTAAAGGTGATGGCTTCACTTAAATATTCCTTTATTTAAACATTAAATGTTGCCACAGCCTAATAAACGAGGCCTGATCAAAGTCAGCGGATCAAAGTGAGATTCATTTCATTGGTTGTACAGATGCTGGTGTGTGCTCTCTGTTCTAGTAGCTGTAATTCCAGCAGAGTAAAACCAACGTTGTTTTCTTTCCTCCTGCCTCAGACCAAGATGACCCCATCACCATCCACCAGTGAGACCGGCATCCAGGACGGCGGGGATTCTCCAACCGCTGAGGCTTCGCTCAATCAGCCAGACAACTCGCCCTCCCAGGAGGAGCCGATGCACTGAGAGGGCCTAACCACTCTTGAGCCCTCCCCAGCCCCTCCTCGCTCTCTCTGTCGACCCTCTAACCCCCCCGGGCCATCTACACTCTCCCCCTAAACGCTGCGTGCCAGTTTCCCTTTATTGGAAACCAGTGACTCCCTCCCCCCCACACTCCCAGCCTTCCTTGTGATCTAATTGTCGGATCTTTTCTCATGACACGTGCTCTCACTTGTTAACCACCGCGGAAAGTGAAAGCATGGGATGGGTGCAGGCATGTGGTCTTTTGCTGTGTATCTTCGAGTCTCTTCAGGCTCACTGTGGGAGAAATCCTCCCTGCTGTGCCACTTTTCCTCTTCCCCTTCATCTTCTCCCTCTCGCACTCCTCATGCCTCTGCCTAACCTGCCAAACATGCCCAATTTATCTTTTTTTTTTTTTCTGTAGAAACGTAACAGTTTTTGTGTTGTTGTGTTTTTCTTTTCTGGAGAGTAGAAAATTGCACAAAGTTTTCACTCGTTTATGAAGGATTTACACATTGGTATGTGACCCAGGCAGTTGTGGGCTCCTAGCTTCTGCATGGCCCTGTGTTATGTGTTAGTTGTTGTTGTTGTTGTTGTTATTATTAGAAGCACTCGTTTGCTCTGCTTACATTTCAGGATCTTTTTAAGTTTACCTTGTTTTGGGCTTCTTTTTTTTTTCTTTAGTTTTTCTTACAGCACAATTGCAAAGTAATTTAACACTGCGTTCAAAGAACAAATGTAAAAATGTATGCCTTTCAGTGTCATAGGGGTGTGACACCTGGTGCGAGTACTATGGGTTAAATTAGTCAGTTTTTCCCAAGTGCAAACACCGACTCGAAAATAGGAATTTCAGAGCACAGGATGGGGGTGAAACACACACAAAAATTCCCCCCTTTCTTTGCCTTTGTGATGATGTTGTCAGAGAACGATCTCCACGCTCAGATAGTTACAGGAAAACTGCCAAGATCAGCAGAACAGAGATAGAGCAAACACAGCGTCAAGGTTCAGCCTTGACCCGAGGTGAAAGAGGGAAAAAAAGAGCCAGAGTCAATATTTAAACACTTCATTGTTCCTGCGTGGGAGGTAACACCTAAACCTCCCCACGCTGTGCGTGATAAAAGGCCTAGCAAGAGGATACTTCACTGATATGAAATAATATTGTGACAGAGAAGGTTTCCCTCCCTATTTTGAATATGCGCACTAAGCTTAACAGGCTTTTTCCTGCTTTTTGGGGGGAAGTTGCATAAATAATTGAAATTCTGATTCTGGTGGTAGAGTTTTGGCAGACTGCACAGGTACATACAGTATTGGGTAAAACAAATAAATGCTGCTTTCAGAGATCAATCACCATTTCTGAGTGTTGAAGGTAAACTTAGTGGTGCATCTTCAGTGACCACTGTTTTCAGCTCACTATTGATCCTGCACATCCTAGAAACTATTGAACTGCTGAACAATGAATGAATCGAGTTGCGTGCTACCCACGGGTGACGATGGAGGCTCAATGAACCTCGAAGGGCGAACAGAGCCAGTGTGGAGTCAGCCAGGGCTTCCTCTGAGACGTGAGCGTAACTAAACTACTGATTTGTAACCCTTCCCCTCTTCTGGATGCACGACCAACCTTGTGCAAGTCTTCTCCTGCTGGTGGTCCAATCGTGCGTGTGATTCAGCTCGCCCTTCGCCGTTAACGTCGCCATGCAGACCAAGGGTCGGGAACACTGCTATCCAGCCATGAGCAAATTTGTTGCAGCCTTTTATCTGAGGCGCTTTTATTTGGAGTCGTTTATTCAACACACACACACAAACACACTTGTTCATGAATGGAACCATGGAGACAAGAAATGCACTCTAATTAAAAGACTTTTGAAGTAACCTGACTCAGTGCTCATTGACTTTATGTGGGAGGAGTGGGGAGTCACTCAGGCAACATTGCTTACCCTACTGTGTTTATTCATTAGTTTCTATGACGTCATTTTACATTAAATACACAAATATTATAGAGGTGCAATACCTCAACTGAACACAAGAGGGCAGCCAAGATCAGAAGCTCTGCTTGTGGTGCTTTTACGTCTCAGTCCGGCCCAGACAGCCTGGAGCCTGCTGCTGCTGAACTGACTCACAGTCATTGCTGCTGCCTGTCACAGTGAGAGGAGATGTAGGAGAAGTGAGGAAGTCAGAGGAGAGGATAGGCCTAAAATGTTTGTAACCAGCTTCTAAATATATATAAACAGCAGTTTCAGTGACACTGGAGTTGGAAAAAGTTGAAAATACTGATCTGATCAGCGTTTAAATCAGACCTGAAGTCTGGGCTACAGCAGCGGTAAAATGAGAAGTATAAATTTAGAGTTGACTGCAATAATATGACTAACAAAGCAGTTGGTATTCGTATTTGATTGTTATTCCTACCACAGTACTGTGCAAAAGTCTCGAGTCACCCCTCATTTCTTTATATTTTGCTTCCAAGGAGCCAGACTTTCTTGTAAAGTGGTCTCGAGCAATAGTTCTCCAGGCTTTCAAAGGTTTTCTTTACACGTTGGCTGTTTTGGTTTTTTTTGTTTTTTTTTTCACTCATTTTCAATCCAGTCCTCATGCCTGACCGTTTTCAGAGAAATATTTGTTTAAGCTACGTAAAACTGACCCAAGTCCACATAAAATATGGATGAAGCAATATTCAGTGTACAGACAACTTTGTAAAGACGTTTAAATTGTATCTTTACACATTTTGTCACCAGCAGCTGGCTACAAAGACTTATTTGCTCCAATTTCTTTAGTGGAGTCGTAGTTTCACTGCCATAAAACAATATTGTTGAGCCATTAACTGAGAACTTTTGTATCTCAGCACAGTGTGCACATTGTCCCCTAAAAAATTTGAGGAAACTGGACAAGTGGAGGACAAAAGAAGTATTGGTAGGCCTGATCTGCCTACAGCAGCTGAACAGTATCTGAAAGTCATGTCCTTAAGAAATGGGGAAGTGAAGGGAATCTTCTTCTGATCCACTATGTAATACTGGCATCAGATCAGCAAAATCTTCATTTGTCAGCATGAGAATGATCCCAAACTCATGGCCAATACAGTAATAGCATAATTAGACAGAAAACCACATCATGACCATATCTGTCATGGACTGGTCTCCCCAGAGCTCGGGTCTCTACATTACCGAAGCAGTGTGGGATCAGACAACAGAACAAAAGGGAGCCAACATCCGAAGGTGCTTCAAGAAGCCTGGAAAACTATTCTTGAAGACTACTTAAAGAAATCACAAGAAACTCTTTTTATCCAAGCTGTGTTGAAGAATAAAGGATGTCATACCAAATATTGAGCTTGTTAGAAATGTACTAACTCTAAAATTGATTTGTAGAATTGACCTACATTATTTCCAATAAACAATCTTAAGGAACACTTTGTGTTATCAGAAAGCGTGTGGTTAAACTGCACTCACACAGAAGCGCCACATTCAGGAGAAACGACACACCGACAGCAGCTAACAAACAGCTGCCAAAAATCTTTATTCAGTTATAACCAGACGCCTGCAGAAACTTGAAGTCACACAGATCGCTCTGGAGAAGGTCTAAACTCTACACCGAGTCAAACAACAACAGCACCAGAACGCACTTTGTCAGTAAACACAATTTTACAACAAGAACGATGGCGTTTTCTACACACACAGAGATCAGATAAGAAAAAACAAAATGGTACAGGAGATTTAACAGTCAGTGTGCACCGATTCTTCTCAACCGGAGAAAAATCATATATATATATATGTATGTATATATATATATATATCGATAGAAGTCGTTTGATAATATCGTGGAAAAGAATGCCATTATAATAATAACATCACTGGTGCAATAGAGTACACATTTTGTGATAGATCTTTACTGCAAGTGCTTTGTGTTGTGTGTTGTGTTCACAAAGGATCCCGTGTAGACTCAGTGTGTGACACTGACAGCTGTTGTTGTCGTGCGAGTTATGAAGAAGCAGGCCGGTTTAAATGTGCAGAAAGAGAACATTCAGTCGAAACATGGCTTAGTGTGTGTAAGGTCCAGCAGGCAGAAGAAAAAAACAAACTTCCGGGAATCCCAAATGACAATTTGGACCGTTTTGGATTTTTCTTGTTTAGAGTTGAACGAGAAGATCGATACGCTGCTATGAAGGGAGGCATTAATGACACGTCCCACAGGGGACCCTGTAGTATGTGTCATTATGTGGGCTCCATGATCCCGTTTCCCACCTGTGTGTAGCACAAAATGGGACTTACTATGCCGTGGGGTTTTGTGGGAGCTAGTCAAAGAAATGTGTGTCCAGCACTGGTTAAAGTTTTCAACTGAAAGAAAATAAAAAACAAACAAAAAACAACAACAACTCTTAGTTAAATAGTTTAGAGCAGGGATGTCAAACTCATTTTCCATCGTGGGCCACATACAGTGGAACATCTTTCTGTCAGTGTGAAGAAGTTTAACCACACATTTAAAGAGCAAATCAGTTTTTCCACACGATAAAGTTTTTCTACTGTAGTAAGTGAAATGAAATCTGTCAGTGTGACTCTTTGGGCTCAAACTGTAAGAAATTATAACTAAATCATAAAGTGGGCAGCTCATCGCTCACAGTATGATAGTATGGGGAAGGAAAAAGCTGTAAAACGTATGAAAACACAGTTAAAAGTCAATTTTTTTTTGCCATTTTTCCTTCTTTTTCAGAGCCGTCCAGATTCGGGGTTTTCCCAGCCAATTCTAGCCCCCATGCCTTATGTTTGACACCCCTGGTTTAGAGGATGTGGGTAGGTCAGTCTTGCAGACACCAAAGCCAGCTTGTCTGTAAGTCGACTTGTTGCGGCACGTTGTTCTATAATTTTATAATAAACAAGCAGCTGGTATCGATCTTCTCTTCAAACTTCACGATAATGTAAATAAGCATATTCCTACCCTGCAAAGAGAGAAGTGGGGGGGGGGATCAGACACGTGATCGGCCCCACGGACATCTGAGACCTTCTGTTGTGGCGCCAACATGCAGAACCGATTCCACCTTCATGAAAACCAGAGCCTGCGGTTGCACAAATCTCTTTGTCTCGGGTAAAACTGACCCATGTGTGTCTCTCCCCCCCCAGCACCCTCACAGTAAAAGGCAAGCTACCGATTCCACGGACAGCAGCGATTCTTATCATCTAAGGTCACACATGGGGAGCCCTGCGTGCGTGCCCCGTTTCACATCGTCCTCGTCAATTATTCAAAGGCTCGGACGCACGCGTACGCACAAACAGCAGCAGCTCCCCCCGCCCCCTCCCTCACGCGCTCCGCCGATAACACCTAACATCGTCTGCGCTCTTGACTCAGAGAGGCCTCCGCGTCCTGTAAACACGGAGTTACAGCTCATACTGGTTGCCTGATGGAAGGTGATGCTCCGCAGATGCCAGTGTGTGTGGTAATGAATCACGCAGGCGGCCGTTGGGCTGGTGTGAGCAGAAGTGTGTGTAGGGCGGTGAAAATTCATGAGGTACGACAGCTTGAACACTGAAATGTGCATTTATGGTTGCAGGAATGGCTTGACCAGGCTTTGTAGGGAGTAGAGGTGTACACACACACACACACACACACACACACACACAAAATAAGCTTTTGTGGTCACTTGCACAACACAAACACAACAGGAGGAGGTATAAATGCTACATTGAGCAGATGGGACATACCTCGGGCGGTCGTTGGAAACACAGTCCATCATCTCTCTCTCTCTCTCTCTCTCTCTCTCTCTCTCTCTCTCTCTCTCTCTCTCTCTCTCTCTCTCTCTCTCTCTCTCTCTCTCTCTCACACACACACACACACACACACACACACACACACACACACTCTCTCTCTCACACACACACACACAGATGCCGATAACTCCTTAGCGGATCTGTGTTTTTGGACCAGCGGCCCGGTGAGACACGAGCAAGCTCTTCGCATCGTCACATGATGAGATCTGAAGCCACGGGGACATACGCTGAGCAGCAGGGCCACATATCGCACCCATGATCTCACTCAGTGGGCTTTCACACCTCTTTCACTCATATTGTGTTTGCTTGCTTGCGTGTGTGGAGATGAGAGAGGTCTGTGTTGTGTTACATCACTGTTTAATGCGTGCAGTGACAGAGGCCCAAAGAAATAAAGGCGACAAATGTGTTGTCGCTGATGTACAGTTGCATATTATCCTAACAGATCCTGCTTGATACATGATGCCGACTGATATAAATGATGCGGTTGCTTGAGCGATGGATGAAAACGAGAGAGCATCGCCAGTTTGGAAATGGTTCGTACCGCCCCAAAATGGTCTGAACTAAATCCCTACATCGGCCACGTACCGCCCATCCCCGTCTTTAGACTTTTCCTCCCCCCCGGTGCGAGACGCCGGCTTTGTGAGAACATAACGCTGCTACTCCTGATGGCACAGGAGGAAGGAGGCCTGTGAGACTGATACTGGAGCTCATCGTGAAGTTTTAAGCGGCTTCCTAGGACTTATTTTCAGCACATATAGAAGGAGGAAGAGACTTTGGGAGACTAGTGTTTCTCTCAGAGCTGACGGTGTTTGAGATGTCAGAGGGGGTGTTACAGGCTCATATATGTTGACTGGAGGAGATACCAGAGGAAATCCTTTTGTCTGGTTTAAGGTGGCACTTGCAAAGATTAACTGATTTCCATCTGAAAACTATCTTAATCAGTCATCACAGCTTGCATCCAAATGCCAAAGGAATAGCTCATCAAGAAAGTCTTTGTTTGTTTTCTTGATGAGAGTCGAGAAAACCTCTGAAGCTTGTGGAGAAGTTAGCCTGTCAGCTTAGCTTAACCTCCAGACTGGGAAAAACAGAAGGAGCTCGGTACACTCTGCCACAGCAGCGCTCTGACGGCTCAGTCACACTAGAGCAAACACAGGACACGGCAACCTCCATGTGAATAGGTTTGAAAAAACCTTTAACGAATTTGGAAAACTTTTTCCAAATTCATCGGATGATTGCAAGAAGGTGAGGTAACCAATATCGCTTTTGATCGCAAGGTGAAACAATTAGTCTGACTCCAATCATTCGTGGGCAGATTGGAAGGTTTGCACATAACTGCCATGTAAAGTCTTGATTATACTCCACACCAGACAAGGCAAACTGCAGACCCGAGGACTGAGCAGTGAATCTGACATCTGCTTGACGTCTGTCACTTTGGCAGGGTGTGTAGATGGTGCTTTGTCGTGTTGACTCTGATCGGTCACAAAACTCAAGCAGGCACTCGGATGAACAGCTGATGCTTAAATTTACCTCAGAGGGACTCGAGTGGGTCCAAGCAAAGTCCCTGCTTAATTCAGAAACGCAGACAGATTTCTAGCACGCTGCAACCAACCTGAGCCTGTCTGCATCAATGACGCGTCTCTTTGCATTCGGGGTCTCGACTCAACTGGTTGCCATTGGGTATATTCCTACTTACAGGTTACTCAGCGCCTTTGTCATTTTGAAAATCGTTGTTCTGTCTTCATGTTTTCAATCTGTGAGGTTCGGACTGGACTTACAGATTGTGATATTCGCTGCTTCATCAGTGAATCGCTGCATCAACACAGATTGGATGGAACTTGGCGAACTTGGCCGTGTTCAATCGCAGATGGTTTCCGTCTTATTGCGGTTTTATCACAATCTTCATGAACCAAAGTCACGTTGAAGACATGGTCTTCGTCATTGACGCAACCTTTTTGAAGTCAATGAGACCGCAGGTTCTTCGCACAAGGCTGCAATAATATTGGTCACCCTCGGTCTCCACCCACTGTTTTCTCTAGTGTGACTGTTTTGCAGTGACTGAATTGATCTATAAATGGCATCCACCTGTTTAATGGTGCGGTGGAGCATTTCTTCACCCAGACTTGTTACTTTCTGCGGTGCTGGTGGGAGAGCTTGTAGCATCATAATTGCTTTTCTTTTCAGTTTGTTTACAGTTAGGCAACAAAACTGATTCTGGTTTGGGTTGAAATACAAAACTTAGAACTAAGAAACAGTCTGGGCCACAACCCTGCTGACGCTGGCAAATTATTGCTTTTTATGCTTTGGTTTTTGTGCAGCTGAAACAAACAAATGGGTCATTTAATTTAAGATTCAAATACGCTGGAGGTGGAATTTGTTGCACACCAACTCAGCCTCCTTCTCCGTTTCTCCCAATCTCTGTGTCACAGAGAGAAGCCGAGAGCCAAAAAGTGGGCAATAGTGTGCCGCTCCAGGAGTTGTGGCATCTGCCAGCTGTTGCTGGGACTGCTCCATAGTATATGTACTGGACATGCAAACATTTCAATCACAAGGACACAAAGTGTCTGCAGCGTTGAGCGCCGCGCCATTGGACACTTCCGGATATCGGTGTTGCTGACATTAGCTTCATATACTTTCACTTCCTAGCTTCAACAGAGCAAAGATTTCTCAAAACGCCTTCGCTGCTTTAAGTTTGCTCGACGCCTGGCAGCTGCATCAAAAGCAGAACCGACCCCGTTCAAGAAATGACACCCTAAGCACGTCGGCGTAGAAGAAACGCTCCCAGCCGCGGTCGCCGGTGGTAACAGATGAGGAAGTGTTTGAGATTTTAGAGCCCAACTGTGGCACCTGATGCACTGAACAGACTCTGGAGCAGGAAAATGTGTTGCATCTAGTTTACAGTCTGGAAACACATATCAAACATTTACATTTAGAGGCTTCAAAAGGATAGAAAAACGCAACATACCGTGGCGACCATGTCAGGGCGGAGAGCAGCCGCCGCCAAACAAAGTCCCCCTTGCAAAGTTACTTAAACATCTTAAAATCGGGGAAATGTTGTTTTAAATAATCACCGTGTTTTAGGGAACTCGCGGTTAGACCTCTCAAATCATTTTGTACTGTGTGTGGTGTAAACAATTGATTCAATCAAGCACCACATGATTCAGGCCTCCTGTGACTGATGTCCACACATGGAAAACATCGGCCTTTTCAAAGCTTTGGGTGTCTTTTCAATCCAGCTTCCCAAGGGCGGTGCATGCAGGAGGAGGGACGACAAAGAATTCGTCCTCAGCATCCAACCAGCTAAGGAATCGGGTACTTTTAAAGAGATTTGCAAACAAAAGCAGGGGATTTTATTTTTAAGCTAAACTGTGACGCAGTTTAGCTAAAAGAAAACCGAGGACTGCACTGGCTGCTCTCGAGTCCCCGTCCTGGACGCCACAGCACAAGTAGAGCACATTTATATAAAGTCATGTTTTCCCATAATTTCCTTATTTGCATGCACATGCAGTATTAAAAATACAGTTAGACCAGAGCAGTGTGTATATATATATCTATATATATCTATATATAGATATATATAGATATATATAATGTTTGAAAAAGGAGTGTAAAAATCCAGTGCGACAGTCATTGAGTTCTTGAGGTCTACATGATTGTAATCAAAATAAAACAGCCAGTGAGGTGATCCAGTTTGGAGAGAGGGCCGAGCTCTCTGTTGCATATTCGAGTTCAAACTGAGGAAGCTGCGGCACAAATACCCTGAAAACAAAGACTGAACGCCGTCTGGACTGTTTAGCGAATTTACATTCCGAATGATTAAAAATCCAATGATAGAATTCCGGCTGACGGAAAGTGAGTTTCTTCTCTCTACCTGATCGCCTCACCTTCACGCCGAACGCGAGCGATGCCCGTTGAGGTTTTCCCGTGGAAGCCGCTTAGCAGCTCAGCGCTATAAATGGATCATCTCACCGACTGTTTCACATGCCGTTTGCTGAAAACGAGGCTTCCTTGATTTCCCAAACATATCGAGATTGCACCACGACAGCGATTCTTCTTCATGTCAACATATATTTATCTACAAGCCCTTACACAAAGGGGAGAGAGGGTTCATGTTTGGGAAAGCAAAGAGAAGGAAAAACACATTGGAAACACAGTATCATCATCATTATCATCATCGGGTTTGGATCAAAAAAATAAGTTTACAGCAAAGAGTAGAAAAGTCACTCGCAGATATCTTGCAACATCTTTCTTTCTGGAGCTGAGACGGGGCTAAAGAGGCTCACAGGAGAACGCAGACTAGCCAGCACCAGAAACATTCCTCCAGAGTTTCTCAGGGCACAACGCTGCGACGGCTTGAGGTCCGATCTAGAAACTCCATGCTCATCAAGGCACATTCAAGACTCCTCCAAAAGGTAACCACCAGAAATGAGAGGTGGTGGTCGAGAGGGGGGAGCAACTCTTGGAAACACACACTCAGGACTTCTGAGCATTTCCCAAAGCCATTTCACCCATCCTTCCACCGTCCTCCTCCTCCTTATTCACATTCCTGAATGAATGAAGGACGGACTCGAGAAGAGGGCCCCTTCCCTTTTAAATCGACAACAACAACAACGCTGCCCCCTGCTGCTGCACTGGCAGCTGGAAAGAGGCAAAGACACCCCCCAAAAAATCCTGCCAGTTAGCACAGCAGCCATAAAAACCAGCCCAGAGAGTTGGAAGGCTCTGACACTGCAAACACACTTGTTCCCCAGTCTCAGCAGAGCGCCACCTGCTGTTAGCCTTGCAGAACACTGGAGGGTCTGTGAGGCAAACTGCAGGGCGCAGGGGCAGATAACAGCACCGTGGGCTCACGCACATTATCGCCCACTAGACGTGGGTGGGTGGCACGTCTGCAGACACAGCTGAGGTGGGGGCCGGGGAGGGGGGGCACCTGACCAAAGGCACAGCCCGTCACTTTAAATAAAAAAAAAAGTAGGAATTTTGATCGTATTATAGTTAGAGATATCACATCAATGTACTGATACACACCGATACTGTAGCTTAGATATACTGTACTGTAGCATATATTGACCTCATAGGTGGATGATACAGGGTATATTAAATGTCAGCCTCTTGTCACAAAAACAAGCGTCGTCACGTATGAAATATTGATCTGGTTAAGGATCAGCTTACACAAACGAGGGGTCCTCATAAAACTGTCAACACGTGAACTGCTGTTAAAGCTGCCACCGTTCAGGAGCAGTGACAGCCCAAAGTGCAACACACACACACACACACACACACACACACACACACACACACACACACACAGAGGGTCCCTCATAGCTCATGAGAGTTGATGTTTATATCGTCCGTAAGTAGAATAATGCTGTCTTGTTTTACTCGGCTCATAAATCACAGCTCAGCCCTTTAATAGGCAGCAGCGAAGTAAACACGACAGAGAACAAAAGCCAGACCAGCCGCTGCCGCTCCGTGTGACAAGAAAACCAAAAACAAAACAAAAAAAGTCCTCATAAGTATTCATATGGCTCCCTCTCGAGCAACAAGCCCGCCTATCGTGGGCCTTTGATGCCACCGTTTTAATTAAGCTGTGTGAACACGTGTTTATAATGATAGCCCATTTCTGAACTCGTGTTTACGCCTCCACCCCCCAAAATCCCATCAGGTTTCAGGGCTGAGAGATCAGATTAATATGAATGAACAAGTTAGATGATCTGATCGGTGCGATGCTGCCATATGGTGTGCTGCACATCATTAACCTGTCAATTTGGGGGTAAAATGATGAACATCGTGATTTTTTTCCCCCTGCTATTTTCATCTAAATGGGAGTAAATTATAAATTATTCTGCATCTCTGCAAATATCTCCATTTGATAGTTAAATAACAAGATGCTGCAGCCATATGTCTGCACGTTATGTCAAATTTCATCATGCTCGGTATACGGTAAGAAAAAACTGCCCGTTTACTCACTCCATCCAGAGCCTTTGAAGGTCTTCATCAGCACTGATAAAAGGCAAATTTAAAAGGGGACCTATTTATTGTGCTACTTTCCTATAATGAGCCTTTTATTCTCTGGTTCTGCTAGAGTAGCTTTGCATGACTCACAGTTTGAAATAATCCTTATTTATATTACGGGCTACAGTACAAGCCTGATGAGTTCAGCCCCTTTCATTTTTAGCTAGCTTTCCACCGATTGGCTGCCCCTCACAAGCAGCAGTTTTGAACAGCGGGTCTTCTGAAGCAGATGTTTCCGGTTGGCTGGGATCACATTTGTTAGTCTGATTATTTTAATATGAGTATAACTGCAACAGTATATGTGACAAAAATAAGAAAAGAACACAACAACCCATTTTAAGCTACTTTACAACCCATAAGTATGTAACTTAGTTCCCATAGTCCTAATTTTATCAGCTGCGGTGATTATTAATGAACCAATTATTAGACTGTTATGAAACAAGCCCTCCTGCACGGTGAATATTTGATTCTTTTGAGTACGTTTTGAAGCTCAGACTCGAGCAGACCGAGACTGCACAGCTGAAAAGATCTGCAGTTCAATGAAAACCGAACCTGCTGATGAAGCCTGAAAGCTCAAGGACCAGTGAGTACATGGACTGTGATTCGATTTTCATCAGCTGTTATTCTGAAGCTCTTTGTTGTTACAGAAAATAACTTCCAAGCTTGAACATAAGAGTTCAGATTCAATGTGAAATAGAAAATAAGCCGATTTAATATTCTGCCGGTGTTTTCCATCTATTCACAGGGCTGAGCCGCAGACGCGAGGAAACAGTCATCAATAGAAGTCACCAAAATAAAAGCATTAAAAAAAAAAACAACCGTGTATTTTTGTTTGTTTGTTTTTTGGGTGGGTTTTTTATTTTATTTTTATTTTCATGTTCTACAGCAAAACAATGTTTACAAAATGGAGTTAATGGAGAAACAGCACTGCGTTGAGTGTTTAGCACCTCTGTTTCTCCCTCCGCCGAGGGCACCAGGACGTACAGCATGCAAAGACAAACCCTGGCAGAGTGTCTCTGAAAGCACCGTCACGACGAGGCCATCTTTGGGCCATCGAGATGTTCTCAGATCAGGCCACGGTCCACAAAACAAATCCCATCGAGCTTCCCCACGATCCAAGAGGACATGGACGGGTTTCAGAAATATGGCAGCAAATATATCTTTGAGGTAAAAGAAATTTTTTTCGATCACCTCTAAGCGAGATGAGCTTATTTTGGCCAAATCTTATTGTCAACCGTGAGATCGGCTCGACAACCCAGAGAGAGGAAAAACTAGCTGCCTGGAAATGCTGCCACTGTAATTATCCAGTGCTCTGAATGATCTGAACAACTGAAGGGACTCGTTTCTGGACAGGACCCTGACTGAATCTGATTGGCTGCCAAATATATATAAATATATTTTAAACATCAGTGGAGGAAAACGATCCAGACGCTGAGACGGAGAAGCCCCGTTCAGCCTCAACTAAAACATCCTTAAACCCCAGTGCGGGCAAATTGGGAGTGGACGAGACAGAGAAACGCCACGGGCCGTTAGACGCTTCAGGGGAGTGCAGGAGCACCGAGCTTCAGCCCCCCCTCACACACACACGCACGCTGTGCCCGGGGCTCCTTCAGAGTTCACACACAAGAGCCAGCGAGCGCAAACACACTGAGGTGTCAATCAAACTAATTGCAGGCGGGCCTGCGTGACACGGGCGGGGAACGATGGGGGTGGCGGAGTGGCAGAATTGGAAATATGATAAAGGTTTTAATCAACTGCAGTTTTTGACCCAGCGCCGGAAGTGGAGAGCGTTAACGTGAAGGAGCTCCAGGCCGGAACGTGAGGGTCACGCTCACTCAAAAGAGCCTAACGAGCTTAGTTTATGAAGCCGATGACGCCACATAAGAGTCTCCCTCAGCAGAACATGAAAACAAAAATCATAAACACTTCATATACATATAGATATATATATATATATACGGATGTGTATATTCATATGTATGAAAATTAAAAAAACAAAAAAACAAATTAGTTTCATTTTTTTAGTTTTGAATGCAACTGTTTCTTTCCAGACAATAGATTTGACTTAAACAGTAACATGCTGACAAAACCTCACTGTAACAAGCACAATGGCCTTTCAAAGAGTGACTTGAAGGCTGCGCCTACAGCACGGCTCGTTCATAAGGTGGCATTTGTGATGACAGAGGTTGGCGGTCATTAAAACAAAAAAGGAGCGTAAAAGGAAAACAAATATATACAGAATACAGGAACAAACTAGAAACAGCTGATCAAAAGTAAGAGAGCGCCACGACTTTCAGGCGCTTAAACTGGACGAGCGTGTGTGAGTTTATCAGCTGGTGTTGGTTTTTAGAAACTCTGATGAAGCCTGTTTGTGCGCGAGTGTGCGTGTGAGAGAGTGTGTTTGACAGAAACCCTCCCAAAAAAGGTCGAGGCTTTCAGGACGATCTTAGAAAGCAGATGGAAAGAGTTGGTCCGCGTTTGTAAACGCTCGGGCCTCGTGATTCTACTTCCTGGCTCTGAGGCGGAAGAAAGGAGGCTTTTCAACCTCTTCTCACCTCAGCAGCCAATCACACAGACTCTTGTGAGCCAAAGCTTTGCGTTCTGAGTGAATTAAGTTAAACGCCAAAGGAGTGACTTAATTAAGTGCCGCTTTGCTCTCCCGAAATGAAAACAAAAGCTTGCTGCAGAGAATTTAAGGGGGAGCAGCCGCAGGCAGGCGGACAAATATTATTACTCTTTCTGTAACGTCCAGTCAGGAGATGACGCGGAAACACTTCCAGCTTTTAAAAGGGACCACAAAGGAACTGTGTTACACAAAAAGTATCTCACTTTGGGTTTTCAGCCCTCCCTTCCTTTGGATATCAGGTCATCGGGAGACGCCTTTGTGGCGGATGTAAAAAAACTTAATTTGTTGGAGTAAAAGTTGGTGCAGGAGGGCGACTGCGTTGAACGTTGCTGCTGACTTCCAGTGCTATGAGGAGGGTCTTTAACACACATTGTAGTAGCAGGTAGGTAAACAGTCTTAGTTTCACCAAAAAAAAGAAAAAGGAATAAATGACACCGACTACACTAAACATGGCACCTTAACCAAAAAAAAAAACCCCAAAACAAAACGTGAAGGACAGGATAAAGTTTTTGGTTGCAAAGTTGTCATGAAAGATAGAAGCTGTTGAGATAGTGCTGCATACAATTTAAGCTGCTGGTTTGTTTTGCTCTCTTCAGAATCACATCCCTGGTAAAGCAAAGAAACAACGAATACAAGGCGACGTGATCTGCTTTTGATTGTGTGAGAAGAAACCGTGTTTGTGTGTAGATCACTCGTATGGTCCATCTGCTTTCCCTGACTGGAAGTTGGATCTTCTGCTTTATTTGTTCTTTTTCTTTCTTTTTTTGCATTGGTCATTCATCTCGTGTGTGTTTGTGTACGTGTGTGTCTCTTCCTCCTCCTTTCCGACCGTCCGCCACCCCTTCCCGGCTATGCCACGCATGCATTCCCTCGGGGCTGTCCGGGAGGCGTGAGGGACCGTGATAAAAGATCACCTCAAAGTCCAGAATTGGATACAAAGGGACGAACAAGTCGAAGGAAGAACAAAAACTGCGAGCTTTACCTCCACGTGCTTTTTCATAGCTTTCTTCAAACGGACTTCAGAGAGTTCCCTTCTTCTTTTGAATAAAAAAGTGTTTTTTACTCTAATCTTTTGAGAAAACACACACTTAAAAAAAAAAAAAATCATTTGGCCTTTTTCTCGACCCCCTTCTTTGACAAGACTTTCATTTAAAAACCAGAGCTGTACAAAACATAGAAAGATGCAACACTGAACCCAACATTAAAAAAAGAAAACAAAAAAAACTGCAGAAATCTTTTTTTTTCTTTACACTGTTTAGCTGCACCGAGGTTTTCCCAAAAACTGGGAAAGAAGGGAATGGCGAGCCCACGCTGGGAATCCCGGACGGCGATGTGAAAGGTGACTCTGCCGTCCTGCGGTTGCTTCCACAGCTGGAATGGTTCAGTGGAGCTGATGAGGTTGGGTGGGGTGTGGGACGGAGCCGGAGAACGAGGGCGGGGCCATAGCTGACAGACAGTTGCGATGTTGATCTGAAGAAAACCGAATGCATGCAGGATGACGCCCCCCCCTTTTCCCCTTGTTTTCCTCAGCTGGAAAACTGCATGGCTTGTTTGTCTGGCGAGCTGCGGGGGACGATCAGTCAGTGAATCTCTGGCAGGCCTTCTTCCAGCGGCACGCGGTGCACCACATGTCGCGGTTCTCCATCCCGTACACCTTACGGCACTTCTTCCCCTCGCCACGCACCTTCCGACTGGAGGAAAGATGAAGACCAACAGCACATGAAGCTGTTATATATTAACGACATAACAAACAACAGCACAACGCTTATAACACTGGGCGTTATTATTCCTGGACTCTTATTCGTCTTGCCCAGATGCCCACTGCAACTAACTGATTAGCTCTTCTCCCTTTAAGGCCAGCCTCCCTGGAAGAAAGCTTTTTTCTCACTGGTTGCCCCTCAAAGCCGCAGGAGGGTGGAGCTACTTAGGGACATCATCTAAGATGTCATAACCAAGCAAAAAGAGCAATCACGAGTTTTCAGCTCACAGAGATTACTCGTGTTTACACTGACCTCACTATTTGAAACTTTGTCCGCCATAAAAGCATACATTTGAAAACCAAAACCAGAAAACCAGGAAGAGTACAACATGTTAGAGGTTAACATGAACACAAATCTATCTGACATGTTCCACATGTTTGCAGAAGAAGTTGCTGTCTCAGCTTGTGTGTATCTTCTTCCTGACAACAGCGCATAGTTCCTCTGTGGGGTTCAGGTCAATGGCCAATCAGGTACAGCAATAACACGGTCAGCAAAATATTTGGCAGTTTTGGTACTGTGGGGAGGACTTGGGACCTCCCCGCAGTACTCCAATCCTCCACTACAGCTGTCTGCAAACAGCCAGCCTTTACAGCAGTGACCTTCTGCGGCTCACTCTCCCTGTGTGGGCTGTAGATGATCGTAGAGGATCGTCATCTGGAGGACCGTAAAGCATGTAGTCTTCCCCATGATTGTGGCTGTGTTCGCTGCACTAGACTGACAGGCACACACTATTTAAACCGCGTTCATAGCAGTTTACTTTTTTAGCTGTAGGCCACAATTATCAAAGTTAAAACAGAAATGCTGAAGCATGATGGTTTCTATGTAATGAGTTTAAAATAGATTAAAATTTCACTTTCTTAAATAACTGATGGAACATATTCAACTTTTTACATTCTAATTTTTTGAGGTGCGTCCATATGTTGGAAGAAATTTCCTTTTTGCTAAGGAAAAACATGACATCTGTCTCCTCCCAGTCCCACCATTGTGCTAAGCTAACTGGTTCTTTTTAATTACGCCACTGACTGCAGAGATAGATAAACACATACCAGAGCCTTATTCCATTTTTCAGGTTGCACCAAACAAGCTGAAAGAGAAAGGTTTAATTCGACCTTTAACTGAAGCTATAACCAGTCATAAGGTGAGACTCTGTGAGAGTCCAGTACCTGAGGGCAGCGGTGGCTCTGGGAGGGGACGAAAGCACTGCAATGGTCTGGGAACGTTGGTCACCAAATCCTTGGCTTTTACTGGGAGACACCTGGAGAACGAGAGCAGATCATGAATAAGAGAAAGACGAGCTGCGTGAAAGCAAAGGCTGAGCCAGGCTTTCTCACCGTGGTCCCGGTGAAAGTGACGGGTGGCGACTGCCAAGAGATGCTGAAACTGGAGCTGTTGGTGGGAGTGAAGCTGGTGGACGCCGAGCCGGCCGAGTTGTTGGTGCTGCTGGACGGGATGGACACTGGAGCCGTGGCCTGAAGGCAGAGGTCAAAGGTCACTATTTTTAACTTTTATTTTAATTCAGCATATTGGAATACTTTTATTTCTTTTAGTATTTGTTAATTGATGCAGAGCTTCTTTGTATTGGGATGTCAGACAGTGGTTAGTGAAATCCTCTTACGAAGCCTCAAGCTGAACATTTTTTTCTGCTTTGAAACTCGATTTAATGATCAAGCGCCCTGAAGCATACCTTGCTTTAATCTCTTTTTTTGCTTCCAATTAAAGCCATAATTTATAAAATTATCATTTTGTGCTCAAGACCATAAACTAATCAGAAAAGTGTTAATGATGTCACAACCAACAGAGCTGAGGGTCTGTTCCCCATAGACTTAGTATCAACTGGAACCAGGGGAGTCTCCCCCTGCTGGCCATTAGAAAGAAAGCAGGTGAATGACTTCCCCTTTTTTTTACCCAGAAACTACACCTGTCCTTTACATACAAGCTATGTGTATACTGCAGGCTACTGATTGGCTGGAGATGGGACTTTTCCATCTTTTCTGACACTGAGTTTACCCAGAGGAGGTTTCTTTTTTTTGGTCAGATTTCTCTTTCTATTACATTTTTTTGTTAAAAAAAACCCCTCTTTGTTATTTTCTAGGTGAGGTAGATTTTAATGGTTGGATAAATATACTTTATTCAAAGAAGGTTTTTTTCAAGGCAGATTTTTGGCCTTTATCAGAAACATAACTACTCATGTCAGACCTCAAGCGTGCAGCTCTGCATTAATATTAGATGCACAGATATTAATGGAAAGCTAATGGCGGTTATTCTTCAAACAATAATCTGAAAACCGAGGCTAAAATAGATAAATTGTGTCATTTTTCAACCTTTAATTAATTATTCAAACCTGCTGCTTGTGTGTTGATAGACCGCAACTGTTAGCACAGCTGCTATAGGGAGGGAGGGACCACAAGTCGCTGCGAGATCTTTAGTGTGTTTACGAACACTGTGACACATCGTCAGCGTAACAAGGACCTCGATAGTAATGTGTGAGAAACTGAGGGACGTATACAGAGCACATCAGTCTTCATCACCTGGTAGGCATGGTCCGTGTGGATGAGGTAGAGAGCGCTGGGTGCAGAGCGGCTGAGCGGCGTGGTGCCGCCGGCGTGGGGCTCCTTGGTGTCAGAGGGTTGAGTCGGTTTATGGGAGTCTGGCAGCTGGCTGACCGAGGGGAGAGGAGACGGGGGAGGAGGCGGGGGAGACAGGACAGAGGGTGAAGCTGGGGACAGGCTGCTCAGCCCGTCGGCCACCGAGTCCGTGTTCAGCTTAATCTCCGTGTAGTAGAAGTCCTCCTCACCGTCGCTGAGGTCTGAGTCACAGTTACGACTGGGAGACGAGCGCAGGGGCAGGACAGACAGAAATACATCATGAATGTAAATCTCCACCTAAAGGTCAGGTTAGCATCTATCCAGTATCACTGGGACATATTACTGTGCTGATAACCCGTAAGTCATTAACCAGAGGCAGGACATGAGCAGCAGAGCCGTTTTTGAGTCTTCGAGTGGACTTTATCTCAGGTGTGTATGCAGACCGTCTGTGTCTTACCCCAGGTGGATGGTGCGGATGTGTCTCTGAATGCCAGCGGCAGTACTCAGCACCTTGCCACAGTTCTTCCACAGGCACTTGAACATCACCTTCATGGAGTTCTGCAGGAGACACACAGCACATCAGTGTTTCGCTGGCGCTCTGATGCCAACTTCAGAGAGTCACACGCAACAACTGCAGGGTACATAACAAGAAATCGTACACATGAAAGCTTCCTTCTCTGAAGGATGTGTTTTTTAACATCTGCCATTAACACGGAAAAAGTTTATCTGCACCACAGACATGTTCAGATAAAGGTTACAGAAAAATAATTTTTTAGGTTATAGAAAAACTCTCATTTTCATTAACGAGCAGGTGTACCTAATCAAGTGGACAATGCACAGTATAAACTCACTGATAACATTACAGTTCGTTTAAGACTGCACAGAAATGAAAATTCGCTCAGGTAGCAAAGTAAGTACAAAAAAATATATCCACTGTACTATTATAATCCATTTAAAAAGTGTAAAATTTAAATTGCAACTTGCTCTTTCTTTTGCACATCACATGCCATTTTATTTTAAACGAACAAACACATACATAGAAATCACAACATTCTGATGTAGGGGCTGTTTTTAGAGTAAAATAACCATAATTTACAAAATTAAAGCGATATATGGAGATAAATGTAATTTCTCAGATTAAACATGCTGCTGCACTGCCTCGCTAACTGTTCAACGTCATACCTGTCCTAGATTAAAATGCGGATATGCCATGTTTACGTTGGGAATTTAAAGGATTTAAAGGACTTTAAAAATGCAGTCTCCTTCAGAGTGATCAGTTTATGATACCATATTTAAAGTCTTTGCGTTACACTATAAAGTGTCACTTTGAAATGATGTAGATTAAAACCAGGGAGGAAAACAAAATAGACACACAGCTTTAATGCAGCATCTATCTCTGGTGTTACCGTGGACACAATGGCGGTGATGCTCCAGTGTCTCTGATCTGCCTAATGTAATTAAACCACCGGCGTCCTACAGAGACCGTGTATTGTTTTCATGGAGTAAAAGAGCCCCGTGAACTTCCTCCCTGCCCTCCTGCACTCTCGCTCCGAGCTATTATAAACGGTCTTATACCCACGTCTGTCAAGCTATTGTTACGCAGGCTGATTTAACTTTGACAACATGTTTTATTTCTAATTTTCTCTCTCTTTCAGAAACACACTCTCACACATACACACAACAATCACGTGCCCCCCTTCCCCGATTGCATTGTTTTGTCTTTGCGTAACAAAAGCCGATTTTGTGTGTTGGCGAGCGTGTGCGCCCCTTTAAAGCAACATTTCACAGTTAATTAAATGGGGAGCCTCAAACGGTGCGGCGCTGCCAGGAGAAAAACAAGAGCACGCGAGTAGCATGTAGATAAGTTCACGAGGAAGCCTGGCATCTGCACGTATAGATTGTGTGAGTGCGACTTGTCAAGCCAACATTATAGGAGCTTTCGGAGACGCTGTTCAAGCATCCGTCTGCGCTCTCTTCCTTTTTCATGTAATTCCTGTTAGTCACTCTTTAATTTTTCATCCACAACCTTCATCTCTCTTCCCGTTTCTCCCTCTCTTTCTCCTCCCTCCACGCCCTTCTTTGTGATCTTCCCAATTATCCGAGTACACTGCGCCAACGTGGAGCTCACTAAAGAGTCTATCGATTTTTTCCCCCTTTTCTTTTCTTTTCTTTTTTTTTAGAGGGCCAGCAGAATCTTTTCTGTTTGCCGTTGAGGGTATTCAAATCATTACTGTGTTTTTGAGAGGAGCTACACACGAAGGCTGAGGAAGTAATTATTAAGGACAAATGTCTGGGGAGGACACACTCAAGCAGCGAGAACGGAAGAGAGAGGGCAGAAAACAGAGTCGAGAGCAGGGGAGAGGAAAGAATGAAAGGAGGGGGAGATGGATGATACCGTCGGCAAACTGGCACAGAGGAGCGCCGATAAGCAGAGGAGAGCCCCGAGATGAAGGCAGAGAGAGAGAGAGAGAGAGAGCGACACAATATACGTCGGACAAAATAACGAGTGACAGCGTGGTGTAGATGTGATGAGCTGTCAGTGGCGCGTAGTGATGAGACGAGGTGAAATGATTAGTGTGAAAGAAAGTGTGTGTGTGGCGAGGACGCGTGACACGAAACTCAAGACCGGAGCAAAAAAGGCTTTGTGTCCTTTCCTGTCCAATTTCCCTCTCCGCCTATCAGTCAGAAACTAAATTACATCGGTAACCTCACAGGTTAATATTGCAGAAGAGGAATCAGCCAGCTCATGTACATGTGGCGGGATCTCAAAGACAAGTTCACGACCTTTATTCTTACCTCCAGATATGCCTGCTATCAGGATCAGTGCGACTGTTTCCTTCAAAAAAAGCTTTTAATCCACCACACGGTAATAAAAGTGAAGCCACAAGTGGGACAAAAGCACCTGGGAAACATATCATCGTATCTCCTTCCCTTAACCCCGTGATGATTAACTACTAACAGTGCTGATGTTTAACAATGAAAAACTGCTACCATGTTAATATGGTTGTATCAGAAATAATCCAGTGCAGATAACTCCCTGATTGACAGTCATTCTTATTTCGCTTGATGCTGCATTGATGGCAGATGTTTACCAGGTAACTTGGCTGCTGATTGTTATCCATGAAGCGTAACTGCTTTTGTACAGTTAAAGTTCTTCAACAGTATTTTGAGTCTAAAAACACACACTAACAAAAATTAAGTTTAACCATTGAGTTTGGCTCAAATCTTTATTGGCTTCGTCTCTTTTCTGCTAAATTTACAGAACCATCGAGATGATATTAGCATAAATTCAACTGACTCGAAAAATCGTGTTGGGAAAACACAGCGTGCAGTGGTTTTCATCATTTTGAAGGGGCATTTGATGCTCGTCCTTGTTTTCTGTGTATATGATTTTCCCCGTACAGCAGTGATACTCGCTTTAAAGATTTCAAATAACGAGGTCAACGCATGTACAAATAATCCCTCACAGGGAGTCGGCTCAGGCTGCAGTCTGCTATAAACACTCTGTTTCATGTGTTTTTTGTCCTACTCTTGGCTCTGTCATTGAGTAAGGATATAGCTAATATGATCACCTCAGTGGCCTCACCCTCCTCCACCCTCTCTTTAAAAGAAATGTGCCTTAAAAAGACCATCTGTGTCAGACAGGGGAAGCGCATCAAGATCACAAGGCGAGAGGCAGGGTACACCCTGGACAGGTCGCCAGTCTGTCACAGGGCTAACACAGAGAGACAGACGACCATTCAGACTCACATTCACATGGATAATCTAGAATCACCAATTAACCAAACCCCACTAAACTCATGTCTTTGGACTGAAGCCGGAGTATCCGGAGAACCCACACAGGATTTTTACCCAGCTAAACGGTATTCACCTTGCGCTTGCGAGGGATGGGCTCATCAAAGAGCAGGCTGCTCCCGTCCTGCTCATCCAGAATGGGGTCTTCAGGTCCTGCGGGGCCAGGCCCCACCCCTCCCAGGCTGGGTACACGGAAGGGCTTGAAGCTGTCTGCAGAGAGCGGTGGGGATGGTGTGGAGGGGTTGGACTGATCGCTCGGAGCAGACCAGCTCCAGTAGCCCCCCGAGGAGCTGTTGCTTGATGGGGTGAAGGGTCCAGCCGAGCCGTTGTCTTTCCACGATCCACTCAGACCCTCTGAAGACACAGAGGAACAGGAGATGGAGAGTTTATCTAACAGAAGCTCAAACTTCTTTAGTTATATCTGTAAATGCTACAAACACAACAAAGGATGAGATCAAGACATCCAATTAGGTTCAGACAGCTATATTTGCACTTCACAAAAGAAAGAGCCTCCCAGAAGCAGTCTTCGCTATGACACAAGAAAATAAAGGTTACTCTCCTGTTGTGTGATTCCACCGAGACACTTCCAAGGTCTTCTTTTTTTTATGATCAAAGAAGAGTTTCTTTTGAATATCAGCCACAAAAGGCATTTCACTTAGTGAAGCAGGGGAAAACTGTGCAGTGAGTGTATGTGTGTGTGTGAGAGAGACAGAGACCCAGGTTGGTTTAGTGAAGCTGCTTCCTGGCAGGGTGCCTCTCTCTTCTCTCTTCTCTCGTTTCTTCGGCAGAACATTTAACATAAAAGAGGATGTGGCTCAGCAGCAGCACGGGCTCTGAGTGGTCAGAACAACAAGACTATTGGTTCATTTGAGAGATATCAGCAGTGCTCTGTGTTCCGTGCACGCTGTGTGATCTCAAACTACATGACTACATTTAGATAAAAAGTGTACAGTTAGCATTTAAAGCCCAGTTTGTTCATCTGTGCATGACGTACGGCAGTGACACCACGTGCACGGTGGTTGGCTGCGCGTCTGCTCGGCTGGAAGGACAGCAGGCTGGTTACAAAGACCGCCTAAATGGTTTCACGAGATTGCAGTTATGGGGCATTTTGGACTTCCGCCACTTTGCCGAGTGGCAGAGATCCAGACTCATTGTGCTTTTCTTTGGATTTCCACAGCTCATTGATGAGATGATCCTACAGCACAGCAGGTGGCAGTAATTTATCAACCTTAAGCTTCCACATGCATTCACAAGATAACAGCTGTGAGGGAATGAAACACAGCGTACAGGAAAACACACAAATTATTGGCTCAGCGACTTGTTTTAGTTCGCTTTTCATAAAACTTCTGCTATGTTATTAGAAAAATAGCCAAGTGACGCATAAAAAGGAAATATTTATTTACGGCTGTTTATTTAGTACTAATGATGCTTACCACTGACTCTCACAGGTGGGCTCCTCACCAGCGGGCTGGTAGAGAGGCTCGTCAGCACCATAGCGGCCGTCACTTTGTCCATATCCACTTCCTCCTCCGACCGCCTGTGGAAACAGAAACAAAAGAAAACTTTACTGAGCTGCTTCCAATCAGTTAAAGAGAAAGACCTGATAACTCTCTTCTTCACAAATAAGTCCAGACTATTACACTTTTTTCTTTTTAAAACGGATAACAATAAACACACTACAGGCACATTACCATTTACAGGAAGCTCGAGAGCTCAACATGTGTTTGTCTTCTTCGCTCCTCGGCCCGGTGTTTTTAGAGGGAAAGCAGATGTTGAGGTTTCCATGCTGCTGCGATGACTGCAGCAAAAAACTGCTAATTACATTCAAGTTGGGTTTTTTTGTTTGAATGATGCAATCACCCAGACACCATTAAGAAAAATAAACAGCTAACAGAATAAAATACAAATAGAAACTAGGAAACTGATTTACTGCACAGGATGTTGCAGGCTGCAGAGATGACACACTTCACCCCTGTTGTTAAAAAACAACAACAACAATAACAACAACAACACCCAGCATCATTACTGATGCATGCAAAAACTGGCTTATTCGCTTTAATGCTGATTTTATCTGTTGTCACGCTCTGTTTTGTAATTTTAACTTATTTTATGTATTTTATGACTATTGTTCCTTTTATTAATTGTGTTTTTGTAAGGTGACCTTGGGTTTCTGAAAGGCGCCCTCAAATAAAATGTATTATTATTATTATTATTATTATTAAAAAAATAATAATGATGAAGAAATACGAGGAAGTCACATAAAAAAAATTCAATATTGATCGTCTCTGCAGTGTTGCAGTATTCTGCTTTGTGCATGATCCTACTGATAAAAAACATAAAACAACAGGGCAGGATGGAAAAATGAGAGAGCGGGGACATGTAATAACATTCACCGCCTCTTCTAATGGACAGAACAAAGCACCGCTGTCACACCCACCGCTGAATACCACAGTCAAAGGCTAGATGTCGTTCTCAGTGTTTATTTTTGGAAGGGTTTTGAGGCGCACACGCTCGGTTTCAAGTTGACTCAGTTTAAGAAGAAAATAAACACAGCTGACATTGAAACTTAAGGTTACTAAATGCATCCGTTTTGTGTGTAGATACAGAGAGGAAAGAAAATGTGAGTCTAGCTTTATCTGCTAAAAGTTTTCCAGAGTGGAACCGGCCTGCAGAGAAGAACAAGGTGCGGTTTTGCTGCTTTGGCAGCAGGAATAGGAGAAAGAAATTTTAGGTCAGTGTTTGGATAATTGACAGCTCTCCTAAAATGTTTATACATGGAGAAAGACGACTGGTTATTTGCTAAAAGAAGAGTGCAGCTGTTTAATGACTGCACGCTGATGAGCCACTGACAGGGTCACGTCCATGCAGCGGTGAAAACACTCAAACACATAAAGATGATCTCTACCGGGAATGCTTGCTGGAAGGTAATAAGTAAATCTGCGGTCTCAGGTGAAACGGTAACTAAATGTTAATTAAAAGCGGGTTTCATTGCCCAGAACAGCGTTCTTGCTGACTCAGAGTGGGCCTCTGGGAAGCAACAGGAGAGGAAGTGTGATCAGTCATCGATCAGCAATGTGTCAGCCACACTGGCCTAGAGACCAGTCAGGGTAGGGAAACGTGTATGTCCTGACAGGTTGGTGAGTGTTTGCTGGAGGCTGCTCCCTGTTACCAGGTGAAAGTGGTCACAGTGAGGGTGCAGCGCCAAAAAGTTCCTTGTGATCTCTTTGGTCCCTAGCAGATTGACACGGTCGCCAAGGGTTTGCATTGAAGACACCAAGTGATCGGCAAAGACTCGCCATTTACTCTCTGAGCTTTAGTAAAAAAGTGTGAAACGAACTGGAAACGGAGAACGTTCACCTTAAAACTTTTAAAGCTATGCCTCAGCAAAAGATGCAGCTTTGAAGGTGAGCGTTCGCAGTTTCTGGTTTGCGTCGCACCTTTTCAAAGTTCACTGAAGCTCAGTGAGTAGTTTGCAAGCATTTGCAGTCTTTCTTGCACACCATCTACTCCTGACTGAAGCGATTGTGGGGGGGATTTCGTTCCAGCGTGGTATTCCTTCTTATGACCAATTTCATGCTGGCAGCAACTTCACCAGCGACAGGTGGTCTCTAGGACGGCGTGACTAGGACTTTAGCAATCTACTTCACAGTGACTGTCAGCAACCTCCTGCCTCCGGTCAGGGAATGCTTTCCATAGTGACCAGTGGTTGCCAGGCAAATCTCTAAGGGAGTGTGTGTTACCTTTTCTGACCGAAATATGTGCATTATATGTGCATCAGACCTTTCGTAAATGACGATTATTATTATAATGCTGCCAGAAAATCATGGATGTGCTATGACTGCAGATGAAGTTTTTATTTTTGGCCGCCAGAGCCGAGCGAGAGCCTGTTAGCAGCTACAAGTTCAAAAAGCTAACAGAGCTAAAGGGGATTTCCAGAGCTTTTTCTAAGAAAAGAGACTTTCAAGGGACTTTTGCAATCAGTCATTTCCCTAAAATGGATCCAGCACTGGGTCGAATGTACACAATTCTGATAAAAAACCTTTACTGATCAGATCTGAGGAGCAGTTTTCACAAACATAAAACAGGTGAAGCTTTATTTAAAAGACATTTCGTGACTTTTCATTGGAAAAAGAAGAAAATAAGTTAAATATAAATGCAACGACAGGTTTACGTTGTAGAGAGACTCTTTAATGCCAGCATCTTCTTGTCAGTAGTTTCGCTGTGAATAAACGACACTTTAAAATTTATGTGAAAGTAATTAAAAGCGTATTTACTTCACAGGGGAAAAGAAAAGAGCGATGTGAGCAGAGAACAGGAGCGCGCTAACAAAGGAAGAGCCTCAGCCTCCATTAGCTGATATCTAATTTATTACCCTTTCGGCTGTTGAATATGATGTCATTACAGCCTCCACATAAATCAAGAAAAGGAGCTGCACGCACAAATGTCACTTTTACCCCTGACCCCCCCATCTCCCCCAACCAGCCACCCAACATCGCCATTAGAAAAACCCACTTCCTGGTCACCTTGGGAGGCCATCATGTGACTGTAGATATTATATCCACGGTAACAACGACAGACAGTAATTGCTGGGCGCTTTGTCAATCTTGAAATATGAAAGAGTAAATCCCAGGAAAACACATTAGGAAGACTCATAATTAAGATGTGATGTATGAGATGACGAGGACGAAGCTGAGAGAGCGGGAAAAGGGAATTTCCCAAATCGCATTTGTCATTAGTGGCCTTATCAAACTTAGTTTCCATCCAAGTGCTTATTATGGCTGTAATTAAACACACGGGGAGAGCATGCATGCACGCATGTGTGTGTGTGTGTTAGAGAGAGGCCCGTTAAAACACATGATACATGTGACACAGGAGACAGGGTGGGATGGTTAATGGATCGGTAAGTGAATTCTGAGAAATGAACTTCATACCCTGGCATGTTTGTGTGCGTCTCTGTGCGCTTTAATATTCTTACTTCACTTTATTTGTAATAAAACATCTTCCCATATCCGATCCCTGGAGCTTCCTAAAGGGAACATTATCTTGGATGTATAGCTTCATCAACAGAAAACTAGAGAGGAGGTAAAGGGCTTGTTTACTAATGCAGATTACATGAAATGGATCCATGTAATTTTATCTTGCTGCTGGCTATTCATAAATGGAAAATGAGTTTACACTATAGATGCTGTTAATGCTGCTAAACCTTTAGAGACTGATAAGGTTTTTTTTTGTTTTGTTTTTTTAAAATGACCTGAACAAAGGCCGCGGACGCTTTAACCGATACTTCTGTTCAAGCAGCGTTACCAAATCGAATTACCTCTCTTCACTTTACAGCTGCCCCCGAGCTCTTTTACTCTAAAAATGCAAATATGTCACTGTTCATGGACAACCCTCCCACAAGATGATTTCACATTTACATACACTCAATACACAAACCCAATCAGCCAATCACATGACAGCAAATCAACATACTGATGCCAAAGAGATCTGCTGAAGTTCAACCAGAGCATCAGGATGAGGAGGAAAAGTGATATAAGTGACTTTGGCTGGTATTTATATTAGAAACTAAATAAGAGTGTACATCACTGTCCACTGACAACAGACCCATGAGATTATAAGATTATAAAGACACTTACAGTATCACACTTTATTTTAAAGGCAGCAGAGTAATTATAAACCTGCACGCTGCTTTTTTTTTTCCTTACCCCTTCCTGCCCTCAGCTCTAAATTTAAATGCATGCGGTAGTGCTAAAGAAAATAAAGTTTTCATTAAAAATAGAAAGACAGCACAAAAGATAACACAACTGTGGCTGTGTATGATTTTTTATAAACATAAATAAATAAGCTGCTGTCATTTTCTAAATTAAAAAATCTAATTATTTTGGTCTGTATGTTTTTAAAATAATAACAATGTTTTTAAAAATGTAAAATGTCAAACAGACTGTGTGCAATCACATATTGTAAAATCTGTAAGGACAATCCAATAAAGCAAGTGAAATATGCACCTTTCTGCGCTCTCACTGGAGCTGGAGTCTGCAAGCTTCTTGAACCAATAAGGTGCAACGCCAAACCAACAGGAGGATCAGGCAGGTCTCAAAATACACACAGTCCACAATCTGAAGACTCGCTTTAGTTTTTGTTGTGTTTTGATGCAGTTTACACACCTAACAGCTTGGTTAGGTTAAGAGGAATTTCATATTCTTTCAACACCGAACAAGTCAGCGAGAGCGACTCTGACGGAAAGGCTTGAGGGCAGAATTTTCCCCATATGTGCCCACTCCCACATAGACCTAAGGCAAGGTTTTATCCTATCTTTTTTCTTTTAATTATTGACCTTATATTATTAGACGAGCTTAGACTGGTTTATGGGCTGAAGAGAACATAAAGCAAAAACAGAAAAGAAGTTGATTCGGGCTATTCGCCTTCTCACAAAGACCTGCAGATCACTGCCCGACTGCAGGGAAAAATCATGAAGATATGTTGGAAATGACAGATTAGAAACTAAAGAAGTTAAAATTAGAAGTAGGGATAAGACTGTGTTAACCCTCTGTGGGAATGGAGGCACAAATAAAACAACAGCTCCCTCTTCAGGGGACTGTGATGAGCTTGGATGAAGATGTGGCGGTTTGCCAGTGTGTGTGTGTGTGTGTGTGTGTGTGTGTGTGTGTGTGTGTGTGTGTGTGCGCAACAAGTGGTGAAACTTGTACTTCCACAGCCAGATGTGCCTACTCTTTTTAAGGCAGTGAATACAACAAAACAAAGGGCCTCCATGAGAACAAATGAGACAGGAAGCGGGGTCACGTTCTTCTTCTTTTTTTAAATGTGTAAAGTCAGGTCGCCACCATAGAGGGGGGACGTGGAGGGTTTGGTTTCAAACAAAACACCGGGCAGGAGAAGAAAGGGGGGGGAGACAATAACAGGGGGCTCATGTTACCGTGGCCACCGTGGTTTGACAGGTAGATGGAAGACAAAGAAATGGAGGCCTGGGCTTTGTTTTTCATCACATTTTTTAAATTTTAAATGAAAGAAAATACGTGGAAGGTGGAAAATATATAAACGTCTTACGAACGGGTTAAGTTTGCTGTTTTATCTCAGTATTTAAGGTAAACGCAGCCATGTGAGTCCAACAGACTTTCCCTTTATTCCACTGGATAGTTACAGGGAGTTCATACGCCAAATATACCAAATAAAAGCTCAAACGCTCCTGATCACTCGTTATCCCAGAATTTGACCACGCACACTCAATTCAACAATCCTCCTTTTTACAGTTAATGAGAAAAAAACCTCTGGTCAGAGTGAATAACAAGATCCCGTCAGAGACACAGACTCTTTAAAATCTCTAATCTTTGTTTTCTCTTTCTCCACACTCCCTTTTTCTTTTCCTCCCAAATGCCTTCAAACTAACTGGGCCAAGGTCAGTCTGTGCACACACACACACACACACACACCCATATACACAAACATGCACAAATGCCTGGTAGCTTTACTTTATATATCACCCCAAAACTATCAGTCATTTTTAATGAAGGCAGCTGAAAGGTGTGGTGGGTTACAGGAATTCCCCTGAAACACAGGCCAGCGCTGCCAAGCACACTCGCCGCCCCCCCGACTCCTACACTCTTCCGTCTCCTCGCCTTCCCTTCGCCCCTGCTGGACTCTCTCTCTCACTTTTCACTCCTGCACTTTGAGCTTCTCTGACTTTCTTTTGCCGTGGAAGCTCCCACAGTGGGAGCGAAGTTAAAAGTGTGTGTGTGTTTTGTGCACGCGTTCGCTTTGGCTCCTCTTCTTTGATGCCACGTGGCGTGCGGTGGTCTGCTCCTTTATAACAAGCACTGGACTATGAAGTCTATTTCCTCTTCAATGCGCTCTTATAAATCAGAGAGCTCCTCCTCTGTTATCTGCTTATCTGATTTTCTCCCCGCTCTCCAACACACACAAACTGCCAAAAGGCATCTGCGAATGACACGGAGCTAACATGCATGAAGGACACAGCTTTTGATTGGCAGGTGTGTATGAAGGGAGACGCTCAGGAATTTCTTTGACATGCTTGTGTGCATCGCTCAGAGATGTTTCTGATAGCGGTTCTTTGTTGGTAAACACGCATAAACAAAACAAAACAAAAAAACACTGTATTTCCATAAAAGCTGAGACGCAGCGGGGTCAGACTAAAGCAGAGCATCGCCTATTCAATTTCCTGAAGCGCACTTGGGCACGGCCTATTCACAAGGTGGGCATAATTGTGTCTGTGGGGCTAGTACACATCCTGCCAACAGCTGCAAGACAGTGTTTACCTCTTTGCAAAGTCAAACGTGGCTCGTAAGCAGCATCAGTTTTTATGGCTGCAAAAGGAATTCAACAGCACATAGAGAGCGTGTCCAAAATAAATAATCTCCCTTTAGTGTTGTCCGTTTGCTTATTTATAGACTTGGAGCATGAGGTATACTGGCAGTTAGGTTTATGCATTTTTGGATGCTGGCACGACTTAGCTTTAATTGCAAGCCTTGACCTAAATGCTGCTTTCAAGTTTCACAGTCATTTCAGTGCACAGCCACCTGTTTGCAGTAGCTCATGTGAAATGCTCGCCTTTAACCGTTTTGCGCATACTTTGCGACACACAGCAACTCTCGTCTGAAGCCCACAGACAACAAGAGTTGATATGTTGTTTCCAAGACTTTATGTCTTTAGTTGTGACTTCAGCATACAGTGAATTCACCATCAGCTTGACATCGTGACGTGTATAATAATCCACTTCTTTACCTTTAAAAACATTAGAGTTGCTCTCACCGTCTATTCAGGTCAGTGTCCATGTAGACCAGCAACGGCCGGCCAACTTCGTGTTGTGAGCAGAAAGCGTTGCACTTTATTTGCGCTTCACAATTCGACTGGAGTATTTTGTCTTCAGTCAGTAAAACAGGTGACTTAGTGCAACTGTAAACCAGGCATGCGGCACATCTAAAGTAAACACTGCAAATGCAGCAGAACCTGTGAAACGATATATTAAAATGGCTGAAGTTGAAAGTGTGTAAAGTAAAGCAAGTATTTATCTTTAATCTGTAATTTGAATGTTTTTGATACATGGCTGCCCGTTTACTACTGCAAATACATCTGAGGTAAACGTTATTAAAGCTGATTCTGCTTCTTTATTGATTTCATACTTTATTCCATCACATAATCACAAGTATTTGGAACTTATCCACTTGCAATTTAGAGATTAATGTGATTAGTTCAAATATGAATTTTAACTATTTCGTTTTACATTTTCCGACTTAATAGATTAAACGACTGATGAAGAAAATAATCACATTTTTTCACAGTGAAAATATCCATCAGTGGCAGCTGTAGCTTGTCTAATGATGTGTGGATTCATATCTTCTTCTTTAAAAAAAAGAAAAAATTCTGATCAATGTCTCTAAAGCCAGTTTGAGATCAACAGATGGTCTGAAGCGATGCGGACGCTGTGCATCAAGATAAAGTTGTTAAAGCGGTCAGTCTACATTTCTGCCCTCACCTACACCCTGGAGGATTAGGCAGTGGCTCAAAGAATGAGATCGCAGATTCAACTGGCAGAAATGAGCTTTTTCTAAATGGTATTTTGGCTACTCTTCCGAATCGAAAGGAACCAGTCGAGGTGGTTTGTGTAGTTTAGAGTGAGGCATTTCAGGGATGTCTCAGAGATTATGTCTCTCGGGTGCCCCGGTAACCCCTCGACATCCCCCCAGAGGAGCCACAGGTGGTGGATGGATTTTGACTTTTAATCATTTAAACGCTATTATCAAAGAAAAAGATCCAATTTAATCACGGAAGCGGACGGCATCTGTTAATATATCACTGTAATCTGAGCATGTCTGAGTTTTGGTCTGCCTGTCGGATAAACTGAGGCATGTGATGACCTCAACTCGGCCAACAACCAGTCAAGAATTATGAGCTGTTGCACAGTTTGCTGATATTTCACAGTACACCAACTGATTAATCCCATTAAAGCATTGCCACATTAGTTTATTTCATTTACAATAATGTTTCTGAGCTGCACATCTGTTTTGGGAGCGACACAAACACACACACACATAAACAAGCCATATAATCAAAGGACCTAGTCATCTTTCTAGCCATAACAACATATGCACTGGCCTCGCAGCCAGCTTCTTGAAATAGGAGCCGTGGGCATCCTTCCTTTCACGCAGACTCTGCTTCAGTCCTCAGAGCTGAAGTGCCAAACCTCCATCTGATTCACTGTAACGCGAGTTTCATGGTGAACTTCAGTCCAGATCCTTGGGGCCCTCTTCTTAGAAATGTCAAGATGCCCACATTTAGTGTGGAAACATCACAATGGAAAAATGGAAAAAGCAGATGGTGTTAAATTACAAGCTGCCTTCTTTCTAGATTTGGAGAGGAGAGACCTTGACTGAACCCATCAGACTACACGCAAACGAATAACAATGCCACGCTTAGTCATGATTGTTGTAATCTCGCATGGACGTGGCATTTCTGACACAACATCGCGGTTCTCTGGTTGATAAACGAAATAACTGTAGTAAATACAGAGTTCTAATCCGTCTCCTATTTTTATAAATGAAGCTTAAGATCGAGTTAAAACTTCACAGCTGTTTTTTGTTTTTGTTTTTTTTTTTTGGAATGGCACTGACCTGAATCGAATTTGACAAACTACACACTAATTGAAAGCGCAGCAGCCTCAAAAGTGCAACCCCAACACTGCAGCAACACCTTACCTCTCATATATCTGTGTAATGAGAACCGACAGTCGTTCCTTTTTAATCATAAAACGGGGAGTTCACGTTAAGGGGTAAAACACACAAAGACGGAACGAGACGACTTCTTCTTCTGATTTGGAAAGTCAAAAAAAAAAAAAAAAAAATCAGACCCTGAGAAAATTCTCGTGCTGCGAAGCCTCTCGAATTCACTGCCCCTAATGAAGTGAGGCCAAGACATAATTATGAGTGACTGCTGACTTTCAAAGCTTCGAAGATCAAACAAGGAGACGGGACCGTGTTCGAGAAAGTGCTTTACATGATTAATATCAATCAAACCCCGAGAGGCAGAGCAAAGTGTTTCTGGTTTGTGAAAAATCAAATATGTTGAACGAGAGCCTGAAAAATCTGCCCGACCACGCCAACACCATCATCTCCTTAAGCCCAGAAAATCCTGCACACAATCTAAAGTAAACAGTGCAGAGAATGGCTCACTGGATGTAGAGGGCTGGTCACGTATAGATTAGTGAAGATGATGAAACCATTAAGACTCAACAATAATATTGCTGAGAGCCACAAAGCGTCTAATCACTGGCTTTCGGTGGCAGCTAATTAGTTGATTACACATTAGCATGTTTTAGTTGTCGGCCTCTCTCTCTCTGTCCTCCAAACACGCAAAGTCAAACACACAAAGCAAAGCGGGCACGCTTACACATGACAATCTGTGCAGATGGAGACGGACACGCACCGTTTGCTAGGTTTTAAACAACAAAAGCAGCACTCAGAGACACTTTTCTCATAGCTACAGCTCTCCCCTAAGTGAAAAACAGGGCGTGGCATTAGCTGGGCAAGTAGCCAAAGCCCTGTGTGTGTCTGTGTGTGTTGCTTCCATGTGCACCCAGCCAGTCACAACTGTACAGTGTAACTATTTGCAGATCAACAGAGGAAGTTGCACGCCTTTGTCCTTCTCTGCCTCTAATGTACCGAGAGCAGATGTGGCATGTTTTCACGTGGCGATTCGGCCTCTTTCTCGCGCAGTATCCCCTCAGAGTGCACTTCGTTACAGGTACACAATGCCAGCTCTTCTGTGGCTCGATCTCATTCTTTGTTGGAGTACAGCTGATCTTTAGTATCACAGAAAACACGGCCTCTTACTACACACTACACCACTGGGACAGAGAGTGTGCACACAAAGACGAGAAGAAATTAGATCACAGATGTAAACAGGCACACACGTGTGTGTGTGTGTGTGTGTGTGTGTGTGTGTGTGTGTGTGTGTGTGTGTGTGTGTGTGTGTGTGTGTGTGTGGACGGGGTTAAAACAATTATTTGCACTTAGATATATGAGTTTGCTTGACAAACGAGCAGATAAATGTGGCTTAAGAAGCCCTCAGGCCTCAATTTTCATTCTGACAGCTGAAATTATAATGATTTTAACATCATCTGGACCAAACAGTCTTTGAGCTGCAGATCACTCACAGCCACTCACAGAGTCAGTGAAGCTGAAAACCTGCTTATTAAAATATCCGAAAGACATTCATATGCTACTCGTCATTGTTGACTCATAATCCCCCCCCCAAAAAAACCTCCTCAGTGTCAGATCAATTTCTGGCATGACGGCCGCAAATGTTAAGCAGCAGCTGTCTTTCATGATTTTTATGTATTACCGTTAAAGAGGCAAGTCTCCTTTTCTCGGAAATCACCAGACTCTTAAAACCGAGCTTAAATAAGAAAAACATTATAACTGCTGCCTGCAACAGCCAACAAGTCGGGAAAATCAGAGACATCACCATTAGAAACGATAATAAAAAGTTTAAATGTTGCTTTAGGTCTTGGAAAAAAGTGGAGACACGCAGTATCGGCGCAAACTAGTGATAAGCAGCAGCTTGTGTTGAGTAAATTGAGTGCCTGCTTGAAAAATTAGCCAAGCTCCAGAAAATTTGGCAGTATTCCTTATCGCTTTCCTTCTCCTCTCGCTTTTCTATTAAAATGAGGAACTCCAGGAACAGCAGCCATCCAGAACAGCTTTGTTTATGACCCACCGGCAGACTGTTTTTGTGAGACAGGATTAGCTTTGAACTCGAATGTAAATATGTAGTGACAAAGGCGAGTCAGGGGTGGTTAAGTGCACGAAAGAATGTTTTTTTTCTCTTTTTAGGTAGTGTGTGCCTGTGTTTATAGAATGAAAGTGCTGCAGGGTCAAGAAATGCGCCTTTCTTATCCCTGTATATGTGTGGTATATGGTATATGAGTGTGTATGTGTGTATGCATGTGTCAGTTTGATGTATATAAGCTCTGATTCGTTCATATTTCATATCCACAGAGACGGTTAATCCGTGAGCAACTGAAATGAGGGCAAATGATCATCCGCTCTCCCTGCTGCCCTTTTGACTTTTAATATGCCTTTTGACTGGCACGCACACACACTTCAGGAGTGCGCCCTAGATTTACATTTTGCAATGGAGATTCTATTTAGATCCTAGCATATAGGATATGTACCAGCCTCTGGGTGAAGCCTATACACACAGATACACAATACAGCGCATGCACACCTTCATCACTAACAAAAGGTTTCTGTTATCTAATATTATGGTAGCAGCTGTTTTGTTTGACTGGAAGTAAAAAGACACTTAATGGCTAATAAATAAGAGTTTCTAAGCTGCTGCATTAACCTGGCATCACAGTATAACATGAAATAGTCACAAAAAAGTGATCCGTGTGTTCACGTTTATGGACATGAGAGCTCACTTTTTTATGACAGTCAGTGAGACTTTCTCAGTAATATATCGAAATAGCAAGTCTAATTGTGCCTGCAGCGTGCATTTTGTCCAGAATAAGCAAAGATGTCTCACCATGGCAACCATGAAAACAGAAAAGAAGTGGTAACAGTTGAATTTTTACCAAAGCATGGTATTTTTTTTTCCCTAAACCTAACTGAGAAGCTTTTTATATCCCAGCCACTTATGAAGATGTTCCATGAAAGTGAATAATATACACTCACCAGCTTCTTTATTATGCACACTTCACTAGTATCAAGTTGGAACACCTTTTGCCTTCCGACTGCTTTAACTCTTTGTTGCACAAATTCAACAAGGTGCTAGGAGCAGTCATCGGATACTTTGCTTCATATTGACACGAGAGCATCACACAGTTGCACAGACTTGTCAGCTGTACATCCATGATGGGAATCTCGTGTTCCACCACAACCCAAACATACTCTACTGGACTAAAATCTGGTGATTGTGGAGGCCATTTGAGTACAGTGAACTCATTGTCGTTTTTGAGAAACCAGCTTGAAATGATTCGAGCTTTGTGGCACGGTGTGTTATCATGCTGGAAGCAGATGGGTACACTGTGGTCATGAAGGGATTGACACAGTCAGCAAAAATACTCAGGTAGGCTGTGGGATTTAAACAATGTCGATTTGGTACTAAGGCAAAGTGTGCCAAAAAAAAATCCCCCCACATCCTTACACCACCACCACCAGTCTGAACTGGTAAATGACCACCAGTGGTGGTAAAAATGTAGCAACAGATAAATATAAGCCTATGCTTGCTAACAGGAGTGTCACCCAGTGTGGTCTTCTTCTGCCGTAGATCATCTGCTTTAGTCTTTATGCATCCAGAGATGCTCTTCTGCATACCTTGGCAGTCACTGATGGTTATTTGACTTCCTCTCAGCTCAAAGCAGTCTGGTCATTCTCTTGTGACATCAACAATGCATTTCCGTCCAGACAACTGGTGATCACAGGATATAGAGTTAGAGATATGGGAAAATCCCAGTGGGTCAGCAGTTCCTGAAATACACAGAGCAGCCTGTCTGGCACTAACGATCATTTCACGTTCAAAGCCACTTAATCACTATCATCAATTTGAACTTTAGTACGTTGCCTTAATCGTGTCTACATACTTAACCGCACTTAATTGCTGCCATGTGATTTGCTGATTAAATATTTGTCTTAATGAGCAGTTCAACAGGGGTAACTAACAAAGTGGCCAGTGAGCGTATGCAACAAACGGCATGATTACTCATGATTACTGATGGCTCTCTAAGAACTAGTGTTTCAGGATTAGATCATTTTTGTCCTGTCTGCTCTAATTTATTGTTTTGGTCAGCGTGTTAATGAATGTTGCACACCAGTGGGGGATCCATCGATTGTTTTGACCAGGGGTCCCCAGTCCCAGTCCACGAGGGCCGGTGTCCCTGCAGGTTTTAGATGTGTCCTTGATCCATCCCAGCTGATTTAAATGGATAAATTACCATCTCAATTGTCTTGAAGTTCTCCAGAAGCCTGGTAATGAACTAATCATGTGATTCAGGTGTGTTGACTCAGGGTGAGATCTAAAACCTGCAGGGACACCGGCCCTCGTGGACTGGGATTGGGGACCCCTGGTTTGAAATTCAGCAGGTTGTCTTGACCAAGTCCACATGCCTCAGATACACTGAGTTGCTGCCATATGACTGGCTGATTAGATAACTGTGCTAGCGAGCAGATGAGCGGGTGGACCTATGGAAGTAAATGTACAGTTATGCTTCTTATACTGTAGAATCTGCAGGCATGAATTGTTCAGTTAAGATTCATGAACTACTGTTTTTTTTGCATTTATTGGCTTTTTTCTGAGGACCGGGGGGGGGGGGGGGGGGGGTATCGACTTAAATCTTGACGTACTGAACTGCTCCCCCGTGACAATGCTATCAGTGCATCTCTGTGTGCTTTCTTCAGAGCTGAATCTACACTTGAATCAAATAAGCACCCTGACAAACACGCGGCTGAATAACAAGAACAACAAAAGCACTCTTGTCTCCTCTTTTTTAGGCAAAACGAGAAGAATACACAAAACACACATCAGCAACTCTGGAAAGCTGTGATCTGAATGTGTTTACAAGTTGAACTTTTGCACCCAGAAATCATGACAATCCGTTGTCAGCCGACTGCACACAAACATTATCAGGATTACCAACCATGTGAGGCGCGAGGAGACTGTGAGGTATCATTGTACAGTGTTTCATCTTTTCCTGTCTACAGATTTTCAGCTAAAAACCAACCTCATGGAGCGTCCTGATATCAAGGGGTTTCAGACAGTGGCAGGTGATCCTTAGTTAAAAGTCACTACTTTATCGATCTGTCTCTACTTTAACCTGTATTATAGAATAAACACATTTCCCATTTCCAAAAGAACAATTAGGGAAAAATAAGAAAGCATAAACCTTTGACAAAAAATCAAAAATTATAAAGAGAAACCCTCGTATTCAAAAAACAAAAGATTGTAATATTTCTAACAATACAAAGATAACAAGGGATGTAAAAGATGAAGGAAGAAAGAAAGGTTAAGAGGTGGGAGACGGGATAAGCAATCTTAGCAAATACACACACACACACACACACACACACACACACACACACACACACACACACGGAGAGTGATGGGCTTTCCCTGAATAGATGTTGCTGAATGCCGTAATGAGCAGAGCGAATACAAGTGGATCTCACTGCTCCGAGCTATTCATTTGGTTTCTTCGTGTGTTCATGTGACAACATATGTGTGTGTGCATAAGAGTGTATGAATAAATGTGTCATGTTCTGAGAGATGTTTATGTTTTTGCGCCGCAGTATGTGCGTCTGAACACAGGGCAGCCGTGTGACTGTATGTGACGCAGTAGAGAAAGAGTTTCCACCTCATTCTCCTTCCCAACATGTTTTGTTTTTTTTTTTAATTTTTTAAAGCAAATTATTTAAATTATGTTTGCAAATTAATAAAATCCTTTTTTTACTATTATCTGTTAAATAAAGGCAACCTGTCAAATATTAAAACAGACATTTAATTCATGATTATTATTATTATTACTTTTTTTTTTTTTTTTTTTAAATAGACGATCATTTTGACTTTGCTGCAGGGGCAAGCTTACCACTGTGTTGCATCACCTCCTTTAACAACACTCTGTAAGCATCTGGGCACTAAGGAGACCAGCTGCTGTAGTTTTAGCGCTGAAATGCTTCCCTATTCATGCTTGCTGTAGGATTTCACCTGCTTTACACTTTGGAGCCTCCTTTGTTGTAATTTTTATTTCCGTAATGTGCTAAATGCTTTCGACGGGTGACAGGTCTGAACATGCTGTTGCAATAAGTGCCGAATGTGGTTTGGCTCTGTTGCTGAGATCAGCAGCATGTCAAACTCTAAAACCTCTATTATACAATTAATAATCTGATGCCTGTAGGCTGCAACAGACACCGATCAGAGATGCTGGATTTGAAAACTGTATTCTGATAACATCACATCTCCCTGTTAAACTGTGAAATGTGACGAGAATAGTTTACAAAAAGAATTTCAGAACACTTCACCTGAGCTCACCTTAAAGGATTCTCATTTAAGATGAAATTAGTGTTTTTTGTGTGTGTTTGAGCCCATGCAGTGATTTCCACTGGAGAATCAGGTCTGTTTTTAATGCAAGGCCACCTGAGGACTATCTCGACCATCCAGCGCTGGTTTTTAAGTCGTGTTCCTTCTGTAAAAATTTCTTTGAGAGATTCTTTTTAAAGATATTATGAATTGAAAGTAATAAAATTCCTGAAGTTGTAAAAGTAATTTCATGTTTAGAAACATTATTCTCCAACTGCTGCAATAAACACCCTAGCAGTCTTTGACAGAGCGGTCAACTCCTGCCAATCTTAACCTCTGAAAGGCTCTTCGGGATGTTTTTCAAAACTGAATGTTATCATTTAATAACTTGTTTTTTGTTTGTTTATAGGCCATTAAAAGCTACAGATACCATAACTATTGCTAAAAAATGATGCAGGAATGCTTTTATGCACAAAACATTAGGCCATAGAAAGAATCTTTTAGTCAGTACAAACGCAATACTGGACAACACAACTTCTATAGAGGCTTCAAGGCAAAAGTGCAGAGCAGCAGCTTCCATGCTTCGCTGATTGCTACGCATGCTTAGGCACAGTTCTGAGAGCTGGTCATCATTTTGGCATCAGTTAGAGCCCAAACAACAGCAAGACTTATAAGTGTCTTACCGTGATTGCAACTCAGTTATAACAGAGTTAGCTGGCATCCAAGCATTTACAAAGACGGCCCGTTTCCTGTCCATTTGCTTTATTAAAACTATTAATATTGGAAAAAGGCAAGTACTACCCAAGTCCAATCTGATATCAAACTTCCTGTTTCCTTTAAGCACTGAGTATATTTACTCCTGCAGCTACCTCTCACCTCATCAGTGTTTGCGTTAGCGTTGAGTGTTGAGAGCAGTGGTGATTATGGGGGTCGTAAGAGCAGCTGGTATTAGCTCAAAGTGTTCTTTCGCTCCACCTGCCCTCTGGACACCTGCCAATAAGTCGCATAAACCACGGACACATGGAAAAAAAAGAAATCCACACGAGCACCCTTTTATCACTGCCGAGCTCGATTATAAACACCTTGGCTGTAACCAGAGCAGATGCAGACAGGCACATGCCCACACTTTCATACGTACACCTCTAGCGCTTCAGCTCCCCAGAGAGCAATACACACATCGGAGAAAGGAGCCTCTTTCCCAATTACACTTTGTGAGAGATGGCTTCTGTGTGTCACAGTGTGCATGTGAGTTTGTGTGTGTGCGGGCTTGCTGAAGGTGCTCGTAAAACCTCCGGAGATTGAGTTGATGGAGAGCATTAAAACAGGCCTATCAGCTGGTTCAATCACTTCACCCAGCCTCCAGGCAGGACAAAGGATCTGCCCGCCACTTCAACATCTACCTAAAAGCCTTTTACTTTTACCCCCCATCCCCTTCTCATTCTTTCTCTCTAGCTCTTCCTTCCCGAATTTATTTGCTAATTGTGCAACATTTAACCTTTTGTAAAGGATAAGTTGACTGCACGGCTTCAGCGTTTAAAGAGCTCCTTGCCCACTGGTAAAGGAAAACACAGACACAAAAAAAGAAAAGAGAGAAAAAAAGTCACTCATTGGCAGCGAGACAATCAATGCAGGATGCAAGCACGTTTGGATGACCTTTCCGTTCAATCTTTCTTTGGTGCAGAAAAAGAAAAAGAGAGAAAAAAGGGACAGAGAGAAGCGAAGGGTGTGTCTTTGGGGAAAGGTCTGCATTAGGCGAGCATCACCTCTGATTAATTTACTCCTGTGTGGTGAGTGTGTGACACCGCCCAAGAGGAGACAGCTGCGACGAAAATAAAAAAAATGAAAACACAAAGCAAAAGAGGGAGCGAGGGAGCTCAAGTAAGAGAGAGAGCCCACCCCTTCCTTCTTACTTCCCAACATGTCAACAAGTCCACACAAAGACCCCGCCATTATCCAATATAGATCTATACAGATACATTAGTAAGAAAAACCTCTCTCCAGTCGGCACTTCTGCTTATTTTGTTCCCACACAAAAATAAAAGTATAACATGAGAACTGCTTTGTATGTTTGCAGCATAGTTATATTTTCTACTACAAAAGTAGAAAATAGAATTTTAGTCAATTATTTCATGACAAAACAGTCCTGAACTGTCCTGGCTTTTATGTTCAATTGTCTCCGGCACCTTTATAAGTACACTGTTACTTTTATTCCGGCTGTACCATTTGACGAGTTGGGATAGCCTAAACACAGCCCAAGAAAGCAATTCTCTTAAACTGTTAGCGGTTGGATGGGGAATACAAAGCAGTAATATTTGAAAGTATCGGCAGTAAAATTAAATAAATAAATAAAAATAACTCCATTGTCTAAAATAAAAACTCTAAGAAAGAGTACCCCAGCGAATTGGTCCACTTTTAAAGCAGAGGGGGGGACGGATGGTTCACGAGAAATCCCGCTTTTACGTAGGTTACTGCAGATGCACAACATCGGAATATTTGCAGAAAACAAGAATCTGTAAGTCCCACAAACAAAGAGAAATGCTCCACATCCCTGCTGCATTATTAATAACTGTGTAGGATATCTGCATTCTTCAAAGCACAGCCCGCGTCGCGCCGTGTAGAATGAATTCACCCGATGAGAGGATTTATTAAATCGCATCCGAATGCAAGTGTGGCAGAAATGACAATAAAACCGGCAGAAAGGAAAACCTACAGGCTACATGAATGTGACTGCACTCCCGAGCTGCACTCCCGCACCTGTGTGTATGTCATCATGCCGCTCACGTCCTCAGTGCTAACGCTCTAAGCAGCCGCGAGCGAGGCCACAAATTGATGGACGCTTTCAACCAGCCAACGTGCCAATTGTCACTTAGCATTTGGGTCAACGCTGCGTCCCTTAGCTTACAGTAGTCTGCAATCAAAAGGTAAACAAGGAAAAAAAACAATGTCTCTTTGCTGTCTACCTCTCTCTGATACTGTTATCAGTTTCAGATGGGTGATGGTTCTGATTATTAGTTACTTAACCCTTTCTATAGGGGAGCAACTACAAATGACTGGCATATTTGCATAGCTAATTTGAGGTGTGCATATGTGTGTTTGTCTCCAGTGGACCTCTGTATACATGTTGAGTACACTGCATGTTAATTTATGTGTACATTATCAATTAAAGCTAAAACATTTAAAGTTTGCATGTGAGAACGTCCAAACGAACAGCGGGTAGCTCCAAAATTCGTGGACACATTTGAAATTTTGAAAACGCTCCAGGTTGCCAGAATTCGACACGGCTCCTTGTCGTCGAACGCTCGGACAAACAACGTGTATCCGCCTCTGTGTGTTCCGTACGCTGCTGTAATTTTGCCACGCTGCCTCTTCTAGAGCTCAGCAGCAGGAGAACATCTCTCTTGTCAGTCAGAGGAAAAATACAGTCACATACACACACACAAAGCAGGCAGAAAAGAGAGAGAAGACAAAGGAAGAGAGGGAGGGCTGGACTGTGGGAGGGTGGGAGAGACACGGATCATGGGGGAGCGAAGAGGGGGAAAGAGCGGGAAAGCAGAGATGGAGAAAGTAAGACAGAATGTCTCCGGTGAGGGAGGTAAAAGCAGGAGGGAAAGAAAGAGATGGAAAGCTCATGCAGTGATCTGGGCAAGTGGGACAGCGGAAGAGAGATGAATGTAATAAAAAAAAACAAAGGGACACGATTGGCCAGCAAGAGTACAAAGTGTACTGTAAGTGGGAAAAACAGGAGGGAGGTTAAAGGAGTAAGGGGAGCAACAGTTTTCTCTTTGTTTTAGTGAAGATCAGTGAGACATCATCTCCCACACAGCAGGATACATTCAACCCAGAAAACACATTCACCTCTGAGTTAATCCAATATATAAAACCAGCTGTCAAGTCTGATTTAGCACCAGTACAACTTTATCCAGGTTAGTGAAGGCCGTGGCTTTGACTGGCAATGCAATAAGTTGTTACTGGAAGAAGGCGTGTGTGTGGCTTATGCGTAAGTTGATTTGAAGCTAAAGCGGTCACCAACACTCCCCACAAAGACCATACTGCAGGGAAGCACCCGTGTTTACACTGATATCAATGAGGGGTCGTGAATTATTCATGCTATATGGAGAGTACGGCTACGCAACATGGTTTATGTGCATGTTTGCAGACCTAAGCTGGAGAAAATGCTTTGGTGTGACTGTCTAATGGGAGTGTTATGTTTCCCTCCATCAAGGCTGGAGGAGCGAAAATAAGAGAGGGTGCTTTAAAAGAGAGACCAAGAGAAGGGGAGAGAGAAACCCCTGGTAAACACATCCATTTTCGGCTCATAGTGAGACAGTGCTGCCAAAGCTGCTACGATACACGCACACAAGTACACACTCAGGCATACATGCAAAAACACACGCACAACATCTGCAGCTCTGCAGCTCTCTGGTTTGGCAGAACATTGGAGTCCCACCCGACCCAAACCCATAAAGTGATTGCACACACACACACACACACTCAGACTATCCCGCTCACATGGGAGTCAAGTCGAGCATGTGGAACCCAAATCAAAACAATAACAACCTCGCCTGCAGAGCTGGTAGACCACGTGACCGAAGCCACGGGCTCCCATTGTTTACAGGGGACATGATACAGAAAGCATGTGGGAGGGAGGGTAATGAATCTATAGTTGGGGGAAACAGTCGCATCGCTGATATTAAGAACGCGCCGTCGGTGGGGCTGATGTTTGTCTAGGAAAACAGGAGATGGTGCGAACAATCTTTCCAAATAGGGGGGCTGAGGGGGCAACTGTACCAGCTGCCTTCTGAATTCCAGCACCACCCTGAAAGTGTACACCCCACACCCCGCACAAAGATACTCCTATAATCTACCTCAAAGCAAGAAGTGCCACTGCTGGCTGTTTAATTACTTACAAGCTGTTTTGTACAGCTACGAGCGACAACCTGAAGAAGAGCAGCGCTGTAAGAAAAAAATAAAAAAATAAAAATTAACCTTTTACCTTCAGGGGTTGTGTGTCTGTGAGTCTACAGTAAGCATGTCTGCTGGCCTGCAGGTGAAGCTAATGAAGCTAATGACAAATGTCTTTAAAGAACAAAGGACGGTGGAGGAAAAGAGAGAGTGAGACAAAGAAGAGAAAGTGCGAGTGGATAAAAGAGAGACAGGGAGAATATTGCACTGGACCCCTACAGAGAGGAGACGCGCCAATCAGAAGCTTTATCTTATTTGAAGGTTGGGTGGTGTGTGGCCATGGCCAATTATGATCTGGCGCTTTTATGATGCAGCTGAGGTCCACCATTTAGAAGTTTTAGCACCACCAAAAGCAGGTTTACAGATTTTAAATGTCACGATGATTTCTGAGAGACAATCACAAGGACAATAATAAGGAGCAAAGGCAAAAGGCAGCCTTCCTCCATGTCCTTTTGTCTTCTTCCACTGAATGTAAATCTGTCCAAGTCAGTTAACCGAAACCCGGCAGATGACAGTTTAAAATCTATTTTGGAAGTGCCTGCTCACTTATTTACAGTCCTGCTCTGCTGCCTCCTCGCAGCTTTAGATCTTATTGGAGACACCAAAGACCAGGGAGGCCCCTTATTGGATTATGGAGTAAAAGGATATTCCACTGTTGTCCTATTTGGGAACAATTTATGTAGATCTTCCTCAGCAGATGGTTGTTAGATGTCAGACTCGCCAATGGCTAACTTTCAATTAACTTTATCGCTCCCTTCCTCGCAGCATAAGGCCTCTTTGTTGAGGAAGACATCTGTGGGATAGTTTTGGCTAAATGCAGAAGATTTAACAGCACTGAACTCAATTCAAAGAAGGCTGCACAGCAGTGGGCTTTCTAGCTTTCCTAATAGTTATTTCATTGCTAAACATAACAATACCAAAAAAAAAAAAAACCTGAGAGCAAATCAAGCACATCTGCACTGAAAGATCCCCGATACACGCTGCGCTGTCACAACATTAAGCGTGTTTGGTTGCTGCTTATATGAAGAAATATCTTATTGCTCCCTTTGAGGTGAAATTACATGCAACAGTTCTAAATGCATTATAGCCTCTCCCACGGTGTAAATATCTTTGATGCATCTGTTAGCCCAGAAGGTGCATTCATCTCACATCTGGATATTAACACTCATGTAGACATAATGGTTTTGGCTCGTTACATAAGTCAGGATCGGATGAAGGCCCTGTTTAATCTACAAATTTGTTACTGTACTTTTATTTTTACTGCAAACGAACAGAAAAGTGCTTTTACAGACTGCTTTTTTTTTTTCTTTTACAGCTTGGCTGTAACCCAGGCGGTAACTGACAATCGCTTTCAACATCAGTTCTTTAAACACTAAAACGTATTCCTGTGGTTAAAACTCAGTTCCCTATCAACATGATGGTGTGCAATGTTGTTTCAAACAGCTAATTAGCAGGTAATGTGTCCTCCTCTGATCAATACTCAACTGTCATTGGATTAATACAAAAACCTTTGATACCATTAGTAGAGGATTATGGGGTCAAAGCTCTTCTAAAGGAGGAAAGGAAAAATTGAAAAATGTGAGATTTGTCCATCCAACCACAAGTGTTGGGGGGGGGGGGGGGGGGATTACTGCACTGAAGATATTTTGCTGTACACCAAAGGGTTTTTGAAACCGAGCCAAAGGAAAATGACTAGTAACGTAATCAGATTACTCTGAGCTCACTCTGAGCCAAGAAAACCCTGACACTTTTGGGAAAAATGATAGAAGGCATGTCACAATACCAGAAAATCAGCAGTCAGAGCCAAAGCCAGCAGACATGCAGGATTCTCCATACCCAAATTAAAACCAAAACAATCTCGATTGTTTAAATTTAAACTTAAACAAACTCCTTTATTTAAAAGTAATTTTAAAATCAAAATCAACAAACATTATCATTATATTTTGTAGACAGGACAGACTGAAATGTTAGAATAGTGGCTGATTAGCCTACCAAGGTTACGATGAGGTATAATGTTAGTTACATCACGGAACGCCATGGAAGTCTATTGGATTATGGATTTTGGTCTATGGATTTCGCTACAGCAATGCCAGCTGTCTCAAACAAAATGGTAATGTGTATTTCAGGTTAAAAACCAAAGTACTTTCATACCTGACTCTTACTGCCTTGTCAACAAGTTGGGGCGGCGCCATCGTGGAAGCTGCACTAATCTTTCATGTTGTTTTGTGTGCCATGTGGGCGTCCTTCTTCTTCAGCACAAAACGACAGACTAGAACACTTCAAGGTGTCTGATGCCTGGATGAATTGCTGCTGTAGTGCATGCGCTGCCTATGGTTCAATCCATCCATCCAATTCAGAGTAACGGAGGGCTGGAGAATATCCCAGCTGTCATAGGGCGTGAGGCAGCATACACCCTGGACAGCTCACTAGCCTATCACAGGGCTAACACAGAGAGACAGACAGCCATTCACATTCACACCTACGGCGAATTCTGACTCACCAAGTATTCCTTTGAACTTTTGGAAGAATGTAGAGTACATGGAGAGAAACCACAGGGAGAGCATTCAAACTCAACACAGAGAAACCTCGGTCGCCCAGTGGATTCAAACCCATGACTTTCTCGCTGTGAGGCAAAATTGCTAACCAGTTTACCAGGACCAGGGCTCGCAAAATCGCTAGCCCGACGTCCCGGGGCTAGCGATTTTTCCAGTCGGGCTACCAAAATCTATCTCTGCCCTGCCCGTCGGGCTATTGCAGGAAGGAAAAATATATGTCAATGCTTTTGCATTCTTTCGGAAATGTAGCTGGGTAATTATGTCATTGGCATCGATGAGCCACTGTCAATATGTGACATATTGAAATCGCGTTTGAATTTGCGCTTGTTTTTTGCTTTCACTTTGCAATCGCGCGAACTGTGTATAGAGAGCGACAGCACTGATTGGTGAGTGATGATAATTTGCGCACCAATTCCTCTGACATCGTCTTATCAATCGTTAGCTTACTATGCAAACATGACAAGTGAAATCTCCCGCAGCAAGCTTAAACATATGAGAGGTTGATCGCGCAGAGAATCGCTGACCGTTGTGTGTGTGTGTGTGTGTGTGTGTGTGTGTGTGTGTGTGTGTGTGTGTGTGTGTGTGTGTGTGTGTGTGTGTGTGTGTGTGTGTGTGTGTGTGTGTGTGTAAGTAAAAGCAGCAGGATATATATTTCAGTTCTGCTGAGCCAAATAAGACAGGTCAGGGTGAAGAAGTGACAGCCAAAGAAAAGCTTACCACAAAATGGAAAAGTTATGACAAATCAGACTACAAGGCAAAAAGAAAGTGCAGCTTTATGGTTTCATGGACAAAATAATTTCTGTGGCTGCAATATGACGAGCTATATAACCGGGGCTGCACATAAGTGGTCCGCAGGTGCGCATTCGCTGTCAAAATAAAAATAAAAAAAACACGCACAAGATAAGAAGTTGCAACGCGTGTTTGCGTACATAAGATTTTCTGGAGGAGGACAGACATTTGTTTAGAACTCTTAAAGATGTCGAAGAAGCTCCTTTAAGCAATTACTTTGGTGTTCCTCCACCTCCAAGGAAATGTCAGAAGGAGTCCGAACCACAAAAGAAGCACGTATTCTCGGAAAAGTGGTTTCAGGAGGTGAGCTGGTTTCAAACAAATGATGAACGCACAGAGATGTGGTGCGGAATGTGCCGTGAAAATCCCACTCTAGCGGACAAAAACAGTGCTTTTTATATGGACGCAAACGCGCGTTGCAACTTCTTATCTGGTGCGTGTCTTTTATTTTGACAGCGAATGCGCACATGCGGACCACTTATGTGCACCCGTGTAAATAACATAATGTTCTGCCGGGTGTGTTGTTGGTTTTCTCTCGATTTCTGAGTCGACAAGCGCCTTTGTTACTGGGACCAGTCATTTTAAGAAAGGCCCCCATTAGAACCCATGAGAAATGCAAGAAATGCATTATTGCTCAGTCTGCAATATCTTTCCCAGAACAAACACCAATTGCAAATAACATACTAAAAATAAACCTGAAAAATCTGTTTAGAACAGCGTACTATGTTGCAAAGAGTGAACTACCACTGGCAAAATTTAGCAGTCTTTGCAAACTTCAAAAAGCAAATGGCCTAGATCTTGGTTCCACTTGTCTCTTACCCGTGACTTCAGTGGAAATTTCAAATTCAGGATCTGACACAGACGGATTCATGTCCTACACAGTTCTTACAAGTTCATAGAAATTTCTGTTCAATTAGAACCAAGTATTTGAGTTGATGATTGTAATTTTTATACAATGTTGTAATTTGTTTTTCAACAATTTTTTGATTAATGTTTTGTTTCCTTTACAATATTATACATTAAAGTATAATATTGTAAAGGAAACAAAACATCAATCAAAAAATTGCTCTCTTTTTTATTCGGGCTACTTAAATTTATTTTGGGCTACCAAAAACTGAAGAGTCCCTGCCGGAAGGGCTACCAGGGATTTTGAAATTTTGCGAGCCCTGAGGACCTATGGCATATTTGCGTTTTCTGAATTTTGCTATCAAAAGGTATCAACAGCTTTGGTACTGATGACGTCACTAACTTAAAAACCTTTGTTGTGACCTAAAATAACCCGATATAAGAAAAACGCTGTTGGTGAGTAATATGGTAGGATTGAAACAATAAAAAGGAATTACAACATCCTTACCACACGTATATTAATGTCCCTGAAAATATATACTAGCCATAAAAGAACATGCACAGACACACAATTAATTTGATAAAAAAAAATATGCACTGAACCATGCTAAGCAAGTCTCACAGCAATTTACACATTTCATTCAAAGATCTGAGAGACTAATTGAAAGATGTTCCTGCATAATACCAAGATAAGTTACTGAAGACAGCACACCAAACAGTTTTTATATGGTGCCTCAGTCCAGCTTCTCAGCAGATTAAAAATACAATTAAGGGCCCCGCAATAAAACATATGGCGAGCAGTTTATAGGAGGAACTACCACGGGTATGCCGTTGACTTTAATTTGCACTTATCTGCTGAGATTATAACGAAGAATAACGGATGTTTCCATGCAAACACCACGAACAAAGTAAGAAAACCATTACAACATCTGGTCTATAAAGCGGACGATGCTGGCATTCCGCATAGTGACAACTCAAAAGTAGAAGAGTAAACACATACACACATGCAGATTAATGAAACACAATCAAACCAGGGTACCTCCACCCTACCTTCACAGCCACTTCGACATGCCTCGCCCACTCTGCCAAACCGCGATAAAACTGATGTGCGACACTCAAATTAAAAGGTGGCTGCAGTTATGACACCCTCATGTGGTGCTCTTAATTAGTACATCTCCATTTTAATTAATAAAGCCTGTCAGCCTGACAGACATCAATAATTTAAAACAGACAGGTCAGTGAAGCTTTACAATTGATGGCCCTAATTAGAAATAATGTGTGCAGGTGGGAGGGACTTCAGCAGCGCCGGGTTTATGTTTGGGTTAGACTTGCAAATTCCTAATGGTACCACAATATTTTTGTGCCCCTGGGTCAGTGTAATAGTACTGATATCAAATTATGACAGAAATTGTAAAATCTGTGAGACATCACTTTGAGTTCTGTGTTTTTTAGAGCATTTTTTCTACAGCATGCGAGACATGAAACACACGGAAACTGGGAAACAAGGTAGTAGACTGCAGCTTAAGTCCAAAAAAAACGAACAAACGTGCTTAAACAACAAGCTGCAATATATATTCCAAACCTGTAAGCACATTCTTAAAATGTCTTAGTATGGCAGAGCAGCACACAAATGCTTCACTATTTGAATATTTGTTTAATGGGTTTTCTGCTGAAAAGTCACACATGCATAGACTGGTCGACAATCCCCTTGAAACCACTGGTTGCTAGGGAAAAATATGTATTCCTTATTTGGTTGCTGGAGGTGACTGACACCAAACGTATTGACTTCCTTTCACACACATGAACATCCCATTCTTAATCCATAGGGGTTTAGGATGATGTCAGCCCACCCTTTAAAGCTATAACCCCTCAAACCTTCTGGGAAGGCTTTTCACAAGGTTTAGGAGTGTGTGTATTGGAATTTTTGACCATTCTTCCAGAAGCACATTTGTGAGGTCAGATACTGATGTTGAACGAGAAAGCCTGGTTCACAGTCTCTGCTCTAATTCATCCCAAAGGTGTTCTGTCGGGTTGAGGTCAGGACTCTGTGCAGGCCAGTCAAGTTCTTTCACACCAAACTCACTCATTCATGTTTTTATGGACCTCGCTTTGTGCACTGGTGCACAGACATGTTGGAACAGGAAGAGGCCATCCCCAAACTGTTCCCACAAAGTAGGTAGGATGAAATTGTCCAACATGTCTTTGTATGCTGAAGAGTTCCTGAAACTAAGGGGCACGGGTGAGTGAATACTTTTGGCAATATAGTGTATCTATTGAGATTTTTGGGGTATTTTGGGAGGCTCTACAGTATTGGCATGCATGTCAATAATGCTATATGTAAGACTTTGCTGTAGCTTCAAACAAATATTACACACATATCGTCATTTCAAAAGCACAGCAGCCCACGTAATCCACCCTGTTGCTTTTCTTGCTTTTGTTCAGCATCTGTTCACTAGTTAAATGTTTGAGCTTCGAGGAAATCTTTAAGTAAAATCCACATTAACTTTAGGTCATCATTAGTTCTTATGTTTGAATACGATGTGTGCCACTTGACAATGCTGTTAATTAGTACTACCTTATATATACACACACACACACACACACACACACACACACACACACACACACACACACACACACACCACAGATGAGAATAATGCACATGCGTCAATAGGATCAATGGGTGATTTTCTTTTCCTACAGCACTCAGCAATCAGTCCATTAAAAATGGGGACTATAGATTAGTCCACTGCAGCAGTGGAGGGCCCACAGAGCTAACGTCACACAAACACTGGGTTTTAACCACTGCTGTATACATTTCAGGCATATGACAACTGAATACAAAACCCCTTGATGGAAAACAGTGATAGAACAAATGAGAAAATTTCTGGTATTTTCCGAGAGGCTTTAATTCATTGATAAATTGTGATTCTGTGCTGTCACGTCAAAGCATTTAGTCACCCTCCCCTGACAGTAATGGTGAACATCATTGCCACGTTATCTTTATTTACGGCCTCAATACCTGTTTTACCCAAGTTTTTGCTGATGGCTTCAAAACAAATGTGGGCTATAATGAGTCAATTACACTGATAGACATCAATAGTGGACATCTTGAGTTTCAAATACATTATTTAGACCAAGTCAATCAAACCACATGCAGTGAACCTTCAAATTAAGACAGGAGATCATTAATGTTTGTAATTAGTGTGCCAGATGTATGCTGGTGCTTTCAAATATCCATCGTTAATGTCAGTGTAAATCCCGGACTACACGGATGTTCAGAGCAGAGTTTTTAATAACTGCGCCATCCAATTATGAAATCAATTGAAATGAACCACTCAAACCCAACCTGACCAACAACTCCACTGCAAGACAGCTTATCCATAATTCTACAATTTTACAGCCACAATCCAGGCTATAAGCTAAAGCCCAACCAATACTACATATTTAGGTGCTAAAGACCACAGCAGGTGTTACTCCTGTCACCAAAGAACAGGAAAGTGAGAATACAATTCACACACAAAATTTGGGCGAAAATAATCTCAAACTGGTTTGAGATTATAGACAAGAAATAATGCAGTACTGACAGTAAATGTGGTTCCAAATGAGTACTAGCAACGTGTATCTGACAAATTGTTTAATAAGTGTATATTATCATGTTCGGGTACTCATATATTTGTGATAGACAGAAACCTGCCAGTAATATCAGTCATGCCGAGCCTTTTAAGTTACAGGATATTGAATTATGTATAAATGTAGCTGGAGTGCAGTCTGTGCAGGGGGAAGAATAGGTGTAAGGTATACTAGCAATCACAGCCCAGCCAATAGCATAAAATATTTATTTGATTTATTCAGCCTATAACAGTCTTTGTCGCTTTTTGACCCTGACCTGCTCGAACTTATATTATTTTTTATATTAAGCTTACCCAGACCCATGGGTTAGAGGTCAACTTGCACATAACTCACTATGAGAGCCCAACAATAACACACACCTTGCCTGCACACTTTCTGCGTCCAGCGCTTTGGCAAAAGTTCATATTGGATTCAGGCCAGCCGACTAATCCATAGCTACCTATTCCCCCATGTACACTAGCAGCACACTTAATTAAAAACCCATTTGCATATAAATTTAAACTCACAATTATACTCCTGTCAGGTTTGTTGTTCTCGGGAGCGAGATCCTTTCAAATGTCCTGGCAGACCAACTCTGTGCGGCTCTCACTTGCGTGCCTCAGATATTGAGAGGAGGAAGAAGAGTTTGCCTTTGATTAGTCTATGTGTAATAAATCTAAAGCTTCATTAACAGCAGGGTGAGGTTGATCCGTGAATACTGTATTTGAGATTAGATGGCGGCAGCAAATCCTGCTGAACAGAGTTAGCCAATTTAACCTACTTTCTTCACTTATCAACAACATGTCACCAACTTGTGGAGGCAGAACCCCAGAGAAACAACAGGCATGATATTTAAGTAATCCATGCAGGCCTCTGTTTAATAAGATGCGCTCCACGGAAAAAAAAAAAATCCTTCATGCGCGAAAGCTCCAACGACACCCTGCGGCACATGCGCTGCTTTTTGTCTCAGCTGGGTTTCACGTCTCCTGTGCATTTATTCTTTATCCCCACAGAGAAGATCTAATTTGGGCTCATTACGCTGAGTTATATTTTACTGAGACACCAAAGATGTAAAATGGGAGGTTAGAGAGAAAGGGTGTGGTATTGCACTGATGCACGTGATAGTTACCGCGCAACCCTGACACTAATTAGATTGTATCAGTCTAATTTGGGCATGTTTACACTGGTTAGCTGATCCTCTCAGAATTGATTTTAGGATTCTGCTGATCCATTCTAAAAAAAAAACATACACAAAAAAAAACAAAAAACCCATATGCACCTGGTACCGAGATATGATCAGAGACCTTTTAACCCCACATAAGCCAGAGCCAACACCTTGAGACGATCCCTAGTGGCTGCTGGGGCTTCTTCTATCAGGGCTCCACGACAATAAAGCATAAAAATAAAGCTGTCTTTATCCTACTCTAAGGCTAAGGCAAGATAAAAAAAATCTAAGACCGATTTAATCGGGATGCAATGAATGTGAAATCCTGAGTTGATATCGATGTTTAAAACGATTTGGCCAACAGATGATACAGACGTCATTATTTATCTCCCCTCGTGTTCAAGAGAAACAAAGAAATCTTTGTTTTAAGCTCCTTCAGCTCTGAGTCACATGCTCTTTAACCCTTTAGCCTGTACAAACTGTAGTGACACAACAGATGAATATCGGCCACTGACGTTCAATTAAAAGTTATTTATACAGCACCAAATCAAGCATCTTTAAAGTTTTCTGATCAGTGTTCAGGTTTTATTCACCACAGGACATCCAGTGGTGTTTGGGGTGGGAGCTACTGGGTGGCCTGTAAACACACTGCATCCAAATGTGTTTTTTTCTTCTTTTCTTTTGTTCTCTCCATTTTCCATTTGCTTGTATTTAAGGAATGTGCTAAAGGAAAAAAACTTTTTCCTTTAGATTTAAAAAAAATAACTAAATAAATAAATTAAAAAATCCCAGCTAAGGCTGCCATCAAAATAAATCACAACATTCGTATTTTCAGAAGCCGTTTTTATGGTTCAAAAGCAGGAACGCTGATTTACACATGCTGAACAATGTTCCTTTTATATGAATACAAACACGTTTCTGTTATTTTTAGCTGTGTGTGGTAAAGCCAATCAGATTGTCGGGATATTTGCCTCAGCACACCTGGTTTGGTCATACTGTTGTGAGGAGAAAAAAAAACCCATCAACATCCAATCAGATAAAGGCCCACTGAGATTAGGAAAGTTAGACAGTGGAGGAAAAGGAATGATTTGTCTTTTCAGATAGTAATCTTCTGGTTTCTAAACTCCACTGGCATCCAAACCAAGAAAACTGTTTTCTTTGGCAAATGCACAGTGCGCTTTTTCCCTCCCTCTCTCACTTTCCCTCTATGTCACTCACTCTTTCGAAAACCCACGCCGCTCCCCTACTTTCTCTTATTTCGAAACTCGAGCGCCGGCACTCACCGCAAACACAAACACGTTGTGCAAAAGCAGCGAGAGCTGCAGCGGTGTTTCCAAAAAGGTAAGAAAACTCCATAAACACAAACAAAACCACCGAACAGCAGGAAAACAAACTGATTACGGGTCGTGCCACTTTATCAAAAGACAAACGATAATTTGAGAGTCCCTCTGGGCCTCTTTTTGTCTTTGGCCTTGTTCCATGCCTGAGTTGGCTGATGCAGGCGGCTCTGAGAGTGGAGCACATGGTTGGCTCAGCGCACTAAACTGGGTGATCTGCAAGCACACTGATCAACAATAAAAAAAATGACAATAACAAAATGCTCTTGGCAACAACGCTGGTTTTGAAGTTGGTCCCCTCCCAAATTCCAGTCCACCCCACCAGACTCCTTGTCATCAGTTACCATAATTAAATTACATGTGTAACTTTGTTGAGCTTTTATGTATTAAAAAAAGAAACAAGGAAAGAAAAAACATCATGGAGGAACAGCAAGGGGTCCAGTCATTTAGAAATACACGAATAACCTCTGTTAATGCTAGACAGATTTGGGGTGGGGTGGGGGGGTTGCTGGCTTTCTGAAGAGAAGAGGATTTAAACCCTCAGATCTGCTGTTTTAGGATTTTGTAATAACAAGCAAAGCACTCTTGATTTTGCCTTCATCTAGGGTTATACTTCACTTCCCCTGCTAGCAATTAGTCTCCTGAATGCTATTTGTCAAGAGCCAAGCCATTCGTTTTCCACTGGTCTGGCCCCACTAGCTCTTGTTACAATTGGCCGTTTCCTGAATAAAGAAAACATAAGCCCTTGGAGGAAGGAGCAGACCCAGCAGCTGGCTGAGACTACATTCTGACAATGTTTAACCATGTCTGATAATTCAGCAAACACAAACATGGCAATAAACAAATCAGAACCTGCCGCGGTGAGCAAATCTTTCTACTCTTAATGTGCAGAATAAATCTTTTTTTTAAAGAAAAAAAAGGAAATCATTTCTGAGCGTTTGAGGGTTGTAGTGATGGAAAAAAATATCAGTCAACACATGTCAATCATGCAATGCCATCGATTTCTGTTTGCAGGACTCATAAAAAGTTGCCAAAGCAAGCATCCTGCAAACAAAAGCAATGTACGCAGCTACTCGGTAAAGCACAGAGAGTTGGACAAGCTGGCAGAAGCATGAAATGTAGTTACAAAAAGCCCCCCGAGGTCCAACATCTTATATGGCACACTGTCATTTTTCCTCTAGTTTCCCAATGATTGCAGAAGAGGCATTTGGGTACTTCACTGAATCCCAGCGAGGGAGGGAACCCATTGTATTCTAGGTTGCAAGGGATCTGGAGAGCCATCAAACAGCCAGACATTTTCTTGGTAAATCACAAGTTGAGAGGGAACTTTTTTTTTTCAGAGTGCAATTAACAACCTCAAGGTCAGACTTCTCTGGAGAGTTCTCTATGACAAAAATCCTCAGGCATTTTCTCCCTTTCCTCTCTCTTTTGCTGTTAACTTAATAGCTACACATGCTCTCTCAGCTCCGTTACCTTCTTCCCCTCCGCTGTATGCACAAATTTCCCCTCGGTGCTTGGGCTTCCTTGGGCTCCCTCGTCCCTTTGCCACCATTACTCCTCGCCACCTCCCTCCCTCTCGTCTCTTTGCCCCTTTGTCTCCATTACAGATAAACGTTACTCTGTGGTCAGTGGCGACACAATTTCTTCCCCAGTGTGGGAGCAGGTTTAAAATTGGTCGCAGGTGTGCAGCGGATGAGACCTTTGGATCTTAATCTTGAGGCAATAATGGGGCTGTATACCGAAGAGGTCACTGTGGGGATATCTAAAGAAAGAGCTTAGAATCATACCTGCTCTTAGAGGCAGCAACAATGAACTTTCCATCTTCTTGATTGTGCAAGCACACTTTATGAATTGGGCTGAAAATTGATTTTCTTTTTTTTTTTTTGTGGGGGGGGGGGGTCTGCTTTTGCACAATTATAATCCACAATTATTCTTCTTCAATGCTGAAACTTTATTAAGGGGCAAACAAGTCATCTGCACATATAGACATTTGCTTTATCTTCCCATGTCTCCTGTCTCTGTCATTACTGCGTCTGCCGAATGAAGGCAGAAAAATAATGTTCAGAAACAGAAAAGAGGTGTCTTTAAGGTATAAATGAAAGTAGAGTACTGTACAGAAGTTCATTTGTTTAAATTTATTGCGATGAAAATAGGAAGGTGGTGCAGCGATTTATTGAAAAATGGAAAAATCTATGGAAAAGTGGCTTATGACTTCAAATGGTATTTATGTGACTTTCATTTTTTGGCTCACAAAGTGAAATAACTAACAAATCCCTAATAATGACAAAGTTGCTGATGTGCAAAAAGGCAGTAACACAAACAACCCCAGAAAAGACTTAAAAATACAAGATCTGATAAGGCCAGAGCATTTCAGCATGTTTGACTGTTTTTGCTTTTTTAGCAGCTTTTGGTTCAGATGCAGATGGAAATTGTCAAACTAAAAAAAACAAAAAAAGTGAAGTGTAACCTTGACTTGTCAAATGAAGATAACACTTGCTATCATTTCACAAAAGTCTGTACACAGAATTGGTTTCAAGGACTTCTTCTTAAATGTTCGTATTAGTGTTTCAACAAGTGGCAGCCAGAGCTTCATTAGAACAAAGCAGGGAAAAAAACCAAAACATAATTACAGGGTTCTTTCCAAGTTTACTGTGAAAGATCTGCTGCCCTTCATTAGAGTGGATAGTGGGTTTAGGTACCATATCCTAACCTCTAACCATGAGATTGGAATTAGTGCGAGCTATTCTGACAATCTGACACGACTAGTTTTTGTTATAACACAGCCCCCGACTCCAGAAGCACATTGCCATGGCAATGTGCTAAAAGTAGCCATGGCAGCCATTGTTAGCTTTTCATTTCACACCCAAATACGCAAAGGTGTCCATAGTTTAAAACCAAATCTAACTTTAGTCATTGGTTGCTTCTATATACACACGTATTTAAGAAGTATTGCACACAGTGCTCATGTTTTTGGTGCCTTAGAGATGTCTGCACAGTCTAAATAAGATCACAGCATACATAATCCAGTTGGAATTCTGGCTGGAGAGCCAATTTGGATTTTCGGAGTGCTGTGTGTGCCCACACCAATAACTCTGAAGATGTGAAGCTCTCTGAAGGTCATGTCTTCTTTCAGTCATTTTATGAGGATTTCTGAATGTGACTTATAAGACATCTCCCCGTGGCTACATTGTTTTTAGCTGGCCTCAGTGGGAGGAGGTGCAATCACTAGACAACATGAAGTTGGTCTAGTGATTGCACATAAACTTGAGCAGCAAGATAATCAATAAGACATCCAACCATAAACACATAAATATCAATATTTTTGCAATCCCCATCCAAAGGACAAGTATGAAATTCCAGTCTAATCTATGCGATAGACCTTTCTTCCTTCTTAATGGGCCATAAGGCAGCTTCTAATCAATGACTCATCAACAAATAACAGTTAAATTTAAGGCAATAGCTCAGGATGGAGTGATAAAGTTGCACAAATGGGAAACTTTTGCTGTACTTTTCAGCAAGTTGCCATCGATTGGACTCCTGCAGCAGAGTGAAGGCAGGTAATGAGGAGTGATGTCCAATAACAGCAAAGTGCTTTACAAGGTATTAGGGTTTCACATTTAATTGAGAAAGAGTGTTGTTCCTTTATTAGATAGAACTTCACTGTCGTGCACTGCTGCCCACCAATGGTTAACTGCTCTATTGTGGAAATGGCTTATGTGGGGAATTAGTCTGGTGGTCTAAAATAATATTTGTGTGCACGTGTGTGTGTGTGCAGTGTAAAGAGAACCACCGAATGAGTAAAGAAATAACTAATGCATCATAACATAATAATTATTTCCAGTTGTATAGGGTTATGTTCTGCATGTAGGATCAGTTTGGAATATGTGCCCCAATGTTTATACCACATGAAAGCAACAACTGTACACGCGGGCTATAAGGGCAAAGTATTCTGCAAGGCCACAGTGTCATTGCTGTGTAGCAGGAAAGACGCTCAACAGGGTAACTGTTGAGAAACCACCAGAGAGGCATGCCGTTTAAATAACAATACCCATAAATGCTTCTGCAAGTTAAAGAAACAGCATCCAAAAGCAACATTTTGCTGAAAACCTTTTAATATTCAGAACACGGATAGAATCCTAAATCAACAAAATGTCTGGATCGGTTTATAGAGGACCTATTATGCTCATTTCCGCCTCCATATTTTTACTCTTGGATTCTACTAAACTAGCTTTATGTGAGTCACGATTCATAATAATCCACATTTATCTTATAGTAGACACTGGTGTAGTTCACGCTATGTCAGGAAGCAGTTTTAGCTACCCTCTCCCTCCCTTGAAGTCAAATTTCTTGTCTCGATCACAAGGAGAAGGTTTGAAAAGCAGTTCTTTGAGGCATGTTCTCAGACAGCTGTCTGCCCGAGATGACATCATCCACATTAACAGTAGAAAAAAAACAAACAAACTGTTGAGTGTTTACATCAGTCTGAAGCCTGAACCTTTGGATTATATGGATTACTTGCACATACACATCTATGCAACTATATATCTATATATTTATAATAAACACACACACACACAACACTGTATGTTGGAAGAGTGTAGCATGTGTGAGGCCATATAATAAAATATTTATGTAATGGAGTAAAGCAGACTCTTGCCAAATTATCTTGTAAACTATGTGCTGCAAAAATGGCTTCGAGGATCAAATAAAATACAGGATGTCAGCCCACATAAGGTCTGTCCTATTTGTGAGATGACATATCTATGTCATAAACTTTTCGTGAACTTTGCCTGTACCACTCTAGCCAAGCTGCCTGCAGGATAGGAATCAGACTGTCACTGCTAGAGAATTTCATATACACAGTCCTACCTAGCGTGGGGGACGTCAATGCTGGAGGAGACTACTTTGCGTTTCTGCTCCAGCAGGGACACCGATCGGGTGTCAGAGTCCCGGCTAACACGTTTTCCGTCCGTTGAACGCTGCTCCTCCGCTGGCTCTGGGCTCAGACAGCCGCCCTCCACCTTCTGGCCATCTGGAGCTCCGTTACTGGAGCTCTGCTGTAGAGAGGCGAAAAAAAGAAATAATTCAGTGCTTGTGCAGAAATACCACATAAATAAGTTGGAAGAAATGATGAAGTAGCAATCAGCTCCTTCAAATGGCCTCTTTTTTTATTTAACAAGGTCATAATGATAAATATCTTTTGCAATTCTGTTACTGGTGAAGAACACATCTACAGAATGAGTCCATTTCAATTTATTATTAAAGAGAGTAACCAAAAGTAAAAATAGACAGAAAATAAGGTCTGGGCATTGGCTGCCTCAAAACCTGGCAGCTAAAATTTGAATTTGAATGTTTACATTTCAAATGTGATAGAACACAGTCTAAATACGGTTTAAGAAAATTTCCACATTCTTGGGCCTAAAAAAAAGTCTTTGCCAAAACACACTGGACAGAGTCAAAAATGAACAGTGGTCAGTCACAAAACCAGTCTATTATTCTTCCTGCAGACGTTTTGGAGGGATGAGGTTTTCCACAAAAAACTGCACTGTCATGAGCAAAAATATAATAAAACATTACATAATAGCACCACACTTGCTTTTAAAGTAATTTGTTTAAAAAAAACTAAAAGAAAATTCATTTTTAAAAACAGCATCATCTGTACTTTCACAAACACCATCAGGTTTTAGTGGAAGAAATGTGAGCAATTTATTGATAAGGCCAGAGAGAGAAAGAAGGGTTTGCATGTATGTATGTATCACAGCCACCTTATTAGGAACATCTGCTTAACTCCTTGGTAACACAAATATCTAGTCAACCAATCACATTTCAGCAAGTTGATGCATTTAGCCATGCAGACATGCTGAAGTTCAAACTGACCATGAGAATGGCGAGGAAAGGTCATTTAAGTAACTTTGAACGTGGCATGGTTGTTGGTGCCCAAAAGGCTGGGTGAGGATTTCAGAAACTGCTGATCTACTGGGATTTTTCCCCACATAACCATCTCTATGGTTTACAAAGAAAGGTCTTAAAAAGAGACAACATCCAGAAAACTGCCAGACTGGTTCAAGCGGACAGGACGCTGGTTACAACCAGTGTGTGCAGACGGTATGGTCAGAATTTGGCATAAACAACAGTAAAGTATAAATCTGTCCTTACTAGGCCTTACTTGAAATTGATGGCCTTTCTGGCTTTTTAATGCTTAAAAAAACAAATTATATATATATTATTATCCTAAGTCTTTGGTCCCAGACATTTTTATACACAGAAAAAACCCTATCATTGTATTTTAAACAAATACATAGAGAGGAAGTATATTTCACTGGTTTCACTACATCATCACATTGATACTTATCTCCCATAGCCAAGCCTCAAACAGAGTGTTTTGTCAGATATAAGAAGCAAGGGTTGGATCAGACTGAGAAACTTGGGGACACTGCACACTTATTCAGTAACTTCTCAAGAAATAAGAATATAGGTCAACCCTGCTGCATTGCATTGGTTTTACTTAGAGCTGGGCGATATAAGATTTTTTCATATCACGATATGTTTTTTTCATTTCAGGCGATAACGATATATATCACGATATAAGCCAAATAACTATATTTGTAAGATTTAAATGTGCCGTTGCTCACAAGTAAAATGTGAAATAATCAGCAGCTTGTTTTGATTTAAATATTTATTTCCCATAATAAGTTCAACAGGGTAGATGTACTTAAGGAACATGAGACTTTTTCAGATAAATAAAGGCAAATATTGCAAACTACACAAAAGGCAGCCGCTAAAGCGTTTAAGTTTCAAAATAGAACAAAACAGGCTACTAAATTGTCAATTCCACTTAGAAACAAAATATTAATTCTAAAAATAAATCTTAGTTTGTTTTACAGAAGAACAGACAAAATTGACTAACTTTTGTCAATATCAAATAAACTGAGAACTAAAAGGAAATTATGTACAGTCTATTGCCACAACCAAAGTAATGGTGTTTATTAATTAAATAAATCCTTAAAGGGTAATAAAAACAACATTTTTTTTTGTTACGGCAAAATAAAGTCTCAGATAAACTGCCTGTTTTATCTCACAGACATACTGATTCATCTTGCTACGATTCTGGCAACATTGCAGAAGCAATAAAAAAGCAGAATGAAGTTCAAGGTAGACTGGGGTAACCAGCAACAATGGCTTTCTTTGTTTCAGGGCTTCAGCCATTAAGGTGACCTGCTCTGGCAAGATTGTCGGATCAAAAAACAAGCGCAAATGCACCCACCAACACATACACACAGTACACACAAATACACACGCACCTCTGTTTGTAGCTAAAGCCACGGTGATCTTAGAAAAACACACTGAGAAAATGGCAAAACAAAAGCAGAGTGACACACACAGCTGCCCACACCGAGCGCTGAGGAGAATGGCATTCAGGCCAGTGTGTGTCTGTTCGTGTGTGTGAACTAGATCATTATCTTAAAGCAGTGCAACAGGATTAGTCTTTACTGTGGAAAAGTCAACACACACACACAGAATGCACACGTCCAACACACAACACCATTCATTTCGATTAATGAGACAGAAAAAAACGTGACGAATGGATATCAAATACCATTCATGATATAGTCTCGTCACAAAAAAATGCCCAGTGCTGTGCAAAATACACAATGAAAACAGAAACTTGAGTAAAACAACAAGATGGATTACACCGGCTGGGAGAAGATTAGGTGTTGTGTGTAAGATGAGTGTATTCCTCGGATAAAACCAACCGTAATTCCTTCCTTTCACCGGGCTTATGAATTATAGCGTTGCAGAGAGCCAGGAAATTGTGAATCATGCCAAATCGGTGGTGAAATGCGAGTCGCATATGTCAAAGCTGGTGTGTGTGTGTATGCGTGCGTGAGTGCCTGTGCAGAGAACAAATACCCGGAGTGTCCCTCCTCTCCTCATCTATCATTCTCGTTCTGTGTCCCACTCAAAGAGACACAAATTAAAACTCGTAACCTACTTACAGCAGTTTGTGAAGCGTAAAGATTCTTCTACCTGTGCAGGTCAAAGGTCATAATAAAGAATTTCAGTGGAAACCACGTCTGTTAGCTCATGTGGGTCTTTGTTGCTGGGAGGAATTTCTATTATGACTATTAAAAATAGTTCTGATAAAGACAGTTAATGGCTTACTCATAATCTCAGTTTTTCCAATGTGGCATTCCTGGGCTGAACCACATCCTGACCACAAGTTTAAAAAAATGCAAACAAACATTGACTTTTTTTAAAACACAATTTCATTCAAAAAAAGTGCAGCAATATATTTTTTGGATGTTTTAAATATTAAATTAAGGGGAAACAGTGTATCATCCTCATACAAAAATATCCTGGCACATGGCAATAACATCACTTTTGTTTTTAAATTAAAATTAACTTACAATATGAATACTTTGTCAAAATGACCCTTTGGCATGGTGCCTGGTGAGTCAATCTAATCAGGCTGGGCCAAATATCCTGAGCATAACATGTGCCAAACTGTGGGCTATAGCTGCCTGTAGGGTGTTATGTACAAATTGAAAAATCTACATTTTAATTACACAGCCCAAGGTGTCTAACTAATTTAAAAATAAAAGACAGATTTAAATGACTGTGTTTAGTTTGATTATTTTAGCTGGGCTCCAAATGATCTCAGCTGGATGCACTGTATACATTAAGGTTTAGTGAGTGGATGAAGTTATCACCTTTTTTATCCTTTTACTTATGATGTACTGGTTCCTTGACTTGAGAACATGTCGGTAACGCACAATAGCTTTAGCAGCTAAGGATGTTTGCTGGTGTCGTCTTCTTTTATATTTAGAGTATTACTGACACACACAATAGACTGTGTATGAAAAATGAAAGTCGCTTCAAGGTCTGAAAAGGGAAGCCAATGCAGAAGAGTCTAACCAATACGGGATTTTTAAGACCAATTTCGACAGACATTTGGTGATTAAAAAAATCGTATATTCTGATATTGCCAATATTTTTTTCTTTCAGACATACGAGACATACACAGATTTCTCTAATATTTGTAACGTGTACTATTTATTTGTAACGTGTATTTACTCGTGTACACTCTGACCGACTCCACTCAGGTCAGCTGGTTGTTGTGTAGGTAGCGTTCCAAACCCGGTTTCGGAACAGAAAAATTGTGGAGTGCCCTCTGGTGGACAAACTATGCATCATCAACAATCATAACATCAGTGAAGGGCGTTTCTTTGATTTCTTTTTCTTTTTTTTCCCATCTGTCTTTATAAACATCAATAACAACAGTTCAATAGATAACTAATAATGGCTGAAAATATCGGCCCACCGATAAATCGGTCGGGCTCCACTTAAGCCTGCATTCTTTTCAATGGCCAGCAGGCTGCAAATTTTTCAAACTCTATAACTGCCCCAATGTGTGATCTCATTAACAGTTTCTTAATGAGTTTATGAGCTCCATCACTACTTTTAAAATCATACTGAATACATTAGTGTCAAAAAAAGAGGCTAAAACTGACTCACTGTGTACCTGTCGATCACAAGTTGTAAACCAGTGAGTGTGTGGTGTCCCTGAGTCCACTTCTCATTTGTTACATCTTAATACCAAGATGATACTGGTGAAAATACTCAGCTCGAAGCTTCACAGCAGAACTTCACTAACCCGCCATTGCCATCTTAAATAGTCTATAAAATGGACACAGCTGGAGAGTCTTATCAGTATAACAAGTGGATGTAACACCTTGCAGACATAGTCCATAGTCTAGTATGGTCAATGTCAAACACTCAGAAGCAAATGATGGTAAATGAGCCTTTATGTACAAATTATTATTATTATTATCATTATTATATATTAGTAATACTTTTTTTCTTGTAGATGGGTTACCACTTTATATATATATATATAAACTCATAACCTTCCTTCACCCTCAAAGGATTACTCATCCATTTCCACATGGGCGCCAGCATCCAGACTGACTGTAGTTCCTGCTGATGTTGCTCAGCGAACCAATAAGCACAGCCAGCGACGGGCCCGCCTGAGATCACCGCCTTAGAACAAAGAGTCACAGCCTCTGTCAACAAGCTTGCTTCATTGACTCCCGCATCGGTGTGCAACAAACACAAACAACGACAGCTCCGACCCAACAAGAAGTGAGTGAGATCTCTTTGTTAGCAGCTGGAGAAATCACCGTAACTTAGTTCTCACACAACATACATTTGCACAAAACAGCAAGTCAACAAGTGGCATCGCGCCCCCCCACTCCCACCCCATGCAAAACAGGGACCATTCGTTCGCCATTCTGGGCACAGAGCCAAGCATCCAGATTCTTTGGAGCACGCCACCCGTTGCCAACCTGGGGGCGCCCACTTTGTCGGCCGTACAGCTGCTGCTGTTCAAACGGGGTGGCATGCTCTCACAAACAGCTCCTGTTCCAGGATTTAAAGCAGTCACATCTCACTCGTTAAAGATCCAAAACACACAACAGATGAAAATCACATTTATATTAGCGCCCTAATGCACACAAAAAGTAACACAGATGCACATGTGAATGCATACACGCACAGACACACACGCACATACAGAGCATACCCCTCCTCCTCATTTTATGGCTTGTTTTCGACATCAGCGGGAATTGAGTCGTGCTGAAAGAGAATTGACCATTGTGCTGACAGGAATACGCTCTCACCCTCAGCTGCACTTCTCCAGCCTGCGCTGGGGACTGTAACAGAATTGTGCAACAGCTTTTGTGTTGATCACTGCATGCACAACTGCAAAACGGGAGACCTAAGCTCACACTGCATTTCCCATCACTCACAGATCTAACAAGTCCCCCCGAAGAGCGGGTTTATCTTTGGGAAGATCTGGCATCTGTTTGTAACGATTTAAATAACAGTTTACGAGATTTATGTGCATTTTCAGGCAGAAGAGTACAATTTACTGCTGCAGGAACTGTGACAGATCCACAAACTGTGGCTCAACATTTCAGCTTTGGTCATAGAAATAAGACTGAAGATTACAGCCTGCAAGTTTCTGCATCAACAACATGAAAACACACACACACACACAAGAAATGCAATCAAAATCACAGCATCAAAAAAAGTTGTTATTCAGCCACAAGCATTCCTCAGTCACTCCCTCGCTATAAAAAGGATGAACACAATACCCCACACACACACACTTCCCCTATGTTAGAAACAGTGTGCTCATCCAAGAGCTGAACTGGCCTTTTCTTCCTCGCACAATCTTTATTTGGGGCCACGTGACAGAAAAGCATTCAAGTTGGATTGCAAGGCAATCAGATCATCGCTTGTTAGGCCTACATCAGGACTGCAGATTTGGACACCGTCACAACTTACTATCTTGACTCTAATGCAACAAGAAGTGCGCGTGATCTCTTTTATAATAGCTCTTAAAACAATAACACCCTTGAGCAGAATGAGTGCACACAGAGACGATCGATTTTAAACTGTGTAACATGCATTAATATATGAATGAGAGAGAAAAAAACAACAAAAAAACCTAAATGTAATTAAGTCTTTAACCAAATGTGCAATTAAATGCCGGTTGCGCAGAATTATCTGTAAGAAATGTCACATTCACATACATATATGCATAAAATATAAGGCGGCGAGCATGCAAAAACCTCGGGCCGGTTATTTACATCAGTCTAAAACGCTGCAGTCAGAGCGTGTTTGTTTGCCTCATCTTACCCACCCACTAGCCCACATAAACATTGCGCAGGCCCCATCAAGCCCTTTGTCCTATATATCTGATGTCGCCAAATGTCATGACAGTCCGTTATATGCTTCAATATGCAAACGACTCCTTATAGCAATAACAGCATAATGCATTTTTTTTTAAATCCCAGCCGGTTAAATCTCCCGTCCGCGGCGGCGGGAACGGCGGCGGTGACACCGTTAAATCCGCTCCGTGCAGGAAGCGGTTAAACGCTGCAAAACACCGCACAACAACAACAGTGAAGCGTCGCCTGCCGGTCGGACCCACGTACCTTCAGGCTGGACTTGAGTGGTCCTTTGGCTGCGGTGTGGTTGAAGCCCGAGGCTATCTCCTCCTCGGAGAACTCCTTGAGGCTCCCGTCTTGCATGAGCACGGTGTAGACGCTTCGCCGGGCTCCCGCAGCCGACAAGTCTCTGTTTTCCTGCTTGACAGCCTGGACCACTCCTGTCACCGGGGCACCGTCCCCCGTCGGACTCGGCGCATAAACGCGGCTGCCGAGGACCGAGCGCTTCACCAGGCGCCTCGTGTGCATCTCTAAAAACTGTTTCACTGTATTCAAAGCCGGCGAGCCGGTAAAATTAAATCATTAACCGTCGAATTATAGCCGGTAAACAGCGTCGTGAAAAACACAAAACTGCAGCGGGTAGACTACGCGCTCCAACAGCCCTGACAAAATGTTAGAAAGGGGCAACATACTCGGAGGAGGGGGAAACTCCAAACAGCGTCCGAATGCACCGCGCACAAGCACCCCGTAAAAAAAGAAACAAGAAACCGACAAGCTCTGAATTAGTAGCCGACGACTACGATTCATTCGCCGCTAAACAACCTCTACATCCAACCGGCTACCAATCTTCCTCCGTTCGACCTGTTTGTTTTCCTCTCTGCTCCCTGCGAGCTGAGGGGGCGGCGGGAAAACGCGGACTAATCGCCGTAGTCGTGAGCCGAGATGACACTTATACACGATTAAGTAAAAATGGTGGCTAATACAGGGCAAACAGCTTGAGCATGGAGGCACGGGAGCCAGCACGTCGAATTTTTCCGCCCCACACGGCTCTGTACCCCGACACCCCGCCGTATGTGTTACAAAAGATTGCAATTTGACCGTTAACAGGCTCCGGTTCCAACTACTGCCGCATCCAGTCCGCCGTCACCTCAGACCGAGCGGGGACTCTACCGGCGGAATGCTGCCTGTAAACATGTGCGGTCCGGCGGCCACGGCGGTCTCTAATTGGTCGGCGCTGCACACGCCTCCACAAGCCCCCACCGCTCCCCTTCTCCGAAAGAAGGTAATGCAACCGGGGAGGATGCTCCATTGAAAACAATGACGCAAGGAGAGATTGGAAGCGAGAAGGGAGGGGGTTATGGCAGAGGGAAGAAAGGAAAAAGGCGGGAATTTAGGCTGTGGAAGAGAGAAGATTTGGACCAGGCAGCAAAGCTTCATGCTTTAACCTACTTGTACAGCCTACTTTTCAGGTGCCGTGGGACCTCTGAATTACTATGATCTGGTTAAAAATAAATAAATTAAATGAGCTGAACTGGTCTGCCTTTTTGCTTATAAAAACAACAGGTTATTTCCCTTTTTTTAACATGCCAGTTTTGTTCTGGTAAAACTGGTTGTTGAACATAAGGTCCGGGGGCCATAATCACCCTGGCAAAGACTTTAACCGGTCTCACAGTTTTATAACAAATAAAGGAGGGTATAACTTTGGAGTCTTAAATATATTTTCACAACTTTTACTGCTGTTTTGTTTTTTATAGATGGATAGATAGATACAATGGCATTGTTTTTATCATTTTGCATCTTTATACCAGCACAGTGGATTTTACACCAAGTGCAAACTTTCACTTTGAATTCAAGGGGTTGCATTCATACAGTCATTTTCAGATGCTCAAAAGTAATTGGAGAGTTAACCAAAGGACGATGATGTGGCTACTGATAGAAGTAGCAGGATAAACAGCAGGATGTGAAGTGTACAGGGCTACACTCTCCGGATAATGTCTCAAAGCATGCTGCAAAAGCAACCCAAAAGTTTCTCAAATCAAAGAAATTGGATATTTTTCAATTTTTCACCTAATCCCAGCCCAATAGAGCATGCTTTTCAGTCCCTGAAGAAAAAACTGAAACCAGAGAGAACCCCACAAACAAGCAAAGAGGAAATACAAATAAAAAATTGTGCTGTTGTATACTAATGGACCTAATTGTACAGAACATTGTAGAGCAGGGATGTCAAACTCATTTTACATACTGGATCATATAAAGCCCATTGTCATCTTAATTGGGCCTGACCAGTGAAATTTGCTTTTTAGTCAGTGCAAAGAAGTTGATTAAAATGATTAAAATATAGTTAAAAGACCAAAATTTATGCTGTTCTTCGCATTTTCCAAAGATGTCCAATAGGCCAGATTGGAGGCTTTGTTGGTCAATTCTGACCCCTGGGCCTTATTTTTGACAACCCTGCAATTGAGCCTGAAAAGGAGGAAAAGGAGTAGAAGAAGCAGAAAGACACAAAGAACCGAAAGGGGAGCAGAGGAGGACAGGAAGGAGACAACAACAGGTGTGAGGACCCTTCGATTAAACAGCATTATCCTTATAGGAAGAAGGAAAAAAAATACTTTACATACTTAGGGATGAATTTATATCATCATAAATACATTTTAATTTTCCAAGGATAGACAGCGCCCTCCATAACGTTTTAGAACTGTAAGAAAAAAGTCAGCAGGGTCTTATTAAACACTTGTGCCCAGGGGTCTCTAACTTGATGACCGGGGTAGTCCCCTTCCTTCAAATAATCTTAAAGCCGCCTCAGAGGGCTGTTAACTCTCATATAGCTGGCATCACGTACTAAATGAGACATTTAAAAGTGTGATTTCACAAGCTATCGCTCTCTGAGAACCAAAAAAGTCACGGGATAAATCTCTCTCTTTTGAAAAGAAAGTTCAGTTTGATAAATCAAGTGTGCCAGCACGCTGATTCATCGTAATTATCACCCAGCGTGGCAGAGAAAATACACCAAAGAATGTTATCACAGAAACAAATGACCTAATTAATGTCAAACGTTAATGTTTTTGGAAACTCTTACCCAGCGTACAATCCTTCTACAAGACATCGCCCCAGAGAATTAAAAGACAAAATGGCACCATTTATTATACTTATATATTTAATAGAACAATTCATGTCATAAAATATTTACATGCACAGAATGGAAATTGGACAGAGTGGAGTGACAGATGTGGCTATAACCGCCAAACCAGGCTTTGCCCTTTAATCAAAGGCGGGTGTCACCATAGAGTTGTCTGATGGTCGTGAGCGGGAGGAGGGGGAGGAGAAGGGAGGGGGCGGGGGGCAAATCATCTCATTTAGTGAGGGTGCTTCTCCACTCCCCCCCCAATCCCTATAAGGAAATATGTGTTTATCTGACCAACAGCTTGAGAGAATAATTTTTTGGTGCAAGTAAGCATCTTTTAGCGGTGTGTTTAAGTTTTGTCCTGATTAGATTTGGCACCAACACCCCCCCAACTTTGGCAGATCTTCCTTCCTAGTAAAAAAGAAAACAACAAAACTGGTAATTAAAGACGTTTTTCTCATAAAATACTGGGAGGTGGGTGTGTGGGGGGGAGTGTCATTTAAAATCCTCTTTCACAGTAGCAACACTGGGAGATACAACAGCATTTCAAATGTATATAATTTATTAATCCGATAGCAGTCAGAGCAGGCCGTATGAAACCATGGGCGAGCTCCAGCATGTCTAATGAAACACAAACCCGAAGCTGGAGATACTGTAACGCTGTAATATTCTGATGTGGGTGGAAACAGATGACACCGATTTTTCTGCTAAGAGGTTACATACTGTAGCAATGATAAAAATAATAACGACGACAAAAAAAAAGATATTTACAGCACAAAGCAGAGGCAGTATTCATTTAAAAATAAACAGTAACGAGGCAATTTCTTTTTTGTGTTTAATAAAAGTACCACAGGTTTCTTAATATGCATGTACCAAAAGGAGCTGTACCATATGTCTGGCATTTAAATGGATATTCTCAGATATGAAACGCCATCAACTTTGAGTTAAAATAACATGAAAACATGGTTGAAGTTGGGTTTTTTTTTCTTAAAACAAGTCATACAATCAGTGCTTTTAATCTTATTTTAAAACTATATGACTCTGGACATTGTACAAATAAGTAAAAGCTCACATTAAATTTCCAGCGAGTAACAGTTGATTAAAATACTCCTCTAACTACAAGCCTCGATTGGCACTGTCGTCAGTTCAAGCTACATAGAGACAGGCATGGTTTCCTGTATTTAAAAGAAAAAAAGAAGCGCTAGATGTTGAAAAGTGTGCAGCGATGTCAACTGCTTTCGATAATCTGTACTTGTGCTTTAATGCCGACAGAAGACTGTACCAAGAATAGACTCGAGGAAACATACGAAGTACAATAATACAAGCTCGTCGCGTCATTTCATCACAATATGTCATCTGAACTTGTTTGACCAAAGTGTGCAAAATGACAATATACACTGACACATTTATTTTTCTTTCTTTCTTTCATTTGTTTGTTGTTTTTTTTAAAAACAATGAACTCTTTAAATGCTCTGGGGGGAACACGTACCTAACTGCCACAATCCTCGCAACTCATTTTCATTTAGTATCTCAGTAAAAACGCTAGAAATTTATTTTTTTTTATAAATGCCTATTCGCTTTTTTCTCTCACAGACATACTTTAACATTTCACAATTACACAACAATAATCGTCTTCAAATAAATATGAAATTCACAAAAAAACCCTTTGACATCGACTGTAGCTCTTCTAAAAGAACAACAACAAAAAAAAGCTTTAAAAACGTGTTGCGACACTTCCCTTCTTCCTTCACTCCTCGTTTTCCGTTTTTTTGGCTCTCCACAGATGACTAGCGTCAACCTGCGACACGCTAAGCCCACACACATGCGCCGTGTAGTCTGAGCAATGACACGTGTGCGCGGCAGGGAATTCATCAGCTGTGTTAAATGGTGAAAATCTACTGAATGCAACCTCTGTCTCTGCTAACCGTTTGGCAGCAAAACTGAGAGGGGTGGGAGAAACCTAATTTCTTGTGGAGAATGCACAGTGGAGGTGTTGCCGACCTGACAGGAAAAAAGCCTAAAAATACACCACCTGACACCTCAATAAAACATGACACTGAGTCACTCGGAAGAAACTAGAAAGACTAGCAGCTGCAGAGAGAGCACACAAATAATATAACCTTCACGTGTGTAAGTGCATGAATTTCACCATCACTTTATGGCACTGAATTACTTTTTTCTTTTTCTTAGATAGTGTCGTTAGCTAACTATTAAAATGCTGCATGAGTGTTGCGATTGGATATTTATTTGATAGTTTAACTATTGAATATTTTTCTTCCACAATCAAGTGTTGTTAAGGCCCACCAGTACCGATGACATTCACCATGACTGATGAACTAAAGGAGTCAAGTTTGGATATGATAAACCGTACCCAGGCTGTAAGGAGGATGCTCGTGCACGGCTGGGTGGATGCTGCGGCGAGCTGTTTTCTGTTCACAAGTCATGCGCCCAAAGCATCCTTGATAGCAAGCTTAAAGCACTGCAGCGAAGTCTGTTAGATGCATCCAGGCGATACTGAGGAGGGGAGCGGGGACGATGACTTAAAGGCGGGACATTTCTGGGCCCAGACCCAGCTCTCCGACGCTTTCATAGTCGGGCTCCGCCTTGCCCACGTCTGACCCCTCGGCTCGGTGCTCGTCCTCTGAGCTATTAGTCTTTGGGATGCGGATGGTTTCGTAGCCTGGGTCTGTGCTGTCGGCGGGGCCGGGCTCATCGGGTTGGCTGTAGATATCTCGAACGGTGGCGTAGAGGTCACCGGAGGAGGAGGCCGGGACAAGACCTTTAATCTCCGCTATGCTGCTGTAGTCGTGCTCTTTGTCCTCCTCGTTAACAGCGTCGTCACAGTTTGTTTTGTTGACTGTGGAGTACACCGCTGACTGAAAGGCACAGAGAGAGAGAGGGAGAAAGACAAAAATGACACAAACCGTTAACCACAATCGTGTTGTTTTTCTTCTTCTTCTTTAGTTGGGTTATTACTCATCTAATATCGCCAAAAAAGCTGCACGTCAAAAACGGCACAACAGTGGAGATAATAAGATTGTTAAAACACTGACGCATTCATACTCAAGGACCCCTGCTACGTCCGCCCCCCCCAAGCACATTGTGTGATGTTATCTGACTATTTTTCCACTGTGTTCTATTTTTTTTTTCTCGGGTGCTCGGAGCATTTGCATTCGCATATCAGAGGAGCTGCTGTCTCGGGACCGGAGACGTCAGTTTTGGGAATAAGGGAGTTTAACACACACTTACCTCATTGTCTGACAGAACGTGGTTGTCGAACTTCGGTGCAGGAGACGGAGGGGAGTGTAACTGGAGGAGAAAAGAACAAAAAAACAAAAAAGAACATTTAGATATGGGAGTCGGTGTATAAAAGGAAAAGAGTGAGGTTTTAAAAGCTTCCACGGTTGCTTAAATCACCCAACAGCGTCCGTTAAAAGAATCTGAAGGTATGTTAAACATTTTCATTTTCAGGAATTTAGATGTAAAAAAAACCCCTCTTTTTAATATATATCAAAGCAAGGCAAACCCAATACAGCAAACAGAGCTGATCCAAACGCCTTTGAAGGAATCAAATTAAGACATAGTGGACTTCATATCGAGCTTTATTATTAAAACATGCTGGCAAACTATCGACAAGTTCTCAGAAACAGTACCCAGCAGAAAAGCACCGTGAGTATGAAAGAACGCCTGGTAGCTGATCGATAGTGAAATTCTAAAGTGTTCCCAGCAGTGGGACGAAAACACGCTCTGCATTTTCGCTTTAAACAGTCGAGCACGCGAAGCTACAGCTCGCAACAGGCACTCGTTCATTAAAAAAATTAATAAAAAATGGAGTGAAAGTCGGTAGGCAGCGACAGAGAATGCGATGCTTTTGTGCAGTCTCTGTCCACTCCGTCTTATGATCAATGAGAGGGCCATTAATCAAAAAAGCACATCTGACAGCCGCACAAAACACCTCAGGAGCCTAATAAGAATCTCAATAACCCCGCCAGCACTGACTAAAGAGTTTATGTCTAGTGGAAAATAAGGGAAAATATTGTTAGGTTTTTTTAAATTCAGATGTAGTCCTTGGACAATCCAAGGTTAACGGTAATACACTTAAAAAAGAAAAAGGGGAAATGTGTTCCCTGCTGAGGCACAGCACTCGATGCCTCATGCGAGCTACAACGTTAGGTACTGAATGAAAACCTGTGCTCGGAGCCCATCCATCAAACTGTCCACCGCAGCTGTACAGCCGAGTATCTTCATGCAGACACATGTTTCTCCAGCGTTTTCTCCAAGCACTTAAATCAATATGATGACTTTATGGTTAATGCATGTTTGGAGACATGATTACTTTTATAGATCCAACATACACTGGTGATGCAGCTGACGCCTTTTACATTTCACTTTAATTAGCCAACCAATTAGGCAGAATGCCCCCAGAGGAGTGTTTGCACGAAACAAGGACGTAGGTGACATGACCCAGACACCGCACCTCCAAGTTTGTTAATCTAATGTGAAGCTCGCCTCAAGTATTATTGCAAATTAGAGTGGAATTTTTCATTTAGTCGGACGCGCATCAAGCATCTAAACTGCAGATGGGTGTTAAAATTTGAGTCGTAAAAAACTCGATTGTGTCCGCGTGAAACATTTCTTTTATTAAACGAAGAACCGCGACAGGACGGGTGCTTGTTTTGTGTCGATACACATCAGGACATTACGTCTGACAGATTAATATTTTGTAAGGTGGTATGCTTATGTCTGTGGGTATAAGGGAGGATTATGGGAGCTTGTTTATGTGCACGTAGGTGACACAGTGATATACGGGGCAACAGGTTTGACTGTAAGCTGATTATAGCTGTCTCAGAGGATGGGCGAGTCAGGTGTCAGTGTGTCCGTCACAGTGACGCGCATGTTAAGACACATATATATTATATGAGCATGAATAGACCAGTTCAGGGTGTTGGAGCTGCATGTAGTTGGTCAAGTACATACGGTTAGGTTTTGCCTCTGTGAACAGTTGAGATATAATTTGAAGGAAGACTTTCAGCTTCAATTTAAGGGGTTCAGCAAAAGAAATGCATTAAATACAGGCCTTTTTATTTCTGCAGCCACCTGTAGTTGCAACTTGTTTGTGGGTCTTTCTGCCTTCAGTAACTTAGAAGCTGCTTTAGTGGGCAGGAAATCAGGTGACTGACTTCAAGAGTATCACATTTCTTTGAGAAACTTTTGGGTTGCTTTTTCACTTCACTTTGAATCATTATCCATTTTTGCAGTGACGCATGTTCCAATCAGTTTAGCAGCATTTGTCTGAATCTGATAAGGGAGTATAGCCCTGTACACTTCACAATTCATCCTGCTGCTTCTATCAGCGTTCACATCATCAATAAACACCAGTGTCCCAGTTTTACAGGCAGCCATACATGCTCATACCATAACATTGTCTGCAGCATGTTTGTTCATCTCTATTTGGTCCTAAGAATTTTTTAGTGCGGGCAAAGTCTAAGCTGGACTTCATGTTCTTGAGTGTAACCAGTGGTTTGCACCTCTTTTAAGCTCTCTCTGTTTCTCCATACCTTGTAGACCAGGGGTGTCAAACACGATGCCCGGGGATTAGAATCAGATTCCATTCCAGCCTACTGGATGTAAAGAAGGGAATAAATTTTGGACGTTTAACTGCATTTTCAAAGTTTACAGCTTTATCTCGACTGATAAAGAGAACCCCCATGGCCATTCATGCTACACCAAAGTAATTAGACCTCATTTTGACAGTTCCATTGAACAGCTATGATAACACTTTGAGAAGAACCTTCACACAACACTGAAAATGCTTCAGTTGAGCCTTTGAAAATGGGGTACTATGTACAAAAATGGCTAAAATTCCTAAAAAGTTAATGCAATAATTTTGTGAGACCACTTCAATTAAAGCTGAAAGTCTGCACTTCAATCACATCTTGACTGTTTGATGTTCACCACCAACTGCGATGGCGTACAGCCGCAAACTTGTAAACTACATTAAGACTAATATATATTCTCTCCCATACCACAAAATCCATCAATAGTGATTCTCTTTAGCAACAGCTCAGCAGTGCTGACACGCCACATATCACAGTTCACCTGGACCGTGCCCCCCAATGTATACCCCGGCAGCCCAGAGGCTGGGTCAAATTCATTTCCTGCACCTTGCATGAAAAGCCTGCAGGCGACACACAAGCAAATGACTGCAAACAAGTGTTAGTGCTGTTTATGGCAGTTCAATCACTGTTCAGTGCACACAATCACAGAAGCCGCGAAGAAAAGGTCACAAAGGCTGCGGACGTGTGTTTCAGTGTAGCTGCAGCAAATATTACAATAATAATAAGCAGGTGTGTGTGTGTGTATGGAAATTTACTGCATATAAGAAAAAAGTGCCACTGTGTGTGTGTGTGTGTGTGTGTGTGTGTGTGTGTGTGTGTGTGTGTGTGTGTGAGAGAGCAGCATTTACTGAGCTGCTACCTGGGGGGGATTCCTTTCAGACATTTACATTCAAGCACCTCTGAGATTGCCTGTGTGTGTGCGTAAGAGACAGAGACGGAGAGAGAGTTTCTATAGCCCATATCATCCATCATGAAGCCAGACTAACTGTCGTAGAGATGGTGGCCAGCTGGTGCTCACTAGGCGCGCGCACACTCACACACACTTGGTCAGACAAGACAAATCACAGACGACTCCTGGTCATACATGGGCGTAAACCACAGGGAGCCAAGAACATTCATGCTTAACCTTAAATACGCCCCAGGGTGTCTATGCGTAGCAGAATATATGTAAACACACACACATCATAAAACCTGCATGTGTGTTTGGTGTGTGTGTGTGTTTAACTTGAGGGGATGGGGGAAACTAATATATATGCGGGTGGATGTTAAATTCTGTGTATTTTAAAAATGTGCAAGTGTGTGTGTGTGTGGGTGTATGGTTTCCAGAGCTGTGTGAAGATACATTTGGAATTTGCAAGATTAAGATTTTATCACAGATATGGGGGTTAGACGAGGCCATGCCTGCTGTCCAAACGAGCAGCAGTGATGAACTAATAGGCTACAAAAACACCAGAGACAAAGGAACAAAGACGTGTGAATAAAGTAAAAAGATACATCAACACAGAAAAGAGGGACCCAAACCTAAAGTTCAGAAAAATACAGAATAGTTCCGGTTTATAATAACATGGGTCTTCTTGTTGCTTAGTGCTGTTATTTGTATCAGTTGCAACAACTTACAACATTACTAAGAGGAAAGCAGCAGTTAGACAAACGAGCAACCAGACAGATTATCATAAAGAGCGTATTTAAAGCAAGGACAGTAAAAACATAAATAAATGGATTTATCTTCCGAGTTGGAAAAGCAAAGCCAATGTGGAGGTCCCTCAAACCTGCATTCTATCTGATGGCCACCAGATGGCGACAGCTGTGGTTGCAGAAAGACTTTTACTCCTATAAAAGGCTAATCCGCTTTCCTTTCGAATTTCCTTTCATCCACTCATTTTCAATGATATTAAATAAAAAATTTAGTCTATTTTGAAAGTTTTGGTCTTTACGGAGCCCCCCAGGGGACATGGGAGAAAAAAAAAATTAGGGAGGAAAAAAAAAAATTAGGGAGGAAAAAAAAAAAATTAGGGAGGAAAAAAAATAATTAAGACGGACTTTTGCGAGAGCTCGCAAAAGTATTGCGAGATCTCGCAATAAGTATTGCGAGCGCTCGCAAAAGTATTGCGAGATCTCGCAAAAGTTTTAGCCGCATTCTTCGGAGGCCGCCAGCTCGAAGCCGACCGGGAGGTCGAGGCACGATGTGCCGGGAAAGCGGTGTTTCTCCCGGCTGTAGTAGGTCTCGACCTCCCGTTAGCTTCGAGCTAGTGGGTGTCAGATCTCCAAAAACGTCGGAGCTCTTTTGCAAATATGTGATGTCTTGTAAACCGAGCAGGTATCTGACGTTTACACAACTACATTCACGCCTCAAAATATCTTAAAAGTGTATTTTGTGACCCAGAAAGAGTAATATTACAACTAAGTAGCTGCCGCCATTGTTGGAGTTTTGCGAGATCTCGCAATACTTTTGCGAGCGCTCGCAATACTTATTGCGAGATCTCGCAATACTTTTGCGAGCGCTCGCAATACTTTTGCGAGCGCTCGCAATACTTTTGCGAGATCTCGCAATACTTTTGCGAGATCTCGCAAAAGTCCGTCTTAATTTTTTTTTCCTCCCTAAGTTTTTTTTTTTCCTCCCTAATTTTTTTTTTTCCTCCCTAATTTTTTTTTCTCCCATGTCCCCTGGGGGGCTCCGTAGGTCTTGGTTTGTATTTTAAACGGAGGATTATCTGAAGTATGATATTGCACGCTCATTGGCTAATAAGTTATCTGTCACAAGTTGCAGTCAGATGTCTTTTTACAACCAAGATGGCGATGGCAGAAACACTCATCTCCGGGTACTGCACCTCCCTCCCACATTTTAAAGACATGTGTAGGGTTAGTTTAACTGGTTACTGTAATGTTTACCGCTGTAACCACTTTAATCTAGTTGGTTAACCGACAAATATTCACTAAATAGAAACACAAAGCATAACAGAGCATCCGTGTATTTAATTAGAAAGTAAAGCAAGTTATTGACCTGACGCTAACTTATCTTAAGAGGAACAAGAATACCTGTGCTAAAATGCAATGGACCAACAACACCACAAACTCGTATATCTTTTTACACTGCCCCCTGGTGACAGCACACTGGCACAACACTGTAAACAAATGTATGTAAAAAGTGCTGTAACATTAGAAGTATAATTTAAAAGTACTTTAAGTTAAGAGATGATCTCTGTGGCAGGCCGATAATGTGATTCTTTGTCTGATGCAATTCTTTGAGCTGAGAGTGTGTTGGTTCTCTGATGGATCTCAGCATGCTGTAAGCAGCAGCAGCAGCAGCAGCTCTGCCCTGCCTTGTTCAGTCCACGATAATGAACTGCTATGCTTCTCTTTTTACCTTTTCTTTTACTCTTCCTCCATCTCTTCTTCTACACATCTCCACATCTCACCCTCTGTAGCAGTTTTCTTCTCCCTCATCCTTTTTTTCTCGCCGCCTCCTTGTCGATGACTTCGTTTGTATGCTCCTGGCTTTCTTTCTTTCTTTTTTTTCCCTCCTTGTCTCTCACTCTTCTCTTTCCTCCTCACCCGTCATGCCTGCCAGTCCTTTCCGAGTTTTTTCAAGTCTCCCATCATCTCTCTGTCACTATCTCCATTTCATCTATTACTCTCTCCTGCTCTTCTCACTTCGGCTCCCATTTTCATTTTTTTCTCTCCTCCCTTCACTCCCACACCGTGTTTTTTTGAGTTTTTTTTCCCTTCTCACCATCAAATTTCTTTCTTCGGTCTGCCAGTCTCCATAAAGCAGCACGAGATGTCAGCTTAGCGGATAATAATTGTAGCGGAGAGACACATCTCTCTTTTTCTTTCTTCTCCGTGGTCTTTATCTCAAGCCAGGCATGATGTTGAGAAGATGACCGACATCAGCTATATATTGGTATAAATTGCGTTATTAAGATGGGGAGAATGAAAGAGTGAATTCCTATCATTACCGTAGGATGATAAGTTTCGGCCTTTTTATGCGTGTGGGTTTGTCAAATGGAAATCTTATATTAAGACTAAACTGACTCAACTTTTTCCAACAACGTTCCGTTTTTCCTCGTGGAATAATGCCACAAATAAAGCCAATTTGCTCAAGAGAAGCTTTGCTGTGTTTGTGGTTGTTGTGCTTCGAGAAAAAACCTCGGCATCCCGTTCAGTAGCAGTGCAACATTTTTTGGGTGGTGCATCAAGTGCCATGATGCTACCCACTTCTACTGCTCTTACCCATTTATGTGATATCTGCTAATTTAACAAAAGTTTAAGAGCAGTTTGCAGTTTAAGAGCTCCAGGGTCACGGCGTAACTGAAAATTACAACTCTACTTATTATTCTTGTTGTTAAAAATGTAAAAATTAATTTAGTTTCTCCCCTTTTTTCCCTGCACAGCTCCATTAAAAGCTTTTCATTTCTCTGTTCCATCAAATTAACAATGTTCATTATGCAGATTCTAGCTGATTAAATCTACATGCAGGAGACGCATAACACACGCTGGGCACCGCACTCAGTGGAAGCTGAGGAGCGGCGAACACGTCTTTCTCGACCGCACGACTGAATCAAACAAAAGACAGTAAAATGCAATGTTATATTTTTAGGGTGACATCATCGTATCAGAGATTTATTTGGGTGTTGTAAACTATTTTTAAAATTTTTTATGACATCCAGTGCTTAACAAATTTATTAGACCACCACTCAATATATAAGGTTCGAGCCACACTTGATGAAAATTAACATTATTGGTAATTACCAAATTGTTTTCTTAATTTAATCAAAATGGACTTGATTTGATTTTCTGATTAAAATATAATTGTTTTTAGCTGAGAATTTTCAAATTGACCACTTTACAAAAAAACGTAATTTTCAGTGTTATTTTAGCATTATATTTTATATTTTAACATTATGTTTTTTTATGTTTACAATATAATTATTGTTATCCATGAATTTTCAAATGTGCTGTTTTACAAAAAAGTAAAAAATGTTAAAGTACATTATTATTTTTTTCTACTTACATCCCTGAACAGAAAAAAATAGTTTTATGTCTACAAAAAAAAACACATTTAAACAATTTTTTGACTGATTTGTAAAATTGAAAGGTGATCTAATAAGTTTGTTAAGCGCTCTAAACGACAAACGTTTTTTTACTATAATGTCTAGAACTGCATTGCATTGCTGTATTTTTCTTTTTTGTTTCATTCTACATAATCTTCACAGCAATAGCTGCTTCATTCCTCCCCTCCATATAACCTGTCCTCCCTGGCCTTTAAACACCCTCATGCTCTCACTCTGAATGCATTGTAGCGAATACGAATGAAATATTATCACTATCATTTTCTTTTCAAAGCAGTGTTTTGTCAAGATGGTCGAGAATGGATTCATACTTTTTACCGATCGGAGTATTTTATGCCAAGGGAAATTGAAAAATGACTTTCCCTGTCATATATTTTCATCATCTGACTAATGCTCATTTTCCCCGTCGTCACAGGTTACTTTTCTTCTTTCCTGCCACGCTTCCTCTCGCTCACGATGACACATTGAATGAAAGTTGACTCTAATAAAACTGCTCGCTCTTTAATCAGACGCCGCCTGTAATAAGCAACTGCGGTTATACAGTACAAATATTCAATCACTGGAACGCTCCTACATGCAGCACAGCATAAATGAGACCTTACTTACAATTCACATGGGGCTTTCTCACAAACATAAGCTAATAAGCACACCCACGAGCACCATCTTTGGTTGCTGGTTGATTCAGAGTGTGTGGAATCATCTAGCGTCCCCTTAGTTATGGTTAATGGATTGGAAAATGGAATTTACCCAAATTTCATCAAAAATGTTTGTTTTCAGTTCATGTTTTAAAGTTGTTGTTTTTTTTTAGTAGAAATAAAACCAAATTATGGTCCAGTCGCAAAAATGACATAACGTTACCTTTTCACATCTGTATGTAAGTATACGGAGAGAAATTTGCCTCAAAAGTGTTGAAAATGTGTACGATGTCATATCAGGTATAAACTAAGATTTCCAACCCTGTTCGGTGATTTGTGCGTAACTCACACGAGCATGCTTCATTCCATGCACAAAAACGATGCAATTATTTTACACATGCACACATCCAAACCTGAATAAATACGAATCATTTATGCACAATTTATTAAGTTCTCCTCATCAATCTAATAATTTTACCTTTCAAAAACCTTTCTGTGCGTACAAATGTCGAAAACTACACATATTGATGCCCACGTAGGGTTTTGAGACAAATTCAACACTGCCAGCTTCACATAGATCAACAAATGTAAGATGCATTTAAGTCCCATAAATACTTTGAAATCTGTTACAGTATTCATTACTGCTGTCACTGCAACGTTTATAGAATATTTATGAGCCTTAAGTACACAAGATCAGAAAGACCTCTCATTTATCTGAAATATAAATGAGAGGTCCCCCCCCCTTACTAGAACACTAAACATTAATGCAGTAGATCAGCCGTGTCTGTTTGTTGGCTGAGGGAGCCACACCTGATGTGCGGATCAAGTCCATCCCAGCTTCGGCTCAGCACTGTGCACGATGCAGACGGCAACAGATTTGTAACAGACGGCAAAAGATTTGCAATGTATCACAGTTAATTGCCGCATTACTGCAAACAGATTAATGTAACTGCCAACTTGACCTCACTCACTCAAAAACTGACCGCAGACTGACTCCGTCTTATTGCTGTTTCTCCCATTTTATTGCCGTCTTGATGCACCAAAGACGGTTTGAGGACGCCAATTCACTCTAGTAGTAGTAGTAGTTTCAGACCACGACCCCGTTTCAGTGTTATTCTACTTCAAAGGCATAAAGATCATGAGCTGATTGCACATGTTCACAGCAATGTTGGTGGCGCTGTGGTCTCTAACCAGTGTTTCCGCCAGTGTGACTGTAGACTTGGTTTGCGTTCGTTTTTACATTGAAACGGGTGTTTGATGGCATCGTGAAATCTGGAGCATGCCTTAGTGAAGTCATCAAACTGACATAATGCTTTCTCTAACCTCAAAAATGCCTTCAAATTTGTGAGACACAACTATAGTGGCATGTCAATTTTTGGTCCTCACAAAGATGTTTAAACAAGTAGACACACACACACACACACACACACACAGTACCCTATAGTCACTCAAAAAAAAATCTCCCAAAGAACTCCTAGAGACACGCACACAAACAAGCTTACCTCTCCATTGTGCAGCCCAGCCTCCGCGAGCCCGTTCATCATCAGCGCTGGCTGGTTGTCATTTTCATCCAGAACCTTCTCCGGTACCGGTGGCGGTAAATCCTCCTCTGGCTCCTCCTGAGGGTTTTGTTGAGGAACGGCAGCATTACCAGAGCGCCTTTTGGCCTCCATGTCTGCGCTGTGACGGCTCTTCTTATTCAGGTTGACAGAGGCGTACTCCGCCCCGGCGAAGATGGGCCCCCGCTCAGGTGTGCTTGGGCTGATGTGGCCGTTAAGAAGAGCGGGAGGATGAGGCGGAGGTTCGTCTGGACTCGGCTGGATGGTACCGTTTGGGAGGCCAGCCTCTGCAGGACCGTCTTTGAGCTCCTTGACCGTCTCGTACAGGGATTCATCGGCACTGACGTCACGTGAGGCCACGGCCATCTCCTTCACCACCTTAACATCAGAAACACACACTGGTCTTACATGCATTCAAAAACAAGAAATAACTTTTTGATGTTTCTGCCTCCTGGCTCGAAAATCACTCAATTCACCAGCCACTTGTGAAAAGATCCCTAGGCGTAATCAATCAATCAGTCATTTACTCAGTCAAGCAGCATTTAACATTACAAGCTTTAATCTCCTCCAGTGAGCATGTCCGAACTTACTATGAGTAAAGAAAAAAACCCATCATTCTGCTGTTTAAAGGTGACTTTTAAACACTGACCTCATAAGTGCTGTCTCCTGAGGGTGGGGGTCCGTTCCCGATAAGGGCGTTGTTGGGAGGGATGCTGGGAAGCTCGCGGTCCTGAGGGCACTTGGAGGACCTGAGCTCTGATTGGCTGGAGAGCATCTCCTCTGACAACTGGGGACTGGTGTCCTGTGTGTCCGTGAGAACTGGAGGGAAGAAGAAAAGAGTCAGGGCGAGGAGGAAACAGCATCTTTTTACGACTGCATTTAACATTGACTATAACACGAACCAAAGCTGACCAGCAAACACGCTTCATAACAGCCATCACGTGTCAGGAAAAAACACACTGCATGAATGTTGTATTATCATCACGCGGTCTAAATATTAACTACGCAGACAACAATGGCAGGACACGACGAGCTGATAGGAACTCTATTGGCTTACTTGTACCGCTGGTGAGAGGCCCATTGTGAGAGGTGCTGACCGCCGCGTCAGTCGCTGGACTGTCTGCTGATTGGCTGATGTCTCTCTCTGAAACCTGCACAACAAAGGATAAGCTCTTTGTCACTGCTGCACCACAGCTCGCAGGCTTGGAGGCTTCAAGCAGATAAAACCTCAGTCTCAGATTCTTTAAATTACAAAAACCTACAGAAATGAATTTGCACGTCTTCTTTATGTTGCACGGGATGGACGTCCGTCACACCTCCGTGCAATCGAAAAGCCATATGTGCGGTGCATTACCTTCAGGATCCTTGAAGCACAAATTTAAATTTTCATGCTTTCCTGACTCTTTATCTCGCTTCTTCTAAGCTTTTCCAAACACATTATTTATTACTTTAAGGTCATTATAAAACCGTTATGCATTCCTAATTAAGTGTAGCTTATTTTTACCTACCAAGAAAAGACATCTAAAGACAGCTAACAGCTTCTGCGAGTATGAGTAACAGACAGCTCTTGTTTTATGCAGCTGATTTCATATTAATTCATTTATAAGAGGCACTAAAATTGAATCAAGCATAAGCAACACATCAAGCCGAACAGGGTAAAAGGACGGCGTCTGTAGTGTCACATTAATAATTATAATAACAATAGGAAGACACTACCTCAAGGATACCCACAGGGTAATTTGTCTCCCTGCTTGTCTCAATAGGAGGCTAAAGAACAACAGCTGTGAAGCTGGCAGGGACTCAGTTGTGTTGCAGTCGGGTTTAAACCATGCTCTGACAGTTTCTGTGCTTGCAACATCATATAAGCATGGAAAAAAATCTGCATCTCTAATTCAACTAGCACAGTACAAAAAAAGCAGAAGAAGAAGAAGAAGAAGAAGAAGAAGAGTTTAAAAAAACGCTCAAGTTTCCTGTTTTATCAGCCTAAGCTGAGCAGAATCAACTCTGAGAGTGAGCAAACACTCAGATCAACAGTGAGAAGAAACTAGTAATTAACAGAGGACGATTTATCAACATGCACTTCATGCATAAACTGTAATGCTTTAGTTTCCACGACGATTGCTCAGTCAGTCACTAATGAGAGAGCAGAGAAAGTCAAAACCTTTCAAAGAGTGCACGCCAAGACTGCTCTTTGTCTGGGGTTTGCTGTTTTTCCTTGTGTGAGCAGAGGGATATGCATCAGAAGCTCCATAACTCCACCTAGTGGTCACGCACTCTCACAGCTGTCGGTGCCAATGACGTAATCTTTAGCTGTTTTATGAAACCACTAATTTTATGCTGTCGTTTCGTGATTTAGGCACACGTTACATGCATCTTTCTTTTTATAGTCCATTAATCTTGTGTCATCCGTCCCAATGAGAATATCTTGTGTACACCACAGACGCAATAGCTCACAACTTCACCACCACTCAGGAATCACAGAGGAGTGTAACGCTGTTTTGTGACTCGGACATGTCATCTTTGTTCTTATTAACCCCAGGCAGTGACAAAAGAAGCGTAAAATAAAGCATAAAGTTATAATACTCTCCAAAAATGAAAGCTAAACAAGAACCAGCGTCACTCTGATCCAAGCCGTCAAGGACGATAATCACTGTAATTCTCTTTTTTTGCAAATTCTGTTACAATCCCATGACAATGTCTCATTAATTGCTCTCCCCAGACATTCACATTCTTTTACAGTTTCAACACAGCTAACATTAACATCTCCTTGCTGGTGTGTCAAATTATTTTTTTGTAGGTCACTAACTGTAAAAAATCTGAGTGACACAAAGTATTGACAGCACAGATTCAACAAGGTGCTGGAAACATTCCTCAGAGGTTTTGGTTGGACTTGTTTGCTGTACATCTGTGACGTGAATCTCCCGTTGCACTGGTTCCAGCGTCAAGAAACCAGTTTGAGATGATGTGAGATTTGTGACATGCTGTTATCCTGCTGGAAGCAGCCAACAGAAGCTAACTGTGGTCATAAAGAGATGGACAAGGTCAGCAACGACACTCAGGTAGGCTGCGGTGTTTAATCAATCCTCAGCCGGTACTACGATGTGTCCCAGGAAAATATTACACCACATCGCATCATTGTATCACCAGCCTGAAATGTTGAAACAAGGCAGGAGGAATCCATGGTTTCATGTTGCTTTCACCTTATTCTGACCCTACCATCCGAGTATCACATCAGCTACAGAGTCTTATAAAACCAGGTAATGTTTTACCAATCTTCTACTCTCCAATTTGGGTGAGCTGAGTAACGTACACTCAGCGTGGTCTTCTGCTGATGCAGGCTGGATGTGTTGTGTGTTTAGAGATGGGTTTCAGCATCCCTTCGTTGTAAGATATGAAGCGGCCATCCTCCTCTGACCTCGGGCATCGACCCAGAGGACTCACTCTCATCACCATCTGAGATGGTTGTGTGGGAAAATCCCCGCTGATCGGCAGTTTCAGAAATACTCAGACCAGCACGTCTGAAACCGACAATCATGCCAAAGTCACTGAACTCTTTCTTCCTCATTCTGATGCTCAGTTTGAACTTGAGCAGGTCGTCTCGGCTTGCTGCCTTGCTGTAATGTGACTGCCTGATTAGATATTTGCATTAATCAGCAACTGAACAGATTGAACGTGTTGATGTGTTTGTCCTACACTGTGTCGCAGACACTCTTTGCATTTGTGATCAAACTGATTGAGCAACTGCTAAACAATCACAGAGGCTGGTCTTTAATCCTCTTAGAACAAAACGGATCACTTTGCCCTGCTTCTGACGGACCTCCACGGGGTGCTTCCTGTATCTAAACTGACTTAAATACTAATTTTGGTTAATCTGCACCCTGTGAGTTTAAAACACTTGAACTCTCTAACGATGGGGAGAAACAGGAGGGACAGCGTTCACTGATGCTGGCTGCAGGAGAGACAGACAGATTGCAGCTCAGCGAGGAAGAGCTAATCTACTCAACCACGAAGACAAAAACCCCCATTTAACCTGTCAGGCTACGACACGGTCCGTCGTACAAATGGGTCCCTCTTGAAACAATTTGATCACCTGGCAATTGGGCTAATGCTTAAAGGTTGCAGTGAAGATATCAATCAAATGCAAAAAGGCTCTGAAGAACACACACACAAACGCATATAAACACACAAACTCCCAGAGGGGAAGTCAGAATAAGACAGTAAGTGGATGTCACTTAACCTGTGAAAGTTCGACATTTGTCACACTTAAGTGGTGCTTGGTTACTGAAGCATCAATATTATAGTAGTTTGTAATGACTACCTCTGCCCATTACACAGTCTTCAAAAGGACATAGCGGACGTTCGCCACGCATCATTATGAGCGTCGCATAGCACGGGGTAAAAGGTCAACTCTACAAATAATAATAATCTTTTGTTTTTCTTAATAGTATCCCTCTTATTTCTGTTTTAAGGCAGCACGACATTAAAATAAGTGACATGTGACGAGCAGGCAGTGGAGTTTCCCACGTGTTTTCTTAGCGGGAGAAACCACTTCCCCGTTGGCAGCCGTGAGCCGTTCAGAAACAACCTCTCGCTAACAACTGGAGGCTGTCAATCAGCAGGGAGGCTTTGTTCTCTGTATGTTTCTGTGTCAGCGTGATCGAAGTGGGTTACGACGCAAAGAGTCGGAGGGTGTGTTCTAGTGTCACAGGACGTCACGTAAGGGCGGAGATGTGTGTCAGTGTGCACGCGTGTGTTACTGAGGAGGCACGCAGCTAAACTCTATCCACAGCTCCACTTGCCGATCGCTCCAGCGCCTGACTAAAGATACACACTCTCCCACACTTGGACTAATGAGAAGAATATGCGTGGGTGCTTTTGTTTAAGGCTCTGAGTCGATATTTTGACAGCTTTTAAACCAAATGGCTGATCTTTGACTGCAAGAGCTGACGGTTTCTTAAACTTCCTGAAATCTGACCTGATGTATCTTTTAAAAAAACAATTATGTTTAGAGAAAATATTTGTTTATGCAAAAAAAAGTGCCTTTCAGTGTATGAGTGTAATCACACTATGATTAAGCCTGAAAACATTCAGCTGTTCGCTCTACTTGTTCTTCTTTCAGCTGCTCCCGTTAGGGGTCGCCACAGCGCATCGGCACCCTATCCCCAGCTTCCTCCCCTGTCACACCAGCCCTCTGCATGTCCTTCACTACATTCATGAATCTCCTCTGCGGTCTTGTTTTCCTCCTGCCTGTGAGCTCCATATTCAGCATCATCTCATCCAAATCATCTAAACTTTGTCTCCAAACCCTCATCTCTCTTCCATCTGCTCCCTACTCTTACAGACCACAATGCCGTCTGCGAACATCATAGAGACACGCCTGCCTGAATTCATTTAACAAAAACAAACTTTATCAACTTTTCATTCACTGTCATTAACCCCCTCCCCCAGGGGGTTGGTGTTAGCTGGTGCTGCAAAACAGCAAAGTGTGAAACCATTTTTGATTAGTTGTCTTTCAGAGGTAATACCCACAGACCTCAAATATCTGCCTTAGAGCTTCCTATGTTAAGGCTCAAATAATGGACCTTGCAGATTAAAAACCAAACCACAGAGAGGTTTTGCAAATAAACTGTGCCTTGAAGTCCTGCATACACGCCGCTTGACTTTTTAAAAATGTAACAGTGTTAGTATGCATCCTTGCTATTAAAAATAAATAAATAAAACATTATTATTTCATTCCTCTTCAGGACTGTAGCTTTGATATACTGAGAGAAAAGGCTGTGGAAACCTGAAGGAAAAACTCACTCCATTCACCAGGCTCTGATGATCTCCCGCTGGGTGTCCATTCACCGCTTTCTTCTGCCTGAAGAGAAGAAGAAAGGAGAGATGAGAAAACAGAGCAACACATCAAGTGTTAGAGCAGCCTGCACAGCTAAACACGGGGGCTCAGCTGTGCATGCAAAGAACTGTGAAAGCAAAGCGTGCCTCCAGATTAGGGACCAAAAACCTGTTTTATAATTGTACAACTCTTCCAAATATTATGCTTTCAACCCAACCATCAAATAAATATAAGAAAATTCTAATTTTGAACCTTTTGACAAATTAAAAAAACATAGAAATCAAATATTAATTTGCAAATATGAGTTTTATTTATTACATTTGTTGCTTTATAGCTTTTTTAAATAGCACTCCTTTTTCTTCTGTTAGGGTAATCTAAAATTAAATCAAACATTCAAACAAAAACAACTGAACTGGGATCAGTAAAATGTAATAACAACCATCACTAATAAATATTACATTCCTTCAGACACGCCTTTAACCTCCTAAGACCTGAACTCTTTCATGGAATGGCTTTATAAATTTCTCTTTGCTATTTGGGCTGATTGGGACCTGATGAATGTAAAAACAAAGAATTACCTGATTTGTTGTTTCTGAGAAAAATAAGATCCACATAAGAGGACATCTGTTTTAAATTTCGATAGAACAGTGGCAGTATAATGTCCTCGTCAGTGGACATCAGGCCCTTGTAGAGCAAAATTTAGTATTTTGGTCTAGACAACCCAAAATGTGATGTCCATATATGTGGAGGCCAGGTCCTAGGAGGTTAAGGCAGACCTGCTGTGAGCAGGTAAACCCTGTGAGGCTCAGTCTTCAGCCTGCTCAGAAACACTCCATTTCAGACATTTTTTTTCTACTCTGGCTCCCTGTGATGTCACTGAGAACAGATAATCTAACTGTGGGCATCTAAAGATAGACAACTGTCTATCTTTAGCTCCACCTCGAAACTCCTGTTCTAATCAGATGAAGAAGTTGCTCTAAAGGAGGAGGAGCTATGTCGAGGGACAAATAATGACTGCATGTATATGCACGTGCAACACTGCTTTCATGCTGCTGTGACACTTAGTTTTTCATTCACGGGTTAATCAAATTTGACTTTATGTCATAAAACAGGCTGCGGCGAGCTGATGCATATCTAACTGCATTATACTTGTTTCGAATGTTCTGCGCCTCTCATCTACATGAGAAGAAAAGTGACATCTTCTTTATTTACCTCTGCAAATCTGAAAACTTCAAAACCGGCCGCCTGCCAAACGTCTCCCTGCGGGACATTAACATTCAACTCAGCTCTCTGCAGGGCGAAGAAAAACTCATTTCTCTTAGCTCCTGGGGGCTACATATAAAAACAATTACAATCCCACACGTTGGAACCGCTGCGTAAGAGGTGGGCGTTTGTGTTGAATATACAGCCCGTCACGTCACGCCGCAAAGTAAATGCCTCATTAATCTCTTAGCCATTACTTCAGTGCAATCCCAATGAGACAAAACAAAGCTTTACGCACTATAGCGAAGTTCGCAGCTTAGACTCGTTAACATTAAATCTTCATTACGCGCTGGGCCGTTAAGTCGGTCAAATTAACTTTTAGTTTCAGTTGTGCTGCTTTATTTGGAGTCTGCTTGCATCAGCTCTTTACTGTGATTACACGAAAGGAAAGTTAAATGACAAGGAAACGTGTTTCTCTTTTATATATATAGATAGATGGGAGTGTGTACGGCTGCTTAGAGACAACACATGCTTCCATTCATAATTATTAATTAAATAATTATGGCCTACTACCCTAGAGGGCATTTTTAGTGTTACTCAGCAGCACTGCTCTGTACTGCTGCTGTACCTATAATTACTGTAGCTAAGAACAGCCTCTCAGGTATTTGTGCACTGTCTGCATTTCCCAGCAGAGCAGATCTGCTTTGGATAGCTGACACAGCAGGAAGTGAAGCTTTTTTTGATATGTGAGCGTGCCCTAACAGCGATGACAATAACACCAGTACACGGCATATATGGGTGTGTTTGCTTGGTGATGGCGCTCACCCCTGGCAGCTAGCGCAGAGCAGCAGCAGCACCGACACCAGCAGCAAAGCGGTGAGGATGCTGAGGGTGACGATCAAGATCAGCTGCCCGCTCCCCAGCCACGACGCCACACCAGTAGAAGCTGCCGTCCCCGACCCGACGACGCCTGCCTCCGGCCCCCACCACACTCCACTCAGCACCGGAGCCATGGCACATCACACTGTGGGGGAAGAGGACATCGGACTGGTACCAGCTGGGGAAACACGAGAAAAACAAAACTTTTTTTGCAGATGTGAAATTGCAATCACATTTAAACGGAAACAAAACTATTTATTTTTTACAGTTTTACCAGGAATGACGTATATTGTAGATTTTTTAATGTTTTTAAATGTGAAAAAAAACTTGTGCACGTTTTTTTTTTTAAACTTTTCAGCAGATACTGAGAGATCGCCGTTGGCTGAGGAGGAGCAACGTTTACTGAAGGATACAGTCAGCCAAACCGTGCAAGCTGTGCTCTGTTTGTTAGGAAAACATACTGAGAGGAGAATTTGAATTCAGCAGCCACCTTAAAGCTCTATCATGGAAACCTAAAGGCGAATCATGCTCGTCAGACAATCACTGTTTATAAACACCTTATGAATCTTTCAAACCCAGGTTGACTCGAATGCAGACAGAAACAGAAATAATGACTTTTTATTGTTTGCTATTATAAAGAAATCTGAAGTTTTCCAAAATATGACCTGCGGGCAAAAAACTGCTTCGCCAAGTGTCCACTGGGTGACGACTTCTTCTTTTCTTTTCTTTTTTTTTAATAAAATAGAGTGAAAATGTGTAACTTTAGATTTGAAAAGGTGAAAAAGGGACACTTTGCCACTACTGGGTTGGAACCTCCTTTGTTTTCTTCAACAATGTGCCAGAAACACTTCTCAGTGTTTGGTCCATGTTAACATGATGGCATCACACAGCTGCACATTTGTATATCCATGATGGGACTCTCCCACTCCGCCACATCCCAAAGGTGCTCTATTAGACTGAGATCTGGTGCCTGTGGGAAGCCATATGAATACAGTGAACTCATTGTCATGTTCAGCAACAGTCACCATCTGAGGATTATTTCCTTGTTATTGCGTGATGTAATGGAAGGTGATTATGATACACACCCTAAAAATATTCAACAATGCTTATGCTTTTCAAAGAAATGACACACCTTAATAGAGGAAACCCTCCATATTTCCTGGCTATGCTGCCCAGCACGCTGTGGGAAATGTTTTGATCTCAAATCTCATCTAAACTCCTTTAATATCAGCTCTAAAATGTAAAAATATGTTTGGCTTTCTTTGGTAGAAATACCAAACCTCTACACTCGCTTTTGTTTTGTCACTTTGACTGCACAGGTCAGCTGTCCCAATTCTTCATGTATAGATTCAACAAGATTTTGGTCCATGTTGACATGAGAGCTTCACACAGTTGCTGCAGATTTGTCGGCTGCACATCCACGACGAGAATCTCCTGTTCTACCTGAACCCAAAGAGGCTCTATCGGACTGCAATCTGATTACTCTGGAGGCATTTCCTCCCGCAGATCTGCCATTAACTGGTTATTTTCTCTTTTTCAGACCATTCTCTATAAACCCTAGAGGTGGCTGATAGATCAGCAATTTATGAAACACTCAGACCAACAACCATGTCACAATCAGCGTCACTGACATTACTTTTCCCCCCCATTGTGATGCTCAGTTTGAACTTCAGCCGGTCGTCTTGTTTACACATCTAAATGCACTGAGTTGCTGTCATGAGATTGGCACATTGGTACATTGAAATGCACATGTAAACTACTGGACTATTTTCTTAATTATCTGCGAGAGTGACTTTAAATAAGCTACTACACCAACGCCTAGTGGAACAGAGGACACCAGGTGCATTAGCTGTTTTGTGTCTTGGACACCTGTGAAGCTCCAACTACAGAGACGCATACTACAATAAATTAATTGCTGTTTTTGGCTAATTCATTTAGATTCTTTAACATTCCTTAGAAATATTTGAACTGCACACACTGACTAGACATGACCAGCAGGTGGCAGAAGCGAGCAGTGTGAGACCGCAGTGCAGACAGCGATCTGCCTCAGTCTGCTGCAGTGGCCCTCACAACAGTGCCTCCAACAACTGGTGTCTGGGCTCTGCGCACAGCATCAGAAACCTCATCACGTCTCCATCTAACAGCTAAAGTTGGGTTTAGCTGAACTGATGGAACCCCTGATTTTATCACGGATGATTTATGGGGGCTGTGTGGAGCTGCGGGTGAGTCACAAAAGGGTGGGGAGGGATTGTGAGCCTAAAATAATAAAAATAAATAAATGTGGAGAGGGTGGTTTGTATCCCACTGTGTGTGTGCAGGGAGGGGATGTCATGCACTCCCGTGACTAAGATAGAGAAATAGTTCAGGGCAGACAGTGTGGAGAAGGAGTGAAACCGCACAATGAAAAATGGGAGCGAAAATAAACCGCACACACTCTTTCTCCTTTCAGTCACAGCACAACAGAGAGCTACAGCAGACCTGGTGGCAAGTGGCAGTGACAAAAACATGACAACCTATTTTCCCTCGTCTTTTTTCTTGGAGAGCGCAGGAGCCAAACTCCTGTCTGGAGTGTATGTGTGTGCGAAGAATGTGTGTACTCTGTGCCGGCGGTGAAAAACTCCATTGTGTCTCTCTGCTCGCCTATGCTAATGTGACTGGGGAGTGTGGGAGCTGATGTAGCACTCGTCGTATTCGAGCAGCATGGAAGTTTTGTTTGCAAATCAGATGGAGCTGCAGAGCGCAGTTTTAATTTCTCCTTCATCTTCTTCAAGAAGACGCTGAGGAATTCCCGCCTTTGTCAGAAAGCCGATTGTGTTTATCCCTGTACAAAAACACACAGGTGCGCCTGGTACGAGACACCAACAGACTTAACAAAGCCTTACCTTGACACCTTGGATGATTAGTCAGGTCGGCCTTGCCTGGAAGAGAGCAGATAACAAAAAAGGGGGGGTTAAATGAGTTAATGTTATCATTGGAGGGTGGTGTTGTCCTGCGAGTGTGTGTGCGTGCACAGATGTAGGCTGGGCAGGCATGTGAGTGGGAGAGCAGCGAGGCTATTGAGTGTTTGTTTTTTAATGCCCGTAGCAAATACATATTGGACAACAGGCTGCTTGCAACCTCTCATGCACAAACACACACTAGCTGTATGCAGTACACACAATAAGCACAGCATCTTTCACACATGCGATGTATTGATCAGTCAGCCCATGTAACCGAGAAGATAATAACCAGGTGACATCATCACTCAACTGTGTCCCATAACATGTAACGTGCGCAGTATGCACTGCAGTATTTTACATTGTACACGTACAGGGTGCAGGTTCAGTTATACACTCTGATTTTGCTTGAAATGACTTAAAAATAGTCCGAATGCTTTGGGGTCCCCTGGGACAGTTACCTCACAGATGCCGTATCTGACCTCGCCTGAGAGGCTCGTGTCCAGGTGTCACTATCTGCCGCTGCGTGCCAGCTCGCCCGCGGCTCGCGCTGGCACTTAAACCAGAATAATTACCGGCTGCCACGGCGCTGCGTCGCCATGGCAACATTTCCTTCTACCCATCGCCGCTATTTATGGTGGTTGAGTGGAAAAAAGGGGGAGGAATAAATAAATAAATCTCCGCAGGGATGTTTTGTGAAAGAAACTCGTAGGAGATCACGAGCCTGTAACTGGTGGTTTTGGCGTGTTCAGCTCGGTAGGGTATCCTGCTCGACTCATTTTAGCTTCTGTGGATCAAAACTAATCCTGGAACCACTAAGCCAAACTTCTGAAATGTCCTTCAGTGCTTCAGTGTGTCATGGCAGATTTCAGGCGGTGTTTTCTTGAAAAAGTCAGCAACAGGTTGTAAGGATAGTTTGAGGTTTGAGGAATGAAAGACAGTTCAGACCTCTGTTTTGGTATGCGTGAGTGGTGTGTCAGGAGTGTTAACCAGCCTCCAGACACATGTAAGCAAACCCCACTTTAACACTTAACTTTGGATTTCTCAGATAAGATTTTTCAGTATGACAGGAGCATAAAATTAAAAATACGAAAAGCAAAACACAATAACACAATAGTTTGAAAAGTTCTGAATGTATCCTAGTAAAACGTTACAGGGGTGTAGCCTGAGGTCATCTTTAACTGTCATTTAAATTTGGCTTACATACACCAAGGTCTTCAAGGTCACGAGTGATTTCCCTCAGAAACCAAAGGACGCTGCACACATGCGTAACTGCACCTTGTCAATAACAAAGCAGTGAAAGGACAAAGTGTACTCTGTCTATTTTACTCTATATTGGACCATAAATTACAAAATAAACATCATACTGAATGAAATGAATCTTAAAACCAGTAAATGAGACCATGACCTCACCATGAGCCTGTCTACTGAGGTCATAGATCGAGTGATGAGTAGGAGCATTTTCTCATAGACTTCTATACAATCGACACTTTTCCCCAACCAAAGCAGTCACCCCCTGCTGGCCATTAGAAAGACTGCAGATAGCAAGTTTACAACATAAATATAAAACGCCTTTAAGGCACTCCTTCACTCACTTATACAGTCTTAATATTTAGACTTAGAGTAAATTCCTGGCACATGAGGCCATTCCCATACTTTCCACCATTCCAAGGCACCAAACTCTCTCTGCAAAAGAGTTACATTTATCATCTTACTCCCAGAGCAAAAGAAGTTGGATACCACTTTGGGTACCCTGCCGTGTACAAAATATGCGTAGAATAAACCATCCGCTCTGTCATCAAAGCATACTTTTCTTTCCTTAATGCTTCATAAACACTACACATTAAAGCTCCGAGTATCTTTTTCACAGCGGAAAGCTCTCCACAGGCCACCGTTATGTGATACAAGACTTCAAGCCAAGGACTACAACTGTGCTTTCTTTTGCTGTCACTCTTCTTTCTCCAAGCGCTCCCTGGCTTTGATGAAAGAAAGCAGAAGCCTTGGAACGGAGACAATCAGTGTGGATGTCTTCTGTTTACAGAAAATAACTGACTGGAAAAGTCATTTTAGAAGGAATATGTTTGGAAATTCGAAGGTTAAAACCCAAATTTTACCCTCACCCAGCTGTCCACACACACTGAGACCTGACATAATCATAAGACAGACCACTGCAGGACTTTATATGCAAGACACCAGAGCCAAAAAGCCACAGCATCTAATCTGAGCCGTGCTGCTCTACAGGAAGAGCGTTTCCCTGACTCTGAGTGTCGGTGTGTGGGAGTTTTGTCTACTGGACAGGTCACTGGCTAGAAGGGAAATGCAGAGAAGAAAAATTAGCATCCACAGGCGAAAGCGGCGCTTCGGTTTCCACGTATACTCTCGCAGCACGTGTGACACCTCCCTCTGCAGGGTCCTCTGGGTGCACGCAGATGGGGAAGGTTTACAGCTGGATGTCTGCAGCGAAATGAGCCCAGGGAAAGCTTCTGAAAGGACAGCCAGAGGCATTTCCACAATAATAAATAATCGAGTTTTCGGGAGAGAAAGAGCCTCCACTTTCTTCAAGAAGTCGTGCTCGTGTGGAGCTCTGCAGGAAGCCCCAAGTAACCTTTCTAACATCATAAAAGGAGCTAGAGAGGGGTTTATTGCAAACAATGAGGACTTCTGCTTCTGAACATCATTCTCCACTGATGGGAGGGGGGGGGTCATTATGCAGAATCCATCTTTACAATAGGAGTATATAAAAAAGACGATAATTTTCGGTGACCTTTCTGACCAGTAGGATTACAACAATGCACTTTGGGGCAGGGGCTAAACATAATCCAAAGATATATATATATAAATTTTAACTATGAGAATACAGTTGGTGTGGGAATCACAGAGTAAAGCCCCATTCCTACAGGATTAGTATCCCCAGGGGACTTCATGTGATTTAGAAATTACCCCTAACGTCTGTGCTTCGTGCAGCACATTTGCACGGGAAAAAACAAAGGCTGCATTTTACTCAGATTTACTGACATCTGTGTTTGCTACCCACAGACTCTAATCTGATATGAACAGGCTGCCACATAATAGCTTTTAAACATGCTGAATGCTGCCTTGCACGTCTGCCTGCATAGTGCCACACGCCCTCCTCCTGCCATCCAAACTTTAATTTCATGGAGCAGTCACACCAGATTATGATCACCGGTAGCTTTCACAGCTAATAGACGTTGCTAGAGGTAAGTAACGCTATGCAAATACTGCAAAACATAATAATTAACATAAGCATGTTTTTTAAACATCTGGCACATTCCAATGGCAGTGATTTAAATCAAACTGTTTTAATTGTGCAGATGTGAACACGGTAGTCACACTTTGAAGGAGGTGGTCTGTGGCCCGTTCCAAATAAAAACTGATGGTTAGAACATGATCTGAACCTGATTTATGCTGCAAGTCTGAGCTAAACGTGGTATACAGACACACTCAAAAAAAGGGATTCTTCACCCAAAAGTAGCAGCTGGAGCTTTTCTATGTAAAGTTATGCAACTGTATGGTTTTCCTCCAGGTCCTACGTGTAATTAATGACTCTAAATTAGCTGTAGGTGTAAGGCACTTAAGTCTATAAAATGTCATTAAGCGATATACATAAATATTTCTCATTCCATTCCTGCTGTATAATACACTGTCTGTGCATTAATGTTAGTCCACTTCAGTAATCTGGGCATTTGATTTGCTCTGACTTGCTGTCCACGTTTTTTTCCCGTGTGAGTTTTGTCCTCGCTTACTTTCAGTTCATCCCATCCTCATTCACTTGATAAGCACTGATAAGAGGAGTCACAGAGACTCTGCTAAGTCAAATCCCTTTGGAGCGCCTTCATGATTTAATAAAAAACGTCGATACTTCGTGCCAGTGTATCGATTATTCAGCTCTAAGAGGATGTGATGCGACATTGCCGTGTTTCTTTTGTCTCACTCCTGCAATACTGTGTTTACCAAATGTGCTCTAAAGCCATCTCGATAAAGTGGAAAGCAGCAATATGCTTGCAATGCCTTCCTTTGCTGGCATAATAGCATCAGAGTAATGTGGACATGGTTAAGGGAAACTGATGACCTCCTAGTCTTCCCAATCAGTGCAAATGACATTTGCATGCACGCACACACACATTAGTATACAGAAGCACACATAGGCAGCATTATCATGATAAACACAGAGATGCATGCAGACACTCCTGCAGGCTGTGTGAAAGCAGAAAAAAAAATGCTCCATGAAATCCAAACACACTACTGAGCATCTTGTGACTTGACCGGAGGGCCATTTGCTCGGTGGAGGGGGTGAGATAGATGGGGGAGGGGAGGAGAAGGATGGGGGACTGATGTCAAGGGTTAAGAATTGAAGATGAAAAAGGGAAAAAGAAGCAAAACAAGTGTACGGTGTAGAAAAAAGAAAAAGATGTAGAAAAACCACAGCTACTAGAAGAAATAAAGAAGGGGGAGGAGTAAAATAAAAGCCGAGACAAAAATACATGGCGAGAAAAAGCAGAAAGACCGCATAGGCAAGCAGTAGTTCACTGTGACACACACACACCCATCCCCAGAGAGGGTAGATGAAATACAACTCCCCGACAGGATGCAGTGCAACAAGGGACCCTGCCCCTGACTGAGACAATGCAATTAAATGCACGCACACATGCACAGAAACGCTTGCAGGTGCTGCAGGATCTGCTTACTCAAATCCATCACTGCAACTGAAGAAACCGTCAAGTTTCAGTTCAGGAAAGTGTGTGTGTGTGTGTGTGTGTGTGTGTGTGTGTGTGTGTGTGTGTGTGTGTGTGTGTGTGCGTGTGTGTGTGTGTGTGTGCGCGTGCAATCCAGGCCTCGCACAGTCTAACTCACTGATCGCTGCATACGCCCGCATGAGCCAAAGCAATGGTGCGTCCCCATGAAAACAGGTGCTTGCGATCAAGAGACATAAGAGTGTTGCCATGGCAACACCAGCCATCCTAAGGGTTAATGGTTTTAGTCTGAGAAATTGATCTATCCTCCCTAAATGGGGAAATTGAAACTGCATAATTTAGCAAGGCTGCCTCATTTTCTCTCTCTCATATTACAAATTTGCGTGCGTGCGTGCGTGTGTGTTTGTTATAGATTCACCCACAAGATGACGACCCTCCTTCTTACAAGATGCAGTAACTATATCTACTGGCGGTAGCATTCACAATCATTTCCCACCGGGGACATGTAAGTGAAATATGAAGCATGTAAACGTTTTGTAATGATCCAAAGAGATTAAAGGAAATGCACAAAGGTGCAAAACCAACCAATCTTACATCGTCTAAGTCCACAGGGTTACATTTACACATATATCTTCTTTTTTAACTTTCTTATACAGAATCTTAAGAAAAAAGGGGGCTAATTTTAACAGTTCACTGCCAACTCCCTTCTTCCTGAATCCCAAACAGCTGCAGGGCTACAGAAACAGCAACATGTGTCTTAAGCTTTCACCAGAAATGACACATCTTCTCTCTCCCAAAGCTTTTCCCTGACCTGTCCTGACCTCGCGGAGCCACTGCAGTCCACAGAGGCTCTGGGCATATGTGCGAGGATTGTGTAAACATGTGCGCGCGTCTGTAAAATCTGCCTCCACTTAATGTCACACTACCCCATGGGAAAAGCCACATTTCCTGCCTTCCTGTGCCAGTTTTCCGTGGTGACCCCAAAGTCTTTTTAGAGGCCCAGGGAGATTTCTTTCAAACGCACTCGGAAATGCAGCTGAACCAGAAGCTGCCGGGCTCTAATTGGATGGGCAATAAGCATTGATTTGATTGCCTGGCTGGATAACCTCTGGCATTCTGGGAGCTAACAAAACGTGTTTTCTTTGTGGCAAAGGGAAGATCTCAGGTTCACAAACTGTATCCTGAGCAAAATTCACACATTTTTGCCATCAGAGGTAGACTATCCTCCCCTTTTTCTTACTTTATCTGCTCCTTTATCTTCTTCTTCTCCTTTTCTTGCCAAAGCCCCAGGCAGCTGCTCTGCATGTAAATCATTAGGACTCGAGTCCGTGAGCGTTTGTTCAATTAACCTCAACAATGTGTGTCTGTGTGCAGCACGGAAAACACAAACTATTAAAAGAATATTCACTCACAAATACTGCAAGCATCTCGATTTCACTTCTGCTTCGTTTCCTCCCTTTCCTTCCCTTCTTTCCTCCTCATGGTGAACAGCTTTCTCGACCTCGCTCAGTTGCCTCCTCCTACATGCGATTAATCTTTAGCTTTCCACAGTTTTTCTCTCACACACACACACTCCCTCCGCTGAAAAGCAGAAGTGTACTCTTGCTGTCAAAAACATCACCTATCTACAACATATACTGTAACTCTCTGCTGCCCTAAACTCCCCTCTGAATGTGACAAACGCGTGCTTGTGGTTTTTTTGCTTCTCTGCAGGAAAAAGCAAACTGAAATTTCAAGAAGCAAGCTACGATCTGCACCACAAGCCTCCACGCGCGCCTCGACAAAGCAACTTTTATTATCCCCGCTCGGGCATTAAAGACGTCTGCCGTTGTTTCAAATTGATTAGCTCGGTGTCGGCGGCGCTGTGCGCCTAATAATAAGATGCTGAAGCACAAAAACAACTTTAGTAATTGTGCAGCCGACCAGTTTACAGCAATTAAACAAACCAGCCGGGCGTGTCATCCAAATATGTAAATGGAGGCATGCTGCCTTTAATGAAAAGAAAAAAAAGGAGATGGATTGTTTTAACGATTTCAGGGATTGTCACTCACATCGTAAGTGACCTTCTTGGCAAACACTGACGGGGGGCTGGAGGGGCAGAAGGAGGGTGGGGGGATTGAACTGTTGAACTCTGGGAATTTGAGGAGGGACAGCCTGGATGTGGGCTGTAAAGTGTGCCTGTTTTTGTGTGTGCAAACATGTGCCGTGGCTTGTTTTGACTCCTGCTCCCGGCCCAGAAATTAGGAAATCAGATTTATTCAACTCCGAACGACCGCATGCATAAAATTTCTCCATCACTGTCATCCCCAGATGAAGATTATCACCGGGGGGGGGAGCGAGGAGTAGATATGACCGCATCATTATTCAGTGGCATTGGCCCTTTATGTGTTGAATAGCTGCCAAGATAAAGGGATTATCAGGGTGGATGGAATAGGATGAAGGGTGCTCTGTGTGTGTGTGTGTGTGTGTGTGGGGGGGGGGGGGGGGGGAATCCACTGAGGTAATTCATTCTAAAAGCTGCTAATGATATGCAACAGATGCCTGTTCTCGCTCCGGCGAACGTGCGCACACACAAACCCATGCACATTTATCACACTGAGGTGACACATGGACAACCCAGACGCACACTTTCACTGTCAGAGATGTGAGCAGCCACAGATGTAATTCTTTCTTCTTCAAAGCCTTGAAACCACTCTCCAAAGCTGCCGCTGCTTCTGCTCTGAAAATTGCCACATGCCACTTCATTTATCTCCCCCTGTGACACCAACCCTTTTGGACAAAAGACACAGGCCAAAAAAAGGATTAACGGAGGTGTGCGCCTGCGACTGAAATGGAAATGCGATCCATCTTTACGAGGCTCGGACAACAGCAGGGGCGGGTTTATTAGATGACCCAGACGGTGCTATTGGTGGTGGTGGGGTGGGTCTGAGCCTCTCGAAAGGCTTCTATAACACATTGGGGCTTAAGTAGAAAGTCTGCTTTGCTAATTGGTGTACGTGTGCGCTTTGAAAGGAGTACTAGGAGGCGTGCTGTCATGGCCTCTGACCTTTAAGAGCAACACATTTTTCAGACATGCTTTAACAGAATGGTAATTTTCATACAAATGCACGTACGAGCCTTATCCAACCCTTTCCGGCTCTGCTGGTTTTACCCCCTCTTCCACATCCTATGTTTTGTCTTTTTCCCCCCCAGTTTCCTGCCATTTATATCCCTGCTCTTGTCCAATCTCAGTCCCATTTGTCAACCCCGGCTTTTAACAATCTGCGGTTAAACCTTTTCGGCTGCACTTTCAGAAGCCTCGTCCCTCTTTGGAGCTCGCCATCGCATATTCAACACGTCTTCTAGCTGGACCATAAAGATATGGTAAAATATGGAAGCCTGCAGGAACTCAAAGGGCACATCTACAATCAGGAGCAGCCGGCAGGTGGGGAGTGGGGGTGGAAACAAATGGCAACCCCCATCCTACCCCCCATGCCAAGCAGGGGGGTAGGATGCTGCAAGACGTGGCAACCTTCAGACGGCTATCTTCAGATTTCTGGTTAAATTCAAGCAGCACACGCCTGAGCAACACACGAAGATTGCAACAGCACAGACGCAGCTCTGCTTTCACCGTTTTCACAATTCCATTTGATTTCTCATTTCACAGACCAGAGGTTATTCCATTTTTCATAGCGGTGAGCGGAGAGGGGACTTCCAAACAGAGAGTAGGAAAATCAAAAGCAGATATGGAGAGAATATGCACAAAATTATTGTTTTTGTTAACAAAGTCTATATTTTTTGACTTTTGGGAAATATGCTTATTCACTTGTGACTCTTGAGTCTTTATGGTAAACATACACTTTCAACCTGACACTGCCGGAGGTTTCTTCCTCTTAAAAGGAAGTTCTTCCTTTCCATCGTCGCCAAAGTGCTTACCTTACAATATTAAGCACCTTGAGACAACTGTTGTTGTGAAATCTGTTTGTAATTCAGTCAAAAGACTGAGACACAGCTACCTGCTGAGCGTTTAACATGATGCCGCTTGTCTACGAACCGGTTGAGGAGATGATGATGACAGGGTGTTTGTAGGCCCTGTGAAGCTCTTTAATACACTACTCACAATGAAACTTTATAAAATATGCACAGTGTAATCAAAACAGGAACCTTTGTTGAGACTTTGAGGTTTTAAAACACTTTTACTTACCAATATTTCTAACCTAGGTAGCTGCAGCGGGCTGCCTGCAGCCTCCAGCAGAGACTTAATTATGCTCTGAACGTAACAGGCACAACTGAAGCCAAAAACTGCATAATCCCACTGCTGAACCCTGTGTCGTCAACACACTATTGCTCAGCTACATGAACTAGAGGGTCAAAGCGTGTATAATAAATATGTAACATGGTAGAATATTTATTTACAAAGCAGCAGCGGCTGCCACAGCCCTTCTCAAATCAGTTAATGGGGGCGGCTCTGTGTGTCCCCAGGGAGGGCTGAAAACCAAATGAACCAGCTGAATGTGCATCAGAGCAGTAAACAGGATGCCGGCTGGTGGCAGAAAATCTGCTGTCAGTCACACACACACACACACACACACACACACACACACACACACACACACACACACACACACACATAAAGCCACACTCGGGAATTTAGACTCAAAAAATACACCGAAAATGGTCACGCACACAGAGTCATTGGAATAGAGATGAACCAATTAGCAAGTGGCAGACATCAGTGTGACAGAACGAGGTGGAGGCAGAGAGGAGTGAGTGATGAGAAAGAATATATTAGAGCGCGCTCAGTGTGCGGGCAGCCGGCCGAGAGGAAAATGCAAGTGAGGCACCTTCACACTCTGACACTTTCAAGGAAGCTGAGGTGGCCAGTGACAAATCCACCCTGCCGCAGTGGGTGGATAATGTGGCAAGATGTGATGTGAGCAGAGAGCAGGACACACACAGAGGTGACACTCACTGATATTATTCACAGACGTGTACGGACATAGAAAGGTGAAACGTGGAGGAAAAACCTGTTTTATACCATCAGAACTGCTTAGTGGAGGGTCCCTAGCTTACAAAACTACACCTCCCACACCTTTCTTACTTTGCCTCAGGGCGGTGCTTCATATAGGAATGCAGAGCCTGCAGACTTTAAGTCAAATCAGGCCGTATGAACTGTACCTTAACTCAAAATCACGGCAGTATCTGTTTAGGGAGGCCAACAAATTTTGATGATAATTATTATGGAGAAAAAAAATATTAAATGTATGTTTTTAGCACGGTGATGCAGACACCTTCTTGCCTCACAGGAAGAAGATCCTGTGAGGCCGGTTTCTCTATGCTTGTGTGGGTTGTCTCCACGTACTCTAGCAGTCCAAAGAGATGCACGGGTCAGGTTAATTGTCTGCTGAGTGTCAGCATGAATGGTTGTCTGTCCTTCCAGGGTCTACCCTGCCTTTAGTCCTATGACAGCTGGGAACGTTTCTGTCCACCTGCAACTTGACTTGAATATGAAGATGGATGGATATTTTTACACCAAATGAAGCACTTATTGTTTATCTACTCAGCTGTGATAGTTTTCTGCCACAGGTGCTCAGAATGATCTAAAAAACAAAGCCAAAGGTGGCGCTTAACGGACACCATTTTTTCTGAGGGGCAGTTACACATTACATATTTTATTTATGTAGTGATGTATCCAGGTTTCTCCTGGTATGTGGAACGGCAAATGACTTGACTAGTTCTTTCTTTTAGAGGACGTGTGGATGTTTTATCACTAAGCTGATGTTGATTTTTAGCACACCTGACATGTTCACCAGGTAATATTGCCTAATTGATGGATGATCGAATGCCACCTGAAGTAAACGTTTGTAAAATTGTGTGTGGGTGATTATATGAAAATTGTTTTGTGCCTGATGAAGGTGAGCTAGTCTGAAGCTTTGTGACTCAATAAAATAGTGGTAAGTGGGAGAGTGTGCAGAAGTTAAAGTTCTAAGACTTGTGCAAACTCCTCTGCGCGCACAGACGTCAGAATGCCCACTCCTCTCGAGTGCCCCTTAAAATCAAGAGCCCTTACAATACAGCGTTTGTAAACGACCTCTCAACGCTCCTGACCGCCAACTCATATTAGACCATTAGCAGTGCCCTGGAGACTTAACACACTGCACAACAGAACCACTCTACATCGCCCTGACCCCACCAGTGCTGCTGATGGAGATTTTATTTCTTGTTGACATCACCCAGGGTGAAACGCGTAATACATACGACACGGTATGGTGCTAAAGCTTTATGACTTCCTGAGTGTCTAGCAGTTATTGTAAGCCAGACTATCAGGACAGACAGGATGCTTAGTGTAGCTCTGAAGCTTTTCCCAAAGGAGGAAGTCAATTAAAGAAAAGCCAACACGATCTCCTTAAAGAGAAGCTGAGTGAACGAAAGCATCTCTTGGATTTCTTTATCTCCTGCAGACTTTAAAAACAAAAGACCCTAAATACCATGAAAATGCAATTCAAAAGAAAGCATGCGATCTGAAGATTAAGAGGGAGATAGAAAAGGCACCCAGTCTGCCGTAAGCTGACGCAGCAAGGAGCACAAAATCATCTCTTGAGGAGGAATTAACAGTGTGAACAAGGCCACAGACGAGATTGCAGATAAGCTGCTTTGGGTACAAAAATGACATTTGCAATCCCCTGACTTCCTACAACAAATTTGTAGTGTAATACTTTCCTAGAAGCCTCCATTAGTAGACCGAGCATGGAAGGATGACAAATCAAGAACTTTAATTCCAAATGTCATTTTTAAATAAACCCCTATGATACAAATAAACACCACATTCCCAGAATTCAGTTAAAGAGTCCATCGGGATGTGCGCTCGGTTGTGTGTAAGTAGGGCTTCACTTTCCAAATGTTTTCCAGAGAGACCTCTGAGAATATCACGGACGCAAATGCCTTCCCAGGCGCTCCAGCACAGGATCCGAAGAAACAGAGAGAGGGATTCCCGTGAGGAATGCCTGGAATGTAAACAGGCCACCCACGCAAAACGAAATCACACATCCTTTTCTCTGCATCAGAGGCCGTGAGATGACGGCCTCAGCTGGAAAAAGATGCCCCAGAGAGCAGTGCAGTTTGTCCTTCTGGTTTACCCCTTTCATCCGCACACATCCCTCCAAAAAAGAAAAAAAAATCCCATGAGAGGCTCCAGGAATGCAAATGCATGCTGGGAAATGTGTCGACCTTCATCCTTTCATTGCAGCAAACACCCTCTGTGCAAAGTGTTGCAGAGATATGGTCAAAATGCTAAAACTTAGAAGAAGAGCTCTCGTAACCTCGCCTACACACAAACTATATACACACAAGAGGCAGCTGTAATTAGAGTGTAGTGGTCAGCCGTCAAAATTTGAAGCTTTCTTTATGAACCCTCCCTGGTTTTAACACCTTCTCAGCCATATGACACCGCTGCTGTTATTAGTCCTATGGCCCACATAACCACCTGCTCCAGAAATGACTTTCTGGGTCGCTGGGGGATTACTGTAGGGCTAATGCAGCAGCACACCAGCAGTCCTGGGGGCCACAAATGGGTCAAATACCGCTTGCTTCATTTCAACAGCATCATAAACAATAAAACGTGCAACAGTGACACTCAGAGCTCCTTCCTTTGAGACCTGAAATCCACCAGGGGGCTCTGTGCAATTAATTAGTAGGAGCAAATGTAGGCAAGTGAAAGTAAACAGTGGCTAATTTCCTGTGTTTTAACTGCTCGTGGCCTTGCTCGGTGGCTATTCCTGCTGTTTAGCCGAGTGGCGTTAGCCACCGCCCCGCCCCCCGTGCATGTGACCGCGACAGTTATTGTTCTGCTGCAAGGTCGCTAACAAACAGCCAGCTGGAGCCCGTGTTGTTGTGGCTAAATGAGCCACAACTGCCTTTAAAAAAATCCACAACAACCCGGCAAGCGTTTGAAGTCGCCCGCCAGCGAAAGGGTGGATTCCTTATTGTTTAAAACTGGAGAATCCTTCTTTAGCAAGGAAGGAAACCATGTTTTCATTTCAGCTTTCATGTCCTTTTTATAGAGTGTTTTGTCTGCTATGAAAGTGCTGACACATTTGTTTTTAAAAAGAAAAAAAAAACCTCAGGGGTGAGGAACAAGGAACAACATCTGAGGAAATACAAAAGGCGGAGACGATCGCATGAAGGCAGAGAAAGTAAAACCTATTTTTAACTTTAAACAGTTCATCTGGAGTGGAAAAACATGGCAGACTTACAGTGTGTAATGTTTAAGGTTTACTTAAAAGCTCCCATTTCACTGGTTCCTATTTAGCACTAATTAAAAGGAGACTGGAGAAGTAAGCAACACGATAAAACAACACACATCCTATGGTAATAAAGGCCTTTACTGCATGGTCATCGAGGACCATTAAATTATCCAGCCTGCATTAGTAAAAGCGTCCAGCTGAGAGGCCTTTCATGTCAAGCTCTCTTAAGGTAAAAGAAGTTAGAACAGATGTCTGGAGTTATTCCAAAAGGCCACCAGCTGATCTTCAAAGATGAACTGACTACTGAGCTGCTGAGCACCTCAATCTATAACGCCCCTCGAAGGAAAGTGTAGACTTTAAAGCTGCAAGAAAAACACTGGATGCTTTACACACTTAGAAAAACACAAGTGAACACAGACAAACTCGTGATGACTGAATAACTGGTTGACACATTGAGCAGTTGGTCCACATGATGGTTTGGTAATGAGCTCCGTGGCCTGATTTAGTGACTGGAGCGTGACACCGTTTCTGAGGGAATGTGGATTTTATTGATTTTGAAGTTTGAAGTCAAAGCAAAGACGAGGAAGTCCTCGAGTGGAAACTGATGTGTGACATATGTTACAACCTGGACTCGAACACGCAAGAAAATGAGATTCATTAAACCAGTGACCCACGAAGAGGCGCCGCCGGAGATGCAACCGCACCCACTAGTCCATGAGCCACCCGTCTTACTGTTGACTGTCATTAAACTTTCATGGGTTTTTTCCCATTTTAATCTTTTTAAAATGATTTCTTATGAGCTATTTGGTGTTATCTTAATGTGGTTATTATATCTTTCTATTTTCAAACTCGTGCTTTCTGTTCTGTATGTTTTTATAATGTTACTCCATCTACATCGACTCCTTTTTAAATGTGCTGTTTGAATAAAAGTGACTACCATTAAATACTGAATATGCTATCTGCAAGTGTTATTCTCAGCTTTAATAGCTAAACATCTGTCAGCGTCTAGCCTTACACAGACTAAATTATTGAACTGAACTGGAAAAATAATAATAGGTAATGAAAATAATGCAATTAGTTACAGTCCTTTAAACAACGGAAAAAATCCACAATGGACATTAAGAATAAATGCAAAACAAAAAAAGTGCAGTTTGTACTTCAGAACATTAATGTTTTCAATATACCAATATACTCGTTCTTTATATTTGGAGAGAAATACGAGAGAGGTGGAGTAATTTATTGAAACGTGCAAACATACGGAGTTTGTACAATTTTAACAACTCTCTTTGGCTTCCTGAAGGACTTTTAAAGATCTTTTTTTGATGTTGGCTGACTTTTGTTTCATTTTCTATCAAAATGATCCCACGCTGCTTCAATAATCTCGAGGTCCGGGCTCTGGGGAGATCAATCCCACTGTGCATTTTTTCTACCTAGGTATGCTTTTAATGCACAGGCAGTGTGTTTGGGATCATTGTCATGCTGAAAAATTAAGCTGTTGCCAATCAGACATTGTTCCAGCCCCAAACCATGACAGCCTCCACCGTGTTTTACAGTTTCAGACCTCTTCCGTACACACAGATGGTGATCTTCAGTCCAGTTCTTGTAATTTGGTATACCGGTTTTCCTTCTTTAAGAATTGCTTCTTGACAGCCACCCTTCCACTGAGACTATTTCTAATGAGGCTTAGGTGAACAGTAGACGGATCAACTAAATGTCCAGATCTCACAGGAATGTCAGATACTGTTGATCTGCCTAGATCGTTTTTTTTAAAGCCTGACACTTCTTCTTTTGTCCTCCACTTCTCCAGTTTTTTAAGGACACACTGTGCCGAGAATTCAGAATATCACTCTGAAAGTCACCGTGTTGGTGCAAAGAATTCTCTTTTCTATCTGTCAAACTGTGGATCTTTTTCATTTTCATAGATTCAACTAAAGGAATAGGAACATAGTGTGTTTCGTGACAGGCTGCTAATAACAAGGTGACTAAAGATACTATTTAAAATTGGTTCTTTGGTAAATTGTCTGTGATGTGTAGACATTACACCAGCTCTTTGGGGCAGGTGCCTTCGCTATTCATAGGTCAGAAGACTTTTGCATAGTATTGTGTGTTATGTGAAAAAATCTTCATCAGTTAAACATAGTATGACACATTTAAGTCTCCTAAGATTTATATATGAAACAAAAACATTCACAATTGGATGGAAGGAAAAATTCTCCTCCGCAGGGATCAGCTGAGTGATGTAATCAAGTACTACACCCCGTGTGCAGTCACATATGTGTGAACATGCACGCTGCATAACAAACAACCAGGGATCAAGAATAGCTTGTTAACATCCCATCTTATGTTCAGAGGTCGAAAAAAAACCACTCTCCCCGGGTCTTATTATCGCCTGGCACGCTGCCTTGCACCAAAGCAGCGTTTCCCAATAACAGGCTATAAAAATGACAACGCGCATCGACGGCCTCAGAGACACTCGGGGAGACGCTCCAGAGGATATAAAGCAACTTTGAAGTGTGACGCTGTGGCGCATGAGAGATGACACATCCACAAGCGCGTACATGCTCCCGCAGACGCAATACATATCGATAATCCCAGACGACTGGCTGGCTTTGTACGTCAGCGGCATGTGTCTGGGGCGTGTGTGTTTATGTCTAAGTGCGGGGTTGGCCGCATGACAAATCTGCAAAGAGCAGAACGTATGAACGTCGTGAGAGTTACAGGTCACTAGAAGAGCATTAGCATAATCCTATGATAAGTCACGAGTAACTACATAGTAATTATGTAATTATTAGAGGGTTTAAACCTATGTTTAGCCACAATATGACGTGCATTCAATTATCTGTCATGTGCAAACACAGGCAGCTTGGTCACTATCTGTGAGGCTTACCTAAGTAAACAACTCTCTATGCAGGGTTTATCTCCAGGACAAAACATTAAATGCTGCTAACATTTGGTGTAATCAAAAGAAGGCTTTCATGAAGCAACACTCATGTTGTGTAGTAAAGGCTTTTGTGTTGTTTGTGTCTGTCACCAGGTAGACTGTGACTAAAGAGGCACCAGCTGCTTTGAATGCCGCAGGAACGAGTCACTGACTGCAACTGAGCAATGAAGTTTCGCCGGCTCTCTAAATCACAGATACACACACAATATAGAAGCAAAGTTATGTGTGTACGCGTGGGTGTGTGTGTGTGTGTGTGTGTGTGTGTGTCGGTCATCCTGCTCATTCGTTGTAATTCTCCCATAATCCTTTACTCTGCAAAATGACACAGCTGCCAGACATATCCTCTTTGCTGGCGCCTCAAACCTCCACTTCTTTCCTCTCTCTCCCACTCTCTTTATATGACACACACACACACACACACACTGTGACACACACGTATTTTACAACCATCAACCATGCACAGAGATTATCTTGACGATTACATGATCAGCATCATGTTAACTCGTGCACTTTACAGTAAAAGCATGACACAACTATTTCTGTGATTCGCAGCGCACAAAGACGTGCCTCCGTCACCATGACAACACTATTCCTGGAAACAAACAGGATCTCCATTCCTGATGCATTTATGATTCCTCGTCTGCTAATTGTTAAAAGAAAAGGCACCAGTTGGGGCAGGATGATAAAACAGCGCGCTGGCTTCCTGTTTGTGAGGACAGAACACACCCTGTTTACACAGCGAGCGCACAAAACTGCTTCCTAATCCCCCACATGGCTCGGTGCTGGACTCGGTTGGTGGAGTGGGTTTTTGAGAAGCACCTGCTGGGGACTTATCAGCTCAGTTTAGAGGAGCTTAAAAAAAAAATCTCACCTGATTTTGAAATCGGGTTGCATCACGCTCAAAAGGAGACAGTTCTACAAGATGTCGAAATAATGGTGCAACACACACATACTTTAAGAAATCTTTAAGTTGATCCTAGCAGAGGGAGAAAAGCAGCATCTTATGTGCGGATGAAAAAGAAAACTGCGGTGCAACAGCTTGCAGCTTAGCAATGAGCAAAAAAGCAGAAGGTTGAAGCTAAATGAAAGGTGCTAGAGAAATGCGGTCAGCCTATTCTAACCTAGTCTATTTAGAAGGGAGAATTTAGCTTCTGTATTACATATATATCTCTAGCAGCATTGCTAAGTAGCAGTAGTTAACGATATGAGCCTCAGGGGCTAGAATGGCAACGGCTGTACTTCCATCTCAGCTGACTAACGCACCGGTAGGCCCTGTGGTAGTTTCAGATCTCATTCTCGTTGTAGGCTCTCCATCTCGATCTCAGTGGCTGCTCTGAAAGTGATGATGTTATAATAATCACAATCGACTGAATTTTAATTTCTTGTGACACCCTGATAAATATAGGAGCAGTTTGAGATGTTTTAGACTTGCGCAGAAATGGATAATCAGAGCCAAAAAAAACAAAACAAAAAAAAAAGAAATCCAAAGAAAATGTAACTACCAAAGGTCCTGGACCCGATTTATCCCACTGAAAGTGCTGGTGGCTAAAGTGACCCTAAAATCCTAAGAGCCCAGCACAAGAAAGCTTCTTAGTTTGTATGACGTGGTCAGAAAAGCGATCCTATCGCTGCTTTTCACCTGGCAAAATTAATTTACAGCCTCTCTGATATAAGACAAAAGGGAACATATCAAACAAAAAGAGCAGACCAGAGATGTGGAGCACCCCACATGCCGCGCTGGCACTTTGGTGATGCCAGTCTGTCCGTCTATTCCCTAGCAACCCTGTAACCCGGGGCGACAGGGCCTCAGCAACAAACAGACAGACCAGAACTCCGCTTGCTTGTTGCCAAGAGGCTGATAATGCAGAACTTTTCAGGTCTACATACAGCCACACACAATAGGAACACAAAGACAGGAACTTACACCTCCAGCATATGCATACAATATTACCATCATACTTCATCTATTCACACTTGCATGCAATCACACACAGTGTAAAGCAGGAATAGAGACATTATGCATAAGCGATATGCTGCTTAGCAGCATAGCACGTTTTTCCTGGCTTAATACATCCACAATATTAATGATGATGGCATTTGTTAAGTTGAATTGATAGAGACAGAGACATGCTCGTGTCACGCATTCTGGTTTGAATTATTAAAGCTGTCAAACTTTGCACATCCACACATAAAAAAACATTTTTGGGGAAAACTTTTTGCAGGAAAGAGTCTAATGTCTCCATCTCTGAGCATTCACACAGATTCTTTGCCTGCACCGTGTGGGAAGGGTGGAGGTAGGGAGGTAGAGGGGTTAGCGAGAAGTCTGCTAATTGGCAGGGCTTACCATTCTTCGAATGACTGAGTAACTGAAACAGTTAATATCCTACCTCAAGAGAGAAATGGATGAGCCTCGTCATTCATCACCTGTAAAACAAAAACAAGAGAAGACCGTGTTTGAGAGTCAACGCACACGTCTGCCGGTAACATAATAAGGAAAAATAACCCCAGAATATGCAGAGAGCTCAGGAAAAGAGCAAGCACACTGTGTGATTCACGCAGGGATTCAACATCCACTCGAATGGTCTCCTCGCAAATTCTTGTTGATCGAATCTGAGCATGCTCGGTTGACAACGTCAAGTTAGGGAAGCACGAGGGGGATAACCCTGCTATAGAGGATAATGTGTTATATGCTCACTTCCAGCCCTTAGTGGATGCAACATAACAGGAGCAGGGGGGAGAAAGTGCTGAAAAAGCTCCCGTGTGAGGCGGCAGCACAGACATCAGAGCAAATGGGATGTGAAGTTTCTGGAACAGCATCTGTATTGTTGGGGGAACGCAGCAGGGGGGCTAAGCTCATGCAGCTTCTGTTTACTGACAGAATATAGGAAAGCACAGCGCTCACCTGCACCTATTAACTGATATTGCGTCGCAAGCACCCGTATCCAGCACAACTACAGAGCTTACAGATATTCTGCCATTAAGTCTGAAAGAACTGTGTGTGTAACAAGTATTGCAGAGTCATTAATAGTGTTCCTTTCACTGTTACAGCCTGTTTAATGAGAGGCCACAACCATGCTGTCTGAGTGATTAGTTACTGTGGCGGCTGACGGCCAGCACTTGTCTTTGTATGCTGAAAATATTTGGAGGGAAAAGGAGGTCTAACTGCGCGTCACGCACCTTCAATCATTCCAATACCAGCTTCTAGTCTACTTCCAGCCCCCTTTATATCGTCTAAAATGCTATAAAAAACAAAACATTTACAGGAATTCAAAATCAAAGAGTAACCTACACCCACAGGCACAGAGCCAGAAATATGTGTTCAGAAGCCAAACCCTACTAGCGTTGTTATTTTATGAGGTATTGTGTAGATGACAAGAGTCTAAAAATAACCTTTATAACGTGGCTGAAAAGAAGCTAATGTCCCAGCTTCATTTGTTGCTCTGAGTCAGGCTTTTAAATTCCCAGTTAATGACCTGTTTTTGAGCTCTTGAGTTTCTCTTTCTCTCTCTGTCTCATATACCGTGTACATGTACATACCCATACATATATATAGCATATTTATAATGATGTGTATAGGATCAATGATGGAAAGTGACTAATTATAGTGTGAATCGTCCCGTCCTGCGTCTCTCCTGCTGAAGGAGCCACCGCAGCTTGCTCTTTATCGAAACCGACATAGCTGCTTTAAAAAACAAAACAGGCCATGTCACATTCTTTCTTACTGGTAGTGACAGGTTAGGAGGAAACAAATCTCTGAACATTTATTTAAATCTGACAAACAATGCAGAAGCTGAACACAATGGCATGAAGGGAATGAAGGGAGGATGTAAATAAAATAGCTGTAGGGGCAGATTAGTAAGCAGATTATTTTAGTGACCTTTGCGGTCAAACGGCAACACGATACTCTCTGTAACTTTTAGAGATGATGACATGGAGAGAGGTGAATTAAAGTATTAATGCCTAGAGATCACCGGTTTCTTGGTAAAATTTATATTCCCCAACCGGTTGGTGAGTGGTTGCTGGAGGTTGATGGCAGCTGCTGTGAAATTTATTGCTTAAGTCCAAATCACACAGGTCTAGAGAGAAGTCAATGACTCCCTGGCAACACCTGGTTGCTAGGGGAAAATGAATCTTCCCCAACCAGTTTGCAAGTGATTAATGAAAGTTACTGTCAGTTACGGTAAAGAGGTATGTGGTGCTGCACTGATAACCTCCCTGTGATTGCATTGGTTGCAAGAAGACTGCTGCAGTCACTTATTGCTAGAATGGAAGATGCAAACACTGAAAACTAGTTTTGAATGCAAATTGGAAACATTAAACGTTCATCTTCAAAGTAAAAGCTGTGCCTTTTGTAGCATTGTTGTAGTTGCTGAGTTTTTGCTGACAAGCCTCCATCTTACACACAAATTAAGGGGAACTGCAGCACTGTGGAGGTGGTAAATCATAAGGAGGTTTTTTGGGTGCAGTGCCTTCTTTGTGATCAGTATCACCCAGCGTTTACCTGCAACCTCCAGCAACCACTCTCCAACTGGTTGGGGAATACAAATTTTCCTTAGCAACCACAGGTTCCCAAGAGGTTGCCAACGGTTCTCTAAGCCTGTGTGACTGAAACCTAAAGTAAAATCCTGAATAAATAAGCGGAGAAACACAACAAATGCAGAAGCATCCACATCCATAAATTGTAATATCTTACATAAAAAATAAAATGCTGTTACTCATTTCACTAATTTGTGCTTTCCTTGTGTCCCCTGCCCTTAGTATGCTCTGTTAAAGGATGTCTAAATTGCTAAAATGCATCTGGAGCACAGAATACAGCAAGCCTGTATTACTACACAGAGTTTTTACGTTCAGCTCATAAAAGAGGCGTGGCACACAGCTGGGACATCCGAACTGATTGGAGGACTGCTCTTTGAACAACTATTAGCGTTTTTAAGGTAGTCAAACTTTCTGCTCTTCACGACACGTGCGTGTCACACTAATTAAATGGTAAATGGCCTGTATTTGTATAGCGCTTTTACTAGTCCCTAAGGACCCCAAAGCACTTTACACAACCAGTCATCCACCCATTCACATACTGGTGATGGCAAGCTACGTTGTAGCCACAGCCACCCTGGGGCGCACTGACATCATCATCTGCCTTGACTCTTCTATCCACAGGTTTCTGCCGGACACTGGCGCCACCAGGCCCTCTGAGGCAACGGGTGAAGTGTCTTGCCCAAGGACACAACAACCGAGACTGTCCAAGCCGGGGCTCGAACCGGCAACCTTCCGATTACAAGGCGAACTCCCAACTCTTGAGCCACAATCGCCCCGTAATTAAATGTGACCCTGAGTACAAAACATAAAAAAATGTCTTCAACACTTTTACACCTGAGATCATAAATTGATGTCGCTGTGTCAAACTACACAACTACAAAACAAGTCTGTCTCATCATCTGTCTCGACTCTTCTATCCACAGGTTTCTGTCTTGCTCTAGTGTCTCTCGTGAGTCAAGGAAAGGAATTGAGAAAGTGCAATTTGGGAAATGAGAAAAGGTTCAGATGGCAGGAGAAAAAGGTCAAAGTAAGTTCAATGCGGGGGCACAAATGGAGAGTTTCAGTCACCAGAGCTTTCCAGATGGCTTCAACGGGAGTAAAGATTGGTCTCAGAAAGACATCGTGGTCAACGGCACACAGTAAATGACCGTGATTCTTGTGCACTATTACAGGTCGGCATCAGATGTGATCACACTGTCAGCAGTAACAACAACAACTTCAACAACTAGACAAAGAGGGTCATTTTTATTGCACATTACAAAGACGACTGCACATTTGAAAGCTCAGTAGGGGAAACACCATAAATACTGATATGGAAAAAAAGGTGATATGATCAGATAAGTTGTACTTTATGGTATTCACAACAAATGGGTGAATGGAAGTGTGGTGTACACCCAAAGATTAGGACAGGCCTGAATGCTTGACCTTTACATCTGGTGGCTTTGATACCCTGTAGGCGCATTTAGCTGGTTTGTTTCATATCACTGCAAACTATGCTGAGCTGTGCCGAGTGCTCACCTTTAAACTCGGTGAAACCTTTCTATCCTTGCTGGACTGGTTTCTTCCAGCATAACAATCATGCACAGTCATCTTCGCCAGATATTAACCCAACTGAACCTGAGGGAGGTTTTGAATCCAAGGTGTTAGACAGCACTTTAGCACCTTACGAGGAAATGTTCTTTGAAATAATGGTATTTTATCCCTCCAGAGACTTGCAGAACCAACGAAAAGACACAAGCAGACTACACAAAAGTAAGGTAAGGTTGATGACTAAAAGGATAGGATAGGATAAACCAAAGGATGTAACGTTGTACAAAAAGGAATATCGATCACATAAAGAGACCTGTCTCTGACCCAGAGTCGGCACGCCCCCCTTTTTCAGCAGAAAAGGAATTTTCCCAAGTGAAGAGAAGTGACAGGTTTCGTATCTGTACCAGCGCTGTGCTAGTCTGGTGTGGGGAAGAGAGACAAATTACCCATCGACCGGTCGAACTCTGCATAGTGACCAAATAATAATGAGATGGTAGATACAAGCAGTGAAAATGAGCTTCTTCTGCAGGGTAGCTGGACTCACCCTTAACAACAGATTGAGAAGTTTTATCAAGCCAAAGCGAGTAGACCAGCAGCTCATTCACACTAAAAGGAGCCAGTTGATGTGGTTCAGGCATCTACATAAGACTAGAAGGCCTCAAAGCAGACCCAGGAAACACTGGAGACACTAAAACTCTCAGGAACGCTGTGGTATTCCTGGATTTCTCTGCCTAGACTGCTCCCCTGACAACCTGGATGGACGGACATGGATGGACGGACATGGATGGATGGATGGAGGGATTGAACTCCTATTATATTCCAGTCTGATCAAAAGTTGAGGTTCAACCGGGTCATGTACAGTTCTGGTACTTGCTTTGTTCTGTCTACCAGTTTTTCACCACCAGCTCCTCTGTACACTGACTAAATCTCTACAAGCTATAAAAGGTTGGAGCCTCACTTCAGGATTAGGAAAATTTTCCAGAAGGACCACGTCAGACTGAAAACATTTTCATCAGTGTGCTAGAAATTTCTAAGAATTGTTATGTCTAGCAAATCTGTCTCGTTTGGCCCATCTGAGAGTTGCCACTGGCTCTTATCCCCAGCTATAGTCTTTCATTCCTAAATTCCTCTGGATCAGCGAACACTCTTGAATTCATTTCTGAATGAGTCATACGCAAAGCTCCACCTAAATTGCACCCTCTAATAAATTTCCACTGTTATCCCAAAGGGAGTCTTCATGTTTGAATTCCCCCCTTTGTTTAAGAGTGGTTGTAGGTTTTGTTTTTTCTTACAGGAACGGTGTCCCCTGGAGAATTGTTGTTCTGTTTTAGAAATTACTTCTCATTCCACAGCTTCATCCCGTACTCTGTCAAGTTGAAAGAAGACTGTGGAAAGCACTTTCCTTTACGTCTCTACCCAGGTTTCATCTTTTTCGCCTCTTTGCCGTCCTCTCCGCGCCCATTTTCCTCTTTCCTCTTCAGTACTTGCAACTCTTTTCATCTTCACCCCTCCTGTCTAATCCTCCCTTTTCTTAAACTTTCCTATCCTCCCATCATTTCCTCTCTTTTTTTTCTCCTCTCCTCAGTCCCTCAGTATCTGTATAGCTAAGGGGCCTGGCTCAAGTTCAAAACCTTTTTCATGTTGCTCTTTAGCGCAGCTCAGCAGAGCACCCTGCTGTGGTGGGTCTCCTTGCCTTTTTTCAAGCTCACATCCCACATCTATTCCTCTCTTTGCCTCTCACTGGCACTCAGATCACTTCCTTTACCAGGAGCTAGAAGGTACACTGCTTTCATCTTCCCCTCCTTCTTTTTCCTGCTCTTGTCAAAACTTCTACTTCCACTGTCTGAAGAAAAAGCGCTGCTTCTGCAACGCAGCCCAAGCGTTTAAGCTTTGCTGGGATTTTTTTTTAAGTGCTACTCCCTAGGCCAAGCATGCTGTCTTTGCAATGTCACTGATCTATAGAAGAAAAAAATTGCACAAGTAAATGATCAGCAAACTGTCAACTGTCAAGTTGTTGCACATGACCACTGATTTCGGTTTTATCCTCAGCTTCATGTCTCCGTGCAACTTGTGCTTGAAATACACAGTTTGCTTAAAAGTTTTCAAGATAACAACGATTTGGGTCGAGGTTACTTTAGAACTATTAACAACTGAAGGACCTATTATTCAAATTATTGAAAACATTTCTAGTGCAAACAGCTGATTCGCACAACCAAAATAACACTTCAACATCGAACAGGTTTCCTATTCTTCTATAAAATCCTAACAATGTTTAACCCAATCACACAAAATCTTCCAATAAAAAGACAAAAATAAATTTTTATAAAGCGTTGTGATGATGGTTGATGATATCAGTGATAGATGACAGCCAAAGTGATGGGCGAAAGCTCTCCCATGGAGGCTATTTTTAGCTCTTTTTCTTACTAATGCATTCAAATAATATCATTACTATGAAGTTCATGATGAATTGAATCTGCGTCGCTATAGTTTCATGTTGCACCGTGCCATGCAACTGATGCTTGCAACACAGACATGTCCAGGCATGCATGGGCAGATACCTTCTGCGAGCTTTTAGGTGTAGCGTGTGGAGCATCATCATCATCATCATCATTATCAAAAATCACAGCTTCTCAGAATGTTGTGCAGGTCATGTCTTTACACACCACTTTGCATTTAAACATAATTTTTATTGATCTCTGGCTCTCTTCCACAGTGTTTTGTCCTGTTTCTACCAGAGGTTTCTTCCTGTTAAAAGCAAGTTTTTCCTTCCCACTGTCGCTAAGTCCTTGCTCATAGGGGATCGTCAGATTGTTGGGGTTATCTTTGTATTATTGTAATGTCGTTACCGTGCATTATAAAGCACATTGAGGTGATTTAGCGGTACACAAATAAAACTTGAATTACAGTAAATTACTAATCAGAAAGTTGTTGGTTCAAACCCTGGCTGCACCAGTCTGCATGAAAGATACTAAATCCAATACACTTATTAGAAGATGAATGGGTGTTAATATTAGATAGAAAGCGCCTAAGAGTAGAAGTAAAGTGCTTGCATGTGAATAAGTGAATGAAGTGTATTATATAAATTGCTTTGACTGCTCAAGTTGAGTAGAAAAGCGCTTTATAAGAACCACAGCGCTGAGTTATGAAAATAAACCAGGATTAAGTGATGGTAATAGAATCAGTAGCAGGAAAGAACTCACAAACTTGTGATGGCACTAATATCTGAGACAACAGCCACATTTTTTAATAAAAAAAAAAAACATATCAAAAGTTACTTTTTCTTAACAAGTACCATAGAATTAAACTACCAACCGAGTGGACCTGCTGAATCGTGTAACTTCTCCTCAGAGAATCTAAGACAAACATCAGGGACCAACTGTCCAGGAACTGAAAGGCCCCTCAGTTTACTGCGACAATCAGCTCTTTGTCCCTCCACTTGGCTCCAACATCTTTCCTCCAGTTCTATTTACTCATTCATTCAGCACTAATTCTCTGTCTGTGTCACTCTGTCTCTCTGCATCTTTCTCTTCTTTCTTCTTTCCTTTATGTCTTATCATTGCCATTGTCTCATCCTGGACACAGAAGCATATTTGCCAGGAGCCAGCAGAGGCAAACAGGGAGCCTATTCAAAGAGCTCAGCACGGACACGAGAAGGGTTAGAGAAAGAGGAGGAGGATGGAGTGGAAAAAGCAGAAGGAGACAGAGAGTAAATTCCCTGGATGTCTTGATATCAATAAGCAATTTCTTCAAGAGAAAACATTGGAGGGAAAAATAACTAATGGCTTTAATTGCATCCTTTTCAGACCTTCTAGCAATTCTCACATTGCACACTGTTGCACTCAATCCAAACCACACAAACAATATTTGCCTTGCTCTTTATCATCCCCCCACATACACACACCCCACGCTCTCTGAGGACATAATGCCCTGAAGTCCATTAACAAATACAGTCCCTGCTGACAGACAGTCATTTGCAATCAGGCTGAAAGAGAAAAATGCATAGCTGCTCATATCCTCTGTAGCAGATGATAGCCTCAAACAATTACACACTCTGAGCCAAGACAGAAGTCAGAACTGATCACTTCCTTCATTGCTTATTGCTACTGCTTGGGCGGTGAGCGAAACGCAGTGATCAAACAGACATTGTCTCACAAATATTGGCTGTTTCTCTGATGAAGGAAAGATCAATAGGATTGCAAGACGTGCCCTCTAATCGCTGTTGTTTTATGCTCGTCATTTGATCCCTGATCTAATGTGTTTTACATGCCACAGAATTTCTGTCACAGACATAAATGGCTGAAGTTAGCTGCAGTTTCAATATTCAGCCTGCTTGTAAATGAAGCATTTTCACACGTGCATTTGAAAAGAGGAAAAAGTGACTTATTTGAAATCCAACTCGCTGTGCTGACTCTCAAAGGAACAGAAAGCAGCTTTTTAGCTGAGTTGGCAACAAGTCAACAAAAGAGGAATGGAAGACAGACAGTTACGACAGATGGGTGGATGGTACAGCTTTTTAAATAAACCGTGTGAATCTACTGTTAGCAACAAAGTAAACAGACACTAAACAAGGTAACACATTTGCTAAGTGTTTGGCAACAAACATGTTGAGGTTTTAGGGCTTTTTTTTTTTTGCCTCATAATACAAAGTTTAGTTTTAGTTTAAAAGAGAACAAATTGGACAGTTGATGAGCACCGGCTGCCTGGAGTCAATCTTCTAGCCCAGTGGATGAACTTTCCTCTAACTGTGAGGCTGTTCCATTGATTCAAGTATTCAGGTTGTGAAATATCAAAATTCAGTCTGTGGTGTTACAGATTTCTGGAAGGATCTAGACCTTCAAAGCTGAACCAATTCACAGACAGTTGATGTGGGACATCGAGTAGGAAGGCAGGTGTGTGTGTTTGACGGGGTTTTCTGAGATTTTGTTGGAAGAATTTTTTTTAATTTAATAAAATAAAACAAAATATGAAATGTAGTCACCCTTCAAGATCTCCATCACCACTGGTTGACTTGAATTGTGGAGCGGAGACTGGCCCTTATTCAAAAAGCAAGTACACAATAGAAATAATAGAAATCTCACATCATGTTAAGATTGTAATAAAATATAATTCTTCTTTATTGCACAAGAATAACACCACATAAAACCATAAAAGTGGAACTAAATACAGCCCAACTCATGCAATCATCCATTTAATACATTGTGAACTTGAGTCTGCCCCCCAGCCCCCACCCCCTCGAGTCTTTTCCCTCCACACTCAGCTATGTCTCCATCCAATCAACCCCCCAAAAATTCCACATCACACTCAAGAATTATTATTTCGCCCTGGAGAGCTCCACACTTCACTTCATTTCCCACATTTCTCCCTTTTCCTTTCTCGCTTATCTGTCCGGCACCTTTCTGTGCCCCATTACCACGCTGATGAGCACAAAACCGTTGGAGAGGTTTGACCATGAAATATCAGCCTGGAGCATAGCAGAGCACGTACCCACACCTTGTTTGTCTGCGGCTTATATTAATAACGCTGGTACGCGACGAGATAACAAGGGCATTTCCTATTATGAGCCTGCTTGGGAAAAGGGAAGAGGGAGGTACGCTTTAATTGTAAGCAGAACAGACCGTCAATGTAAGTGTGTGTGCGTGTGCGAGCGTGAAGCCAAGAAAGAAAAATAAGTCGTCAAAGGGAGGCAAAAGGGATAGACGATAAATACAGAGGAATTTAAAGCAGGCAAACTGAAGAAAAATAGGATTGAGTGAGATATGGAGAAGAGGAAGAAGAGTGGTATGCAAAAAAAAAAAGAAAAAAGATGACGACGGAGAAAGAAGAAAAAAAAAGTAGACTGGAGAAAAGATGGAAAAAGTGGTGCACATAGCCAAAGAAACAAAGAGAAGGGATGTGAGCAGGGGAACAGCAGACAGACAGAAAAGAATAAGAAAGCGTAAAAATGGCCCGAAGGCTTTGCTGATGGATGAAAACCAATCCCCTGCCCATCCCATCCGTCACCTGACTGCACATAAATGAAGCAAACAACCACTCTGTGGAGCACAAAACCTCATCACAACATCACCTGCATGTGTGCACCTTGTAGCTTTGTCCGGTTTACTTGTAAACACACAGGGAGACATCAGAGAACCAGCAGATAATCATCTCTTTGTGGTTTATCTTTTCATTTAATCTCCAATAAGCTTCATTCAGCTCCAGCTGTAAAGTAGCCATGAACAGATATTTTAGCTCTCCACGAAAACCTGACGTTGAACAATGGACCACACAAACCAGCAGCTAGCATGGTTTTAGGCCAATGCAGGGGGAGTGCCACGTTATCCAGTTGTACTCCATTTGTGGTAAGAAAATGACAAATTTACATCACCGAGTATTTCAGTATGTTTAACGCTTGCACCTGTCTTGTAAGTGCAGTGAAGCTAAAGTAGCTAATAAAGCACTTAGCATGGGTTTGAATCCCACCTGTGGTCCTTCTTTTTCTCCGTTTTCCTGTCTGTCTCCACGATCTCTATCAAATTAAGGCAACACGGCAAAAACAAGAGCACTCAGCACTGCAGCTCTGTCTGAAGACCAAGGGCTTTACTAAAACTTTGGATTTTGATGGTGTTTTTATAACCACATATTACAATGTTAGCCTGCTATGGTGTCCCTGTAACCTCATAGGGCTTCATATTACAAAAACAGTGTCTTGTACAGCCCTCTCTGTGCCCTTTCATATGATATATTACTCGATATAGTTTCTTCATATTTTGTTTTCAAGGTCATCTTTGACCTTGGGCGCTAACGATTAAGGTCAAGGTAAAATGCTTAGTCAACTTAAGTACTCCCCCCCAGGTATAGTATACTGTTGTAAAGTTTGAAGATGGTCTGTGAAAAAAATATTGCGGGTAATATGAAGTTTTTACTGATTTCCACATTTGGTGTGAACTTACCCTTGACTCGAATTTCACACAAATTAAATCAGCTCGAGTTGTTTCGTGTTTCTTCCTTAACAACGGCAGAAACAAAGCAGAAAATTACTTTGCAAAATATAACGATTTTGTTCTCACAAAGGCAAAAATGAAAAAGGCTGTACAGAATATAGATAAGACTCGTATGTGCGTGTAGGAGTGTGCATGCAGGCCTTTGTATACAAGTCGTGTACGTGTGTGTGTGTGTGTGTGTGTGTGTGTGTGTGTGTGTGTGTGTGTGTGTGTGTGTGTGTGTGTGTGTGCGCGCCCTCCCTGGAGTGCCTCAGCCAGCGGAGCGTGAGATGAGGCGGCTCCCTTCGAGCGACATTATAGCGTCCCAGCCCTGCAGTGTGTGACTGTGTGCGTACATGTCCAGCGCTGCGTTCACTCACCCATCTCTGCTGTCCGTCACCTCCTCTCACCTCAGCCCTTCACACTCAGCATGCTGGTAATCATTTGTTGCCACTTGTTTACAGTTCACGCATACATAACACTCGAAGGTGTTACGAGTTGGAGTGGTGATCAAAAACACAGCCGCACTTCCCCACAGATCCCGCTGCTGTTATTACTTAAAGGACGCTGCCGCCCGTCCCCTGCCCGTCGCTTGCATCGCTCCGTGAGGTTGAAAAATGCGTGAGGCCTCAAAAGATGGAAACATGGCATCTACTCATACTGGAATAAAACTGCAGGAGAGGAGTTCTTCAGTTTTAAAGTTGTGACACCAACCTGACCAACTCAAGGTCTGCCTGTTGTGGATTTTTTATGAGGTAGCAAGGCTGTCATGGAGACAGATTTGTAGGCATGCAAAACTTTATTTGGTTTTAAAGGTGAACAAACCAGGAGATTATTTGAAACTCTGATCGAACGTCCACTGTTCTAATTGTACGTTTCCAGGCTGGAGTTAAATTGGAAGACTGACACTTCTCTTCAATACATGTGAACCTGTCACAAAACACATCACACACACACACACACACACACACACACCAACCACAGAGAACCAGTCTTGTCAAATTCACACTCTAACAACAGGGGGCGAATGCATAACAATGCGCTACCCACAATTCTTGAGAAGTGGGACTCTGATTTCCCATTAGACTTTCCTCTTAGGCAATCTCAATTAATTGCATCCACAGTGTTTACTTGCCATTAACACACAACACTCTCTCTGTCTTCTGTAGCCCAGAGGTGAGTTAGGTTTAGTGGGTTGTTTTTTAAAGCCTTTTCATTTTCGCACTACAGGAAAGAGACTTGGTGCACAACACAAACACAGAGCAGCAGAATAGTCTAGCGCAAGCTGAAGCGCCCTGTTATCTTTGAGAAAATTGCTGAGGGCCAGTGTGATTTGATAGCAGCGTGTGTTTCTTTGCGCATGAAAGAGATAAATAGTATGTGTCTAAGTGGAAACCGGTGCATTGTCAAGTGTGTGTGAAACATAGGAGGGAGTATATCTAAATTCTGCATGTGTACCCGTGTACTGTAAACGGGTTCATACATGTGTGTGCACTTGAACACATTCATGTTCTGTATGTCTGTTGTGAGTCGAGAGTGAGTGTTCCCGCTGTGATTTGGCTGCTTAGAGTGAGTATCTCTGGGCATGAACAGGCTGGATTCCAAATACTGTATGTCAGGACAAACAAGTCTAGCTCCAGCAATGAGTGACATACTAGGTTGCAAACACACACATACACACACACACACACCTACGTTTGGTATGCTTACCTAATGAGCTCAGAGGCTACGTATCTCCAAATATTTTGCTTCTTTCTAGAACTCACTTTCACAGAAACATACAAGGTGATGGAAGAAATGCAACAAGTTTTCTAAGCCACGCCACTATATTCTATTCTGCAGTCACAGTTAATACAGATGAGGCTGGCAAACATCTACCAGCTAGTCTTAATGGGTGATAAATTGGTCCAAATCTGCAGGTTTTTCTAACCTCAGGTGATGGCACTCATCATGGTTCAACATTTTAGATTACCAGAACATTCGGTGCTTTCCCTGCTTTAAATGTCTCGCTACAAGCATTTCCTGGTCTTACTGAGATGTGAAACAAGACTTTTAAATTTTAACACCTGTCTGCTTTCTTTAGGTATGTGGTTTGGTGGTGAGAATTTCTGAGCAACACCTGCTAAACATCCATAGGCTGTCTTGGAAACTGTGTACTTGTGTTTCTTTATAACAAAAAATATGTTCAGCAAGTCCCCCTGACATTGTAGGAAACAAATTCAATTCTTGCAAGGGTCAGCAGTGTTTAGGAGACGTAGAGGAGCATGAGTGATAACCAGACTCACGCACCGTAGATCAATATCCTCTTTTTATTATTAGAATTGCTCTCTCGTTTTTTATTCACCTCATCTGTCAAAGTCTCCATCTAATAGTTTTTTCCCTCCAGTTTCTCGATTCTGTCTTCATTCTCTGTCCGGATCTGTCCCATTTCTCACCATGAGCCTCCTAATCTTTACAAGGAGTGGACCCGATACATTTTCAGCGACTAATTTGACCAGGGTGAACGACCACAAAGGCAATGGTCTTTTCTCCATGAACACCTCTCTTCATTTGAGAAATGACAGGCCTCACATAGTCAAATTACAGATTAAGGTGTGAGATGCATGCACTGAGATGCGTGCACAGCACTGAATCAAAGGCACACAGTTCCAGAAAAGGTGGAATGGAAACCTAATTATATCAGATCTGCCCACCAAGCTCCGGACATGGGCGTGTACTTGACAGTTTTTGCTAGTGCGTTCTCAGGCCACAGCGGCTTCCCTCAACCAGAATGTGTTGACCACATGAGCGGCTCTTGTGTGCGTTTCCTCTTTCTCAAAGAAAAACTCAAGAAAAATTTCTAAAAAGCCACACCTTCTGTAGCTGTAGCTAACTTTTGGCTGAGAAATGGAAGAAAAAAACCCCAAAACAACCAACCTGCGACATGGCAAGTTCTGTTTTTCTATTCGTGTGAAAATATTCACATGTTGAACATGTGGAGTTCAAATAAAAGCCACTTCTGTGATGTTGTGATGTCTACACAGCTGACTGTCAAAGGTTTTACAAACAAAATTCAACAAATACTTGCAATAGCTCGATAAAACTACGGATAACTGTTGAAATTATTAGCTAATAGTGTGTAATAGTGTTTGTTTTGGTTGTTATGTGACTTAACAGAGATCTATGAGTCATTCAAACATAAAAAGGCACCTAAGTCAAGGAATAAAGCAGTGTTGTGTCTACATAACAGACAAGAAACAACCAATTTAAAAATTTTACTTAAAGCATTTTATTACTATTAGTGCATTCAAAAATATCATTTGTTCTATTTCCCTTATTTGAATCTGCAAAAATGCCAGTGATAACACAATTTGACTTGAAATAAAATACTATTTTTGCACTAAGAAGGTGATTCCCAAAGCTCACATTTGGCATTTCTCAGCATGGTGTGCACTGTATCCTTAAAAAAATCTGAGGGCATTGGACAAATAGAGGATAAAAGAAGTGCTGGGCCTAAAAAAATCTTTCAACAGCTGATGAAAAGTATCTGAAAGTTATGTCCATAAGAAAAAGAAAGAGAAAACCCCAGAAAAACTGTGACACAGGACCTGAAAAATACATTTGTACTTCCATCTACTGATCACTGAAACGTCATCAGAAGTGGTCTCAGTGGAAGGGTGGCTGACAGAAGCCATTCTGAAGGAAAGAAAACCGGGAGACAAGGCTGAGGTATCCCAAATTACAAAAGAGCTGGGCTGAAAATCAGTGATAATTTTCTTATGGAGTGATGAATCCAGATTTTACTATTTTGGTACAATATGTATGTACAGCTATCTGTAGAACACAGTGAAGGCTCGTTCATGGTTTAGGGTTGCATTTCAGCTACTGATTTTGGAAAGTTTCTCAAAATTGATGAAATGATAAATATAGAAAAGTACCATCAGTTTTTGATCCACCAAGGAATAAAAATTCGAAAATCAATGTCATGGATTGGCCTCCCCAAAACCCGGATTCAACAATGCTGCAGCAGTGTGGGATTTGAATGTCCTTCAAGGAGACTGGACACTCCTGAAGACTATTTCAAGAAATTACAAGAATGCTTGTCTAGGAGAGTTCAGGCTGCGTTGAAGAATAAAGGCGGTCATACCAAATGTTGACTTTCAAGCTCGTTAGAACCGTAGATTCTCTGCCATGTATTTCCATGTATGTTTGCTTATGTTTCTACTGCACCTTTTTTTCATTTTCCTCGCAAAAAAAAAAGGGAAATGAGATGTTGCCCAAGTACCGCAAACTCATGTAGCAACCTAAATTATTAATAAATATGGGTAAGATGTGTAATAAAATACAGCTAGCGGTTTATCTGTTGGGTAACAACTGAAGTTGCGAGTAAAGATTAGCCAAAGATGATGGATAAACAGTTAGAGAACAGTGTCAAGCAAAAATTATAAATAAAATAAATTACAAATTATTTAGCTAAAAGTATGACTAGCAGTTAAATTATTAGCTAACAGTGGATTAGCAGTGCTAGCTAACTGTAAGAATGCATTTTTTAGCTACATGTAGTGGTTAAACAGGTTCAGCTGGACAGTAATAGCTAATAGATACAGAAGTAGCTGAAAGCACTGGATTGAAAAGTATGTTAATATTAAACCACAGCTGACAGAGCTGTTTGAAACAAATTTCCGAAGTCCCTCTGACATGGCTGTGAGGGCGGGCAGCTAAAAAGTGGACACAGCTGTTCTAATCTTTCACGTTGCTTTTATCTCCTGCAGACCAGTACAGCAGAAACTGCGTGGAGAGGGACAATAATTACATTTAGCTCCTCCATTTCTCCGTTCCAGATCAATGATGGAAAGAAATGCTCTTTGCAACAACACCACATAATAGCATTTTCCATTTTCATAAGAGCAGAAACTACTCAATTCAAAGCAAGCTTGACATTAAACAAAAACACTCGCACACAGCAACACGCACTTCCTCCAGACTCAAGCCTGCATATTTTTTTCCCCTCAGGGCAAATGCAGGGTAATTGTAAAATCTGAGGTGCACATCCAAACGCTCCACTGTTTGCCTACCAATGATGGGGCTGATGTCCTTGCTTGTTAAAGCCTAACTGACTGTGAAATGTGTGTAGTCTGCTAAACGACATCTTGACAGCCTATGATGAAACAATAGTCGCGCAGCAATCAGACAGAGAGTGATTATGCTTTATCCTTTCAGCAGGAGGACCTTCAGGCCCGGGGCAGCAGCAGCATCACTGGGCTCTCTATCAGACCAGACACATTATGGCCAGTTTTAATGAGCGCCGACCCGCCTGCAGCTGCTCAGCCTCCACCCCTCTAGAATACAGAACCATTTTCTGATGCAAATGACTTTCTACAAAGTCATTTTACTAACATGTGTTACAACTTGAAGTCACAGTTTTACCATGCATTTATTTCTATTTCCTGGAAGCACCTGCTTAACAGGTATCATTTATAAGCCTGTATCCAAACCACTAGACTAACTCGTGAGCTAGGAGGTGTCAAAGCACAGTGTAGTTGACTATTGCGATGTTGCTGAGCAAACCAGTAAGAAAAAGAAGCAATAAAAGGTTCAAAATTGCTTAAAAATGACAAAGAACTTGTGTGGAAACCTGTTGGATTCTTGCATTATAGAGTAAAAGCACCAGGCCGAAAAATTTCCAAACCTTGCAACTCTTTCGGGAACACTCACTCATTTCCCTTCTTCCATACAACAGCTGCACATACCCAGCCCCTCATCTCCATTCAAATTCCAGCATTAGCAGCAAGGCTATGAATACTCTAGAGTTAAAAGTGTCACAAAGCATTCAGCTCGCCCTCCCATTCGCCCAACACAGTTGCTTTTACAGTGACAGAGATTTAATCATACGCAGACATCCCGCTCTGACCCGTCTGACATGTGCATGTTATAAGCTGCAAACGCCCGCCAGCTACTTTCTATAAACATAATATTACATGATCGTACCTCATCAGGCTGAGCATTTCAACGTTTTTAAAGCATCGTTCCCAATCCTCTGATTTCCATAAAGGCTTAAAGGCCTGAATGGCAGTCATTGTTGCTGTATGGAAAACAAATAAACAAATTAAGGATCAGTTTTGTCACAGAGGTGGGAATTCATCCATAGGGCTCTTATCAAGTGATGTCACAGGAAAGAGGAAAAGGAGGACAAAAAAAACAAAAACACAAAAAAAACAAATTTGTTAATGTTTAGCACGTGACAGGAGGAACTCAGAGAGAAGCTGAAACAAAGCACAAACTGTGTTTGCTGAAGTGAAGTGAATGTCAACTTCTGTGAAAAGCCAGACCGCTGCAGGGTGACTGGTCTGCCAACATATCGTATTCAACTGAGCACAGACGGAGGGAGGATGGGGGTGTTTTTTTGGGTGGCATTTGGCTCTGTTTGCCTGTGTGAGTGTGTGTGCCAACGTGTGCAGGAGAGGGGGAGACTTGGGGGGCAAATCTGGGAGAAGTGACAGAGAGTGAAAAGGGGGGTGTTTATTTATCCGGCAGGTGAGCCGAGGGAAAATTCGTATTCACGATTACAGGGAGGGAAAGCTGTCTGAGGTTCATCTGCAACTTGCTGTATATGCATGTGCATGCAGTAGTAGGGCATGCATGGCTGCTTGGAGCTATGAAGAGGGAGGAAAGACGGCCCATACTTGTTAGTGTCAATGAGGAGGAGCGGGGGTGGGGGGGGGGATCCACAGGGCTCAACATCCACGCACATGACCGTATCTGTGTGTATGGTAAAGTTAATATGCATCTTTAAAAAAACAGATTTCCTAAAAACATCATAAGCTATGAGCTCGTGCAAAACTTAAGCAATAGATGTTATGAGGGAGGTTGCATCCTTTTAAAGCGCATGCACTGTTTTTCATTTTAAAGCTCGATGTACTGCAGCAGCCCTAAACCGTACACAAAGTGTGCAGGGGAAAAAAACGAGATTTAAGACACAGACAGCTCGCCACTCTTGGAAATCAGCAGGAAAGACGAAACGCTCAGCGGAGGGCAACAAGTCCCTGTCTCAGCGTGACTGTCACCGCTTCTTAAATTTGGTTTCACTGCGAACACCGAGGCTGCCTCTCTGCCTGCCGCAGTCACAACTCTCAGTACACTCAGCCTGTGCGTGAAGTTTCCCAATGCAGCCGTCCACACACAGACAGTCACTCACAAAGAGAGGCATAACACTGGATATACCGACTACATATTAAAAAAAAAAACAACAACGAATAAAAACACAACTTCTACACACAGATGTGAAGATGCACTCACCGGAGCGGAGAAGACAGTCTAAAAAACCCAGCATTCAGCGGCCGCTCTGAATAGAAAAGTGCGCCGGGCTTTTCCCGCTGAGCTCTTAACCTCTGTCCACGCCGTCCACGCGCTGCATGAAGCCGGTGTGAGAGTGATCGGTGTCCGCACACGGAGCGATGCGGCTCGTCCTTCAGCCTGCGCGTATTTCAGGACGCTCACTTCAGTCTGCTCCGCCGTTCCAGCCAGCCAGGACGCTGCTGTGAGGAGGAGGCGGAGGAGGAGTGCCAGAGAGCTGCCCCCGCAGGGCTTCACGGGAAATGTAGTCGGCCATTCCTATGAGTGGCCTTGACCGTCTCCCAGTGGCTTGCGAAGATGTGCAGCAGAGTCACTTCTTCTGCAGGGCACTGAACCCTGTTCATTTAATTCAAATATAAGCTTTAAGAGGGATTATGGGATGTGTAGTCAATTTGGATCCTTTACCTGGCTGCTATGTGGACATTTTTGAGTGTTCAGAAGTGAAGCAACCACGTGTGAGGTTTATTAAATCTCTCTCACGGTGAAGAAAACCCACAAATTAGGTATCATTTATTTTTTACGATGCCTAAAACATTATAACTAATTACTGTAATTAGTTCAATCCAGACCATTACATGCAATGCACTGAACAGTGTAACAGTTCCAGGCTGTAGTGCAATACTCTCTCATACTTGTAGCTTTGTACTTTGCACAGATTGCTGGAAGGAACTCAGCAGGAATCGTTTTTTGTTATTTACTGATTTATGAGTTTTTGTGCTTAATTTATATTTAATAGGTTTACAGAGAGGCATTGAAACAGGGAGCACTCACTAATGAGTAAGAGCACTCAGTGTGTTTGATTTCTTTCCATTTTGTCAGCAGTACAATGATTCTGTGTTACAGATACGCCCTTGTGATTCCTCTCAGTGGTGGGGCCCTTTGCCACAATCCTCCACCTTTCCTCAGAAGTGAATTCATCTCTATTACCCATCAGCCATTCATTTGGAGGCTGTTACAGTCACTTCTGATTCATTCTTTCATACTACAGCCTCTTTGGTTTACACTCATACCTAACTTGGGTGTCATTCTTAAGGAGGAAACAACAATTCAAAACAGGGTTTTGGCACCAGAGCATGAATTTCTTTCGACATGTTGCAGAAACAGCAATGATAGAGCCTTGTGGCAAAGAAGAAGACATGGCAGCTCATGTTAAACACCACAGCTTCCCAGGGGGACCATCTCATAAGTTCATATTGTGCTCAGGCTGAGGCCTTCATAGATGAACTCCAACATCAAGACAATACCCTTTTCTTTCTGAGGTCAACATCCCCTGGAGCATTTATTGTTTCTGACCGCCCTCTCCCCAACTTTCTTACAGTAAGCCTCCGACAAATACTTATTGTGTGTGAGTGTGTGCATGGGTGTGCGCGTGTGTGGTGGGAGGTGTATAGGAAATGCTTCGGCCTCTCAGTAGCCTTAATGTTTAAATTTAGAGCCCTCGTGCCTCTGCTGACTGTCACAGGCTGGGTCAGGCTGTCGCTCACAGGAAAGAGACTTGAGGCGTGTTAGAGCTGGGATAAACAGCACACACTCTGGCGTACTGATCTGAGAACAACACATTTGTTCTGCTCAGGCCCTGACACCAGGGGTGTCTATAAATAACCGGCTGTAGCGAGCAGAGGTCAAGAAAGGCCTTGATAAAGTTTAGATGAGGTAATTAGTATGTGCAAGGTTTCTTCTTCTTCTTCTCCTTCTTCTTCTTTTATAAGTCACAGGAAAACAAACTGTTCAATGAGAGGAATATATCTGATCCCCAAAAATATTTTTAAGTATCACTCTTGAGAAGTATTAAAGGGGTCACGCCCAAAATGTGCAAAAAAAAAAAAAAAGTGTTAGATTGTCTATTTGGACAGCAGCACCTCCTTTATTGACTTATTTCCTCACAGACCCCCTTCTCCAACGTCCTGATGATTGCACGCCTGAAGGTGCCCCAGTCACTTTTCCTCTGAATTTGTCACTTTGATTGGGGATGTTGGTGTTTACATAACAGTCACTTTTTTGTATAAAAGCCGTGTTGCAACTTGTGTTGTTATCAGTGAACTGCTTCCACTGGTGAAGCTATCACTGGGAGTACTACAGAAATATTACACCAATAATTTACTCTGTAAAGTCACAGGAAACGCTGATATTAAACAGACAGTGCCTAACTAAGTAGACAATGCATAACTTCACAAGTTAATGCATAATATCCTAGAGGGGAAAACATTTGTTGGTGTGTCCCTGCTTTGCTTATAAATGATCTTATGAATGATCTTTTGATCTGTAGCAGAAGACTGCAAGGATAGGAAAACACCTGCTTTAATAACTATGAAGCTAAAAAAAATCATGATCACCTCCCATTCTTTATTAAATAACAGCTCCATGTCGTGTTTAATAATAATTACCTTTGTATGGACCTGTTAGTGAGGCAGCTACTGGAATCCTTAATCCTGTGGCGCCCTCTCGTGGCCCATGTGAGAAACCCCATTCTGGCGAGGTTAGAGGTCATTAAATCAAAAACATGGCGGCTCCCAGCAAAGCGACCGTGGTATTGAAGGCTGTGAAGAAAATAACTGTTCAGTTTTGTCCGTTCGAGTCCAATGTCCGGTCCACACGGTAAGAAAGGCGCGTTTGACGCTGCTGTTGTGTCGGAGAGCCGTTCGGTGTGCCTGAAAGGCGGGTAACGGTCGTAATTTGACAATAAGGCTGTTGGCGACAGCCAGCAGCCGCCAACCGCAACGTCATTTCATGTTTTATGTAGCGTATAGCTCGTTGATGCTTGTCGGAATAGACTGTGGTTATGCTGGCTTTCATGCTTAGTAAAGACACCCTTAAAACATTCAACATTTGGTTTATGTTAGTTGAAGAAACCCTCCGTAAATTCATAGCAACACTATATGACATGCTGCACGAAGTCTCGTCTAAACTCTTTTAATGGAAGGTTTAAAAGTACGTTTTGCTTGAAGTAATCTCAGCACTTGCGTTTGTTTTGTTATCTAGATTGCACATGACATTATACGGTCATTATACACCGGCCACTTTATTATTGGGTAGTGATTTTCCACGTTTCCGTGTGTTTTTATGTTTCTCTGTGTTTATACTGTGCAAATGTCACTGCAGAAATTGAGAAATTCAGAGCATGCAATGTTTTCCCAACCTGCTGTGTGAATATTAGCCTCAGTTTCCTGTTGTTAGCTAACTTGAATCCCAGAGCGGTCTTCTGCTGCCAAAGTCCCACCGACTTCAAGGTTTGACACACTGTGTTCAGACATGCTCTTCTGCATCTGCATGGTGGTAATGAGTGGTTGTTTCATCTACTCTTGACTACCTGTTAGCTTGAAGCAGTGTCACCATTCTATTCTGATCTATGACCTCAAAAAGGCATTTTAACCCAGATGACTGCGGCTGGATATTTTCTCCCAGAGGTGGTTGTGCTGGAAATTCCCAGCAGATCAGCAGTTTGTGAAGTACTCAGATAATAACCATACCATGCTCAAAGTCACTCGGTTGATGCTTGGTTTGAACTTCATCAGGCCGTCTTGACCACTTGTCTACACACCCAGTTTAGATACTTGTGTTAACAAGCATTTGAAGAGGTGTAACTTTTAAAGTGACCTTAGAGTGTACATTACTGCCTAAATCAACGGTTCACAAGTATTTTGAGAAAATGTACAAAATGTCAAAGCTAACGGGAAATCTTTATTACTGATGTTTAAACACTATTTTAATGTGTAGATTTCAAGCTTATTTCATCTAACTTCAAAGCAGCTTGCCGGTTTGGTGTCAACCTTACTTTGAATCTGTAGAGTAACTAGGGATTACTGCTGTACAATCAGTGCAATGGAGCTAAGTGTGTCATACTCGATGTCCCCACTGTGGAAATACTCACATCTACTACAGCATCTCGAGTTGTGCTAACATACCATACTATAAGAAATGTACTTAGTCACTTTAATGTGTTATAAGGTAAATCTAAAAAAGCTTTTTTTTTTTCCTGTCCCACAGGGAGTTTCTGACCTTAGTGGGTTCAGAGAAGGCCAGAGCTACCAACATGAACTGTGAGGTGATACCAGTGGTGAAACATGACAAGTCTGAGCCCGTAGTGGATATCACTTATGGTAAGTATGACGTGAGCACATTAGAATGAGTGGGGGAGGCAGAGTTTGGTCCATGAGTTGTTTTTTTTCTCTAGTTTTATCTTATCCACCACAGTGGATTTTAAATTAAACAATCAAGATGTCACTCGAGGGGTTTAACAAAATGATTGCATTAACTCTGTAGAAATTACAGGTATTTTTATACACAGTCCACTATTTTCACTTGTTGAAGAGGAATAAAATGTGATTCATGTAGTTTTATAGGTGGGGAGGCCTGCTAACTTGTTATTTCACGACATCTTAAGGAGATCAATCTGGAGACGGTTGTTGAGCTGTCAGTATGAGGTCCAGTTACATGCTCATATCATTACACTTCAAGACTTAATGGGAGTGTTCTCATGGGTGGAGTTATTTTGGATGAGATCGTTGCCGTCGTTCCCTCAGCTGTCTGAAGTGATGTGTAGTTTCATAACTGGCTCGTCTAGCACTTATGAAATGTTAATAATGCCTACAAAAGTAGCTGTCTGACTTTTGTAACCTGCTGCTAAGACAGAATATGTCATTTTATACAGGTGTGTTCATTTTCCGTCAAGAACTTGTATTTGTGCATAAAGTCTTTCTCAATGTGGGGTTAAGGTGGTGTCCAATTCATGCTGTCTCCACCACTCTCTCACAGTTTGAGCCTGGTGGCTCCATCTTATGCATCTTCCCTGTCAGGGAAGAATTTTTTTCATAGAAAAATTTGGCCATTCATTTTTTTCAGAGATGTCAGCTGATCTCGGTTTGTGGTCAGAAATTGTTGCCTAACGTCAACCTGACCAGCTGAAGTAATCCCTGATCATAACGCCGCCCGCACAGAGTTTTACAGTAGGCATCACTTCATCCATCACTCTGGAGCACCAGATCATAACTACAATCACCTCCAGGCACAACAATGATAAGGCAACTAAGACGTTCACTTTAACCTTTGACTCAAGACAGTCGTAACCTGTTTTAATTTTCTCTCTTATTGGTTATGTTTTTAAAAAGCCCATTCCAGATATGTTACGGGAGACAAAGATGATAAAAAAAAATTCTAAAAACTCAAAAATAGGATAAAGTCCTGGAAATGGTGCATATGTGCAGTTCATACACTCAGAAACATATGACCCAGTCTTGGAATTTCATACAATTAGCATCACTCACGCAGTGAGTCAGGCTTTTACAAAGCTGGAGATGTCTGCCACAGGTCAGCAGAGCCGCAGCGTGTCTTACTCGACTTTTGTGCAGAGTGAACTTTTGAACATTTCCTTTCTGTACTCCTTAAGCATGTTGTTCTTATGAGTCATCTCATTGTGTTTTTGTCCTTCTTTTCCGCAGTAGACGGAGAGAAGCTGCTGATGAAGGGAGCAAATTTGACCAGCAGTGAGATGCTGAGTGCTTTTCAATCCCGCTGCGTCGCCAAGGACCCGCAGGCAAAAGTTGGAGAGAAGAAATAATCATGAGCTTGGCAGATGTGTATTTATCTGTGAATATTGTTGAACATGTACAGTAAAACTATTCCATTTCATACACATGGTGTTGACTGGCTTTAATCTAAAATGTTGTGTTGGTTAAATATTTAATAGTCAAATTCTTTTGTGCCCTTTTAACTAAACCATAAAAAATAAAGAGAACTGTATCGTTTTTGTCATATGGCCAAATAGTTTCTCTCAGCTGGGTTATTTCCCAACAACATTCGCCGGATCAATTAAAATGCTTTAACTGCTAAAAAAAAAAAAGGTGCTGCGATCAGTACGGGGTCACGGTGTGTCCTTGTATAATGTGTAATTTTCCTGATAAAGGAGACCATTCCAGTGTTTGAGAGAGCGTCATGCAAGCTCCAACCTTTGACACAGCAAAGCTGTCATTTGGCACAGAGTTTTACATCCAGCCCATCTGAAAAGGAGAAAAAAGCCTTTCACCCAGTCACAGATAAGTGAAATCCTGCCCTTTCACATAGTCAACCTCTGTCCCGTTACCATCTGTGACTTAATGTTTTATTAATGGATCATTATTGCATCCACACACTTATTTTTTGGCAGGTTTCCTGAAAAGAACTGAAACATAAATGACTTCAAATGACTTTTCTTTAACTGACAAGCAAAATGATGGTAGGAGACCAAATTTATTGTGACTGTGTGCAACTGTGTCGATCTCGTTGCCTTTGAAATTGTTGCTTCGAAGATGAGGACCGGGTCTCCGACCTCGCGGCGTCCCTTGCTGTCTAGTTGTTTCAAGACAGGCTGCCTCCGACCAGGAAACCTATGCAGTTGCCTTGTAATCAGTAAGCAGAGGTGCAGCATGATCAGCTGGTTGCTGCAACTACCTTAAATAGGTCACTGGGTGTGAAAAAACTGCAAAAACCAGTCAGTCACTGATTTTTTTCTAATCACATTCAAGCCTGTAGTTAAAATTACACATTACAGTTTTGCCAGTCTTTAACAAGACACAAGGATCCAAAGTGAATTTAACTGAAGTAAAGGTCATCACAATATCAACAGAGCCCCTGTTTGTATTTCCTCAAAATGAAATTGGTCAGCAAACTAATAATAAACTCAATTTGACTTAATGTTCACCTACAAAGGCCTAATAATAATAATAATTCTATTGTGCTGGAGCCTTTCCCAGCTGTCACAGGGCAAGAAGGATGTGATGGATTTGAACTCAGGACCTTCTTGCGTTGAGAGCACAGTGTTAACCACCATGCCACCGTTATTTTTACCATGATACTGTCATGGTAAAAGTGTTGTTCCAGCAGATCCCAGGAACAACATCTTAGATCTCGATCCAGAAGAGCGCAGTCCTAGGAACAGCAAAGATACTGCGCAGGACCCTCAAACTCCGAGGCCTCTGGTAGACGACCTGAGCTTGAAGGATACTGCCTGCAGGGGTGAAAGGGGGGATTAAGCCTAAAACTAGGAGGGCAATTTTTCACCTGTTAAGAGGAATGGCTTCTTATCAGCAGATCACTACAGAATGACGGCTCATAGCAAAGCTGAAAACAAATATGTCATTTTTGGCCTGTTTGGCCCGCCATATAAAGTGACATCTATGGAACCAGAGAAACACTTAATATTAAACTGTAACAGAGAAAAATATTGTTTATGCTGTATAAAATTACCGTGTTTGAAGATTAATTTTGATAAATACACATGTAGCTTAGAATATAAAACTATTGCCACGACTATGTCACGGATTAAAATAAATAAGTGGGGGAAAAGGGAAAAACTCACAAGAGGAGGGATTTCAACAATTCGTTATATGACGTTGCAGGCTGTGATTGGCTCCTATCGCGTTGCTGAAAAAAAGGACTGTCCCTTTAAAACGGCCACACTCTGCTCCCACACTGGAAGAGTGCTGAACCCAGAGTCGCTGCACACTTTGTTGTTGAGGATAAAGAGGAAAAATTTTTCAAGGATTGCAAAATGGTCGAGAAATTTGTTGGAACATGGAAGATGATTTCCAGTGACAATTTTGACGACTACATGAAAGCAATCGGTAAGAACGTCTGTGGTTGGAGCTAAATTTAGGGGGGAAAACATTTTAATCTTAATTGTAATTAATTTTATTGTTTCAAGTTTTCACAATAGTGTTTTTTTTAACGTTTTAATTAAAAAGCGTCTCTACATCTGACACATTTCCTGACACCTCGCGCTCTGCAGGTGTGGGATTTGCAACCCGGCAGGTGGGCAACCGGACCAAGCCCAATTTAATAGTGACGATGGACGACGAAGGGACTATATGCCTGAAGTCTCAGAGCACCTTCAAAACCACCGAAATCAAGTTCAAACTCAACGAACCTTTTGATGAGACGACCGCAGACGACAGAAAGACCAGGGTTAGAAAGACAGAACAAGCATTTACACAGCTTGACTTTTAGATGATTGATTATTGATTTAATCTGTGCTGGACGTGACCACTTGTCTGTTTTGTGCCCTGCAGACCGTGGTGACTCTGGAGAACGGCAAACTTGTGCAGAAACAGAGCTGGGATGGCAAAGAAACTAATATCGAGAGAGAGATCACAGATGGGAAATTGATAGCGGTGTGACTTTTTTTTTTTTTTTTTTTTTTAAATCTTCAAACTATGTGTTTAGAAGTTCTACGTAAAGTTATTTTACTTTTCCCCTGTTCTATATGTTATATAGTAGATTTAGTATGTTAATGTGTGTTAAAATGTACTGTTTATACTCAATGATCCTGTTAGGATGATAAGAAAAAAGGTATTTGTCTTAAAGTGAGGAGTTTTACAGGAAATAAAAACATCACAACATACCTGAGGAAGATTTATATAATTTTTTTTAATAAATAAGTCTGGCAGTGACTTCTTATATGATTGTATGCTCTGCGTGATGTTTGCCAGAGTTGATGCACATGCAGATTTCTTCTAATCACCTGACGTCTCCTTTCCACACAGAAATGCATCATGGGAGACGTGATCGCAGTGAGGACATACGTAAAGGAGGCATGATGGAGGGAGTTTTTCTCTTCTTCAATTTTCAGCCCACTCGTTGGATGCACTGCTGGATGACAGGCTCAGTTCAATGAGCGCAATACCAAACTAAAGTACCGGCGTACTCTGCTTTTCTTATTCGCTGTGTTGATAAAAATCTTCCGTGCCTGTGTTCTCCAACATGATGCATTTGGTTTCATTTGGAATTGTTGTGGTGATTTGAATAAAAATGAATGAATGAAAAAACTGTCGCGTGTGCCTCTGAGTTTGTCAAATGTTGGTCAGCAAGTGAGTTCGCCTCGTGCGTTTTGGATAATATCTTGATTTAATTGTGACCTACTTGAAAGCATTCCATCCACTGGGCCGTGCTGAGGAATGTCTTAATAATTTTTTAAAAAAGTGCTCTAATGGGAACATGCCTCCTAATCTGGCAGTCTGACTTTAATGGGATCCCATTCATGGTGATTACAGCAGTAATTCTACATGCAGTGGCTTCTTAAATCTGCGTCGCTTTATGTAGTTCTCTTTGTTCTTCTTCGTTAAGGTCAGAAGACAAAAACAAGATTTGAACATACCACCCCCACTTAAAGTTCAATCAGGAAGCAATCCTGCCTTTCTCATGCTGTATGTGTGTTGGCAGGGACTCTTTGAGGCATGTGAACTCATTTTTAGAAGTATCGAGAGGTCAGTTGGGGAACTATGGCCCCTTTTCCGTTTTGGGAGGTTGAACATTTCCCATTGCACATGTACTGGCAGCTGTACATGAACATGGAGTACATGGAAAACACAAAACATTACGGGTCTTCCCAACAGGCGCTCCCACCCTTTGGCCACTTGTCAAGTTTTTGTATGTTGGGGAGATTGTTCGAGAGCCGACCGCCACTTTCCCATGACAGGAAAGGGAGACGATAGAACTGATTGGCTCTAATGGTCAAAACAGCTGAACCAGGTGGAACTGCAGCCCAGTGCTCTCGTTCCCTTCAGCCTGGACAATAGAACTGACAGCAGCCAAGGACGCACAGTGTCTGAACGTCTGGGAGACTGCCAAGAGAAGGGTAGTATCACAGTGGACAGCTAGCAAAGGTCAAGTGGAGTTGTGTTGGTGTGTTAAGAGCTTTTTTTAAACATTGTTTTCCTTTTTTAAAAAGAGGAAAGCATAAATCTACCAGAGCAACTGCAAAACAGCATCCAGCACGAGTCTGAATGAATTGTCTGAGGTTCAAATTTACACTTAACTTGTTTTCAGTACAGAAAAAAAAGAAACTCTTCATCAAACAGCTTACATTGTATTGACATCAGGTTTCCTCTTAAGCCCCTCGGATCACTGTACAAGTTTTTTTGTTTGTGTTTTTGGTCATTTAATAGCAAGCAAGTTTGTCAGGAAATTGATGCCTTTTGCTTTTGGGGGGATACTCCCACTGGGTTTAAATCTGGGACTCTCCACCATTTGACCTTAGAACTGAAGAAGCTTCTCGGATGAGAGATGAAACGTCTTCAAGCAACTTAAAGAAGTCCAGACGCTTTTCTTTCCAAGCTCCTTAGACTACGATGACCTGGATGACTGAGAACCTTCACAGACACGCCACTGAATTAAACCGGTTCTTTCAATTTATGAATTCATTTTTTAAAATGCAAGTTTTCACTGAAACATGTAGGGCTTCAGCTAGCTGCAACGGTTATTGTAAATATGGTGGAAGCACCATAAACAGGATAATATGTGCCTCGTACCTTCAAAACTAGAAGCAACAAAGGCCTAACGGGGAGTTTCAAATTACAAATGATGGATTTTATTTTGTCTTTGTTGAACATCATAAAAGAAGATCTGGGCTAAAAGAAAAAAAACATCAGATCTCTGTGGGTTTCCTGGACTGTCTGGCACGGACGGTAATGTGAAGAATGCCAGGAAGCAACTCTCCAGAAGTATAATTACATCTTTTGTCCATTTTGATAAATGAGGGTTTAGTGCAACAAAAATAGCCAACAACACAAATGACGCAACACAGTTAGACAGCAATAAATCCTTCAAAACATTCTTTCTTTTATTGTATTAGTGCAGACTGGTGGCACACTGGAGGAGTGCCACGCACTATTGTTGATTGCATTAAGGTGTGCGGACTCGAGACGGGTCAAGTGAGTGGGCAGGAAGGCTAGAAAAAGGCTACATAGATGCTGGTACTTTTTTTTATGCCTTCTCACTTGGCTTTTTTGTAGCACTTTGCCTTATTGATCTTAAAATTGAGCTATCACTGTTTCAGACTTTCAACAGTAACCCAGCGATTCCTCAAACTTGCATCATCTTTGCTGTTATAAACAAAAAAAGCCTGATTGAATTCACCTGAGGAGTTGCTGCTTTTATATCTTCTTCATGTGAATACTATTTAAAGCGGCGCATTCTGTGAGAACATTATTAAAAAAGTGCGTTTTCAGAGTCACAGAAGGCAGAACACATCTGCTATGGATTGACTTACAGGTGCACCGCTTGTTATCTGCACCATTTTTGTTTGGATAACTGCAGGGACTGGAGAGTGGATCTCCACCTCTTTGTTTTTATCTCTCACATCTTTCCCCAAATGAAAATGAGAATCTCATTCTGCAACTCGACCCGGTGGAAGGTGTACGCAGATACAGACACAGTGCAGGCGTAAACATGAACTCAGTGAATGAAGCAGAGATTCCAGCTGACCATCTGAAATAATAGTGTTTCAGCCCACGGCCAAGCAGGACAGAAAGGGAGGTGTTCCACTGAAGAGGAAAGGTCCTGATCTTGCAGCTGCCTACTGCTGACAGAGGTGAACCTTGCAGCAACGCGGAGCAATTAGGAAACTGCTCAGGAAGGAGGAAGATAGTTGGAAGCCCACAGAGAGAGTGGACTGGCAGTGAAGGAAGTAAAGAAAAAGAACCTAAGGAAAAAGGTCAATGTGGCATATACTGTATGTCGTGTTGCTGAAAGTGACTCATGCACTAAACAAACACTGTGACACTGCTTGTGCGTGTATGCTTCACCCAGTGTGCGCTCTCATACACGAGAGACAAAGGTAACTTGTTGACATTGGGGTTGTTTTGTGTTAAGAAAGATTGTCTTGGACTTTAAGAGAATGAACTCACATCCTCTGTATAACATCTGGAAAGCTCCACTTGACTTCTGACGCTGACACCCTTCCTCTGTCTGTCCTTCACTTTTAAACACAGCACTCTGAGACATAAACACCTTTTATGTCCAAGCAAACCCATGGGATCAAAGATACAGTACATGATATGGCCTACAGTATGAGTTCGTACTTGCTAAACGCGCTGACGTATAGGGATGCTAAGGGATGTGGAATCGCACGAAGTACGAGCTGCAATCTGCAAAACGGGGAGCAGATTCAGCTGCTTGTTTGTTTTCCTGTGTGTTTTAATATCTGAAGCAGTGTGAAGATAAGGAGGATTAGACAGATAACAGTTCTAAAAAAAGCAAAAGATCATTTTGTTTTCCTTTAATGTCTTTGCACGACTTCGATGTCTGAATTTAAGAGAAGAAATCAGCAACGAGAAAGAGGAAGTTCCAAGGAAAAGAAAGACAGGTGACCTGACTAAATGCCCCATCACCTCCAAAAGCCTTCTGTTCATTTCCCCCATCACAAGCTGCACATCGAAAATAGAGGGACTGCTCCTTAATGTGCTTTTTTAAATGGCAAAGCATTTGACATTGACTTGTTTCATTCTGGCAGCTTTCTCGCTGCTGCTCCTTGTTGAGTCTGACTGCATTGTTTTCAGGAAACCTGAGGTAAAAACAGAATGAGCAGGCTATCTCTGTTGCACCTGGAGGGCGGGGATGGCCTTGAGGTCGACATCCACCTGCTTTTCAAGGGTAACTCCTGTGAACGGCGCCTCCTTGCTGGCTAAAAACCTTGACTACACGATCCCCTCCCTGTACATCTTCTCCATGGGATTTATACATGTAGCCTACACTGGCTTGTTTCCAGGGCAACCAAACAGCTGAGCAGAAATATGTCCGTTGAGGCCCCTCGGAGCTGTCGGGGAGGCTGGCTGCCATGCAACGAGGCTTTTTTTCCACTGAAACTCGCAAGCTCTGATTTCTTCAACAAGTGTGAGAATGTTATGCAAGCTGTTCTGTCTAGGCGCACAGGCTATCATCTCTCCAGAGACTGCGGCAGAGACGCTTGGATTAAACTCAAAAATCTTTAAAATACCAGATCTTTTCACACAGCATGTCTTTGATTTTAATTCTGAATCTGACAATCATAAGGAGTTCATACTTTGTTAGGTATGCCAGTTCAATCGCTCATTAACATTAATATCTAATCAGCCAATCGCATGGCAGCTCCTCAATGGATTTAGGCACATAGACATGGTCAAGGCGACCAGCTGAAGTTCAAACTTCACATAAGAATGATGAAGAAAAGTGATTTACGTGATTTTCAAAGAGGGATGGTTGTTGGTGACAAGTTGAATAAGTATGAGCATTTCACAAACTGCTGATCTGCTGGATATTCCTGCGCAGCCGACTTTAGAGTTCACAGAGAGAAAAAAGAGAAACTAGTGAGTGACAGCTCTCAGGGCCAGGAACTCAAAATAACCTCTCATTACAATCAGGGTATGCAGAAGAGCATCTGTGAATGCACAACACATTGAACCTTGCAGCAGATGGCCACACTGAGGCTACAGTTTGCACAGCCTCACCAAAATCGCACGACAGAAGGTTGGAAAAATGTTGAGCTAAATTTCCACTGCAACATTTGAATGGCGAGGTCAGAAGCCACATGAAAATATAAATCCATCCTGCCTCGTATCAACAATTCAGGCTTTTGGTGGCACACTTTGCACTCATCTTCTGATGACTGCTTCCAGCAGAATGGACTCCTCCGAAGCTGCTGCTTTCAGGACCTTGTTGAATCGATGTCATGAAGAATTAAGGCATACTACTAGAGAACAGAGAGGCTTAGCTAATCCAATACTGTTGACTAAGTTCAGTAATTTAGTTATGATATATTTTTGATTTTGACAGGTTCAGTTATTCATACTTAGTCTCAGTCTTTCTGAAAGGAAACAGACTGTCTATATTCTCACTGTTTAATCTTTAAATTATATACTTCTTTAAGATGATGCTGTTACACTGCTTTATATTTAGAGGCAGCTCAAAATATAACTTCTGACGGGCCTCTGTACTGTATACGAGGAAACACTATTACACCCTTGAGAACACAACAAATAATCTATGTTTTTCTAGTCATCTCAACAGGAGTTCCTGTCCGAGTTTACCTCAGAATAACAGCCCCATGAGTGATTGTACAGCTGAAAGGAGGAAGGATGGTGGAAATCTTTAAAGCGAGACTATGCAATCCAGTCTCTACACAATGGGTACCCCTGGGAACACTGCAGCTCAGACCTCAAGCTCTATAGAAATGTAATTACCTGCCTACTATTTTGTCTATTTTTGTGATCAAAGACATATAAATGAATGGAAAGCCAACTTTCCTGATGGCCTACTTTAGAAAAAGTCAATAAACAGAAGTGGCTGTATTTTCTGCTCTGAATCCTCCACCAGTTGTCACAGTTTTTGGCTTATCCACTCGAAAGACTACTGTGTGACAGGACATGTGATCTATAATCTGGAGGGGGTGATCCAGAGAGGGGGGAGCGAGGACTAACAAGTGTGGGACCACAATGAGCCAGATGGGAAGAACCATTTCAGGTCCACACGAGGCTTTCTTCACGCTGCGACCTCTGAGAGCACTCAGTGACTTTACAACACGCAGAGCAGTTTATTTTATGGCCACAGCATGAAGAGCTTAAGCGGAACTTCTGTGAGGGAAAACCAACTTCAAACGCCAAAAGAGTACACAATCCAACCGGCAAAAACAAAAGATGTATACACTATACATACAGAGGAAGTCGCTGAATAAAGAAATACGTTTGCAGAAATTAGAAAGCTTAATGAAAACAAAGCAAACATCAAACCAATGCTTCAACATCATCATTGGTATAATTTACCAGCCTGACGATTTGAGCAGCAGACATTCCAGTCTGAAAACTGATTGCTTTCTTCCAGAACAGATATTTGCCCCGTTGTTGCAGACAATACAGCAGGCTCTCCGTCGCACTGCTTACAATAGCAAAAATGTGTGAATCTAAGTGGCTAGAGCAGCGGATAAGTGATGCACGGGGACGCACTGACCTTCTGCTGCAGGTGGCACGGCCGAACGGAGCTGATATTTTAAAGGTCAGGCTATGCGGTTTGTCTGACGAAGATTCAACAGTTTCACTGTTTTTTAATCCAACCATTTAACTTCAGGAAAAAGCAGAGGAGGTTAAAATACGAGACCGACGCTCAGAATTTAACATTTCAGACATTGATTTTATTCCTTTGAGTTTAGCAGAGTTTGTGTATGTTTGCATCTTTATCATCTCTTAAGAGGATTTATTATCACACTGGCTGCGTTTGTGTCAGTTTGCCTTATTACTCCTAGTAAGTACATTCAGTATGTGATGCTAGATTTCATCAGTGACAGAATGCAGGTAGTTTAGACTTTCATAGGAAAGCTTTGCTAAAAGCAAAACAAAACAATAGGTCATCAGGAAAGTTGGCTTGATGGACACATTGCAACGTGCTGTAGGCAACAGGCACTTCCCCACAATGCTGCGGAGAGATAACGGCAGCCTCTGATAGGCGGGAGGAAAACGGAAGCCATTAGTCACAGACTGACCTTTCTCTAAGTGGACTGTAAACAGCTCCTTCTGCACCATAAACGCAAACCTTTCAAGCAAGACTTATTTAACATCCATCCAAAAAGCTCATTTATAAAAACAGCACAGTTGCTTTTTTATTTCACGTGTAACATCTACACACTCTATTCTATTCTATTCTATTCTACTCCGAGGCCTGTGGGTTTACAGCTGTTTGAGTTAAAGTCCATGTGAAACTCACTGGGAAACAGCTTGGCCGCCTTCCCTGCAATGCACAGCTGCACATTAAACAAACATGCACTCTGTGCCGGTCAACTCTTTTGTTTTAGCTGTTTGCCTCATCAGGCACTTTTGATTATGAAAAAGTGAAATGGAGCATGTGACTGTAAGTCTGGATCGAGACACCGGTGTAATGAAATAAGAGTGGGTGGCGGTGGCGGTGAAGATTACAAGTGAGATATTGCAAAACGTCTATTGAGGGTTTTTGCTCTGATTTTAGAATTCGTCATCATTTTGTCTGCTGAGCCAGCAGCGCTTCATTACACTGGAGGAAACAGACATTTTATAATGATATCTGATTAACTCAAATATTGATTTAGAGCCATAAAAATGACAATATTTGTTCTTTGAGGCAAATATAAAGGCGATTTAAGTGACTTTGAACGTGATATGGTTCCTGGTGCCAGACAGGATTGTGCAAAGATCCCAGAAACTGATGATCTGCTGGGATTTTCCCACAAAACCTTCTGTAAGGTTGGCCGGGAATGGTCTGAAAATATCCAGTGAGCAGCAGTTCTCTGGGAGAAAATGCCTCGTTCATGCCAGAGGTCAGAGGAGAGCAGTCAGACTGCTTGGTGGTGATAGGAGGATAACAGTAATTCAAACTGAAACTGAGGCTACAGTTCACATGGGCTCACCAAAATTGAGCAACACAAGATTGAAAAAATGTCGCTTCGTCTGATGAGTCTTGATTTCTGCTGTGACATTCAGATTATAGGGTCAGAATGTGGATCCATCCGGCCTTGTATCAGTAGTTCAAGCTGCTGGAGGATATTTTCTTGGCACACTTTCTGGACTTAGAGCGCTAATATTGACTCTTTTTTTGTATCTACGAGTTTCTGATGGAAACATCTGGATCTTGAGACCTTAAATGCTCCACTATGTACACCACCAAGTGTTGATTTTGTCTGGCTGGTGCTGAGCAGAAAGGACTCAGTTAGATGAAAGTGGTGAGAGTAAACCACGACAGCAACCTACTAGCTTTCTCCATTGGGCGCATGCAAGCTGCAACATCTGCAATTTCTGCAGGAATTCTACTCTTTGACGTTCCACCGTAACTAAATGCAATGTGTAGATCAAACACTGATTAGAGCACATTTAAAATGAGCACCCCCCCCCCCATAAAAAACAAACAAAACAAACAAAAACCAATGAAGGTGTGGAATGAATGAATATGAACAAAGTGCCGTAAGGAATGAGCGAGGAAAAACAAAACAAAACAGGGGAGTGTGATATGTAAAAGGGAAGAGGAAGGGGAGGTTTGTTACTGTTACGTGAGCTAACCTCTCACCTCCTCACCGCTGTGTACTAACAGTGGGAGAAAGGTGAATACAGGCCGGGACATTAAAGCTGCAGGAAACTGCAGAGAATTAGGCGAGGGAAGCGATGAGAAGGAGGACGATGATGAGAGGGAATTTGCTCGAAACTGAAGCTGGTGGGAGAGCGGTTGTGCTCTCGTTCTCCCCTTGGGTGTTCCTGTCAAGGCTCTGGGGAAGCAGACATAATTTACTTAATTGGTTCTCACTGATACATATAAGACTAAGAGGGGATTTTTTTCTCCCCTGTTCTTTGGGGCAAAGGTGGCAAGGACTTCCCTCTGCTGCCTCAGCAGATGAAGTTGTTCCTCTTCAGCGCTCTCGCTTTTTGAAGTTTCGACTGCACAAACATATATTTAGTACGATAAAATTGCTCATTTTCTTCAAAAAGAGTCTTTGATCCCTGCATGAAATTAGGGAAGGATATTAAAGGCATTAATCTGATTTGAAGCTGTGAGAACTGACTTTAAACTACATGAAACATTAAATGCCACGTGGATTTTGGCCAGTCTGAGTAATGTATACACAAATCACATGCTGCACTCTCTCCACCCTCTAAAAACAATACGGGTGACCCCTTACCCCACATTCTCTGGATGACTGAATGCCTGAAATCGCAGACGCACTCCAAATCTAACCTTTGTGTCCAGTAAGAACTTAAAGCAGTGTGTGGTTTATGACACAACGTGCAAGGACAAAAAAGCTGCAGACTCCCAGATCTTGAGTTCACACATGACCATGAGAGGAATTTCTCAAACTAGGTTTTTTTTTTTTTACAAACTCATGATACTTTTTGATACATTTGAAAACCCCAGAGTTATGACCTTTTGTAACGGGCTCCACACCAGAGATATGGTGTTATCTGAGGAACTTTAACATAAACTTTTCCACATGTTTGAAACTGACACAACCAAAGAGCCCGAGACTTCCCGAGACATTTCTCAAGCAGGGACTGGACTAAAAAAAACAAATAAAACACAACAGTGAACATTTTTTATAATGTCTGCTGTAAAAAAAAAATAAAAAATTACATTTTGAAATGCATTGGACTCGAGTATAGACAGCATAAATAGATAGACATAGCTATTATGACGTGCCTTATTGGTTAGGTATTGTATTACCCTTATCAAACCTGGAGCTGAGCTGTTTCGCCATCTTGGTATTTTTATTCTAGATGTGATGAAAATAATAATTATGAAAATTCCATTTTTTCAGTGTGACCTGAAACTAGCCCCACAATGCATTAGCAAACTGTTTGAGGTCACACGTCAAAGCTTTTTAGCAACCAGGTTAGTCGCCCCATGCCGGCCATTATAAACAGTTTAAAAGTTTAAGACACTTTTGTGTCAGCTTCACTGGGCTGGGACTCGTGCTTTAAAGTTTGAGACTTCAAATGTTGTTGTTTTATATGATCTGTTTGGTTTGCCTTTTTGCTTTCATGTCTATTGAACTGTCTTTAGTTCCCATTTCTATTCGTGTGAGAGTTAAGTTGTTTCTCGTGGTTTGATTGATTTTTATTCAGGATCTTCATGGTTTCCTAGTTCCAGGTGTTTTGCAAGTATTTCCTTATATTCTGAGCTCTTTGTTCCCTTTAGGTTTCTAGTCTTGGTTATAGTTTATCTGTGACCTTTTGTGCCTTTTGCTCTCCCTTCTGTGTCACGTCCCGGTCTCTGTGTTAGATGTTTCTCTGTTTGGCTGCTTCCTGTTTTATTTTGAGTCCCTTTTGCTTGGCCTTTATTTTTGCTTCCTGTGGCTTCTGTCACCTTGATTATGCTCAGGTGTGTCTTTCTCTCCAGGTGTTTCCTATCTCCCCGACTGCCTTGTGTGTATCTATAACCTTAATCTTCCCTTTGTCAGTGTCTCTTAATCCTTCCTGTTATCCTGCTTGGTGTGCTCCTTGTCTGTTTTTAGATTCTGCTGACTGCTCCATATGTTTCCCGGTTCATCTCTTGGATTCTAATTGCTTTCTTTGTGGATTCTTTGCACCTTATAAACTTTGGTTTTGTACCTAAATACAAAATGAGTCTTCTGTTTACCCATTTTGCAACAGTGCTCCATGATGACAGTGGCCTCCCTCAATAAAATATCCTCACATGTTCCCTCACATCAAAAAACTGCTCTAGAACACAACAAAGAGCCCGAGGCACTGACCCTGTCTGCAAACTGTTAATCTGAATATGAGGAAACACGTGGTGGATTCCCTGGAACAAACCCAGTCTGTGAAGTGTGATGCCCTGCAATCCACTGAACCCAAAAACCACAATCTATGATTTTAGCAACACAAGAGACCAAAAATAGCAGACAGGTGCTTTTAATGCTGTGGATGATTAGTGTAGAAATCAATTATCAGTCAAATTCCCCTGTATTTCAATGATAGAATTGCCATATTGATAAGTTTATTAACAGCTGAGTTTTACTGACTAAAGTGCACACGTTTACGGTTCAGTGCTGATTCTCTGATGCTTTCAGTGTTCTGTGTTTAACTCTTCCTAATTGATAAAGACCAGCTGTTTTTGCTAAGCTAAACCCTGTAATTGCCTGGTGACGCTGTATTCTGAGTATGTCAGAGTGTTATCAGTGTTAAATTTAATTAGAACTATGCCAAGTTCTTATCTGCTATCCTCCTTTGTGGATTGTAAATATCCCACAGAGAGACGCCGGGGCGGGTGCCGGTTTTCATCCATCAAAGCCACTCAAAGAGAAGAAACATGTTTATATTTAAGAACTCAAATATGCCAGAAATGAGACTGAATCTTTGACCACTGAAGACCAAATACACAAAGAATTCAGCTCATATCGCGCACTTCAGAGCAGTTAAGGTTATTTGGTGACCTTGTTCCCTTTAAGTGTGTCTGGAAGAACTGTCCACATCCTTTATAGACACAGCAAGCTCTCTCAGCTATGAACACTCTGTGTTGTGCACAGATACTTTCAGTGGCTCAGACAACAAAAGGAATGATCAAAATGAAGGGGCCTGTCTTCCATGTAGGGCGGTGAGTGTGCACACCAGCAAAAGCTAAACAATGAGAGTGCAAAAGGAAGAAATATTTTCCTTGTGAAATACCCAATTAAGAAGCTGCCTCAGATAAAAGGAGAGAGGCTGCTCTAAGTGCCATTAGTGTTCCTCTACAGCAAAGTCGACTTTACAAGGAGAACATGTGTCTTCACACACACTCGAGGAGTCCAAGTGCCTCCCTTATCTCACCTTGACAATATAGGGGTCCAATAAGGGCACAGGCAGATTCAGCGGTTTTAAAATGGGCGCTCACTGTGATCTAATTCTCTCCAAATCCGAGCAATGGTGACATCCCAGCAGGATGAGCATCATAGGCAGTACCGTGAAAAAGTCTTGAGCCACTCTTCGTTTCTTTATAAATTTCTTACAAGGAGTCGAACTCTTGTTGAACAAAACTTCTCCAGGCTTTGTGAAGTTCTTTTAATTTTTTTTATTCAGACAGTGTCATTGTGTGCTGTGTGGCAGGCAGGATGCAGGACTCAAACATGGGAATTTTAACTGAAAGCGGCAGTTTTATTGGTGAAAAACAGTACAAAACAAAACTAGAAACCAAAAACTCAAACTAAAGCACGAGAAAATAAACCAGGAACTGGGAACTATAATTACTTGGAACACAGAGGGAGGAAACACAGCAGACCGAGGGTACGACATGACAACTGACAGAGAGAAACACAGATTTAAATACAGAGGCAGGACAACAAGAGGATGGGGAACAGGTGACAACGCAGCTGGGACACATCAGACCTAACAAGACAAGAGAAGCTAAACCAGACACACACCACACAGGACAGGGACTATCAAAATAAAACAGGAAATACACGACATGCACAGAGGCATGACCTTGACACTGAACAGAGGGAATAAGGAGCACAGGGACAGGAGTAACAAACTGCGACATGAGACACGACTGGAGAACAAAAAAATAAACATGAAGACAGAACTAAACCTACGCTAAATGTGAGGGGCCCAGGAACAAAACCCAAGAACTAGAAATCACAAAGCAAAGAAGAACTAGAGCTAGAAATACCGAATCAAGAACTGGACTGAAAATCAGTATGTGTAGAGGAGGTTTGGAGAGAGGTTCAACAGTGTCAGCAGCTATCTGTAAAACATGGTGGAGGCTGTGTCATGGCTTCCAGCTGCTTTTCAGTCAGTGGTGTGTGGCATCTTCTTAAAATTGATGGAATTATCAACACAGAAAATACCATCAGACTTTGATCCATGCACTCAGAGTCTGATTGGCAATAGCTTCAAACAAAATGCCAATGCAGTAAGTAAGCATACCTGGACAGAAAATCACAATATGTAACGTTATCGGTTGTGGATCGGCCTCCCCAGAGCCCGGACTTCAACATGATTGAAGTGGGAGATCATGTTGACAGAGATCAAGAAAAAAGTCAGCCAACATCCAAAGAAGACAGTTAAATGTCCTTCAAGAAGCCTGGAAAACTATTCCTGAAGACTACTTAGAGAAATTACAAGAAAGCTTGTCGAAGAGAGTTCAGGCTGTGTTGAAGAATAAAGGTGGTCACACCAAATATCGACTTTTAAGCTCGTTAGAATCCTACAAACTCTGTTTCTGCCTTATGTACCATATTTCCATGTGTGCTCACATAGTACACAGTAACTCACTGCACTGAAGTCCTATTTTCCAAGCAAAAAACCCCAGAATAAGTGATGACTCAAAACCTTTGCACAGTACCGTAATATTTGGTGTTATTGCCAATATATAAGATTGCAGTAGCAGAAACACACAATCCAATGAAGCTTTTATTTGTGGTTTCTTTGAAGATTTTTTTTTTAAAAAAACAAACAGGCTGTGTAATAATTTTAGTTACTCTTCATGTTTCTAAAGTTTTGACAGTCCTCAGATGTCGTGGACGACATTATAGCACATCCACAAATGGAAACTTATAAATAAATTTTACACAATAAAATTACAGATTCTTCCTTATCTGGGTGATACATAGCCCACCACTAACCAGATCACCAAACCTCTCTTGCTCATTCATTTCTTTTCTAGCACACACACTCGCTCAGACACACCTCCACAGCAGTAATCCCACCAGGTTGTTGGGTTTCTATGGGGGTCAGCGTTTGCCAGACACTGCTTTTATTTGGACCTGATTACTTTTGGGCACAGTCATCGTATGGTTTCTGTCGACTGGGATAACGCTCATTGGGGGCGGATTGGCATTCGCCTCACTGGCTCCATTCACTAGGCCCGGCACAATCATGTGGATCTGGCAGACCTAACACCTAACCCAAAGAGTCGGGCCAGCCCAGTCAGCAAATACAATGCCCTCACTTCCCCGGTAATCAGAGAGGAGGGGGAGTAAAACGATAGCCAGCGAAGACACACAAAAAAAGAGACTGATGTGAGTGAGTAAGTTAAACATTTAGGAGGGGAGAGAGGCGTGAGCAACATCTGTAAAGTGGGGTTAAAAAGAAAGAGAGGGAAAGAGTTTGTGAGAGCGAAAGCAGCACAGCTTTCCATCAGCTGACTAGCCAGTTTTAGACTTTTTGACCCCAGTGACCTCAGCGGCAGACCACTTTGCAGAAATCACTCAGTTAAGATGTTTGTGAGCTCTTAATGTGGTAGGAGGTGGGAATGTACATGGTCAAAAAAGTTCTGTGAGGAATCATTTTATTTTGAAAAGCCCAGAAAATGCACCTGAATTAAAGCAGACAACCTAAAAACTGCAATAAGCCTAACTGTAATAGACATCATACAGTCACTGTTCATAAAAGTGTACAAATACAGAGTAGGTAATGCTGTTGTTTGCATTTAGTATTGTTGAATGTGCATAAACAGACCTCTGCTGCTCTCTTGTGGTGCAGTCTTAGAGTAATGTTGCACGTGCTATACATATACTGTAGACATCAAGTATAACATTATGACTATGTGTCTAATATTGCATTGGCCCCCCTTTTGCTGCCAAAACAGCCCGACTCATCAAGGCGTAGACTCCACTCGAGCCCTGAAGGTGCGCTGTGGTGTTTCGCACCAGGTTGTTAACATTTCATGAAGTCCTTTAAGTTGCAAGGTGGCCTTGTGTGTCTGGCATATCCTACAGATGCTCACTTGGAATAATATCTGGGGGCTTTGGAGGCAATGTGAACACCTCAAACTTGTTGCTGTGTTCCTCAAACTATTCCTGAACCACTTTTGCTTTGTGGCAGGGAAGATTATCCTGCTGAAAGAGGCCACAGCCATCAGGGAATACAGTTTCCATGAAGGATGTAACAGAGTATTGTAACAAACACTGTGAAGGTTGCAGACCCGTGCTCTAGACGGATGCTGTGGATTTCCTGCCCTTCTCAAAAGAAGCTAAGATGTGAGGAAGAGATGCCAGTAGTGGAAGCAAGTAGACACAGCACACTAACACAAATCACACTACAACTGGAAACTAGCGGTAAACATTTAAAACTTGTGCTGTGAACTTGTGGAAAATTAACAGCTCAATAAAGGGCATAATTTTAAAAATCAAAAGCAGTAAATGTTTGCTATGGCTGCCAAAGGTGGAAGAAATGTACTTTTAAAAGTATGACAAGTATCCACAGGAACCTGAATAAAATAACAACAAACAAAAAAACCCCAGAATGATCCTTTAAATGGCTCATACCATTAATGACAGCAGGGGGATAGAGTTTCTTGCCATTGTGATTACATGGTGTTTATTTATGATAAATGAAGCACTGATAGAGTAGATAGTATTGTTTTAAAGACACACAAGTCTTTAATTTGAGCTTCATAAATATTATAAAACGACACAGACTCAGGGCGCGGCGTATAGCAGTGAGTGGTCCCGGAAGTCCCCGTATTTACAAACACATTTAGCCGGCGCTTCCTTGCACCAGCCGGGAGCTAATGAACGGGGCACCGGGAGGATTACCTGAGGGCTAAACGCGTTTTAAACTGTTTTCCTGCCAAATTCAGGCAAGCCTGTGAGGACGCTGAGGTATATTTGCGGCTATGACGGACGAAAAAAGCAGCAGCGGTCCTGAAAGTGACGCACAGCAGCCTCGGAGCACCGCTACAGCGGAATACTGCGCAAACTTGCAGCAGTGGATGTGGCAGTATTACTGGGGGTACGCCAGCTGGCAGAGCTGGGTGGCTCTGTCAGCTTTCCCCTTCCCTCCGCCGGGGATAAGCGCTCAGACGCCGCCGGGTACACCCGTCAGTGGGCAGCAAGCATTTGACACAAGGAGCTGGTACAGCTACTATCCTGTCACATCCCCCGCAGCTTCCTTTCCTCACCTGGCTGCCGGGACCGAGCTGGGCTCAGCCACCAACCCGCTCCCGGGTGCCGATGCTCGTCCTGGCCAGCAGCAGAACGGGAACCCGCCTCAGGCAGGTAGGGCTCAGGTTTGGCAGCGCGAGTCGGTTACTAAGTGCTAATTACAACACATGCTGCCCAGTCTACATGAATACTTTTACATTACTTCAGTATTAAACATATTTAAACAACTCACAAATGTAAGTTTCTCTTTAAACGTTTTTAAATTACCCTCATAAAAACTGCACAAGAGGTGCACATACTAAATATATATTACTGTTTATGAATTGAAAGCATTATGATTAGTAAAAGTTTAATAAGAATTTATGGAAGTAATCAAAATGTAATCTTTAAAGCAGGATAATCATCCGGGCTGATTATTGTTGCTTATTTGTTGTAATCTGATTAATGTCTGTGAAGGTTCTCAGTCATCCAGGTCATCGTAGTCAAAGGAGCTTGCAAAGAAAAGCGTCTGGACTTCTTTAAGTTACTTGAAGACGTTTCACCTCTCATCCGAGAAGCTTCTTCAGTTCTGAGGTCAAATGGTGGAGAGTCCCAGATATAAACCTAGTGGGAGTAACCCCCCACAGAGGGACAAAAGGACCCCCTGATGATCCTCTAATCGCCTGAGCCAAGGTGTGAAACTGGGTGTGGGTCCCAATCAGCCAGAGTTTCGGGTGCGTTCATTGTGAAACCTGGCCCCACCTTATCATGCGAATTCCTGAGATCAGATGGCCCAGGGTGTGAGTGGGCGTTAAGGCGTCTGGGAAGGGATCTCAAAACTGGATTATAGATGGCAGAGAGTTGGTGTCGTAAACCCCCGTCTCTGTTCAAAGATGGTCGCTCACAGTGGACATAGATGGCTTCTTTCACTCCTCTTTCAAACCATCTGTCCTCTCTGTCCAAAATGTGAACATTGGCATCCTCGAAAGAGTGTCCTTTATCCTTAAGATGCAGATGGACTGCTGAGTCTTGTCCTGTGGAGGTGGCTCTTCTGTGTTGTGCCATGCGCTTGTGAAGTGGCTGTTTGGTCTCTCCAATGTAGAGGTCTGGGCATTCCTCGCTGCACTGTACAGCATACACCACATTGTTAAGTCTGTGTTTTGGCGTTTTGTCTTTCGGGTGAACCAGTTTTTGTCTGAGCGTGTTGCTGGGTCTGAAATGCACCAGGATGTCATGCTTGGAGAAAACTCTCCTGAGTTTTTCTGATACACCGGCTACATAGGGGATGACAATGTTGTTGCGTCTGTCTTTCTTATCCTCCCTCGCTGGTGTCTGATCTTCTTTTCTGTGCCTCTTTGCTGACTTTAAGAACGCCCATCTGATTAATAACAATTGAATGTAAGACCCAGCTCTGTGTTAAAGCTAGGTCATGAGTCTGACCAGGCTTAAGTAAATGACCTAGAGGAAACGAGCTTATATGCTTAAGAGTCTTTCAAGGTTTTTCCTCGTCCTCTGTTTTCTCTTGTGACTGTCAGCAGTGTCTGTTCACTGATTATATGTGAATGATTATGAGGTTATGAACCTTTGAGTTGCACCACGGTAATGAAAACTGCTGTTCTGTTGTCTTCTCATCTGCCATGCAGGACAAGAGTACACCATCCCCTCTCCTCTCCAGAGGTTCCTCGCAGAGACTGTGGACTTCTTCATCCTGTTTTGTGTGAAAGCCACCATCGTGTTATGGATCATGTATCTGAGTGGTATGAAGTGAGTAAAAAACACCAGGATAAACGGGCAAAGACTCAACTTTAAATGAGGCCTCTCAATCTGCTTGAATTCCAAGTTATGCCGCTTTGCACAGACAAACTGTCTCTCTTCTTTAAAGGGACATTGCCAAATTTATCACCCACTTCATTGTGGAGGAGATAGATGAGAACACGTCCCTGGAGGACCTGCAGAAGATGATGGCTGTTGCTCTGGTCTACAGGGTACTGGTGTGTGTCTACGAGGTGAGTCGCATTTCTCATCGCCTTGATAAATGCTCAGTTAGGTGATGTGCAGAATTATATTAATATTGAAAATTTGCATGCTAGCGTGTGTTTATCTTCACCCAAACTAAGCTTTCTGTTTTATAACATTTAATAACATTTTAGAGTGGATTAATCCTTGGCTTCAGCGTTTGCTCTACTTTATAAATGTCCTCTTAATGTCATAGTGTACAAGGTTTTCCTTGTGCAACTGCGAATTAAAGCAGAACACCTGTTAGAGTATAAATAACATTTCGCACTGTTCTCATTTACACCCAGTAGCAGCAGCACGTTCTCTCGTTTAATGAGAACAGGCAGCGTCAGAGTTCTTTGCGGCGCCCACAGAGAACAGTGATGCAACGTTGCATTCATAGTTGCCTGCGATTAAGTCACTTATCCCGTCTCTTGTTAGAATTACGATATTGTCTTGTTTTCCCAGGTGGGAGCCAGCTCTGGGATATTCATGCACCTCTGCTCAGACTCACACCATATGGCATGTTTCCTTCTCTGCCTCTGAGCTTGTTTGTGCTATACTGAAAACAAATTTCTTGTCCTGTTACTGTTTTGGGCCGGGATTAGTTATGCAACAAATAAAAGCTTGAGTAATTTATTTTCATGGCCATGTGTATTGCACTGCGAAATATTGGGCAATAAAAACTTGAGCCTAGCATTAGTTCATTTAACGCTTCACGCATTAAAATAGGCACATTTTCTGAAAAGTGCAAGCTTATCTAAATATTCCCCTTCAACTGGTCTCTGACTATGGTTGTTGTGCATGGGGCTGATCAAAAGCTGGAATTATACTCTTGATTAATTCACTAATTGTTACTATATACTGTTATTTTTGTTTGTGCATCTGCTGGCTGCTTTGCAACCCATCTGACACCAACTGTGACTTAATCAATATTATCTATCACCACTGATGCCTGCTCTGTTCTGTGGGCCTTGCTGCTGTTCTTCCAGCCTCCACCTTTTCATGTATGCACACTGAGGGCGAGGGTAGTTCCCAGAACAGCGCAGCTAAATATACGTTGCAAGAGATGGAAATGAAAGTCTTTCGTAATTCTCCTACCGAACGACATTCGGTGACAAGCTGTGTGATGTTTGTTGTTCTCGTCCAATTAGATCATCTGTATTTGGGGCGCTGGTGGAGCTACGCCAGGAAAGTTCCTGCTCGGCTTGCGGGTGGTGACGTGCGATACGTCCACCCTTATACGACCCAACTGTGTTCTTGTGGTCCCAGCATCTAACGTGTCCTTCTCAGCGTGAGTCTTCACACTTTTTATGTTGTTTTTTTTTTTTCCTGTTGAGTTATTTTTATATTTATTAAAAAGTTTTAAAAAAGTATATTATTTGTTGTTTCCAGTTCTTTTAGAGCATCTGTGTGGGATTCAGTAAGTCCCTGTTTGAGCTCATATTTTGCCTCGTCTCTCTCGATTTTCACAGCTCTACTGTGCGGGCGTTGAACAAGAACTTCTCCATTGCCTTCCTCTTCCCTGTCTTTATCACCCTCCTCTTCTTCCAGCACAACAGGACTGTGTACGACATTGTGGCGGGGACCATAGTTGTTCAGCGCAGAGGAGGCAGATAGCAGTATTAGACTTCTGTTTAAAGAGTATCTAGAAAATTTTATCGAACTCAGATTTACTAACACAGAGGAGAGTGACTTTGCTGGGAAAAACTTGGAACGCTCTATAAAATGAAACGTATACAGACGTAGACCTGGTACAGTGGGATGAGAAACATCTCCTGCTGTAAGGGATTTAAAGGTGCAATATGTAAGATGTTTAATTAAAAACATTTAAAAATTAAGTGGAATCGTCAGCACAATGTGATGAAATCCTTCAAAGTTTCTGAAGTTATGTCAGATTCTACATGTTATGTTGTAGAGATGAAATTATAAATGCAGTGATGGACGGGGTTGGACAAAAGCGCTGGACTGTTTCGGTTTCAGCCTACAACTGACCTTACAGTGTGTCCTGTGCGCGTTAATGGCAGTAGGTGACACAGACAGCTGGAGGCTTGGATCCTACAACATGATGTTAGCTAGCTTTATAATATATCAATGCTGCAACAGCATCTGTGATAGCAAACACAAACAGTTGTTGATCTGCTGTTAAAATAAATAACAATAAAAAGTCCAGTGCAAACAAAAATATATATATTTATAAGTTAAATCTTCACATATCAGCATTTTGGTGTTTGCATGATTATCAGTCGTGCAATCCAGCACAGTTAGACACTGCATTAGTCTTTTTCCCTGGCTCAGTTGGTCTTTACCTGCCAACAGGCTCATCAGTACTGCACGAACACTACTGCTGTTACTGTGTCCCAAAGCTAGAAGGTCTAAAGCTGAGATTGGTGGAGAGGGAAAGCCAGGGAGAAGTCCTGATTGGACACTGGCTGTCTGTGTATTTTAGGCAGCCCGGCCGACCTATCATTTGGATTTCTAAAGCCGATACCTCGTGTGTGTCTCCATGTGAAACAGAGCACAGGAAAGCAGAAAAGTAAGTGGAAACAAGTAGACGTGAGTTGGCTAAACAACATCAGTGTTGTTTTTTTTCAGTGCAAGAGCAATATTCTGAAGTGAGGTGCTCTAACACGTACTTTCATAAAAGAGCGACACGTTCAGGAAACTTTAAAGGAGCAGTTAAAAAAACACATTTTGTTGGTGTGCTTTGCTTTTTATTTAAGAGCAATTTTGTTCCGTTTTATCTTTTAAAATTAAATGACAGAACATGACTGTTTTTGTCAGCCTCTGCAGAAAAATTTTATATTCAAATTAACAAACTTTGCAAGTAAAAAGGTTTGAGTCATCCGTCACTCTTTTTCTATGCACAACTGGTATATGCAAAGCAAGATAGCATACGAGGCTCCTGAATGACCTACTGTCCCCAAAATAAAACTGGAGGAAAAGTCCATCTGCAGTCCTGAGTCAGGCTGAGAAACAGAACACTTTTTACAAATTGCACCTTTAATTCTCACCACTGTATCGCTCTAAATAAGCTCAGAGGACAAAACTAAAGTATTGTGAGGTTTTTGCTCATCGCAGCGTGTGTAAAGTTGGAAAGCTTGTTGTCATGGAATAATCCCGCAGCTCATGTGAATTTTAATAAGTGCGCTACTGTATGACACAATCTACTGTTTCCTTTTTTTTTTTTTTTTTTTTTTTTTTTGGTGACCCTGAAAGGATTTAATAACTTTTACCTTTTGTGATTATGTAGTTGCAGTATGCAAGATTTTTGTACCACTAAAGTGCATGTCCACTATTGTGTGATTGTTTCATTTTTCTACAAACTGAAGCTAACTGTTCTTTAATACTTTGTAAGAAAAAGTTTTAAATAATTTAATGTATTGGCAACTTGCAAACACATTGTTATTAGAGTACGACACTTTGCAGCCTCTTTCTTTCTTTAAGCTAACAATGATCAGTCAAATGTCTAACATGCTGATAGTTTCTTTGTGATTTATTAATGCTGAAAAAGAACATTTAAGAGTTGTTTTTATGTGCCCACGGACCATTTAATGAAGTATTTTTTTCTGATGTGGTGACATAAATTTGTCCAATTTCTCTGGGGGGCGGTACGGAGTGCAAATAGATTTCTAAATTCTCTGCTCATGTTTTCTCTCTTCAGTCTTGTAGCTTTTGTGACTCAGGGCAGCTTTTATTTTGAAAGGACCCGTGTTCGTATGACCGCTGTTACTCTTCAATTGTAAAGACTTGTTTTGTTAGATTACCTGTTGGACTGTTTTCTAACACAGACATCTAATCAGCCAATCACAGGGCAGCAATTCAGACAAGTAGACATAGTTAAGACGACCTGCTAGAACACAGGTGTCAAACTCCAGGCCTCGAGGGCCGGTGTCCTGCAGGTTTTAGATGTGTCCTTGATCCAACACAGCTGATTCAAATGGTTAAATGACCTCCTCAACATGTCTTGAATTTCTCCAGAGGCCTGGGAATGAACTCATCATGTGATTCAGGTGTGTTGACCCAGGGGGAGATCTAAAATCTGCAGGACACCGGCCCTCGAGGCCTGGAGTTCGACACCCCTGTGCTAGAAGTTCAAATCAATCTTGAGAACAGGGCATAAATAATGTAATCTAAGTGATTTTAAGGGTGGTATTTCAGAAACTGCTGATCACCTGGGATTTCCCCTCGCAACCAGAAACTTAACAGAAGTTTCTGTTTTTTATAATAAAAATACATTAAAGCATCTATTCTTTAAAATATGAATAGTAGCCATAATGAAAGTTTACATTTGCTATTAACACCGGAGATTACGCTCCCCACAGTAAAAATGACTTCTCAGCCTTCAGAGGAAAAACAAGTTTAAACACTGATGAAACTGGTTACAATTCATCGAATGGAAAAAGACATTTCAGATTTTACACAGTTATTACGTCATATTTGATGTTATTTAGGCTGTGGAAAGAGGAAGGGTTGAAGATGTACTGCGGTAATAAAATAACAGCAGAAAAGTTTACTTTTTACTACGGAGTCTGATACATTTGTTCCAGTCATAAAAGCAACTAACAAAAGGGCCCTTAATAGACCGAAGGGTAAAAGAAAGAAAAGACAACAACACTGACAGATAATCTTCAGAATACATTTATGAATCAGTTTCACTTGGGTGTGCACGTCATGACAATGTTTGCACTTTACCACAAAAGGCACTTTGAATTAAAGTAAAGTATAGTTCCAGTCGGAACAACAGCAACAGTCCTTCCAACAAAGCATTCAGTCAGGTTGTTTCCCATCACATGTCTGCACACTATTAGTTCCTGTTTTCATAGAGCTGTTAATACTGACGTCTTTACTTTGAGAACTGACATCCTTTAACTGCTGCACACTTGGGACCAGGCCACATGAGGGCAGCAGAGAATGACACAGGCTGAGGCGCAGATGCTAGAAATACGAACCATCTTGCTTATTGTGCCTAACATCCTGTTGTATCATCTTTGTAAACGCAGCAGCGCTTCTATTGTGCTTTTCTACTCTGAGCACTCAGATTGCTTTCTACTGTGAGGCCCATTCACCCATTCATACAAGCACTTTATCCTCTGACATTCATACACATACAGTGAACAAACCATCAATATTCCCATCAGTAGATGACCCGCTCTACCTCCTGAGCCACAGCCACTCCCTCAATTCCTGTCCTGTAGGCCACAGGTGTGTGTCAGACATGAACCCTGAACAGGTAGGAGTCTTACATTCATGACAGACAAGAGAAATCAAAAGGCTTTTGCATAGGACAGTGAAACATTTCCCTTTGATTTAAAAAAAATAAAGTTAATTATATAAAGACAGGCTGAATTATGTCGCGTGGGGATACTTTGTTTGCGTATATGGTTTTATGTATTCAGTACAGGGGACGTTATGGTCTACGTTTAGAAAAAAAGAAGTGAAGAAGTGTAACTTTGCAGCCCCATTAAACAAGTGGGAAGAGGACAGTGATTCTTTAAGCCTTTAAACCTGCAGTAGGTGATGCCCATGGACACTTGGGGGCAGCAGAAACCAGCTGTGAACACAATCGACCACCTTTTAAGTAGATGAACTTGTAAGAAAACATTTGCTGATTTACACCTCCAGCGCCATTAGCATTAATTCTGAGTCGTGTTTAATTTGGGGGATGACTGTCTGTCTGTCTCTGTTGGCTCTGTATTTAACTTTTCCAGGGTGCGCTGTACTTCATGACCTGTCACAGCTGGGATAGGCCCCAGATAAGTAATTAAGAAAATGGATTGGTTAGTATAATCCACTACAGGTGGTGTTACTGTGCATAGCACTGCTCTTTTGTAATACTACAGTGACTTGGAATTAAGACTCATTAACCATAACGGTACAGCACTGGTTCCAGTTGAATCAAACATTCCAGTCAGTCATAACTGAACAAAACGTTTGGATGATACTTACTGTGCAAAACTCTTGATCCACCTGTCATTTCTTTATTTTGTTTCCAAAGAGCCAGACAAGTGGTCTTGAGTGGCTTTCTGAAGGTCTTCAGTTATTTATCTGTTGTTCACTCATTTTTAGTGCAGTCTTTGTGCCTGACCAAAGACTGGGCCACTTATTACTGACCTAACAAATAACTTTGCAAGGAACCAATTTAACAGATTTTTAGCAAAACATCATTTGCTCCCATTTCTTTAGTTGAATCTACCAAAGATTGTGAATTTAACACAGTTTGACAGACATAAAACAGTATTTTTGCAACAACAAGGTAATTCCCAAAGAGCTACTATCTAAAGTCTTATATCTCACATTACAAAATATGAGGAAACTGGACAAAGAAGTATGTCTAAAAAGCTATCTACAGCAGATGAATGAAATCTGAAAGTCATATCCTTAAGAAATAGGAAGGAATCCAACAAAGACACAGGACCTGAGAGATGCATCTGGCTCTCCAGGTGATCCATCTACTGTTCACTGAAGCCTCATCAGATATGTGTCAGTGGAAGGGAGGCTGACTGGAAGCCATTCTTAAGGAAGCGACGCAGAGAGAAAAGGCTGAGGTATGCCAAATACCAAATAAGTACCAATACTTGTGGAACGATGAATCCAAGCTTGCAAACTTTGGTTCAAATCATCGGACAGAGAGATACAACAGCAAGAATCTAAAGCCATCTGTAAAACACAGTGGAGACTCTGTCGTGGTTTGAGACTGCTTTTCCATCGCTGATATCGGGAATCTTGTCAAAATGAACATAGATAAGTACCATCAGATTTTGATCCACAGGTAACAGATTCCTTTTTCAGCATGACAATGATCCCAAACACACTTTCAATACATTAAAAGCATACCTGGACAGAAAAACACACAGTGGATTGGCCTCCCCAGAGCCTCAACATTACTGAAGCAGTGTGGGATCATCTTGACAGAGAAATGAACAAAAGGCAGCCAACATCCAGAGAAGAACATTGCATGTTCTTCAAGGAGCCTGGTGAAACATTCCTGAAGACTACTTAAAGAAATTAAAGGAAAACTTGGATAAAAGAGTTCAGGCTTTGTTGAAGAATAAAGATGGTCATACCAAATATTGACTTTCAAGCTTGGTTTTTGACTTATGTGCTCTATTTCCATTTATGGTTACACATATTTCAATAAATCCCCGAACCTGTTTCCCATTTTCCAAGCAAATATAAAGAAACGAGGGGTTTTTGCACAGTACTGTGTGAAGAAATCTACAGCAGGTATAGCTCCCACTGGCACCTCTCACACATAAAGACTCAAGATACCTGCCTGTCCTTTAGAAAACATGATCAAGTTGTTATTCAGAAACAGCTTATTTAGTTATCATAGGCTCATAAATAACTTCAGCTACAGCTACTTTTTTCCTAGTGCCAAATTGTTGAATTTTTATGAGCCGTTTTCAAGCAGAGATTAGCTGGAGGCATATTTTGTCTCATGGTCCCATTGGGAAGACACAACGCTCGCTCGGCTCTCCTCAGAATGGTAGTTTTTAAATAGCAACCATTAATCCTAATGAATTAGTAATCATCACCAATCTCTTGCCAACTTTCTCACTCCAACATGCTCACAAATGACACTAATGAGAAATCACAGCCACCATTCACGACTTTTTACTAACTCTAGTCTTTTAATTTCATTGTCTTTATTGCCAAAGCAGATGTGGCTTACCCTCCTGTTTTCATCTGTATATTTCTTTCATAGCTTTATTTTTAAAAATTCTTAGCAAAATCTGGCCTTCGGGGACAACTAGATCAACTTGTAGGTTGCTCTGATGCCCACGTGTGTGGCCTGGAGCTCCAACAGGGGTAGAACATATGTAAATGCATCATCTGAATTATAAATGTATAGCACCCTCCATAAATTTTGAGCTAGTAGAACTTAGATATGAGTTTAAAAAGAGGATTAAAGTCCTTAAATGGCTTTGAGGCAACGGGAAAATTAGCTTTCTGCTGTATAATCTCTGTGCATGGGAAAACTATCCAAACATTTTGTCAGCTATTGTGCATGATTTTAAGAGTTCATCACAGTTCGTCCTTCAGTAGCAAGTTTTTGTGCAGAGAGTCATGAGTTGTTCTCTGTGCCAGGGAACTGAGAGAGGCTTAGCAATAATTACGCCTCGAGTGGCTCTAATACAAATTTCACAGGGAGACAGAGTGGGGAAAGAAAAACAACAGAAAGTGTGAGACACAGAAAGGGATTAAGAGAAAGACAAAAGCCCAAGAGGAAGGAACGGATTGGAAAAGAGAGTTCAAAATGAGAAAAGAGGGAGAGTGCAAAATGAGAAGAGACGACGAAGAGAAAGGGAGGAAGAGAGCGAAAATGAGAAGGAGTGAGTGTGAGAGACTGAGGGACACCATGCTTGAAAATTCTCTCTGATCTCTGAGCTGTGGGACCAGAGGCAATGGAATACCCCGCAGAACTCTATTAAAATTCACCCAGCCTCACTTAAGCGTTCAGTTATTATACAAGAGATGCCCTGCAAAGCTCAGCTTTCTCTGTTTGTGCTCTGTCGCACGCACACACACAAACATAGTGCATGAATGCACATGAAAAAGACAAACAGCCATGGCCATACACACACACACAGACACACACACCCACACAACACAAACCAGCACTTTGTCCTCACTGGTACACATACTAGTGACGGTGCCTTTGAACTGTACTTCATACAGTATACACACATACTTCCTGCCTTTATATGCAGTCTCTTATTGTAATTGTGAAATTTGTACAAACTTTAAGGAGTCATCATCTAAAACACAAAACACTAAATCGAATCGAGCTGGAAAGACTGATGTTTCTCCAGTGGTTATTTGGGCTGGCTCCAAAAGTGGTATAATCCCATAGAAAGTGGATGCAGCCACTAGATTTTAAAGCATCAGCAGTAGCATTTATTTATTTATATTTTGTCACACTTTGTTTTGGGGGCTGGAAGTCATGGATGACAGGAGTGGAGTGCTAAGCTTCCTTAGCAAGCTGCAGCCTGTTCAGGTGCAATGCACAGACATAGCGGCTAATTAGTGTAGGTAATGAAGTAACTGGCTAAAAAAAATGCTAGAATTTCATCACTCATCAAATTTGAAGCGCAAGCTTCTTGAATGGCCTTAGCCACATTGCATGTTGTATTATTGTTAGGCTAATCCATTAAAATGCTTCAAATGTCACCAACAGCAAAAACATGGCAGAGAGGTTAACTTCTTTGACCCCAATTAGCAGATCCCAATCAGCTCCAGCAGCCTGCATCCATCAGTCAAAAGTGGTTATGCCCCTAAGTCTAATATCCAGGTGGAAGAGTTACATAAAAACTCTTCTCTACACTTTTTAATGCTGTAAAGTTTTATTTTTAACATGTTAACTTTTAGGGAATGTCACACTTTTGGCCTCACATGGCCACTAGAGGAAGTAAAGTTCCTGTAACAAGAGTTTGGGATTTAGAGTTTTTAGCCGTTCTGCACTGATGGGGCTTGATCAATCGTCATAAACTTCCATATAAAAATGCCCAAATTTAGAGCCTGGCTCAAAAAAATGGTTTGAGCATAACAACCCCTAAGCGGGAGGTGTTTTGGGCGGCATGTCTATTAAAAACCAAATGATACACAATATTACAAGTGCGGGTGCTTTGACTGACAGGTACATGCTGCTGTCTGTAGTCTGTACCTGTTAGCTAGGCTTTGAATATGCTAATTCACGTAACTGAACTCCTTCTCTTGCGTTGGCTATTTGCACTTAGTGTTTTTATGCATCTATTTGTAAAATTAAATGGCTCAGAATGCTCTTAATTGTTCTAACAGACTGTCAAAGAAGTGTGTGCTGAATGTTGAGTGATTTTTTCCAATAAGTAAGTTAGCTAGCATGAATTAGCACAAACTGCAACTTGCTAACCAAGCTAGTTAGCATTAAACAATAACTTAGCACTCAGTCATTTTGATTAAATGCAGTCACTTCTGACTTCATGCAGTGGCCATAAAGCCATCCTGTCAGGCTTCAAAACTGGGCTCACAAACACGTGACAGTGGCTACCTTCATGTTTTATACAGAAACAAAAGCCGACCAAACTATATGCCTGTTAGCAAACAAATGGACACCATAATAGCTTTCAACATATTTAATATGTATTATATATATTTTAATTGATTCAATTTGTCTTATAAAGTTGATCTGGCAAACTTACACACAGAGTAGTTAGCCTACATTTACCAGTTATGGTGAAACATTATCTCACCTATGGCTTGTGTAACAGAGATACCTTCTAAGGGAATTGTTTAGGTGCTGAATACTCTGTGCCTGAATGTTAAGTGTGAGGGAAACTAGAAAGGTTGCGAGGTTATGATACTATGTGGGATCATCATTTCACAAAACACCTTTAAAGACATGACAAAATTCATTCAGTGGTGTAAACATCACTAACAGTATTAGAGTAACTTCATCACTGCCTCTCTGTGAGGCATTGAGAAGACCAGAAGATTCACCAGGTCCAAAGGAGGTTACGGGACGCACTGGTATAAACTGTGACAGCATTTTCTACTTGACTTGTTTTCTTTTAGTAAACTAAGTAAAGTTTATACAGTCACACACACAGACACACACACACCTGTAAACTCCACACCATAAAGAACAGATAGAACAGGACTTTCCATGTGACTCAGCAAGCTTACATTTACTGGGAATTTTCTTGAAAGGACACCCCCACCCTCAGATAGCTTGCAAAATATTGTTACAAGCCTTTGGATGCTTTCCAACGCCGCACACAGCTGAGCAGAGCCAGGGAGCAGCAGCAAACTGGTTGTGTGTGTGCGTGTGTTTGTCTGCTGTAATAATGAGAACGTTTTGTACTGTGCATCATCTGTGAAATGCAACAGAAACCCATCCCTTTGTGTGTAAAAGTGAGCAAATGCTAAGTTGTGTTACTGTGTCTACTCAAGCGTGTGGCAGCGACAGGCTGTATGGCAGCAGAGCCTCTGTCTGAATAATGCTGCTGGAAAGTGGAGGCGAGAATAAGTGACTGAAGAAGAGGTGAAACTGGGAAGTAGGACAGGAAGGGTTTGTATAACTGATAAATTAATATAATGGCTGGTGGGATTATGTCCAATTCAAACCCTTTAATTTCATTAAAACATTTTTATTCTAAACAGATGAATTGAGCCTCTCTCTACACTGCCCAACAGAGGGAGTTCATTTTAAACTGTCTGCTTCCCAGAGCCAGCTCTATTGGTTCTCCAGTGGCGTCAGTGTCGGAGGCAGCTCAGCCAATCAGCACTCTTCTGGGCCACAAACATCTGAAGTAGTAATAATGTGGAATGTGCTGGCTCGGCATGAGCTGTCAACTGGAGCATGTAGTACTATACTATATACAGACGGGGGGGAGGAGACGTGTGGAGAGGAGGAGGAAGTGGTAAACACTCGATGACAAAGCAGCAGTCTCATTGTGCGTGTGTGTACAACCCGTACTGTCAGCTGTTCTATTGCCTAATATGCAGAAATGCACCACACCCTCTCCGACTCTCCCTTTTCATAATAAGTCATGCACATGTAAATATAATTTCCTAACAACTGCACTCTCGCACAGCTTAAAATGCCTTTATATTCAAATCCAGGGTCTGGAAAAGCAGTCTATGTCTAGGCATGCATTTCAGGGCTTGTAGCGTGAGAGATGAATATTGCTGTACTAATGTTGCATGCAATCCTCCAGGAGACTCAACCTGGAGACTGTGACCTCTGTGAGGGTGCATTGCATGTCCGACACGTTGGTTTTGGGCTTCTAGGTCCTCACAGTCAGCAACAAACCAGGATTAGTGCATCTGGTGGGGCCTCAACAAACCCAACACCAGCTTGCCTCTGGTGGAGGTATGCACAAAATGCCAGCGGATTTAAAATTATCCTCAAGTTGGCCCCTGGCGTGGGTGCACCATATCCCCATATGTGTGGATGTGTGCCTGTTAACAGGTGGCATTTATGTAGGCGATTGTCTGTGGCTTAGTGGTGCCCAAAGGACACAGGAGAGAATCACAAAGTATAAATGAACAGGTTACTAGGAAAGATTAAGTTAGACTTGTACAGATATGCAAATAAAAGTTATGTATCGCTGCCAGTCTCCAAGTTAGTTAGCTGAAAACCCCACCTTCCTCTCACAGATGGCAGCGTCTGATAGGTCATAATCTGGCGTGATGACTGACAACATGTGCTAATGCAGGGTCGGCTACTGAGGTCTGCTATTAATAGCAGCAGGCTAGCACACGTGCAAAGAAGAACAGACACAACATATTGCACAGATCAACACTCTGCTGTGTTATTTAACTGCTGGGGTTCATTAAGTACTACATGCAGTACTTAATAATAATATCCAGTTCAGGTAGAACAAGAAACGGGCACGCTGAAGGTATCAGCTGCCACTGAAGCTATTGTTAACATTTCCTTCTAAATTGACTCTCTTGTTATCAGAGCTTGCGGCTAGGACTTTTGCGGCTAGGACTTGCTCTCCAAATGCTTCTTCGTTAGCTGCCGGTGCCCGGCCATAGGATTGGTTGTCTATCCTCCATTATCCATAATACTGTGTCCTTTTTAATTTGCACACACATCTTGCACAGCATGGCGGTGGTGAAATGTGCCTCTGCCCCAGTTGTGAAATAATTTATCCATGTTCGGAGTTCACTGATGGAGGTATTTATAGTATTCGGAAAACACAGTGTTTTCCACTGTAAATGAATCATATGCCTCAGCGCGCGCACGCACACGTGCACTCACGCACACAAGGGGGAAACCATCAGCTGGGATACATGACTCAAAGAGACGTGCCGTTTGGAACGACAGTGAGTAAAGACTTTTGTTGAGTTGTGGGGGCATTTGTAAGGCAAAGTACACGCTGCTACTTTGAGCGTTATATCAAATAAAGTCTGTGCTGCGGATTTTATGAGCAGACAAGAAATGTGTAATCTAATAATGAAATTCCAAGTCTTACATTCAAACAAGTGTGCATAGATGAAATTCTACAAATCCGATGAAATAAAGAGCAAGAGAGCTACAGCTAAAGAGTAACCGTCATTCCTAATAAGCTGACAACCATTTGAACTGCTACATGAATTTTTTGGCTTATTCTAATAAATCTAAGTTAGAACTTTTGGCAGTTTGCAGGTCTGAAGACAGCTGAGGTCAGTGTTGTGTCACAATCTTCCCAGGAATGGACGTTCCAGCAAATTCACACCAAGGTCAGACTCTCCACTGTTTAGAAAAAAACAGCAGAAAACCCAAGAGCTGCATCTCAGACTTTGCAGGCCTCAGTCTTTGGGCTTGTTCTGCAGTCAGGGGACTTGGGGACCTTGCAGTCATTGACTCAACCGTGAACACCTCTGTATACCAAAGTGAGGACGAGAGCTGAAACTGAGTCATGCAGCTGGAGAATGATCCCAAAACAACAGCACATCTACGACAGAATGAGTGAAAACGAAGGTGTAGCAATGGTCCAGTCAAAGTCCACGGATCTTAAGAGGGCTGTGGATAATAGAATACCTGCAAACCTCAATGAACTAAAGCAATGCTGGAAAGAAGAGAGACAGAGCCAAGAGAAAGTCATGCAGGAAAAATCTTTACAAGTTACTGCTGCTAAAGGTGGTTCTACAAGCTTCTGAACCATAGAGTGTACTTAGTTTTTCACAGAATTCTACGCGGTCCTGGGAAAATCTTCTTTTCTTTCACACGACACTACAAAGAGAAGCTGATGTGAACAGTGAGTGGTCAGGAAAATGCCGAGCAAACAGTTTCTTTTTCTTAACACATTCACACCAAATGACAGATGTGATAGTAAGACGAATACTCAAGCAAGGTGTGGTTGCAAATTGTTGACACTCAGCCGCATACAAGAAAACAAGTTACATGACATTACGTATGGGAAAACGGTAGCTGTACAAGGCTTTATCAGGGCTGCTACTATAAAGTTAGTAACCAGACAAAACAACAAGGCAGTTTTGATTTACACTTTTACACTTCTACACACAATCATTAGCTTCATGTAAACATATTTATTAAAAATACGTCAGCGTGCTTTGAGGCATGCATTACATTATTTAATCTTGTATTTCTTTCTCTGTTTTTTTAAATATCCATTTTGTTTCTGAGCTCATGACAAGTGGACTGTACCAAGTGTAGAAAATCATGGGGGCCACCTGGAATCAGTTACCTTAAGTATATTGTGTAGTTTATTTGGCAGTGTTAAGTTAAAGTAACTGTTAGGCTACTTGTTGTTTTTTTTTTTTGTGGTATTAGTTAAGTTGTGTTGGTTTCTGCCGTGTGTCTCTGTGCCATTGACAGATATTGTCTTAGATAGTTGTAAGTCTTTTATTTACTTAATTTGATTTATTTTATTTTTTAACAGGGTTAATGATCATTAATAAACTTTGCTGGAAATGCACCAGAGTTAGCGGTTGGATAATTTTCATCCATAGTCACTGGCTAGATCTCGAAAATAACCTAAAACAAAACAATTTAGTGAATAATGCCAACATTATAAAAACATATAAAGGGGAAAAAAAGAGGAAACAGACGTAATGAAGATGGCAAATAGGGGAATAAAACCAACTCGGCGCAGACAAAATTGATCAATCAACCATGTAACCATTATTAATTAATAGCTAGGCTCTAGTGGCCTTTGTTTGTTTGACCTCTTTTACCTGCCCAGAACTTCATTGTTTGACTCTTTTGGAGCTTGATCAGCCATTTCTGTGAAAAACACCAGCTTATTGTATTTCAAAGCTTGTGTCCCAGCCTTGTCTCGTACCAGCTGAGCCTCTTGATGATAAGCCTCCAGTTCACTATTTGCCAAATCTATAAAACTTCGGGCTTTGAGATGTCACATTCAAGTGAAGCATTCAAAACACTGGGAAATATCTTTGCCACTCAAAATAATTATTTACATTCCACCCACATTGACTGCACATAAATCAACACTGTTCAGTAAGTGTAAGCAACGTAATCACTTAAAATGATGAGAGTTTCTCACTGAGAAGGCTCTTCTTCACTTATTTTGATGACTGCACAAGCAAAGAGGCACGGTGGTAACGATTAATCGACAGGGTTTTGGCGCTTGTGCGAGCTCAACGTTACGAGGCCTCTTGTGGCCAGACGTCTAGGGAAGCAGTGCGTTGATAAGACGGCAACTTTATTGATTCAAGTTTTTAAAAGGCCTTTGAAATCGAGTGTCTAGACGATCTGGCCTTGTGGATGCTCATGTTCAATTACACCGTAAGAGCAGAGCAGTCAGTTAACTTTGGAGGCAAAAATGAAACGGCGAGAGAGATTACAGAGGAGATGAGGTCTGCTTTCTTTTTTAAAAGTTTGCATCACAGTAAAAAATTTACTCACTCGTTATTGAATTAGACGACCGCTGTGAGCGTCTTGTTCTCTTGATCGCATTGAGAATTTTAAACCTGTTCCACTTGCAAGTGAAATCAAAGTGGTTCACATGAGAGAGTATAATTAGAAAGAACCGATTAAGGAAACTTCGGGGAAATCCAATCCTAGTATGTACAATGCAGGATGACACTTTTATTATAGGAAGAAGACAACATTTGGAAAATATGCTCATTCCCTTTCAGAGAGACTAAGAGAAGATCAGCACCGCTCTCATTACCCTGACTCTGTTAACAAAATTCACCACTGCTAATGCTTTATTACTACATTATAACTTGCTTGTTCAATCTATACAAAAAAATTAAAGGAAAAAAACAAATATAGAGTGTAAACTTCTGTTTTTGATGAAGAAATACTTCAGAAAATCCTCCCCGTACAAAAGATTTTGGTATCAAAGTGGTAATAATGTCAGTCCTGGATACAAAGTGGGGCTTATGTATGTCACCAAATGTGCCATCTACACTATTTTTCTCATAACAATGAAACAACCTAAAACCTCTGTGTTTTTCTATCAACAGACTGATGGTAAAAATAACACTGAATGTGTACACATGGAAAAAGCCTGCGCTCCGAGGCGTCTGAGAGACGTGTGAAAAAGCAGCTCTAACCTCAATATACACATGCTAAAGATTGTGGTCAGAGGCTGAAGGCACAGAAGGAGTATTGATCAATGAATGTGACTCGCTGTAATCAATGCCTGTTGGAAGACAGTGCATTGACAGATGTCTCCTGTCCTACTGCTTCACTTTGTCCTCTAATGAGATTTGGAAAAATCTAAATCCAGAACTTGATCTTTAGATTTTTGTTTTCAGTAATGACTTGAAGGGAAAAAAGTCTTTTTCGAGGGAAAAATATAGCTTGTTTTGTTACAATTACAATCTGAAGAATTTATAAATCAGGAAGCATTCAAACATTCAAATCCACACACTGGAAAAGCTCGACATGTTATATTTTAAGATACTCTGTATCAGAATGGTATTAACTAGCTAGCTTTATAGGTGCTGATGGGTGGAGACTTGTCGGCTGTTTCTCCTTGCCTCCAGACTCGATGCTTGATTTCCCCACTCTGTGCCGAGCATGGCATCTTCCTCTCATCTACTAGCAAAAAATGAACAAACACATGCATCCACCGGCCACTTTATTAGGTACTTGTTGAACAAAATATCCAATCAGCCAATCACATGGCAGCAAGTCAGTGAATTTAAGCACGCAGACATGGTCAAGGTGATCTGGTGAACTTCAAACTGAGCATCAGAATGGGGAAGAGCATTGATTTAAGTGACTCTGAACGCAGCATGGTTGTTGGTTATTTTGATTATTTCAGGAACTGCTGATTTACTGAGATTTTCTCGCACATCCACCTCTAGAGTTTACAGGGAATGGCCTGAAAAGGAGAGAAGCAGTTCTCTGGGTGAAAATGCCTCAAAATGCTTTAAGCTGATAGGAAAGGAAAGTAACAACCAGCCTCTTCTCACAATTGAGCTATGAAGAAGAGCATTTATGAGGAGCAGGTGGTCTACAGCAGCACAAGCCCACACCGGGTGTCCCTCCATTCAGATAAGAATAGTAAACTGAGGCTACGATTCGCACAGGCTCACCAAAATTAGACACCAGAAGTTGGAAGAAAATTGAGTCTCAGTTTCTTTTCAGAATTTGGCCTTGAAGAATTGAAAGAGTATTAGCAGGGTCTAACTAAAGAAAGGGTCCAGTAAGCGTATCTCCCATGCATTCTTTTCACTCAACTGATCATGCTGTTAATGCCGCTCTTCTTAGCAAGGCTGCTGTATTAAAAAATAAATAAATAAATAAAAAAAAATCTGGGCCAAAGTCTAATGTGCAATCATCTAAGTTTAAGAGGAATTTCTCGACGCCCTCACATGCCGCCATCACAATAAATCAAAAGGACATTCTGCTCTATTTTTCGCCTCCCAGTCTTTCTCCCGCTCACTTGTGTCGCCAAACGTGGCTCGTCAGACTGTCAGTTTTTCTCTCTGTTCCTGCGACACAGTCATACTGTCAAACACGCACAAAAGGGAAAAATCATGCACCCGGGCAGATAGACAGGGTGTAAGGGGAGTGCCACAGATTTGTCAGCTGCCTCTTTCAAGCTCATCCATTATCCAGCTGACTCCACTCTGACCCCAGAGTTAGTGTCCATGTACTGTAGGGACCTGTCCCCATATCACTCACCTGTGCATGCGCACGTGTGAACCTGTGTGTATGTGCTTTTGTGTGATTGCATCCCTTGCCCGGTCAATTATTAAAGCGACTGCTGAGCAGGAGGAGAGTGCCTCAGACATATTAGAAAGAAAAAAAGAAAGTGCTTGTATTTTGTTTGTTTGTTTTGGGGACAGAAAGTTGAATCTTTTTAGAAAAAAAGGTCTTCTACAGAAGAAGAAATTACGATAAAGGTGAAAGTGAAATTAAATAATACAATCAACATGATTGTGTGCAGAAAGCCAGGGGCTCAAAGGGTGAAGCAGCAACTCGGAATCTGTGTAATAATAAGAAAAACATTCTGTGCCCCTCTAAATTTGCAGTTTCATCTACAAAGGCAGCAGTCTAATAATAAGTTCTAGGTCCAGAACTAAGAGCCAATTATTTTTTCATACAGATGGAGCTTGGCTGTAAGACACACACACATACACACACACACATCGCGCTCACGGATCTCATTGTTCTGCGCCTCTCTTTCAAGCTTTATTTATGTTTTATCAAAGGCAAAGTGTAACGTTACTGCTGATCTGGTGCAATGCTGACAGCAACGGTGTGAGCATGAGACATTTAGGTGTATCAGAGTTTCTCCTTTCCAATTAAGACTGCGGGGTTTTTATACACATCACAATGAGACACTTTTAGATTACTTCCCAAATTCTGCCTCCCCGAGACAGCCAGACTCAGTTGGTTGCTGTTAATACACAGATTAGGGAACTCTCTTTGCATCCTAATCCTCCCTGCTTTCCTTCTCCCTTGTTGCGGAATAGGGAAGGTGAGTGAGAGCAGGTTAGCCGATAGCAGGCTTTCACTGTAGGATTACACTTGCAAGGGCGACTTTAAGCCTGTGTAATTTGGTTGCTGGGGAGGTGGTGAGAAAATGACGGCACTTTAGCGAGATTTGAAAGGTTACGCACCGATTTAGATGACGCTGAATCAGGATTTCAGTTTCCTCAGATTCTGAATTTAGTGAAGATATCATAAGATGCATAAATGGTGTTGCTGTAGAAGACTATATGACAAAGCGGGAGAAATGCCGAAGCAGCTAAATATATTGATGCATGTGTATTTTTTAGTTCACCTTTTGCCTTCAGAGCTTCCTTAATTCTTCACGGCACAGAATCAACAAGGAACTGGAGATTTTGGTCTATATTAACATGATAGCATCACACAGTTGCTGCCGATATGTGGGAAGCACATGCATGATGGGAATCTCCTGTTGCACTAATTCCCAAAGGTTCTCTATTTGACTGGGAACTGGTGATTGTGGAGGACATTTGAGCACAGTGGGTTCTCAAATGTTATGTGAATGGTCAAGAAACCAGTTTGAGATTTGAGGCAGCAGGATGAGCAGCACTACTCTGATAGGCTATGATCTTACTAAGTGTTATGTCCTTGTCCTCCTGTGCCATTCTGTTACTTTCACTTTCTCTCCTGTGTGTGTGTCTGTGGTTGTATCTACTGTGGCAGTGTACTCTGGCTCCTCAGTCAGTTTAAAAAAAAGAAAAAGAAAAAGCTGTCTTTGATTTGGACTTACCTATGTCTCTTTGGAGAAGATGCTTGTGGATTTGTGGGGAAACACCAGTGTGGAAAAGGGAAAACTGTGGAAACAAACCTGCGGGGAGAAAGAAACCGTTGAAGGAAAATGATTTTGGAACAGGCTCTGTTTATTCACTGCCCCTTTGCTCCCTGCTTAGATTATGACATTTTAGTCTTCATTGACTGAGAAACATCAGTGAACAAAATAAATCTGAGCTTTTAATTTTAATGTCTGCATTTGAGTCCAGATCAAATCTGGTTAATGACACTAAAGGGCCAAAAGTGCACCATAAAAATATCCTCTGCATCGTTACACCACAAGCAGCAGTCTGAGCGGTGGATACAAGGCAGGATGGATCCATGCTTTCATGTTGTTCACTCCATGCTGTTCTGACCTCACCGTCTGAATGTCACGGCAGAAACTGAGACTCATCAGACCAGGCAGACCAGACCAATCTTCTGGTGTCCAATTTTGGTGCACACTACCGCCTCAGTTTCCACGTGTGTGAATTTAGAGACGCTCTTCTGCGTACCTCGGTTGTAACAAGTGGTTGTGTGAGTTGCTGCTGCCTTCCTCTCAACTCAAAGAAGTCTGTCCCATTCTCCTCTGACCTGTGCCAACAACAACAAGAGATTTTCACGCAATAATCAACTTCTAGCCTCATTCTGATGCTCAGTTTGACCTGGAACATTTTGTCTTGCTCATGTCTACACGCCTAAATATGCCTATATGCACGCGAGATACTGACACAACAAAGAAGACTAGAGAAGTTAAAAATAACCTGAGTTACAATAGTGGGTAAAGTTACTGATTAGACAGAAGTTAAAACATGTAGCTAGCTAACTCACAGTATCTGATGGATGAATATTTAGCATTTAAGTATAAGAGCTGTAAGAAAAGGATAAATACTAGATAATTAGTTCCCCACTGTAATGGGGTAGCCTGTTACTAATGGTGTTCTTGGTCACTGTGGTGCCAGCTGCATTTTTGGCCAAACACAACAGCTTTCTCATGACCATCTCCACCCATGAGGTGAGATCTTGCATGGAGCTCTGAATAATCGCACCAACAGTTGTCACATTGTCAACAAGCGTCTTGCTGATGGTCTTGTAGCCTGTTCAAGCTTTGTGTAGATGTAATATCTTGTCCTTAATGTCCTTTAACAGCTCTTTGGTTCTCTCCATGGTGGTGGAGAGGTTGGAGTGGAAGAAATCCATAATGTGGACAAGCCTGCTTTATACATGTAATGGGTTTAGATTTGGAGTATCTGTAATTGACTGATAGTCAGTCTGTGGGAGCCAGAAATCTGGCAGTGTTATAGTGGATCAAATACTTTTTTCACTCAATGACAAAACATTTATGTCAAGTGTTTTTTCTGGATTTGTTTAAAAGGTGTTTATTTTGTGTAATTACAAGCAAAGCTGTGGATAATTCTGCATTTATGCAACTGTATGCTGCAGTATGTGACATGATAGCATGTAGGGAAATGCTGTAAACCAATAACCACTTCCACATTTGAACAATGGGGGGAGCTGTGAGTAGCTATGAAACACACCACCTCCCCTCTGCGCACAGAGAGGGGACTTGGACAGAGCGCAGCCTTGAAATCTGAAGTGACAGCTGCTTTCAGAGCGCTGCTGTTCTGCTAAAAAAAAGTCTGTATTGGTTTGTTGCAGAGGATGTGAAGAGCTGACACGATGATGCAGAGGTCCACATATACAAATGAAGAAAATGCAATGCCACGATTCCTGGAGAGCTCCAGCCCATAATAGGTGATTGTAGTGTGTAGAGTAGCATGCACTTCAGACACGCTGCTTCTCTGTCACTCTCTGCTGTCCAAAAAAAGAAATGTCCATGACCATTAAAATCTTTGAAAATCGCTGTAAAGCTGCCTTCAAAGACTGGTGATGATTAATTATATATATCTCCCTTGGTCCCTGCTTTAAGCTCAGTGTGTTATTTATTTATCTGCCAGATAAACTGTCAAATCCCTTATTTGTGCATACTTCTGTCTGTTAAGTGGACGTCTCTAATTTGGAGCTGAAATGTGTTAAAGCTTTTCTTTCTGGAAATAATAAAAACAAAAGTGTGTGTGTGCGTGTGTGGGGGGGGGGGGGATTATTTTTATATATGACTCATTTACTATGCAGGTACTAAGGATGTCACTCTCCATGTTCAAGGGCTGTTTCCATACACGCCCCACCTGGCACACTTCATTGTACCCGAGTGTATACTGTTCACACCTCCTACAAAAAACACAGGTACATCTCCAGGGAGGAACCCAACCCTCGAAGAATCTGCGCCTCCCATGGGAGTAGTTTCTGTTTTATTCTTCAAGCACGCTATGGCCCTGCACTACACACACACTGCTATGGAGTCACGTTGTGCTCTGAACGGTGCAAACCAATGTCAATATCAAACAGAGGGCTGCTGAACTGTCTGCAGAAGACGTTTAGCATCCTATATGTAAAGATTAGATCGGCGCGTTGTAAGAGTGAGTAGGTGTGAACCTGTGAGTGCATGCAGAGAACAAGAAGGTGCAAGTACATGCTTGAGTATGTGCAGGCCTGTGAGCTCGAGAGACACTGAGGAAGTATTTTTATTAAACTGGTGATCTATTTTGAAACGTGTGGTCAACTTACTGCTTCCGCTTGACTCTGGCCTTACACATTTGTTATTATAGGAAGTTCTATTTTAGCAACACGGCGTGAAACTGAAACTACGAGGTGCATTATGGGTGGTAGGTTAGCACAAAAGTACGCAGACATCTGGCTGATGTAGTAATGACAACAATCAGTCAAATCTCAACGTATTTAAATCTCCTTTATGTCTCAAAGTTGCAGATCACTTCCACAGTTTTGATGGCCTTCTGCATGTTAGTGCACTATTTCCTTTACTACTTGGACTACAAGGGCTTCCAGGATCAAATGGCACACATGTGGTCTGGATATTAAATGTTTGTTGTTTTTTTTATTTAAATGAAGCTCTTCATTCCCTGCGTACACTTGCTTGTACACCGCATCTCTTCATGAATGTAATGCTAGCCCTCTAGCACACAGGGCAACCTACCTCTCTGTCTCTTTGTTTGGGATGCATGTGACAAGAGCACAATAGAGTGCTGGACAATAGGCCACTTATTGAGTGACTCGCAGGGAGTGGGACAGATCCCTGATCGTCTGTCACTCCGCAGCCTCGTGCACCCTTCGGCTCTCGGGCAGTGTCAGGTTGCATTCTCCTCTGACGAAGAGGCAAAGGCACTTGTTGTCACATTGGAAATCTGGGAGAGGTCACGGAGGTCAAGATCATAAAAACACAAAAAAGAGGAGAAGGGGTTAAGCGGGTGTTTATTTCTTTTATCTTGATAGCTTATTTCAGTGGCACAGCTTAGTTTTTATGCTTATTTGACACATGCTTTACGCATGATTATAACTGATAATAATTAACTTTGAACTAGAGCGAATTGAATTTAGCCCCCTTAAAGTGAATTAGAGTTAATCAGGACACGAGTGCATAAACATCTTTCATAAGCATGTTTTCTAGCATCACTCCATCGTTGTGTTTATGTTTGTAGCTATGCGTGTGTATGTGAAAACAGTCGCTGTCGGCAGCTGAGATGTTCCATCATGTCACTGTCAGCTGACTGTCAGTGACTGCCTTCAGCCGAACAGATCCTGAACTCTCTGGCTTTAAAAAAAAACAAACATACCATGACCTTCTTCTCTTCTGAGAAAAAGCAGAAGTTTCCCGGTGCAGTCAAATCCAAGGATGACATGTTTTTTTGCAGCAATTCACGCTGAAAACAGGACGGACCTCGTAGCATAAACAATAAGAACAAATATCTGAAGTGAATCTTGAGTTTTTGCTAAATTGCATCCAGGATCCACAGGCCTGCTGCGTGTTATATTTATTCATTCAGACTCCTAATATGCTTTGTGGCTTGTGTTCAGATAATATTCATTAACTTTTATGTTGTCTTCTTCATTTATCACACTTTATGGACTTTGTTTTGCTGCTGTGACACTTTTGTTCCCCTGTATGGGCTAATAAAAAAATATCATCTATTCAAATTAGTAACACTAGATTATATAATACACAGATGTACCAATATACTAACCAAAAGAAAAGGAAAAGTACACAATGTGTCGCATTATTATTACATATGTTTTACATAATACATATGATATTATTAGATTTAAATGGTTGAAGCAGTGACCTGCAGCCTTTTGCTATTTTAGCCAGTGGAGGTGGATCTACTTTATGACTCGTTATGCCTCCTTGCTGGTGACAGCTATGCTACGAGGCATTCTGTTTTCTGGCTGTCCATCTGTCCATCCTCTCTATGTGAAGGCGGCGTCTCTGCACGTCTGGCACAGAAGTTCACATGCACTGAGGGATGAAAGGATTAGCTTTAGGTGGGAAAAGGTCAAGGCCACTACGACTTTGTAAAAATGTTTTTGGCTGGTGCTGTACAAAAGTTATGAGCCACATTAGATACTGGCTGCTTTTTTGCTTTTACTCATTTTCAGTCCTTGTACGCACTTAACACTGACCTATGAATTAAATGTTAATTTCTGTCTCTAGGCACTTTGTTACTAGCAGGCTGCTGGAAAAACACATAATTTGTTCCCATTTCTTTTGTTGAATCTATGAAAAACACCTAAGCTAACAAAGTGTGACAGACAGGAAACAGTATTTTTACATTTTGAAGAGCTATTTGCTGAAAATCTGGCAGGTCTTGAAATGGTGTGCACTGCGTCCTTGAAAAAAAATCTGAGGAAACTGGACAGGTGGAGGACGAAAGAAGAAGTGTCAGGCCTAAAAACAATCTACAGCAGATGAACAGTCTGTCCTTAAGGAATGGGCCCTTCAGCTGATCCATTTACTGTTCACTAAAGCCTCATCAGAAATGGTCTCTGTGGAAGGGAGGCTGTCAAGGAGTCATTCTGAGAGAAGGGAAAGTGCCATCAGATTTTAATCCACCAAGCAATACCATTTGAAAATCAGCTGGTTGGCAACAGCTTCATTTCTCATCATGACAGTGATCCCAAACACACTGCAAATGCAATAAATACATACCCGGTTAGAAAAAACAAACAATGGAGCATGATCAGTCATGGATTTGGCCCTCAGAGCCCAGACCTCAACATTATTGAAGCAGTGTGGGATCATTTTGACACAGAAATATTGATTAATAGATCCCCCCTTTTTAACCCTTAAGTATAAATGCCTCAGAATTTTACTTGAGTAACATAAACTCAATGTTGAGCTGTGCAGGGTTGTATTGTAGATAAAGTGTTTACACTGCTGAGAAGCCACTTTTTGAGTGAGGCTGAGTTAAACAGAAATAATAATACTAATATTATCCATTCTTCCTTTCACACAGCGCGCTTTTGCATTTGCTCCTGAAAACGCAGCCCAATCTCCACTGTGAGTAAAACAATCTTACCAATAAAGGAATACTGTGTATTCCCACACTCTGGCAATGTCAGTGAACCTCTCTTGTATCTCTGTGACTGCTTTCTGTGCTCCGAGCTCTCATATTTTTGCATGAGTAGTTTACAAACTGCTCCAGTTTTGAACTTCTCTCTCGCCCTCCCTCCCCCGCTCTCTCTCTCTCTCTCTGAAGGTGGGGGCAGAGAGCTATTAGCTGAGCGCTGCAGACATCATTAGGAGGGGAGACGCTTTCCACCGTCAGCGCCGGAGCAGAGCAGGGGAGCCCTGGCAACAAGGAGAGACACAAACTCAACAGCCCGCTACACCCCGCAGTAAGTCGCACAAAACTATTTCCACAGAGCCGGTTTCGCCAACCTGTCACCGTTTTGACGTTGTCACTCTTCTCTTTTGGAGCTGGCTAAATTTAAAAAAAATGGCTGGAAGAACTGGGAAGGGTGGCGCTGAAGCTCTGGTTTACTTCAAAGCCTTAGAAAATGTTTACTTCGCACTCTGACCTATTTTTAAGTGACCAGACAGTACGCGGCCACGCGGGCTGTGGGTGGGTATACTTGTCATTTAGAAACGTGAACGCAAAGTGTTGTTTAAATGGGACGAAAGAGGGGCGGAGGTTCGGCTGGATTCTGACCGAGCGAGGAGCGCGTCCGCCGGGTGAGTTGGGAGTCGGGCAGGCGCTGTACTTCCAGTAACTGCGCCACTCGACCTCGGCTCAAAACATTTTCTCTTTGCAGACTATTTCTTTGTCGGACATGTCCGAATAATGTCGCTTCGGGCCACATAGGTCTTCTTCTGAACTCTTTTCTTATTGACAGGGACTGTCAGGGGAAAGCGTTACATTTTTTTTAAAATCTACGTTTCACTATCGCGGAAGTGTTTTCTCCACACGAAAGGAGGCGAACTACTAACCACAGTCCACATGATTTCTAGATTTTAAAAAAAAGCGTAACCGCAGGTGTTTTGCATGTTTCGATTCTTAGGAAGCATTTATTGTTGCGCACGTAATACTACACAATGTTTTACGTTGTCAGCTGGTTGTAAAGGACATACGGTTTGTGATTGCAGGACTACCCGTGATGTCATTCATCCTAGCATGGACCATTATATAACGGGACTGTAGGGAAGCCTGTGATAGCAAGCTATTTTTACTCTGTTTACACCTCAGAGCAGGGTAGGCTATGCGTCCCAAGTGGTAGCCAATGCTTTCACTCACACTATAGTTTTTTAACGAGCATTCCTAATGGCAGCAGACTGATTGACAAAGTGAATGCTCAAGATTAAAAAAAGAAAAAGAAAGAAAAAAGCTGCGCTTCTTTCCACCAGCTGCATGCTTAAGTCTTCCTCTTTTCTGATGATATCTGTGCAATTTATAGGAAAAACACGAAAAAACAGAAGTGGGTTTGCATTACTTGTTGATTATGTCATTTTCATCTTTGAAGCCTGTCCTGTAGCCTTAAGCAATGAATGACTGGGCACCCCATAGAGCGCTTTCAACACACAGATATCTCAGCAGACAGCTGTGATCGTGGTTAAACTTGCTTTCTATCTAAAAGGCTTGTTTTGCTACTTTTTAAACGTGTTACTGAAAGAAATAGAAAATATTGCAACACCAACAAATTTGAATCTGCAGCTTTCAGTAAAAACACACTTTCTGTTTTATTCCATGGTTCTTGTAATTCACTCACTTGCAGCCACTGTGTGTTAGCAAACACTTGCAGAGTGAACCTATAGAGTCAGTGCAGCCCGTCGGCTCCGGTGTTATTACTTACGGGTTTTATGGTGTTGGACATTTCTGTTAGTGCTGTCGCTAGTTCAAGAACTTCTGTCCTCCGTGGAGGATGCGAGCACAAACGTACGAGTGACCCATTAATTAAATTCCTTGCTTGCTTTGACTCATGCCTGTAAACACATGTTTCAGATTTTATCTGCACTGCCTGTGATTGTTGTTATCCAAGTACTGAAAGAAATGTGATCTCGTGGTTGCCATAAACCCCATATACAAGCTTCCAACATTTGTGTCAGTGCAGTGAAACACACATTTAGAAACACCTTCATGTGGTACATGGTGTGGAAAAATATTCATAGATCAGTGTGAAGTTACTTTATAATTACTTTTATTGTTTAATAATAAATAATTTGGATTGCTTATTTATTCAGAAAGACAGCAGAAAAAGTGTGAAGAAAAAATAATGCACACTAGTTTGACTTTTGTCTCTTTTCTGTAAAAAAAATACATAATCGACACTGGCCAGCCATTTTTTAGGTACTGGTATTCGGTCAGACCCTTTCGAACACGCAGATCAATGCATTGAGTTGGTGGCATGTGATTGGCTGTTGTATTTGCACTTAACAACATGGCCATTAAGTCTTTATTAACCATACTTGAAACTATTACGTATTTTTTTTATGTGTGACTGGTATTAAATACAGCAGGTTGGAGAAGAGAGGAAGGGGTCGCATCCAAGAGGTACTCGGGAAATACACAGCTCAGCTTCAAATCTTTAACAAGGGATGGATTCATGTATAATGATGGGAAGGATGTGGATAATGAAGTGAGTGGGATCCGGTGTTAGTCCCTGTGGGATGCCATGGAAAGGTCTTTTTAATTGAAATAAATTTCTCTGCTAGCGAGGTCAACTAGAGGCGTCCAGGAACTGTTCACGACTGAAGCTTTATAGATGTTAATCCACCGCGGTGCATTTTTAGCACGCAAATATCCACCGCTGTATGATGGCTGACAGCGTGCAGCGCGAGCAACTGGTTGCCTTTTGTCCCGTCCCCTGCACGTTCCACAGGCAGCAGCTTTGCCTGAACCGCTCAGAATGTTTCTGGTGGTAAGAATGCTTATGGACGGGTCTGTCTCCTGCTGTGTGCTACCTGTGAAAATGAGCAACTTCCGCCAGTGTGCTCACCTGATTCTCCAGGCTCTGGTGTTCCGGTGTGAAAACAGCTTATGGCTGGAAGATAGATGCATTATGAATGCTTGAGCAGAAGGGAGGTGTTAATATAAAGGGAAGACGGGCAGATTTTTAGAAGGGAGGTAAGCAGAGGGTGTTGTAGTGATTTAGGTAGAGTGGCAGCGATTTGCCCAGTGCTAATCCAAGACTGTTACCATGAGATGCTGAAAAGTAAACTTAGATTTTGTTGTGCTAGTTCCAGTTTGAATTTCAAAGAGTTTTAGATTGAGTTTGTTTGAGTTTCAGAATATTTTTTTTACCCACATTTCTCCAAAAAGCGTTGCCTTACTTGTAAGGAAAAGCATGAAGCAAAAGTCCAAACTGTTGTACAAGTCGTGCGGCTGTGAATCAGACGTGCTGCTTCAGCCGCTCTCCCGCACGCACGCACACATGCGCACACTTTACCACTGCTGCTATAGCCTTTGATTTGAGCCGCCACTCACTTTCAAATGGTAATGAGTGGCAATTAGAAGCCAATGTCCTAATCACAAGTCATTTAACTGAGCTTGGCTCATTTGCCATATGTGTGCATGGACTCACACCATCAAACACACATGAATACACACATCTGCTAGATCACGCTAGAGTGTCGTCTTTGGAACTTGCGCTGTGTGTGTGTGTGTGTGTGTGCGTGCGCGTGTGTGTGGAAATGAGCGGGAGATTTTGTGTCAGTGTGTTTGTGTGTGTTTGTGAGAAAGACATAAAGAGAGATCATTTCCAGGTAATGATTGGGTGGAGATTTCACGCCTGAATGAATAAGTGACAGAAATGGTTTAATACTCTGAGTGAAAGATGGGTGGGAGGATCAAATAGATCGACAAATGTGCGAAACAGGTGTCTGCGTGTTTCTGTGTGTCTCTGTTGAGCCATTATGTGGAACAAAATGCTTACTCTTTACATTGGGTTGCACAGAAAATTTGACAAGTTGCACTGATCCACTTGTAGTGCAAACATGCCATAAATAAACTGGGATTTGTCATAGAAATGTATTGTAAATTCTAATTGGCAGTATTTTTATGCCTAAAAAAGACAATAAAATTATCATATAAATTACATGTGATTTTTGAGACTACTTGAGGCTACAAAAAAAAGAAATTTGCAAATTTTTTTAAAATTGTGGCATGACTCTTGAGTTTCGATTTGAAATACATTTCATGCCTTCACGTGGGAAAGGTGTTTCAACCTGAACCAAAATCCTTATCGGGCGCTTAGATCTACCCGTGTAGTTGTGGTGCCTCAACCTAAAGAAGCAGTGAGTGAAAATGAAAGTTGAGTTTAAAATCTCACAGTAGAATATCTAAAAGCGAAACTAATGTGTGGTATTCCAACTTCAGTCTCATTTTGCCAAAAGTCTTGTGACTTGTGGTGCCGCTGCGTGCCTCCTAGTGTGGTTCTGTTGTTTACCGCTACAGTTTGTGCCCATGAAGACAAGTCAGTTAATAAACTGTTGTGACTATTGCGCGAACGGCTTCCGGGCAGTGCTGTTCCTGCAACTTTCTCCAGTTTGTCCCTGGGGATCCTCAGCTACTCCCGTGTCAAAGTTGAGCTTAATCTCTCCAGTGGGTCCTACGCTGACCTTTCCCACTTGGCTTTCTGGTAGTTCTCCATCATCGAGCATCCAAATCAGGTGCCAGAACTGCCTTACCAAGCCACAATGTTCAGAATAGTCACTAAACGCCTTTATGTCTGTTGCTGTAACACAAAAAAATGTTATTTGCTGTGGGATAATGAAAACGATGCCGCATTCACACCAGACCGCAGTTGCGAGTTAATCCGTGGTTTTCTCCTTTTCTGCTAAAAGTTACCCGAGAAATTGACAGAAAGGAAACAGTGTTGGTCAGAAATGCAGGGGTATAATAAAAAAAAAAAGCTCAGAAGTGTGGGATCGAATGAGGTGAGCCCGAAAAGAATGACAAAAAGCCAGTGAGGTGAGCTATGAGGGGGACCAACAAAAAAAAGTGTGTGAGGAAAAATGGTTTTAAAAAGGTAGAGAGCAGTGGGTGGGGATGGGGGCAGATCAAGCGATCGAGCTGTCTTGTTGAACTGTGCGGTGTGCTCAGACCTTTTCAGCTTTTCCTTTTATCCTCCTCTATTCACGAGTGCGGCGAGTACACATGCACGCACTCGAGATAAAGGACACATTCACGTACAGTATGCTGCTATTAAGGGGATCAATGAACGTTTCCTTGTGCCAGAACACTTCACCATGTGTTATCATGTTTTTTTTATTGACTAGTGTACAGTCCTGTGTTCCTTAATCTGTCGTTTGTGCCCTTGAATCTGCAGGAAGAGTGAAAAACATGCCACTGTTTGCTTGTGCTATTTGCCAGTATTTGTCCCGATCATAGTTTAGTTTATTAGTGTACAGCTATCACGACATTAGAGGACCTCAGAAAGGATTGCTCTTGTTTGCCACTTTGCAGCATTCGTTGATCCTTGTGTGTGTGTGTGCTCAGACATTAGAGCCTTTGTGACCCTGTTTCTGTGCTTACCGTCTTTATTTTGAAGTGGCTAATCAATACCAATCTTCTGAATGACCAAGATAGTCCCAGTGCCCGAATGAGCGAACGAGACAGACAGAGGAAGATAAATAGAGGGAGAGAGGACTAAAGCCATCCTACAAACTTGTGTTACGCTGTCGGGTCGATAAGCTGCTGTATGGCTCAATAACCATGTGAAACAGGGAAGCTGGCTTTGGGACTTACTTTGGCTTTTCGCTCTGTAATGGCTGCCAGTGGAGCTGACATGATATAGGGTCGTCTGTTTTCCAGGAAAACGGTGTAAAAGGCTGAAATAGTCTAAACTCCAGGGTGTCTGAATAAAAACAGAATAATAGGTAAATGATGAGCACGCAGGCTACGAATTTGAATCTGTAAGCCAGTAAGATCCTCTGAACTATAAATGAAAGGCAGGTGAACATGCAGTAGTTCATTCACCATGCTCCCGCTTGTTATCTCTTTTCCAAGAAGGAACGAAAAGTTTTAGTCGTGGGCCTTTTGAATGCTAAAATAAATGAAGGAGAACCAAACAGGTAACGGCTCAGCTATTAGTAGGGAATGTGTATGTGTTATTGGTTTTATATAGGGCGTAACAGAGGAGTGTCTCTTTAAGATGAGGCTTGAAAGAGCCACAAAACATTTGGTGGGATCATTGAAATCTGGTTTTGTTGCTAAAATGGTTAATTTGCTTATTTCAAAAAAATATTCCTACTTATCTCCAAACTACAAAATCCTTCTCTTCTCTTCTCTTCTCTTCTCTTCTCTTCTCTTCTCTTCTCTTCTCTTCTCTTCTCTTCTCTTCCTTATCAAAGGCAGTAGAGGATTACAGAGGGGAGTTGACGCTGACTGGCAGGCAGACAGCTCCTGCAGACTCTTCTTTTCCCCAGCAGAGCTTCAGGCTCGGGACAGGGATAAGCTGACAACCTGGGACACAGCCAGATAGATAGAGAGAATGTTAGGAATTGGGGTAATGTACATTCATTGGAGCACAAATGTAATGAGTTCTATTATTCAAACATTACATTCACAAATACTGTTTGGGTGAAGGTTATGGCACAAGGTTAACAACTAATGAATTCTTGTGCTCATTCTGACTTTATTGGAGCTGATTTATGGGGCAGTACTACGTTAATTAATCAAAATACACTGTTACTTGTGCTATAATTGATTACATCAGGTCATGTTTAGCTTTATTAGTCATCCCAGACAGCTGGATAAACCGAATTGGACCATGCCATTCAAATTCTTCCTTTCATCTTTTCAATTACAAAGAACATTATACCCGTTTTTGCAAGTCGCTTTTTGTATTCATGCATTCAGTTATGTCATGTAAACCAGTCTAGTATGAGGCAGTCGTTTTGTAATTTCCCATTTGCAAATTAAACCTTAAAGTTTAACAAACTGTAGACCGAGCTGGAAATGAAGGTGTCCGGACATGCAGAGAGTCCATTACATCACGCTAACTTGTTTGAATTGTGCATTCCAGTTAAAGTGACTCTAAGTGCACCTCTATTTTTGCTGGATTTACCTCAGTGGGTAGCAAAAGCCCCATGTCCCCAGTTGCAAAGTGGGTGTGTGGGTATCAACAATGACTTAAGTCTGAGCCAGAAGGATATGCATTGAGTGAGAGGAATTCAATAACAGGAAAATGGCCAGTGATAGAAACAATCCCTGGAATACCAAAACCCACCCTTCACCAGTGTTATTCTTGGCAAAACATTGCTTTCCATTATTACTACTGTTTACTCCTTGTAAGGCCAGGGTCAGTGCAATGCACCAGAAAACTATGCTGTCATTTCATTGATGGTCCATGACGTGGCATGTGGAGTAAAGACGAGAATTCAAATAAGGGCTAGATGCTCTCTCTATCCTTATTTTGACATTGCACCGATATGTAGTAACAAAAAATCATGGTTAAGCATATGGCCTGGGCCATACATGGGCAAACACTTGATAACAGGTCGAGACAAGTCTGTGCAACTAAACCACAAGCAGTATTTAAAACAGTGTCTGCAACACTGAAACTATTTCCTCTGACAAATCTGTGGTGTGGTTTGAATAGAGCTGGGTGCAGTGCTGCATTTCTCTGTCTATCTGTATGTCAGTCCAGCTGGCTCCCTGTCTGGCTGGTAGCTGCGGCTTGGCTAGTTCACCTTTATACTGGATGGCTGGCTTTGGGTCAGCCTCATCTGGCTGGACATTTGGCTTGATACTTGGCTGCAGGCTAGCTTTCTGACAAGCTTTCAGGGTACATGTCTGACTGACTGACTCGCTGGCTATTATTTCTGGCCTTTCCTTTAGCTATGTAGTAAGCTCATGACATTGGAACAGGGTCATTTGGCTGTGACAGTCAGGGAGGTGTGCTAAAACACTCCTTCGGAGCGATCCAGGATGATACTTGCCTGGCCGCGATCCCCAGGAGTCCATTCCCAATTACAGTTTCAGGACCTCTTTGGAGAAAGTGTCTTTACTTTTTAGTTTGTTATTCTCTTTCATCGGCATTAGACTAGAAAATATTTTCACAAAGTTACAGCACTTGACAAATTTATTACACCACCTGTCATAAAAACAAGAAAACGCAAATTTAAAAGAATAAATCACATTTTCGTACCCACATTCGAGCCGGCACACTGGACCGAGAAGTAGAACATCCAAACTAACTAACATGAATTCACACTCGAATGAATCCGTCGCACAGACACTTGTGGGAATCGAACTACCACCGTTCCAATCAGTAGACAATCTATGTGCTCTATGTGCTGAGCTACAGCCACCCTCTATTGAGGAATGCAAGTAAATAACTGTAATTTGGCATCTTAATTAAAAAGATTTTTTCAGATTTTTGTTGTTTGTATAACAGTAAATTGGAAAATCTTTATAGTTTTGCCATTAAAAATATCATTTTAATAAAAGAAATGTGATAAAATATTTTGATAATGATCAGTAATTTAGTGCAGCTGTGGTATAAAGATTACATTGGGTGGTGGTCTAATAAATTTGGTTGGCACTGTAAACCAGTGGCCCGCAGTTCTTGTTTGATGAAAGTCACTGTATTGTATGCATTACTGGGTGATGAGAGCTGACTTGTACGGTGGTAGCATCACTCCTGCTTTGAGTGAGTTGACACAAGTATGGTGCAAGACAATTATAGGAATTCATTTCTGTACAATAAAGAGAATTCATTTTCTTCCTGCTGTTTTACCGTCTATAACAGTTTTCTCTTCTATGCTTTTTTTTAATAGCGTCACGCTTCTATTATTGATTTGATTGGAATGGTGTTTTGCAAGATAATGCGATCTTTGTTCTCAAGTTTAGAAATAATTCCCTGAGTTGAGAAAAACAAAAACTGTATATATTATGTGTAGATGTGTACGGAGCCTGGGAGCTGCCATATGGAGGAAAGAAATAGCTGGTAGAACAGGAGACCGTTCATGTGTGAAGTGATTTTTCTGACACGACTGTGAAGGAGTGAAGTTATTTATAATTTTTGTAGTATTTGTAGTATCGGTGTTGTAGAGGGTCGGTTGGGTGCACGTGGAGAGACGCCTCCTCTTGTTGAAAATGAAGTTGCAGCTTGTTATTCGCCGTGCTGTGGCTACAAAGAGGAGCCGCCCGTGTTTTACCAACAATTTGCTCATGAGTTATTGATTTGGAAAGCTTAAATTTGTGAATATCATTCCAACAAAGTAAAAGGGAGACTGCCTGGGCTGTCTGACAGCTCTTATTATTGTGTGTGCACAACTTAACCAAAATGGGGAAACAGAAATGGGAATAAATTGCATCTTGTGGTCACAATAAATCAAAATGCGGGAACAAAAAATGTCAAAATAAGACAAAAGAATAATCAGAAAGTTGTAATTTAGTATAATGTGGCCTAAAAAATGCCTGCTCCTCAACTCTGCTTTCTATTATTTTTGTGTCTTCAGTTTTATAGCTGTATATTTGTGTGCATTTAGTCAGGCATTTGTGTGTTAGTTTTTGTGGATGCTGCAGCTCAGTCTCATGTTTTCGTGAGTGTGTTCAACAGTGGGTGACTGTGTGGCAGGCCAGCTGATGAGCTATGACACAGATAAATGAGGTCAATGTAAGGTTTCACTGTGGCCAGACCAGGTCCAATTCTCTGACACTATCATCTAATATTAGCTGCCAGAGAGCTCAGACTAACGGGGCCCAGTCTCATACCTGCTATGGGTATAGATATTGTTTAAAGTGAGCCGTTCTTGTAGACACTCATACTAACATGCAGTAAGGCCGTCATGGACACAGAGTAAGAAACAACACGTACGGGATGGCCATGAATAATCTAACTCTTATTGAGATCAGACATTAACAACCTTACATGCAGCTCAGTATCACAAATATTTGAAAATATGTGCACGGATACTGTGCTATAGCCAGCGTACACACCTATCCACAGGGACTTGCCCAAGGGAATTACCTGTGGTAGAAAAAGAAAGTTCCCTAATGGGAAATTACTAAGCACCAAAAACTTTTCTGTTTTTGTACATTCCCTAACTTTGACTGCTCTTAAGGGAACTTTGTAACTTCCCTCTTACGGGAACTCTCTTACATCTGGTAATGCATGCATACATGTGCAGTATTTAAAAATACCCGTGTACTGTTTGCAGTATGTCTACAGGGCTTGAATTTCAGCATAATGTTGCAGGTATTGCGTGTAATTTAATTGATTCGGGCAAATCTAGTGCTGGAGGTTTCAGCACACAGTTACAGAGAGCAGTTAATGTTCAGCTCAGTGCTTCCATCGGTGCAGAACGACCGGTCAGAAACACTGCAGAGATGGACTGACATCCAATCTGGACGACACCTGGCACGCTCTCTCTCCCTTTCTCTGTGAGACTGCAGACTAGGAACCTGCGAGTTACTATTGCCTGCTCTAACCTTCAGTCTTCGTCTCTGACCCACATGTTATTTCTAGCTGCCCACCCTAACATAGACGCCTAGAACCTGGCTTGATCCCCCATCCCCCATAAACACTTCCCTTCTCTTTGGGAACCATTTAAGGTGGAATCCCCACTTAAGTGGTGTGTTGCTCCAGATATGATTTTCCGGCCCTGGCCTGTTGTTTAACGGCCTGACAGTCTATTAGAGAAACTAAACCACAGTTCAAATGGCTTCAACTGAAGTCTGGCAGGTGGATCCCTTTAAAAGTATCTAGGTCGAGGGCTTCTTCATGTTGAGGCTTTTCTGCAAATGTTAACTTGTTTCAGTCATAGGTCTAAGCTGTGATATTGTTTCCATTTAGTAATGTAGGCGTTGTGAAGAGCTGTAAGATCATAACAGTAATTAAGAGCCTTGGAAATAAATTGACTGGGCTTAGCTTTCATTGTCTGCTGTTGACACTGCTTCTGTGCTCTCTGCTATTTTCCTCTGATAGCATGGCCCGTTAAGGCCACAGCAGGGCAGCACTGTTAAAACAATCTGTTAGAGAACTGTATTAGTTTTACTGTGTGTTTTTCAAAATTCAGAAATAATATTTCTGACTGAAGATTTGGTAGTTTGTATATGGGTGCTTACTATGCCTGCCTGTCAGATGTCAACATTCACCACTAACGTAACTGTGTAACTCCCCTTCTCTTCTCCCCTCAGACCTTTCCCCTTCACTTAGCCTCAAAATTCAGGAACAGCCTTTTCGAGGGAAAAAAGATGCTCTCTCTCCCCCTCCTCTCCAGTGCTTTGGTTTTGGATACCAGCGCCTAGTCAGCTCGGTTTAATGCTACATGATGTGCCATTAGCTCTCCTAGCTATTTGCCCCCACAGCATCTCTAGCAGGGCTGCTTGAGATGAAGCTGAGTGCATTTGCAACCTGACAGGGCACGCTACCTAACTGTTGAAAGGGTGGAGGTTGAGAGCACTGAGGTAGCGTACACCTTTTAAGAGGCATTTTATGGCTACCATTTACATTCTTACCTAAAGCAAGAGAAATGGTGTGGAGAGAGAGGGAGGAGAATCCATGTGTCCATTTGGGTCAAGGGTGGAGTTAAAGCATGCAAAAAACATGTTGTTTCAGGACATTGAACTTGAACAAAATACACCTGTCATAACAGCTATTTCAGGAAAGGGCGTAACTGTTGCAGACGTCATCGTCTCGAGTTGCTGTTCAGTCTTTTCAGCTTTCATTATGATAAAATAGAGACAACAATGGCATGCTTTAGAGATAAGATGTTGTGAAAGGTAAGTGAGGTAAAGCACCTCAGTGCGTGAATGTAAATGCAGACAAATTTGAAAGAGACGCCGTCATAGCGCAGAAACAGACGGACTGGTTCATCACAGCAGATAACTGCGTGGACACGACTGGTATGTTAACTACACTGTGTGGTGAAATGCACAGTACTTAAACACTGCAAGTGCGTGGTGTAGTAAACAACATAGAACTGAAATGAATTCGCTTTAGATCTTTTCCAGCTGGGATCAGAACAATATGTGATTCACATAATCAGTCGGTACATCCGTAGTGTAAACAACATGTGTGTGAAAAAAATGTAAGTTTAGTGACAGGTTTTGAGAAATGGCTATGTGACTCTGTGCTATGACAAATGCTTACAGAGTAAGCATGCTTACTTTCAGCCCAGCCCGATTTGCTATCGTAGCTCAAGCCAAACAACAGCTTATAAAAGTTGCATGTAGAGCCTCTGAGATCATTGGTTGCGATCTACCTTCCATAGCTTCATACTCTGCCATCACAATGGCTAGCAGGATTGTTTCTGACCCCTTCCACCTAACACATCACCTGCTCAGTCTTCTCCCAACAGGGATAGGCTCGATCAATTAGATGTACTTTTTGTATTTGTATTGTGTTGTGTTGTATTGTGTGTTGTTGGGTGTGTCTTGTGGTTATATATGAGCACACTGAGACAAATTCCTATTAGCTGTGTTGTTTGAATGGCTACAGCAAGGTTGAGCAAGTAAATCACAAACAGCATGAAAGGAGAAGCTGGAGTGGAGTTGGGTTGTAAAGCGGCTTGCAGTGCGCAACACATGGTGTCACGCTAAAGCAGCATAAATGTTACACAACCATATGAGATTAGCCAGTTGAATGTGTAAAGGTGCTGAACAGAAAGTAACAGGTTAATGACAATATTACTCAGTTTGCGACTTAACTGAACCAGCCTGGCTGTAATAAATAAATTGGAGGCTATTTTGTTTAATGTGCTTTGGTGTGGTAGTTTTAACGTAAACATGCACAAGAGAGCGGGAGAGCCATTTGAGGATACTTTACGTAGATGTCCAAAGCTTTTCTATTTCTTGAACTTGAAAAACAGAGATAAAACCAACTGGAAACTTCACAAGGTCTCTTATTGTGGATATGAAACAAAGTAGGGAAGAGGTTTCCTGGCCTCCTGATGGAAACTCAACGGCAACATTGATGCACACGCTGCTAAGTTTATTCACTCAGATAGACCCGAGCTCTGTGATATTTGCTCTTGAACAGGGCGACCCTGAATCACAACTATTCACAGCAGCTAACATCTGCAGATACCTTGTTGGTTGAGTTCCTGTAAAACAAATTAGAACAGCAATGGTCGGGTTTAAGCTTGTCAGTGCTTATCATGATTCTTATGAGATACTATAAACAGGGCTGTAAGTGCATGTTTCATCTTCCCATCTTCCCAGTTTGCTAATAGGTTCTCTCCTCTTTGCACCGCATTTAGTTTGTATTACACACATTGTATGATGTGGCACTTATTCATCAGTATTGTTTTAAATTGCAAGATGTGAGAAAATGTCAAGGTGGGTGTTTGTTTTGAGGAGCTGAGCTCTATATTTAAGATTCGAGGAGGTTAAAATATGAGTCAGCTGTCTTGCACCATGGTTGCTAGTGCTCGTGGCTTGTTTATAGTGTGTTGTCTTGGTAATGTCAATATATTGATAGTTAGGGAAATACATGTTAGGGATACTTAAGAAAAGGCTGAAGTACTTTCAATATTCTGCTCTGTGCCAGTATTCTTATTTAGAAAATTTAATGCAGCTTTTCCGTGTTATTTGCATGCTATTCTGCACAATGTGAGCATTATCAATCCTTCTAACTGTGCAGCATGTGTGCTTGAATGTGTGTTTTAACACAAAGTGCCAGTATGAGTATGTTTGACTTCCTATCTGCTGACCTGCAAGTCCAGGCCTTATCAGTATGACCCCAAAGCTATCTGTATTTTATCAGTTTCTCTTGGAAGTGATGTTGCATCAACAGTTCCTGAGTGATCAATGTAAAACTGGACACATCCACAACTTCAAAAGGTTCATGTTTCAAACGTGTACTTTCATTTCCCAAAATCACAACACAGAAAAATCCTGTCCCCTCTCCCAGCCTATGATCTAATTCTCAGGAAAATTGCACAAGGCTGCTAAGAAGCTGCTGGATTTGCAGGTTTCTGTTTGAACTTTTTGCACAGGTCTTTCTCGGCCCTAAGTGCGTTTGCCAAGTGCAGCACATGATCGGAGTGGACCAATAGTAATACTACTTGGTCCCGTCTGCTCCAGCTTTGGAAAAGAGATTTGTAGGGTTTTATTGTTGTTGTTTACTTCTAATCTTCTAAAACTGAGGCACAGTTTCATAATGCCTCGTAAAAGTAGTAAGCTTGTGTCCTGCACTCATTTAAATGGGTTTCTGTTTGTAAGCCCCGCAAGATGGAAAAAGCCTCGGATCAGTTTGTGTATTTTCTGTCAAAATTGGTGCACGGTGTGCACATGTTGAGAGATTTGTAACTGGCATTATACCTCTACCAAGCATAGCCCAGATAAATTGCTTCATACCTGAAAGCATATGTTCAATACATCATTTTGGGATAAACTGTGAAGTATGATGCGTCTCTAAGGCATTTTTCTCTGTAAAGCTGATAAACAAGAAACCCTGATGCGTTTCTCATGATTTCTTTTATTCTTATTAATCTCTAATGTGGAACTTAGCATTTGGAAAATCATGCAAATCTGAATTTTAAATTCAGGGTACCACAGTATGTCTTTGGCACCTCTTGTACAGACATGTAACTAAAAGCCATTTTAGGTTTTTTTTTGTTCCGAAGTAGAATGATTCATGACAGATTTCCAACATTTGTGCGTGACTCAGAATGAGGTGGATCTGCCAAAAATAGCGCACGTCTGTGTCTGACCACCTGAAGTTTAATTAAGGATCGCAAAGGTTTGTTTTAGGTGCTGCGCAAAGGCTGAAGGTAAATGAATCGTGCTGCTCCAAAATAAATGAATGGTAATTGTAATAACTGACATTTGGAATTGATTGTTTAACGAAAAAACAAACATGTAAAGCAAACATATATTTATATAACATGAAATACAGAAAATTAAGCATTTCTGTAATAATGTAATTAATAATGTAATCTGTAAAACATCTGTCCTTTGAACAGATGTGTTTGCTGTTCAGAGTCCTGCAAGAGGGAACTGGCATCTGAATTCCCTGAGAGCTATTTTTAGTGGTTCCAGTATTTGCAGATCTGCAACTTTTCTGTGAAAAGTTCCAAGATCACAAATCAATGGACCAGATCATCTTTTAACACTGGAGGTGCAGTGAAAGGTTTAAGAAATCCTGGTCTTGCACAGAATAGCATAGTGATAGAAGCAAGAAAGATAAAAAACCCAAGCAAAACAAAAAAAGAAGCAAAAAAATAAATAAATACTGTGCTATTTTCGAAGTAATATCTCAGATAGAAGCATTTTGCAATTCTATAGCAAGGCGAGCATTATGACTGCAGAATTTATTGTAATGATGCCTTTCAATCCCCCCTGGATATTCTTAATCCTTTAAATTGATCCTTTAATTTGTGCTCGCGTAAAAAGCTGAGGGTAAGCTGTTCTTAAAATATGCAGTACTACATGGCAAAAGCAGTTTGAATTCATAATCAGCTAGTTTACATTAAAAGCTGACATATATCACATATCACATTCACACAGATGAGACATGAGGGTATCTTTCAACAGTTAGTGGACACCCACTGAAGCAATAGGGCGCTTTATTTTTAATATTTGGGGTGTTCTGGATGTGCTGTTATAGCATAATTATGCAAAGCACCAAGTAAACAGCATTTCAGTCATTTTTTGTTCTGCCAGCACGAGTAAGTGGTTGGCTCCTGTACTCTCCTTCATGGCAGGTATCACCCAATTATTAAGCCAACTTATGGACCTGTTATCTTGTGCTGTATTTATGCACACATAATGGACACAGGGCTAGATCTAAGTATGTGTGCATTTGAGTGGCTGTGTGTGTGTGTGTGTGTGCTGAGGTGGGCTAAAAGGAACTGCAGTAATTTCACAGAGAAGAAGAACTGTGCGCCTGCCCCACTTTCAGTCTTTTAATCATGTATAGACACTCGGGGCGCTCCTCTGAGTAAGTGTGTGTGTGTCTGTCTCTCTGTCTCTGTGTTTGTACGGCACTCATGGTGTGCGTGTGTGTGTGTGTATGAAAGAGACGTACAGTATGTGTCAAGGGGGGAATGCACTTAGAATTCCCTGACCTCAGACAACCCTGTGTGTGTGTGTTTATTTTTTCTAATGCATGCATTTTTTTTCTGCACAGAAAGGCAGAAGCAGTCACTACTAAAACCTGCCCTCATTTAAACTTTCGAGTGCAGTGCTGGCAGTGATTCATTGTTTTATTTTGTGAGATGTTAATGCACTCTAAAAGTACTGACAGAATACAGCTAAATACAGTAGCTACAGAAATAATGTAAATGTTAAGGATGTCCTAGCAAGCCTACGCCTTCGTACTTAAAAACAAAAAACCTTGCCAAACAGATGTGATAAGAAAATTCACCATTTATATATTATCTAAAGCGCTTCCTTACTTATTTAACTGGGGCCATTAACAGCTAAATACAAATCCCTAAGGGGTGTGTGCGTTTGAGTGAGTGCACATTGAATTTTTGGCCCCTCCAACTATGTAATCTCAGCATGACCTTGTAGCAGTTTGTAGCCCCATGGTGCCCATCCCTGTGACTAACGCCCAGTGTAACAAGCTGCCACAAGCAACTGTACTGCTATACTTTACAAGACCACAATATAATGCTGTCTGTAGCTGGACTACAAGCTCCTACATGCCTCTCTTGCCTGTGAAGTATTTGTGATATATACATTGATAGCAAAAGGCCATACACCATTTTAATAGCTGATCTCTTTTAAAAATAGTGCCGTATTTAGTCCTCACTCTGTGGAAGTATTTGATCCATAAGTTCCTGTTCCAGAAAAGTGCGCACAGTGAAAGAGGAATTAAGGACCTGGCAGTATGCAGTTAATTTACAAGAACATGTTGGAGTTTAAACCAAACGTTTGTCCACCTTCGTCCTTGAAGGTACTCTCCATGGGATTAGGAAAACTAAAGAAAACAAAACAATTCATGTATTCAAATTTGATTAATTGATACTATTAGAGTTTTCAACAGTGTGTAACTGCAGGGCTGAGGAGATTTCACACTAAGGCATGTTTGAGCTAAGCCCCTGGAGCCTGGAGAGCAGCACTGGACGTCCAAGTATTGACACCTTGTCTCACTATGGATTGCTAAGAGGCAGCAGGGTGTGGCCAACACAGGGTTAGGTACTCTGACCCTTTGACCTTGGTTATATAATTGACTGTCGCTCTGTTGTAGGAGTGAGCGGGAGCAGTCTTTTATGATGTGTCACAAGACAAACATAACTCAACAGTGACATAAAGCCTCAAGAAGCAACTGCGCTGACTTGAAATGTCACATTACTGTTGATGTCGAACTCCATATTTAAGCTCCTAAAGGAGGGAGTGTGTTTTTTTATGGCTTTTCCCGGGGCCTGTGTTTTTGATGAGTTTGCAGGTGTGGACGCACATAATGCATGCTAAAAATACACACGTCACTTGCAGTCAAGGTTAAACAAAGATAACTGGACCTTATTTGGGTTAAGGGCAGTGCAGCATGTTGGAAGCGAGCCATGACCTGTCCCACACGCATGCACGCGCTCACTCACACATCTCTCACACACACATATAGTACACACACCTGTCAGTGTTGGCATCTGCTCAGTTCTCTTTCTTGTAGTCTCTCTGTTCCTTTGTCCTCTCTGTCTTGGTCACTTGGTCAGGGACAGCTGGTGGGGCAGTGTGAGCACCTGTACTTTTTATGTGTGTGCATCTTTTTGTGTGTGGTTAGGCTTATCAGTGTGGCTAGGAGGATGTATCTGCAGTGTCCCGGCCAAATGTCTGTGCATCAGCATGTGTGTATGTGTGTATGTGTGTGTGTGTTCAGTGTGTGTTAAGTGAGGGTATGAGCACCTGTGCTGCCAGCAGGAACCTGCCACGGGCGTAGTGCTTCCTGACGTATGCTGGTGACTTCCTAAGGTCACGCTGTGAACCCCATAATAACTATTATCTTCTTAAAGTTGAGCACAGTGTCAAAAGAGGGATGGTAAAGTATTTGGTGCAGGACAGATAACGCCTAATATGTGCACAATTATTTTTGATGTGTTTTCTTTGGTTAAACACTACCCTGAGGGCAGGCCACATGCACACACTTCTGGTGTGCACGTCAGGTCTGCCTTATGTTCAAAAGTGAGATTTTCAGTCATTTGTAAGGATGAATCTTTTTTTTCTTTTTTCAAAAACAACTTAAACTTAGTCAGCATACAAAATAGTTTCAAACAAGAACAAAGCAGTTGTTAAATTAAAAGATTTAATACTGCCTGCAGGCCTTCATAATAAGATATGTATGTTTTTCTCCTCAAACTTTATCTCTCAGCCAATAGCTGTTCTTGTCAGCAGCTGTGTTTGACCCACTTCTATTCAACTCTCAAGCAAACATGCAAATAAAGTGTATGTAATGTTGTATTGCACTAGTATCCCATGGTACATGTTTTTTTTCTTTAGATGGAGCAATTACATAAGATGCCTTACACCTTTCCTTATCATTTTCTGCAGCTTTGTCTTTTATAAATTCAGTTCCTGTACAATGAGACACCCCTAATTTCACTTTTATATTTTTTTAAGTGGTCTTGAGCAGCAGTTTTCGAGGCTTTCAGAAGGTTATGCCACTTAACACTGACCTATGAATGATTGAAGCATTAAAAAAGGCACCTGACCCAAGAGTTGAACCGATCCAGGTATGCAGGTAGGTATAATTCAGCACTGAACCAATTTCAAATTGCATCTTCAGGCCCTTGTTATTAGCACCCTATTGCAAAAACGCATAATTTGTGCTTATTTCCTCAGACGAACTCTATTTGAAAGATATTTCCTCAAATGCAGGAAATATCAAATGCAAAGAGAAAATGCAGGCATTGAACCTTAGGCTTCTGGGTGAAAGCCCTGTTACTACCTCATGTGACCTTCATTGGTCTCCTGCTGGGGAAAGGATGCTTCCTTCAGTACATATTAAAAAAAATGTATTAGTAAAAAATAAAAATAGCCTTTAAAGCTGATAGATGAAGAGAGATTTGAGGTTTAGCTCTAAATGTTTGAGTGGATTCATCTTGTTTTCACGGCGCTTTTCACTTTTCTGGAAGATGCCACCCCAACATTTGGTCCGATCGTAGCGTAGTTTCTGTCCTCAACCAGTGAACTTTAACTTTGGCTTGTACAAGCAATTATAACTTCAAGAAGAAACGACTCTCTTGGCACGGCTAAAAGCATGACAGACAAGAAAAAGAGTAGAGGTTGACGCGTCATTCAGCACATTCTGACAGGAATGAAAGTGTGGGGGCGAGTGAGACTAAACGCTTGTGTCAAGGTGTTGAATGAGGTCTCTTGAAACCTGCTCGAGCAGCAACAGTTTGGATCCGCTTTGCTCTCCTGTGGTAGAAAGTCCGTAATCCGGCCATTATACGTGTTGTCTGCCTGACTGTCAGATTACTGCTCGAGAGCGCGCCTGTAGCATTAATGCTGTTTGCTGTCCCCGTTCATATTTAACTCAGCTTTGGACTTAATTTTCAGTGGTGGGTTAGCTGGTTTTGAGCTCTCGTTCATATCGGCGTCTCCTATGTCTGGGTGCATCGAGCGTTCCACACGTTTCCAGAACACATGTGCTTGTTTGTGGTTGGGAGTGGGAGAGAAAACCTTTGCAGGGAATCAGTGGCAGAAGATTATTACTATGCATGCGTGGGTAGTTCTTACTGTACAGTATGTCTTTTAAATGTTTGGAAAAATTGCAATTGAAGTAGTGCAGTGTGTGTGTGCCCATGTGTACACCTTTGAAGTGGTTTTTCTCGGTGCATGTGTGTTCCCTGTAGGTCCTCCTCCCAGCATATTCCCCTTATCCTCGTATTCGGATCTTAGGGAGGCGATCAAAGCCGGGCTCCCTGCGACTCCAGCGTCTCCAGGCTCTCTGTGCTAACGTGGCTCGACTGAGCAATGCTGAGCAATTCCCTGAGGTGGCAACTTGCGCTCCAGTGTTCAACGCTAGTGAACTCTGTCGGCTTCACTTGCACATGTTAGCTCTGCTGTACCAGCGCGCCATGTAGAGAAGACCGTTTGTTCACTTTTTCCTCTCTTTTTTCCCTCTTTCACCCAGTTTTCTTCTATGCAGATGCACTTTGGACTGTGTGTCTGCTCTGAATTTTACTTCCCCCCCCACCCTTCAGCTCACATCTCTGTCTTGTGTCATAGTGATGTTGTTATGTTGTGATGTGTTACCCTGGAGAATACTTGCATCAGTAGACAGGAAGAGAGTATATAAAAACAAAAAAAGAAGAAGGAAGGAAGAAAAAGAGGAAGATCTTAGGGGGAAAAAAGACAAGGTGAAGGACAGGAAGTAAGAAACGGATTATGTTGGATTTGATTAAACCTTTGTTAGTTTACTTTTAATTTTCTGGTTCAAGGACACGGCACCACATAGTAATCTTACCAAGGAACTGACACCACCAACACTGATATACAAAGTGTGCTTCTACTTGCTTATAGCTTTCTTTTTAAAGCCTTTTGTAAAATACTAAACACAACCTCAATGACTGACCTTCTAGTAAAGTTCTTTGTTAATATTATCATCTCATGGCTTTAATTAGTTGTTATTATTTCATAAGTGGTGTAACAACATCAGGTGACAATTAATGGCCCCTCCTGCAAAGGCCTAGTGCAGAGGCGTTAGACAGTGAGTAAGTGCTTTCAACCTAAACCTCTGAAGCATTTCCCCAACACAGCCAGTTTCTGTTGGTGCCTCAATGCTGAGTGCTGACAAAATATGTGCACGTGTGTTTTCATCTGAATTTACCTCTGTTGGTAATCTACCTTATGAACAGAGTGTTAGAGCATTGTTTGATTGCCATCTAGGTTTGCTGCTGTCACATCAACTTTATAGTGTATTATATTATATTTTTAAACGAGATGTCACACTCAGAACTTCTTACATTATTTATGGTGCTTTGTGTGGCCTGACCAAGTTTTACAAATTTGATTTCTTATTTTTATTTGGTATAGCCCAAAATCAGTGCTTGAGCCCATAAACTGAGCATGAAAGTTTTCACTCTTCCCCCTCGTGTCTCTGGTTCTCTTAGACCATAGAGGGACACAAACTGTCAGTCCAGGAAATATAATCTCAGAACAGTTTGATGTGTATTTCCCTGCCTTTCCTAGACCTCACACCCCTCACTATTTGTGGAACATCCCCGGGCCTCCCTGAGCCTGGTTCTGTTAGAGGTATCTGCCTTCCTCGCCACCGTCGCCAAGCGCTGGCTCACAAGTGTTTGTCACGTCATTGGGTTTCACTGGCCAGCGACATTCTAGTCTCGACCTTAAAACACTGAATGCCTTGAAATTACTTTTTTGTAAAATTATGAAATTGATTTTGTGTCGACATGTGACAAAGTTTGTTTGTGAAAACAGCACACAAAGAAAGAAATTATTGTCCTCAAAGCTGCAAGACTCTCTTGATGAAAACAGTAATTTGATGTCACAGACATGGAGCTGTTGCTGTACTGCTATGTGCCTTTGTTGTTTTAACACGTTCATTTTAATCTAGATTAAGCCTTTAAGTGACAAAAGTTACACAAATACCCAAGCAAACTAACCGTTTGAGGCAGAGGTAGATTTCAGTATTGTGTGGGATAAAATGCTGCGGGCAGAAATAAGTTTTGAAAGCCGCTGTTTGTCAACACTACTCTGACTCTCTCACTATAGCGTAGAGTTAAATTAATATTCGTGTTTCCAGGCAGCTAAAAAACATAAATAACTCATACATACCCCTCCTCTTTAAACAAACTATCTGTAACTGAGTGGAAACAGTTTATTTAGTGAAACACTCAAATTAAATATTCTAATCTCAGAATATTTTAATAATAGTGCTTCTGACATCTGACATGTCAGAAGCACCAATTACTGAGATATATATGGTGCATGTATGAATACTGCATGAATGGCAGTGAAGACATATCTGTGTTTGTCAGCAGGAAAAAGCCCGATCATCAGGTACACAGAAGCACATTTGGGACACTTTTTAGAGTGCTACACTTTGACCCGCAGTTGTAGTGCTGAGGGTTGCTAAGTGAGTTGCATAACCAAGAGTTCATGTTCCTGTTACAGCCTCATTGTGTGTATGGGGCTCTTACTTTCTTTCACTGTCACTTGTTTCTTTTCATTTTTAGTTAATTTAGTTTTACTTGCATAATACTTAACGAATAGAATTGGAAAAGCAAAAATCTGTCATCGTTTTGCATGTAAGAATATAAAAGTTTCAATTTAATTCAAATGAGTGAAATTTATTAGGGGATATATTTCACAGGAACGTTACTTTTGCAGGACTTAAGCCATTTGGTCATAATTCCACCTCTCACGTGCAGCCAGTCGGATGCAGGACATGCTGTGGTCAAACAACCAGCTTATTGCTGTTTTGTTGTGCGGAGCCAGTGAACCGGCCTGCAATCCAACACCTTTGCAAAGCTGCACTTTCCTCAGTCCTTGGAATCTTACTCTTTTGGCACATTTCAAACTAGAAAAACAGCTTGTTTATAGGAGTGTATGTTGTGCAGAATAGCCAAGTACTACTCATTTTCAGCAGAGTTCACTTCCAAGGCCATCTGCCTTATAATGCCTTTGGATCCAGAGTTTGTGAACTTTCTTCATTTGCAAAAAGTTCAAATCAAGTACAAAGACAACACAAATGAAGATGGCTTAGGCAAGAAATCAAGGACACATGGAGTTCCCTGCTAGCTTCTTAGGAGAGATTTATTACATTTATCATATATTGTATTAGGGTGAGGGTGGGAGGAACACATCATGTGAGAATACCAGAGTTAAATTGACGTGACATGTAACAGAAATGTGCAAGCTTAGAGCTTTTATGGGAAAGAATGTTATAAAGTACGTAGAGCGTCTGCTTTCTTGCGTCCTCTTGCTTTAGCAGCAGCAGTACTGTTGCGCTCTTTATACATATATATTTACTTGTGTCGTTGTGAGGGCACTCATCAATGCACAGTGCACTGCTTTTTATTATGCCTCTCATCCTGACCTTAACCGTCACAGCTAGATTACAATCTGACCTTAACCCACAGTCCTAATCTAAACCGTGTCACCTGGACCTTTAACCTTGAGCTGTTCTCAGACATGCACCACAGCGCTGAACTTTTCTAAACATTACCCGACCGAGGTACACGCGAAAAGGCAAATGTCCAACGCACCTGGTTCGGACACACCGGGTCTTTAACCCGCTGCTTCTTTTAACCTGGTGCTCAGGTTGAAGCTCATATCGGTGCTCGCAAAGATATCACTAAAATTTCTCCCTCTCACACGTACGCGCACAGCCTCTGTGTGACAGAGGGACGCCAGGCAGGAGACCAATAAAAAAACAGGCTGAAAGGGGCAGTGCACAGTTTCACAGGTGCACATGGAGACACACACAAAGGCACAGACACACACATTGGGGCTGCCAGTATTATTGAGTGCCCTTTGCAACAGATGGAGAACTGAATCCGAGGCTGCTGAGTCGGAGGAAAATCTTGCAGTCGTAAGTGTGAGCATTTACAAACCTGTGCTTATGTGTAAACTTTTCACAATATTTAGAACACCCCCCATTTCCAAGAAGCACACAGGCAAGGTGAATCCAAGTGAAACCCCCCCACATTGAATAAAGAGGAACATCTGATGATTTAGTGAATGGAGACATTTAAACATCCTTAAATCCTGATATAAAAACTTTTAAAAATGGGACTGAAAGATGTAAATTAATGACAAAAAATGTCTGTTTATTTATTTTGGATTGTTGACATGGACAACAATAGACATGGACATGTTTTGAGACCATTTTCTGAGGATGTGTTTTGTATGTTTGCTCTGCTAATTAAGCTTTGAATCAGATTTTTGTATTGTAGGCAGACTAGTACTGCCATACTTTTCATGTCTACATGTACGTGTCACTCTTTCTTCTCATAGTATTTTTTACAACATCCAATACTGGGAAAAGGACTTGCACAGCTAATGTCCAACCATATATGTTAATAGCTTCATACTTTATTACAATGCATGTGCGGTTGTTGAAAATAACCACTTTCAAGGCTTTGTCTGCTTTAACTGGGGATAAAAGTGACTTTATTCATCTATAGGAAGTGCATATGGGAGCAAAGAGCATGACAGCCATAAATCTGGGGCTCTGAGGCAGATGATGAGCTCATGATTTGTGCATTTCAACCACTAATAAGCACGTATTTCCTCTTTGAAAGACCCTCACATCAAGTCATCTTTGGTAAAGTTGTTGTCCTGGCCTCTGTGTATGCTGTTGCTGTTTTTTGTGTACCTTTTCCCACGGCTGTGTGGGTTTCTGTGTGTATACGTGACTCTACGAGCTGGATGTTACCACCATGTGTTTTGCTTCTTTCGTATGCCTGGGTGCTTGTGTGTATGTGCTTGAATTTTGTGTTAAGTTAGTGCAAACAAAAACATGCATGCTTTAGTATCACTTTCTGTCCCCGGGGTAGGGGGTACTCTTGGATGTCACATGATCGGCTGACCTGATTTTGCGTTGCTGAGTCAACGTGTTGTTTCGGGGTTCAAGTTAACGCTCGACTCGGCCCTGTGACCTTGGGACATGTCTTTGTCACTGTGGTAACAGCCTCGGGGGTTACTTAAAATAAGAGAGCACACTGGATGGGAGCACTAAGTGTTTCTCTATGTGCTTGTGCATCAAATTAGGCACTGTACCACATTTTATTTGCCCGGGGAACATTAACTCACTTCTTTTTAATGAACATCCTGCAACAAAGCCATAAAGTTGGATTCACACCTGGGCGATAAATGATGCAACAGCGCCCTGCTTTAGGTTATGGTGGAGTGCCACTACAGTAGTTGGGAATTAAGTGCTTTGCACAGAAGGTGCAAAATCAAGTGTATTGGTTGCCTGAGCGTTTGATGCAGGGAGCTTGAAAATGGAACTTATTTCCCTGAATGGTATGCATGCAGAGTAGGAAAGGAGAAGTGCGATTCTTTCGGTATTGCTTTACACATAGCGACTCTCGATCAGAGCTTTCTGAGAAAACGAATTGTAGTGTAAAATTGTTTAACATTTCCAGGCTATGAGATGTGGTTTTCACAGAAATACTACCTTCATTATGAGAGTCTGCTCTCAGTTTACTAGAGACATTTGGTCAGAGAAAGAGAAACACTGTCCTTACTGGAAACTGAGCTAAGTTAATGCGCAAGAACTAAGTAGTTATGATTTTTGTTTAGAGAGGGAAAAAAAGAGGACACGAGCCTCAAACCGTGTGTCTCATGTGGGTAAACAAAGCGTGGTTACCATGCTGATTCGGCGTCAGTGTATAAATAGCATGGGTGTTTGTTCTGAATAGTCTTCAGAGAGGGAGAGAGCACAACAGAAAAGGGAAAAGCAGAGGAAGAATCACAAGTGCAGACATTTACAAATGCACATGGTTTAAAGACTTCTATTTAAACAAGGACTGGGATTTAGCAAGTACTACAGGCATTGTGTGTGTGTGTGTCTGTCTGTGTGTGTGTGTGTCAGCTTTGTCAAGAAAGGCAGTGGTAGCAATCACTCTGTCATAAACAACAACATATCTACAATTTTCCTCTTCAAATTTGCAAACCCATTTCTTAACACAGAAGGCAAGTGGAGTTTTCTTGTAATAGCAGCATCACCCTGCACCTCACTAATAGTTATTTATGTAGCTTCTCTTTGTTATTTCTTGAACTTTTATGAACGAAGATCGCTTTGCTATCAAGCTCGTTGTTAACGTCGACCTGTTTTGCTCTTTTCCTGCTTCATATTTTTATTCCTGGACTGTATGAGACTTGCTTTGACTCAAGTTCATCCAATGTCTGAAACAAAATGTTTGAGCTGCTCTCGCTTGAAGGACACCCTCCCTCCAAGCTAACTTTCTTCTGAATGGCTGCCCCTCATGAACAGGGGGGCTACTAAGGCTACAATATTACAATTTAATGGATATTGCTTCTCTATGAGAGCTTAATGTTCCAAGAGTAGCAGTGTTTCTGCACAAAACTGAAATAATTAAGAGGAAAAGAATACTGAATGATTAAGCTGATTATTGTACTTGCAGAGCACTGGATGTGGTTATTATGCTATGATAATTGAGCTAAAGTAAGCAATAACCCAGACCTAAGTAATCTCAGAGGATGTAATATTGAAGAGAGAAATAAAAGCCTCTCTGTCTCTGTTTATCTGCAGGGAATTGTGACCACAACTGCCGACATACAGACGTGAATAGACGGCGCACACTTCTTCTCCCTTCCTTTCTGCTGGTCAAGGCTTCACATCAGGAACTACGACTGCAATCCGTTGTCAGCTCTCAGCTGAGCAGAAGGCTCCACCTACTCGGCCAAAGTAGCTCTGCCTCCTATTCTCAGGTAGGATTCAAAGAGGATGGAGTCAGGGAGTCAGTTGTCTCCTTCCCCTCACACCTATCCGGTCACAGCAGATGGCTGTCTCTCACTGAGCTTTCTTCCTGTGAAAAGGGAGTTTTTCCTTCCCACTGTCGCTCCAAATGCTTCTTCATATGGGTTGTCTGATTGTTGTGATTTTTCTCTGTATTTGTATTTTTTTTCTTACCTTACAATATAAAGGGCATGTTGTTGTGATTGGGCACCATATAAATAGAATTGAATTGAATGAATTGGATTGAATTGAAGAGACTTTTAACATGTATGTCTGCGCTTTATTATCAGGCAGATTCTGGTCCAGTTGATCTGTTATGATAACCGTTATGAGTACACAAGCTAAGCTGCTATTAAAATCCAGTAAGACCTGTGGTGCCCGCACAGTCTATGGATATACATGCGTTAAGTTTTAATGGGTTAAATCCATCTGCTGTATTCAAGCTGTCGAGGGATTGTTTGTAGAGGAGGCATGTATTTTTATGCCAGATCAGCGGTAACCATGGAACCATGCACGGTAACATATAAGCATCGCTTATGGTTTATAGCATGAAGGATTGTGATTATTGACCAGTTAAACACAGTCACCACACAGTAACTACAGTGACCACAGTAACTTTTGCTTCATGAGATGACAATATGAGGAAGTTGAAGCTCCAGCAACACTTGGACTATGTAGGACAATTTAATTACTTCCCTCGTATTGCTTATTATAGATAACATTTTAAATAGGGTATGAGTAGAGTAGAAAAAATAAAATAACCAATCGTACAGTGCCTCAAACATCAACAAGCATGTGCTGGGTTTATGATATTACGGATTAGAGCCAGTCATTCTCCCTGGCAGTAAGTCCAGTGACATCTCATACATGCAGTTATAAGCAGGAAAAGTAATATTACAATATGAAATGTAGTTCTAGTACAGGTTTTCTTGTGTTGTAGTTTTCAACACTTAGTGTGTTCTTGAAAACCCACGCTAGAGACCTTGCACTGCGTGATTTATGTCACCGTGAACGGGACAAAAACCAACAAACGATCCGAGAGCGCTGCGCTAGGCGAGCTAGCTGCATGAGCCAAGCTATTCTCTGACACGACCATACGTAGCAGGCTTTACTCCAGTTCAGAGGGGTGCGGTCATGGTACACTGACGCATCTCTTCTCCAAGTATATCAAGAATCAGTTATATGTTGTTGGTTCACTGTGCAACCTACGTGAGTCTGAACCAAACGAGTCGAGCTGCAGGTATGAGAGCAGATGGGTCGGGCCTGTCCTTTTTCTTTTCTTCTTTTAATAGCAGTTTTCATAAGATCTGAGGTACTTAGGTGTGCTTTGGGTGTATGTGCGTTTCTGTGACTCAGAGGATAAACTTCTTTGAATGGAACTGAGCTCCTGTCTTTCTCGCCGCCCTCCTTCATGCTTTTTGACTTTTGATTTTCTCGTTTTCGTTTTCACTCTTCACTTTCAACGGCCAATTGTGACGTCCCTCAACTCCTTCTCCCATCAATATTCCCTTTCTCTCTCTCTCTCAGTTTCACTACCCATCCTCTAGCTGAAGAAGCTTTCCGCTCTTTTCCCTCTTACTGAATCCTCGGCCGCTTGTATTGAAGCTTCTCCGCCAGCCCTTTATCGCCGTCTCGCCAGCTGCATGTTGAAGCTCCATTCTCTCCTATGAGGGATAGCAGGATGAATAGAAGGGCTTACTGAGGGAAAGAGCGAGAAAGCCAATCCCTGCTTTTTGTCTCACTGAACATCTTTTACGGTCTTCCTCTCTCTCCTCACCCTATCCTAAACTCTTCTGTGACCAATAGTGTCACCGCTTTCTCCTGCTGCTCATTCTGCCTGCTCTGTGAGAGGGGCTGTTGTTATCATGGGATAGTTGTAGACACAGACAATATAGAAAGAGAGGATTTTTTTTTGTACCAGTTATTTTAAAAAATATATCATAAAACCCAAACATGATTTTTGGTTCTCGTCCCAGTTGCAGTGTGCCACCGGCTGCTGCAAAATAAGTTTTTGTTTATCGCCCCCTCAGCGTACGGTTATACTCGACTCACCAACAGCATCATTTTATTTTTGCTGTGAGCTACTTCAGGGACTTGCTTCATACCTCTACAAATATGTTTTGAAGTACAGACTAATTAGCTTATTAAATTAACATTGTACCAATTTATAGAGGACTAGTTTTGTGGATGGGGGTGGGAGGAGTGTAAGGATAATAAATCAAAAGGTAAGATAAAGAAGAAACAAGGTTGATAATTGGGGAAAGAAGTGAACATAAAGTAGCCTTTTTGGATTTTTCTTTTCTCTAAAATTCAGTCGGTCCCTGCTCCCCTTGTCCTCTTCTCTTCCTCTTTCTTCAGCCGTCATTCTCGCTGACTGGAAATTACACATTTCACTCCCCGCTGCTTTCTGCTCTCTCTCTCTCCATTGTAAATTCACTGTTGACAGTTGCCTTTCTCTGAACACAAAGTCTCAGAAATGAGCAGATGGAGGGGTGACAGCCTAAAAGCTCAAACAATGACACTGGGCGGCAAGTCGCCGTGGCTGTCGGTGTAGCATATAGAGACTGCCAGCTATAAAGAAGCTAAAGATGTAGAATCAGAATGAGAACGCATGACATAAATCAACTAAAATTTATGTGAAAACATTTGACACGTGGCTTATGTTGTATCCTGTGTGACTTACAGTGAGTCTAAGAGGAGAATAAGCTTATGTTACAACGCAGCTAACAAAGAGGTACCCAGCTGATTAGTGACATGTTCACCTCACCTGTCACTTCATTAGGTACGCCTTGCTATTACTGGGTTGGACCCTGTTTTGCATTTAGAACTGCTTTAATCCTTTATAACATACATTTAACAAAGTGCTGGAAACATTCCTCAGAGATTTTGTAGCGTCACACAGTTGCTGCAGATTTGTCGGCTGCACATCCATGACGCAAATCTCCCGTTGTTCCATGTTCCACCCGATTGAGATCTGGTAACGGTGGAGGATGTTAGAGTGCAGTGAACTCACTGTCATGTTCAAAAAACAGTTTGGGATGATCTGAGCTTTGTAACGTGGTATCCTGCAGGAAGTAGTCATCAGGAGATGGATACACTGCTACCTTACACAGCTACCATAGCGTGGGAGGCGAGGCACACCCTGGACAGGTCGCCAGTCTGCCGGCTAACACCGAGACAGACGTCCATTCACACACACATTCTCACGTCTTTGTGGGAGGAAGCCAGACATCGGTGCCTGAATTCTGACCTTAATATCTGAATCTTGGAACAGAAATCGAAACTCATCAGACCAGACAACATTTTTGCAGTCTTCTGTTTATCATTTTGATGAGCCTTTGTAAATCGTAGCTTCGGTTTCCTGTTCTCAACTCACATAAATGGGACTGCTGTAGCCCATCCACTTCAAGGTGCTTTCAGAGATTCTCTTCTGCATGTCTAGAGCGTTATTTGAGTTACTGTTGCCTTCCAATCAGCATGAAGCAGTCTGGTTATTCTCTTCTGACCTCTGGCATTAGGAAGGCATTTTTTAGACCGTTCTCTGTGAACTCCAGAGATGGCTGTATGGGGAAAATCCCAGCTGACTGGCAGTTTCTGAAATACTCATATCAGCCCATCTTTCACCACGCCACGTGCAAAGTCACTTAAATTACCTTTTGTCCCCATAGTGACGCTCAGTTGGAAGTTTGTAGGTTGTCTTGGTCGTGTCTCCAATATATACATTACAGGGTGGGCCATTTATATGGATACACCGTAATAACATGGGAATGGTTGGTGATAGGGTGGCTATTTAGAAGTCGGCCATCTTGGATACAACTTTTGTTTTTTCAATAGGAAGAGGGCCATGTGACACATCAAACTTATTGGTAATGTCACAAGAAAAACAATGGTGTGCATCATATTGATCTGCTCATTCATTTTCTTTTCGGGGCCTGTTTGCAAAATGCACTTGGCTTTCATTACATTATGGAAGGGTTAAACTTATTTATGTCTTGCAGGGGGAAGTCTGACAGCTTTATGTGGATTCAATCAATTTTTTACAGATTGATTAATTTTTTTATTTGAGACTGGAATTACTCATACCCACTCTCACTCTTGTTCACGGTTAAACTCAATGCTGCCTACAGCAACAGCTCACAGTAATCTCTGAGATGTCAAATGACTAATTAACCCAGTGATGCTTTCTGTAATACAGTTTCACAGGAGCCTCTGGATATCCAGCAATGCCAGGGGCTGTGAGTGCTTGAATAAATGCTCAATATATAAAATAAGCCGACCCAGTCCCTTTTGTTGGTCACAAGCTAAAAAGTTTATTGCCAATTACGTGTCACTTGTACAATACGAGAATGTAATTAACATCAACTCCTCTAAAGTAAGAAATCTAGTAGATCTGGGGCACAGTGCTGCCATGAGTATGTACACAAGTATATAGAGAGGTCATCCCTTCTATGTGTGTGTTTGTGTGTGCGTGAGAGGGAGCATGGATTTCCCCTTCTCTGTTTTCTTGTAATCGCTACGCTCTGCTTTATTTGATCTGGGCCCGACTCTCATAGTAGAATTGAATTGGGTTCGGAGAGCACGGGAAACACACACACACACACACACACACACACACACACACACACACACACACACACACACACACACACACACCTGAGAGTGCCAACTGCAACAACAGCTGTCACGAATTACAGTGACAGAGAGCAAACGAGAAGAGGGACAGCGGGAAATTAAGGTAGAGTTTTTAGAGTGACCAGATATTATGGTGGTATCTTTGCATCCCTTTTGATGTTGATAGAACAATTAGCTAATAAGTAAAATCATATCTTTCTCTGTACTTCTGCTCTTTCTGTTCTATATGTCTTTTGTCTCGCTGTCTTTGCTCGTCATGCCGCCGCTCTCCACAAAAACACTGACGCGCACACACACTTGAACTGCCTCTGCACACTAAACAGTTAGTTAATTACCTTGCTCAGTGTTGTTGGGTTCATCCAGACTGAATTACTGAGAAGAGAGGATAAAGGTAGAGAGCAGAGGAGGCAGAAAAAAGAAGTGAAGTGTGTGTGAATGAATCGATATAAAGAGAGGCATTCACAATTGGAGGAGCGACCTGATTTGTATATGCAAGAGAGCAAAGAAAAAGGAACCAAACTTATTTGAATGTTTCATCCAGGTTTGTTCTTTTCCAAGTAAAAAGCCTCAAAATTTGGTAAAGAAACGTTTGTAAGTACTTTTCAGATCATTTGAGTTTAAACCTACGTTGCATGAATGTAGTGCTCCATGTAACAGGAGCACAGTTGATTTGGTAGAAGAGAGTTTCATGAGAAATGCAGCTTTGTCTGATTCTTACTTTACTCCCCTAGAACTTGCTTGTTTTTATACAGTAGCTGTAAAGATGTTGAAGTCTGGCTTAATAATCAGTATAATTACCTATTTTTATGGATGTTTATGAGCATGTTTATTTTGTTTGTCTCTTTTTTACATACTGAGGTTGTGTAAAAGTATTGAGCCGGCCCTCATTTCTTTATATTTCACCTCCAAGGAGTCAGACTTTCTTGAACAATATGTCTCTGAAGGTCTGTTTTTCTTCGCTGCATTTTCACTAATTTCATGAATTTCAGCTCAGTCCTTGTACTGGACCATTTTAGAGTCGAAAATCAGCCTTTGCTCTATTTCTTTCTGACACACTCATTTCACTGGCCCCTCAGTTGATCCATCCACCGTTCACTGAAGCTTCAACAGAAGTGGAAGGCCATGGAGGTATTCCCAGTTACACTGAACCGAAAATCAGTGGCAACAGGTTGGATGGAGAGACTGATATAAATTTGAAAATTTTGTTTCAAAATGTTGTAAATGTGTAGGGAGCGTCTACAGCTGTCTGTAAAACACAGTGAAGGCTCTGTCATGGTTTGGGGCTGGATTTCAGCCAGTGCTGCTGCTGGTCAAACTGTAAACGCAGACCCCAACCGGTCGCAGCAGATGGCCCCGCCCCTCCCTGAGCCTGGTTCTGCCGGAGGTTTCTTCCTGTTAAAAGGGAGTTTTTCCTTCCCACTGTCACCAAAGTGCTTGCTCATAGGGTGTCATATGATTGTTGGGTTTTTCTCTGTATCTACTGTACAATATAAAACGCCTTGAGGCGACTTTTGTTGTGATTTGGCGCTATATAAAAAAAATTGAATTGAATTGAAGTACGGTCAGATTTTAATCCACTCTACACTGCCAATGCAGTAAAAGCACAGTTGGATAGAAAAACACACAATGGAGCACTATCAGTCATGGATTGGCCTCCCCGGAGCCTGGACCTCGACATTATCGAAGCAGTGTGGGATCATGGTGACAGAGAACAGAACAAAAGGCAGAAACATCCAACATCTGTGAAAGTCCTTCAAGAAAACTGGAGAACTATTCCTAAAGAATGCTTGGAGAAATGAAAGCTGCCTAATAGAGTTCAGGCTGTGTTTAAGAATAAAGGTGGTCACACCAAATATTGACTTTCAAGCTTTCACAATTGTACACTGAATCGCTAAACCTCAAAGACCTTTACACAGTATTGTATTATACTTTCACCTGCGGCTGCCAGAAGAATGGGTTACATACTATTTAAATGGTATCAAGATATGTATTCAACTAAAATGGGTGGGTGCTATTAGGTTAAAATACTTTATAGTTATAGCAGCTACTTCCAGCATTTTTTAGATGTGTATAAACGGCTAACAGGAACCATAATCTACTGAGATAAATGATCCAGTTTTATTTGGTTTGGTTGTACCTCCGGAAAGCATCTGAGGAATGCATGTGGGGAAAAGAAAAAAATCCTGACGCTTGGGCCTATTCGGAGTCAACTCGGATCCAGTTGGCCGCTGGGCTTGTAATACACTGGCAGAAACCCTGCTGTACAGTACGACAGTGTATTTGAGCGAGATCACCCTATAACATCCTGACTGTACATGAAAGTGAAATGTGAAAATGTCATTTGGAGCTGTGGGGTATTGACTGTAATCGGTGTGGAAAAACATGCCGCTGTAGGTCATTACTAATGAGCCATACGCATGCTGGAACATTCAGCGTGCTGAGGGTGGATGCCTGCATCTTCATCTTTGCTGTGTACTGTGTCATTGTGAGCATAGCTTAATATATCTAAGCATTTACTCTTAAATGTGTATGTAAGGGTGGATGAACTGTGTGTGAGAGAGATTTTTATTCAGCGTGGGTGCCATTATTCACATAAGTGTACTAGTCTCTGTTTGGTGTGATTAAGTGGGCTCTTCTCAGCTTAAACCCACTTTTGTTGCTCTTTTCTTTGTTTTCTCTTGATTCCCTTCTGCTTTATAGCATTAAGCAGTGAGTAATGACGGCTGACATCATCTCTGGCTAGGCTAGTCTGACTAATTGGCCAGAGCAATCTGATTGCATTAGATGTTATTCCTTCAGGGCATTCCCTGTCTTCCGCGCCTGCTTTGAAAGATATCCCTCATTGTTTGCATGGAGCAACATATTACTTTTGTGCGGCGTTAGGGTTTTGGCTTTATTGTATTCATAGCAGGGTGAAACAAACTGCATCGGATGTGAATTAGTACGTTTGATTTATGGTTTGTGTGTTTTAACCCGAAACATGAATAATTTTAAAAGCGGTGATTGCTGTCGAGCCCTGACTCGTCTCGTTAATTGCTATCATCTAGAATGCACGTCTCAGGACACCTCAAGGATATTACAAACGCACTACGGGGACGCTAATATACCGCTGAAATGTCTTTGGTTATTGTGTGGATGCTCTGGGTGCTCGTGCGAGAAAGCAATAAAAGTTGAAAAATGAAGTTGTGCTTTAGATTTACTAACAGCCATAAGAGCCGCTCATCTCTCTTCGCCTCTCTCCACGTATTCTCCCGTTCTTGTCTCCTCCACAGAACCTGCTTTAAGAGCCACCTTTTCAAGTGAAGTAAAATGATTATAGTAATGGACGCCCACCCCCTCCCACTCCAACCTCTCTCTTGCTCTCCTTCACAGTTGCTGCTCTGTACATTCTGTTCTGTACATTAGTGTAGCCCCTGGGATGCCCTCTCGCTCTCTCCTCTCTGCAGCTTAATGCAATCACACCTCCTGTATAAGTGTGCTGTGAGAGATGGAGAGAATCGAGAGGAGCGACGAGGGAAAAAGGGAAGGCACAGGTGGGTGGCAAACTGGCAAGAGTGATCACATCATAGGATGATAATTACCTGCAGAAAGGAATCAGAAGTCATGCAAATTAGATAATTGACAGGTTTCCCTGTCAGTCACAGGTAGGTCTGTACTTTCTTGGAACAAATGCCATCTGTACGATTAATTTCCTGTTGCCTGTGTGATGTTTTGATGCACTTTTTTGTGTGTCTGCAAGATCGCATTCAAGCAGCAAAGAAAAAGGAATCAAATAGAGTACAAAATAGTTCCAGCCACTGCTAATAGCTAGCACAGTTCAACCCCAAAACCAAACTTATAGTTTGGCATTCAGCGGGACAAAATGCAGGCGAACTGAATAAGTTCAAAGGCAACTGAAAACATGCAGGCACACTTCTTATCTGTTTTTATGCCTGGATGTTCTGAAATGGTCAGAAGTTCACAATGACAAACACTTCTCTCCAGGAGGAGCTGAGCTCAATTCAGCAACTTCAGCTTTTAGTGAGATGAATGAGCATGGCCTTTGTGGTGCCTGGGAAGTCTTTATGCTGAGACCTATAGAGAGTTTATTGCTTTTACAACTAGGCTGTATGATAAAGTGCCATCTTTGTCGCCACCCACACTCTCCCACTCACTACCCCCCCACATACCTCACTGTCTCTCTGTTACTGCATCTCTGAGTTTTGTTCCCTTTGTTATCGCCTTCTTTTTTTTCCCTTTTACCTCCTTGTCAACTTTCCCATCATTTTTCTCCCTTTCATCTTTCCAAGTGTCCTGACTTCCCTTTCAGCTTCTCTCGTTGTTGACTTTGTCTCCCTTTCTTCACCTTGTCTCTCTTTGGTTGTGCTTTTATTTTAATGCTGCTATATAATATCCATTCCTAACCTTTGCATCTGCACTTGTAACGGGATCAATCTAGTTCTTCACGTGAGCTGACTTACCTTTTCTAAAAGATCTTCTGAGCACACAGGAAGAGCACAGGAAACCAAAATATTTTCTTGAAAACAAATGTTTTCCTGTGGGAATCCTACTGACCGTATTTGAGAGGAAAAAAATCACCATTATTCTTGTTCTCAAGAGTGCTGTTTATACCAAGCCTTCATGAAATAGTGTGTACAGTGTGTGTGGCAGGGCTGATGGATTGCCACTTCCCAATATCCCTAATACTCCACAGTTATGCCGCTGTACTCCATCCTTTTATGTGTGGAGAGGTGGAGGCTAATAGCCCATTGAGCTAAACTGGTTTTCCTTCACTTGGGGGGGAATGTAGTGAACTCGGGGCCCTGTGGTCTCCTGAATTGTATAACAATGGCAGATGGGCCTTGGCTGAGGAATTTTAATGGAACAGTGGAGGGTGATAGCCAGCAGACATTATTCAACACGGCCACCTGAGACATGCTCAGACTTTGCACCCCTAGAAAAAAAAACTACTGTCATTCAGTTTGGACCTTTTTGTGGGTCTTTTGTTCCCCCCCAAGAAAGTCCTTTTTATAAATATCCATCCAATCTTTTTCAATTCAGGGTTGCAGGGTCACTCAGCTGTCACAGAGTGAGAGGCGGGGTACAGGTTACCAGTCCATCGCAGCGCTATAATATAATATAGCCAATCAAAAAGATCATTCATTTACCATTAGATAAAAACAGTTTGCTACTTTCTTTTTTTTGGATATGGCAAGAGAAGATAAATTACACTCATCATTACAGAATTCTGAATCTTTTACATAATATCTTCTTGTCGGTAGCCATGCATATCCATGCTTAATTGTCTGTTATATTCTAAATGAGACCATCATTTACACCCCTTAGGAAAATGTTTCCTGGGGTCATAAATGACATGAGATGTAAGGACGTTTTCTTTAAGATGTCTTTATAATCAACCGGCAGAGTCACCTCCTCCTGGGATTTTTCAGACCTAGAAAATTCTCAACATACTTTCTCTGCATCACTCAAAGAGATCATGCCACCTACTCATGTGACAACTGTTTATGCTTATGGACTGTTTAGAATCACCAGTTATGTATGTGTGGATTGCCTGAGGAAGGACCTTCTTGCTGTGGGGCTAACCACTTCATCATCATATGATCTTTGCCTTTTATTTTATTATTGTGTAAAATTAGTTGGCATCTTAAGGTATAAAAAGTATTTAAGGTCCTTTACATATCATCAGAATTTCTCCTTTAAATAAAATCTGTTGGTTATGTTGAAACCCCCCAAATTTATTATGAATCCATTCAGGGACTTCATCCGGCCTTGCAATAAAAACATGGAAGTCCACATCACACATCAGCATGAAGCCTTCAGGCTGCCACTGTACATAACTGTAGGTTATGCTGATTAGTGTGTGGGAAGCAACATGAACATAAAGTGAACTGTCATACTGTCATATTCAAAAATATGTGGAAACTGGGGGGGGGGGGGGATGAAGCACATTTCTGTTCTGCATAGCCTTCTGTAGATTATTGGGATTGCTAAAATAATTTAACTGTTAGTATAAGTGGTGATGAGAGCACAGCAGGCATCAGACTTGAAATATTATTTACAGCAGTTAATTTTTTACCTTCTAGGGAGAAATTGCTTCCTTCTCGGTTGTGCTGACGATACCATGCAGGGCTCTCTCACCACAACTGGAGAATAACCTCAGCTCTGTTGGAAGACAGTAGTGTGTGTGTGTGTGCGTGTAGTGTGTGTGTGTGTGTGTGCGCAGGACATGTGTGCCTGCGGAGGTGTGTGTGAATGGGATTGACAGTAAGGATTACATAAGCGCAGTGCCTGCTGGTGCAGGTCGCCGTGAACAACATGAGCAGAATGACACTCAGAGATGTAAATCATTACAAATTCCTACACACACACACACACACACACACACACACACACACACACACACACACACACACACACACACACACACTCAAACATATACACGCACATACGTGACAAAGAGCACGAAGGCTAGTGTATCTCCACTGGTCTGTGTGATCAGCTGCCAGGTTATCTGAAAGAGTGTGATGAAATTTTTTCCCAGTAAGGAGTAAGACTTTTCTGCTTGTTATCCTCAGCAGGTTGACATTTTGAGTAATCACTTCTAGGGAACTACATTTATTTCCCTCCCACTTTAGTGTCTTTGTTGCACTTTAGATTGAAACGGCTGAGTTCCTGGAAGGTGTTCAGGGTGCAACGGAGCATGCAAAAAAAAAAAAAATCACATTACGTATAAGTGCATGACCAAGCATGCAGGAAAGATCAAGCGCCTACAAAATGTACACATGCTCAGATACTCACACACACAGTGAACACTTTGTCTTTTGTTATAAACATAGCTTCTATTGCTACACACTTAAAAAACCAAAATAAATTACAGTTCTTTTGTTTTTAGCTCTTGGCTAACTCAAAGGCTGTAACAAATACCACTTTTCGGCTCTTGAGATTCACTAGTGAACCACATTAAACATTTAATAATACCCTCCTGTATCTAGTGTGCTCCAAAGATTTTTCACTAGCTAGAAGCCACTAAATAGCTATGATAGCTATTGTAGCTTAATCAAGTTGGCAATGGTACAGTGAACTGCATGGTGAAGGTTATGATTACAAGTGGAAACCCCCCAAATATATGTATCACAAAAGAAATATCTAAATAGCAAAAAACTATAAGTATAGCTCTCACTGACATTCTGCAAAGGGTTGTTAAGAGAAAACACTTCAAATTAAAACAATATTTGATGTAATGTGTGTCGTCAAAAGCTAAATGCACTTGTGGCTTTTAAAAGTAATTGTTCGTCTTTACCAGGCATTTAAAAACATAACAAACTACCTCAGCATAACGTATTTATGTCATCCCAGCACCGACTGTATATTAAAGATGGAGGTACCCACTGTTGCATAACCCATTGGTTTGTCCTGTTGAGGTCAGCATCGCCATTTTTATTTTTAGAGACACAGAAGGGCACTGCACACTCACAGGATAACCACGCCCTAAAGCACAGTCTAAGCTGTAATGGATTTACTGAGAGTGTAATTCTGCCAGTTGATTAATAAATGTGGTCACCAGGGAGGCATCGCAAATGTTTATTGAAATTCAGAGTAAATTACACCTCTAGTCTTGTCTGGCTGTGTATAGTTCTGTAACAAGGAAATAAATGGCATAATAAATTCAGGTTGTCATATACAATGTAACATGTTACCAGCTAAATGTTTAAACTTGTTGCCCAACACAAGCAAGCATAAGGATATGAAATTAAATGAATTAAACCATAGCTATGAAGTTAGTACACAGGAGCGCTAATGAGATCTCACTGATATATAGCTCTAATATATATTTCTTGCCCTCTATACATCTATAGAAAGCAAAAGCTAAGAGAAATATTGCCTAAGCTGTTCAAGTAGCAGTTGTTCAAGTCGCTCAGTAAATGTCAGCATTTACAAGGTTATAAGCCGTAATTAAACCATCTGATGACAAGGTTAGACAAGGTTACCTTGTAACAAACGCACTATAAACAATGAGGTAACTTAACAACAGTTCCTGGACTTACTCAGTGGTTAGCTGCACGCACACACGCCTGACAAAAAAAGCATGCAAACACAAACTCCGAGTAATGATTCACAGTCCATCAGGAGCACATTTTTTCCTCTACTTTTGCATACTAACCACCAGAAGTCTCCTACGTGCTAGCATGGAGCGTTCTGATTGGCCGCTCCTGAGCTGCCAGTTTAGTATATCTTAGGATGCTGTCCTTCGCCACAAACTGGTTCATGTAACTCTGCTTTGGGCCCATTATTTGCAAACTGAAAACTAGCAATAGCAATGACACTATAAACTCATCTGGGAAATGTTTGCTGAAGTTATAAATCACATAAGCAATAAAGTTATTTTTCCTATATAACCAAACTTCTGTTCCTACAAGGGGAGTTGCCCCCTGCTGGCTATTAGAAAAATGGAGGTGTAAGACATGCAGTGGTTTCAGACTGCTTAGTGTTATTGCTGAATAAGATTACTTGCTCAGATTAGTTGTCTGCACAATACGCTAGGAAAGGGGAGAGTACATACGCTCACACAAATGCAAGGGAATCGTTATTAAAAAAAAAGTGTTATATAGTGTACAAATATAATGCTGTCTGTTGCTAAGCCTTTCCTGTTCTTCCCTCTCACTGCAGCAGCTCTGCTAATGAACCTACATTACTCCTTTAATAGAAATCCGTGTCTGCTAGCCAGCAAAACTCCACTCAGACGCTCATGTGCACAAAATAGCACCATGTTTATACATCGTTTTGCAGGCTCAGACGCACATGCACAACACATACTGTGCATGCAAGGCGAGGCTGCTGCAGATGACGTGTCATGTGTGGAGGACACACGGGTCCAGTTTAGGCACAGATTTTATTCTAAATGAAGCAGGAGTTTGTGAATTATTGAAACACTTGTCCTCTTTTCTTCCTTCTCCATCTCTCTCTCCCCTTTCCTTCTTTAGATCTTTTATAGCTCTGCGTTCCTTTTTCTCACATACACTCCTATGTTCCGCTGTCCTTCCTTCTTTTTTTTCAGTCCCTCTCTTCGATTCTCTTCTATTAAATAAGCAGGAGGGAGGATCAGATTGATTTGTGAAGCAGTAGTTCTGTTTGTGTGTGTGTGTGTGTGCACTTGTGTGGTTGGAGGGATGTTGGTTAATCCGATGTTGTCCTTGGGGACAGATTTGGCCCATATTACAGCCCGCTATTACAGTGTCAGAAATCTCCTGTGCATTGAGACAGTCATTATTTACTGCCGTTCTTCGTCCCAACTCTCTCACTAGCATTTTTATTATACAGCTCCACCCTGCTCTGCAATTGCACGCACACAGAGCCACAGTAGGACGGCCTACGACAAAATCCATTTACACGCATACACTGGGGCTGTTCAGTATTGTTGAGCAGTTATTTGCACAATTACTCATTTTTTATTATTATTTTTATTAGCGGCTGCTTCTTCACCTCTCTGCATCAATTTAAATTGGCACTCCTCATTCACATTGTTTGAGTGCAGCTCTTTAAAGAAGAACAGCTACTTTTGGCCGCTCATTTATTCACGAGGGGTCGCCACAGCAGGTCGCTCCACACGTTTGATAAGAAGAAAAAAGAAGTTCCAAAACTTGAGATAAAAGTCAATCAGCAAGGCCTTGCTTTCATTTTTACATTGTGCTAATTAAATTTTATAAATGAATCGTTGCAGACAAATGATATAAAGTCTTTCACACCATTTGTTATACCTGCATGATGGATGTGACTAAAACTCACAGCAGAGTATTCTACAGCTGTGAGGTCCCTCTTTTATTCCCCTGCAACGTTTTGCATACAGCACAGATTTTGACCGTTTTCCTGAAGCCTTTGTTGCTCAGAAGATTCATGTTAGCAACCACTGCATTGTTTGTGTTGCCTTCATGCATTCATTATACATTAAGGTAAGATAAGATAGCCTTTATTAGTCCCATAGTTGGGAATTTCACGTTGTTATGGCAGCAGAGTGGACAGGGCAGGAATAAATTATGCAGTTTGTCGTGTGTTTCCAGGTAGTTTGATTTGTGTTGCTTTGTGGTACAAACACATGTATTTCCAAACAATGGATGATGATCAACTTCGAGGGATGAGCTCTCTGTCTTCTGTTGTGCCAGGAAGACGGTTATTTTTTTTGTCTTTTAATTTAGTGCAAACTCATTATACATGCTGGGTTTTTCTACTTGATAAAGAAATGCTGATGTAGTAAATGAAAGAAATGTGGCAGCAGAACTCTTTGGACTTAAATTGTAAGAATAAATATGTAAAATTACAGAAAAAGAAAAAGAGAAAGTTTCTGTTAATTCACAAAAAAACCTTCTCTTGATTTATTTTACCCTAGACTTATTGTAAAAGAAAATCCTATAGTAGATCGTTAACAAACAGGAAGTTTTCTGTCATTTTAAAAGCTTATAGATTACGTAATTACTTTGGTGTAGGATGATTGGCCATGGGGGAGGTCTTTATCAATAGAAGAAGTTGCTGGACTGATTCTGGCCCCTGGGGCTTGTGTTTGACACCTATGATTTGGTGTTACCGGAGTAGTCTTTTGCCGGGAACAGCTGTGATTGGCACATTCAGACATGTGGTCAAGTGCCAATTTAGAGAGCGCTTGATTTGCTTTGTGTTTTAAATAGCATGGCTTGGCTTGCTTTTCAAATACTGCTCGGTCGTGCTCATTTAATTGTGGCAGGCCAAAATCATGATCGAGATTAAAACTCGATTAGCGTTGCAGGCCTGTGTGACAAATGCTATTTACAACAAAGAAACAACTCTGGGAATTTAATACATAAAAAGTGACAACAAGCGCCATCATGCTAACCAGATAACCAGGTACACCGCTACTGTCCTGCGTATCACTGCAGATAAACTCAGCTGTCACATCTACTGTACTGCAGGAAGGTGGGAAAATACATTACGTATATTCTTTCCTCACCCCCATCGTTTATCATCCGGAGCTTATCTTTTCTAATGGCTGTGGCCTCTCATTCTCTCTCTGGCTGTCACACAAACTTCCAGATAAAAGATCCTGACTTGGGATGTTTGTGAGATGATCGCCTGGACAGCAAGTGTGCATGTTTGTCTCCACAGATTTGGTGTCATGTGACATGCATCATATAGAAGTATGTTAGGTATATAATGCAGTTAAGCATCGGCAATGAGATGTATCGATGCATGCAAAATTCAAGAAAATACACAAATAAAAGCCTAATGTCGAGGTTTTTGCTTTTTAAATATTTTTAATTTGAATAAGTGGATATTGATTTTAGCACAAGTTAATTAATTTGGATGTTACAAATTTAACTAAAGGAGGTGTTCAAAAATAATCACATAAAAACTTTATACATCCAAACAATCAATGAATTAATCAAGCAATCAGCAGATTTATTTATTTTTTCAATGAAATTTGCCATTTAAAAGAACTTACCTGAGTACATCAGTTATGCAGTTATTGGGCAGGATCTGCTTCTTCTTCTCTCCCTCCCTGTCTTTGTGTCTTTTTCACATCATTGATTCCTCTGTTTTTTCTGTTCTTCAGTATTGATACGAGCTATCACTGGTCCAGTTATTTCTAAAATCCCTCCCTGCTGTTTTTTCATTGGCTTAGGTTTTACTGTAAAATTCAAATAGAACCCAGAGCACCAAGATATTCTCTGCTGTCACACCGCAACAGAGTCCAAAAAAAGCTCTTTCAGCTGATACGATGCGTTTACGTGCACATAAGTATGTTGTGTTTTTGACTCTCTAGTTCTTTTTATTTTCTTTCCCTCTCTATTGAAATTGCGGCCAAAGGCTCTTTCCCATAACCTTTTCAGACCTGTGTGTATGTGTGTGCAATTCTGCACAGAAGTCTTAAATAAGAGACAGATTGAAAGGCATGTAAGCCTCACACATACACCCACTTGCGTGAGCACACAGATACAGTTGTACTGTTCAAGCCTCATTACACGATCCCGAGGGATTTATGTAGGAGATATTTCCTGTTTGGGGTTAGGGAGCGAAGGGAAGTAGTGAGGATGAAATATGACGTAACAACAGCGGTGGTCTTCCTGTGTACTCTACTAGAACCAGGGTGTTACCCTGATTTTAGTCTTCCATGGTCATTGCAGTCGTAGAGCTGCCATTAGCGCGGTGCGGTTGGTAATCCTGGGGCAAACAAACAGGAAATAGTGGTATGACTCACAAACTGCAGATAAATTTAAGCGGCACACAGCAAATGTAGGCACAATTATTCACATTCAGATAAAAAGTACATGCAGGGTCAGTAGTTTGTAGGGCATAACTACTCCTTAGATTTCCCTTCTTCTGAGTCTAGTTGCAAACAGGGCTTGCTGCTTATCTGAATACATAAATGAAATGGATTTGATTTTTGCTCATGCGGCTGGCTGTCAACCAACCAACTATGAAGCTGCTGCACGTTTCAAAACGACTGTAGTCATGTAGCAAAATAACCCACATCCTTGAATTTTGTGAATATTTGAAGTTTAACATTAAAAAACAGGAACTACCTCTTAATCTTTTCACTGTTTTTCTAATGCTAACATCAAGTTGTATGAGCATCACATCAAGTTTTATGTTCAGTACATAATTACTTGCAGTGAATTAGGTTTTCAGTCGAAAGACTGGGTTCACTGCAGAAGGCAGGAGCGCCACTGATTTCCTTTAGAGGTGTCAAGTCGTGTGCTAAAAACAGAGGCAATGTAACACCTCGCTTGCTGTGTGGATCTTACACATTCACCTTGAGACAAAATAGAGGAACACCCACACCCGTCTGCACACTTTCACATACACAAGATGTCAACAATGATCACTTCATGTACACAAAACAAACTAAAAGTTGAACGGTGTGACAAGTCAAACAAATAGCTTGGGATTTCTTTTGAATGTGAATAGAGGCGTTCAGTTCAGTTCTCCTGCCTATCTGGATGTATGATTGTCTGGGATTGCTGGCTTTATTGTAGAATTTGGTCAGCTGATCAGCTGCAGCTCCTGAGGAGCATAGAGGGCAAGTTGGTAACTGGTAATTTTAGTGGCTGGTAATTTTTATAAGCATCTCACACCTGCTATACCCTGTAGGGACAATGCTTTGCTATCACATGTGTAACTCTGATATATGCAGGGGGGGAAAAAAAGTAACACCAGTCACCTTAAAATAGACTAGAAAGCCATGCTTTTGCTCTCCATAGCAACAGTTGAGCACTGGCTCGTGGTTGATGGAGTGGGCTCTCTCAGCACCATATTCACACTGTGTGCATTTGCGTTTGCATGTGAGTGCGCTGTATGTCTTCCTGTGAGTGTGTCTCTTGTTTATTTGCGGACGAAGCGTTCCAAGACGTTGTTTGTTTGGTTGACTCCATCACTGTGGAAACCCAGAACTAGGAGTAAAACAGTGAGACTTTGTCTCCTGCTAAGCCCGATAATGAAGTCCTCGCTGTCTCTTGTCGGCTGTGAACCCCTAGAGGACATCACCACACAGTCTGTGTACAATTATTTATACTCCTATTTCTGCAATAACACATTTGTAGTATTAATGAGAATGAACAAAGTATGAATCTTAATCAGTCTCGCTTTGCAAAACCTGCTCTATAAGCACTATGTACAGGACTGCACTCAGTTACCTTCCTTTAATCAGTCATGTACGTGCACCCAGGAAACTAACTACTGTAGATGATGCTGTATCTATTTGTAGCTCCAGGGCGGACACAAACACATAGAAAAGGGTGTGCACAGACACACGCACACATACAGTGTGTAGCGTCAGGCACAATATGGGGTTGCATCTCTCCAGATGGCGGGAGCCGCCCACACACTGCCAGTTGTTATACAATATGCATTGTATAACAGCACAGAGCAACAGGCCCCCTCCCTGAAACAACACACACAATCACACATGGAGACACACAAACACGTGCGTCCCTGTGCACATACAGGCAGTAAACACATAGAATCCACACAGACATGCACTTGTTTACATGGAAACATGGGACTTTTTTTGTTGTTGTTGTTGTTGTTGTGCTTGGAGACTATTTTTTTATAGCACATGCTATTTTAGATGCATTAGTGCCTGCGATTCAGTCGCAGGATCCCAGCAAGCTACTTAGATACCTTGATCAGTCCGCAAGACAGCTGGCCAGATAGCCATCCAGTGAGACAGTTAATAAATGTGTCTGTTAGCCAGTCGTACAGCTGTGCACAGAGTCACACAGCTGTTCTGTTGACCAGGCTGTCAGCCATTCAACCAGCTGTGCAGTCAATCAGCCAGACACGTTTTAGCCAGTGAACAGTGGGATGTGCTCGCATGCATAAAGTTAGAGTAAGTTATTTAAATGGCTTTTTATGTTTGGAGGCTTACTTTCTACAGATAATTAGACTTCTGATGCATTTTAGATCACAACTGACAGCAAATTACATGAACCAAGAGTACAAGTAAGTTACTCAGTAATTTCAGATTGTTAACACAGGATCGCTGATACAGAACAGTAAACACGTGGCCTTGTTAACGGTGCTCTAGATTCAGACTGCTGCTTGGCACAGAACCATCTAGACCAGGGGTCAGCAACCTTTAACACCCAAAGAGCCATTTGGACCTGGTTTCCACGCAAAAGAAAACACTGGGAGCCGCAAATACTTTTTGACATCTAAAATGAAGATAACACTGTATATATCGTTTTTTACCTTTATGCTTTGTGTGAACAACTAAGGCGTGTTGCTTAAATCCATGAAGTGCTACAGAGAAAATTACATTTTATTTATGTAATTAACACATTTTGAACTCTCAAAGAAATATAACAAAAGGAAAGACACCCAGCTGAACTAAAATGATCCAGCAAACAAAAACTGTTGTGAGCCGCCACCCTTATGTCGCCTTTGGGATTTTGGAGCCTTGACCTGACTTTTAAAAAATAATTGGAAAAAAAAGCACTATGCTGCTGAAAGATGAAAAATAGATATTTGCAAAATTCTGCCTAAATATGTATTTTACCTGGTTAATGTGTGTGGCGGGGCGTGGTCTGCGGCGCCGCTGCAGGGGCGGCGGACGCACCTGAGCGGGACCCGCAATCACGCCTCGCCGCCTTATGTCTGTGCTGTCTGTGCTGTTGTGTTGGCGTGTGGCGGGCTGTGGGCTGCAAGGCTGCAGCCGGCTGTGTGTGAAAGGTGGTCAGTAAAGACATGCTGAAAAGCGTGTTCATGCGGACATCGTCGGGTCTGCCGTGATGTGTTTACAGTGGGACTTCTGCTCCTGGGCCTCTGCGCGCGGCGTCTGCGGATTGGGGCTGTGCGAGGTCACTTTCATCTTTGCGCGGGACTGTAAGCTGTCATCTGTGAGGCGTGAGCGGTGTTTGTTTTTAACATAGTTCACAGTGGAGAATGGCTGCTGACATAATGTGGATCCGAAGATCCATAATTGGCCTACCTGGGGTTGAAAGTCTCGATAAATGCACGGCGTTTCGGCGGGTACACCGGCTTCCGCGAATGTGCACGCTTATTTTGAGCGATGAAAAAATAATAGAATATAATTTTATTTTTATATCTCAATATCACAATAATCTTCCAATTTAGAACTACAAGTTAAAAAATAACTAACATAAATAAAATACACTTCAGCTAAATACTTCTAATTTATTTTCCCAAACCACGCGGAGCCGCAGGTTGCCGATCCCTGATCTAGACGCATGCAAGAGACATGGAGTAAGCACTGATTTTGTTTCTATTATTCTGTTCTGTTGTCCTTTATATCTGTATTTTAGTCTTCGCACAAGCAGCTTCTCTGTTTTGTCTCAGCATCACTTTGTTTACTTTACGTCTGTGATGGTGGAAGACGCCACCACTCACCTCGTCTGTCCATCTTTTCTTTCTTCCTTTCATGTCTTACACCAGTCTGTCCATATCTACTCAGTAATAGATACTGAGGAATGTAACCTTTTCACCCAGCTTCCTCATGTAGACATTGAACAGGTGTGTGTGGGTGGTTGCACGTGTGTGTGTCTGTGTGTGCGTACACGCCTAAGTGTGTGTGTCTTGACCTTTTGTCAAGCACATTCCATTCTTTCGTGGCACGCTGCTGATTCGACTCTGCACGTTTCACAGCCCTGATCCGTGCTGACGATTTTTCTTATTGTAAGCGACTAGCGTGTATTAGTCTGATGCCATCTTTAATCTTAATGTCACTGAACACTTTTTAGGTACTTAAACTAGAGAGTTGTGAGGGGAAAAGAGCAAGAATTTAGTTTTTTTTCTTATATCTTATACCTTTTAGTACTTCTGCTACCTTTTTCCAGCTTTACAACTACAGTCACTTGTTGCACTGCAGACTCGGGTTTATATGTAAAACATATGACTCAAACTGCAACTACATACGAGTGTGCAGCTGAAATTTAGTTCAGAAAAAGTTTTCGAACATAGCTATTTTACTTCTATTAAATTTGATATTTAAAGCAATACTGAAATACTTCTCACAGGCTTATTTTTTCCCTTCCACCTCACTTCTCCTACTATCCCTCCTCGTCTCCTAACCTGATTCACTTGCCCTGTTTTCTGTGTCTCTCCACTCCACCGGCTGGTGCTTCTCTCTCTCTCTAAGTGCATTAAGAGGGTCATATTGAAAAGGTATTATAAAGGCTCTTTGAGAGTCAACCAGTGTGCCCTTGCAATCTTATGACTTCATTACAGTTTATTCACACTGACACACATGAACACTTGCTGCACAGCTGCAGTTAAAACACATTTTATCTCTGTCTGTATTTGTGCCTGTGTGTGTACCAGCTTGTGTGTGTGTTTCTTTTTTTTTTAAAGCTAGCAAGCCCAAAGCACCATGTGATGATGTAACGAGATACTGAGCAGAGCAAACAGTGGAATCCCCTAAACACACAAAAACACACACACATGCGCGCACAGGCATGCACACACACACACACACACACACACACACACACACACACATGTATGCACATATACTGAAGTTGTTGAACTAAAAGTGAATGGAGCATATAGAAAAGTCCCTCCAGTCAAACACTTGAGTTTTTCCTTCATTGAGTTTCCTGCAGTAAATTGTTGTAGTGGCTCCCCTCTGTGCTCTCGCCTTCAGCCCATACACACACACGCGCGCACACACACACACACACACAGTGGAAACTCTCTTGCATTCACTCTTTGCTCTGTCTCTGGGTGTTTTTCTGCCCAGCACCATAAGTCTGAATGACAGCATTGTCAGCTTTATGATCGCCCTGTTTGTGCTCAAAGGGTGTGTGTACGAGCGTGTTGGGAGAGTTTATGACTATAACTGGGATTACCTCACCTAACGACTCAAAGGCAGACGGTGAAGAAAGTCGCCCTCGGTGGAAGGTGCGCTGGGCTGATACAGAAAGGTGGGAGGAATTGAGAGTGCGTTCAAAAAAAAAAAAAGAAGAAGGGGCCGGGCGGAAAAGAAAGTGGAATGAGGGACAACCACGGGGAGGAGGGAAGGAAGGGAGATATTTATACTCAGAGTGAGATAAGAAAGGAAACATTTAGACAAGAAGTCAGTTGGAGGAGATAAAGAGAGAGAGTAAAAGAGCTAAGAAATGAGAAGATGACTATGCGCTGTCTCGTTCTGACAAGAATCATAGATTTACTAGGTAAATGAGGCATAATTACATGCAATAGTGTTAACTCTGGATTTGGTTATTTTGTATGTAGTATGATATTGAGAGGAGATGGATCAAAAGAAGTGAACAAATTGAGAGATCTTTGCATATAAAAGGAGGGGATTTCACATAGAGTGAGCCTGTGTGGGTGTACATTATGTTTATGAACTCAATAAAATATCCCCACTGTCCCAGCGAAGAGGACAGAATGCACCCACTCATGCACAGTGGTGTTCACACTCTCAGAGGCCCATAAACTAAGAGCGAGTGGCAGGAAGCCATGATGACCTGCCATCAGCCAGCGCCCAGTCATGATAATGATATCATCCTCTCTGTCCCTCTCACACGGACACACACACGGACACTATTTATAGCATCACATATTTATATAAGAAGGAGCTGCAGGTGGACACATCTGTGCATTTCACAGTAGAGCCTTTCATGTGTAGGGCTTTAATAGGATAACGACTGTAAATGTGCTCTGATCAAGTGTTGCAAACAGTGCATCTTAAAAGGATGTGTGGTTTTATTATCGGCCACTGTGTAAGAGCACTCTGCTATCCTCTTGAGTCAGTCTTTCACTCTCTTTAAATTTAGTTAGTGCTTGTATCAGTCAGGCATTTGGTTTGACTTCTTTTATATACTGTGAGATGGTTCCTGCTGACAGCGCAGTGCTAACATTGTGAGACAGTTCACGCTCACATTCACACCTTTTTTAGAGCCATCAGTTAGCATGAGAGGCATGTGTTTCCACTGTAGGACAGTGCTGGAGCATTATGCAATATATTTTTGTATTACTTTAAAAAGGTAACACACAATGAGAAAATGGAGAGAACATGTATATCTGGTCGCCTTTCTACATTTGTGTAAAGATGGAGTATCAAGTGAACAGCTGAATTTAGCTGCCTCATTTCCAGGGTCCTGGTATTATGCACGCTGGCGCTGCCATATAGAGAACACCCGGATGGTAAAGTGAATAAAAACACCTGTTGCACTCCTTTTGCACTCATATTTCACGATCCCTTGTTTAGTAAAGTCGTCTTCAACTAACGGTCGCTAACCGAACATCGTATAGCATCGTGAATTGGAGAGATAAAGGAGAGACAGGAGAGGTAAAAGAGAGCTGGATATCACAGCATAAATACAAGGTATTTGTGTTGGGTAAATAAACTCACTACTATCATATATGTAAATTATTTTGGTTATTTTATTTCTAATCACAGAGCAGCAATGATGTACTTAGTATAGCAGAAAAAATGATGTCAGTATTGGTTTGATTAGCCTTTTAGATATCACTCTTACTGAATGTAACAAGCAATGGGCAGCATGCCCCGTGAGGATACCCTGAGTAATCCTCCTTTATGACACTTACTGTTGATAGAGGTTTCATGTATTATAGTCTGTGTCTGTGTTTGTATGTGTTTGTTTCTTTGCCCACTGGCTCCTCCCACAAGATCAGTTGAACAAGCAAGCTTGGGACACCAGTGCATCTTAAGCCCCTGAATGTTCTTGTCATTATCATCATGTCATCACCTAACATCATGCTGAAATAACCTACTTTAGGCTTTCATGCACATATAATGCCTTATAAAAGCATCGTATCTTTTTTATTACATGACGATAACATCAAAATTATATCCACAAAATTTCGGTAATGCAGGTTTAATTATGATGCCATCAGGTTGCCTGGAAACCGTCCAGCAGTCAAAAGTTACTTGCCTTTTTTGCAATTATAACACCATATGAAAGCATCCTGCCATTTTAATTTAATAAGAATTACATTTCATCTATATCCACTAAATCTGAATTACACAAGATATTTTATAACGTCGTCACGTTTTCTAGCAGACACATAGCAACATGCTAATTAGCGCTTTTTTTGCATTCATGGAGAGAACACTTTGTAAAAAGCATCGTATCATTTTCGTTAGATGGCAAATAACAAGATCAATTTCCAGAATAGTTTAATCAGTGAAATGAACGACTGCGCCCATAAGCTCGTCAGGACCAAAAGTTTCCCCGCAGCCTCAAGTATCGCCCCCTGCTGCCCATTAGAAAGAATGCAGGTTTAAAGCACCTCCATGTTTACTTCACTTCTCCGACCTGGTAGCTAGTTTCACTTTTTATGTTGTCTCTGATTAAAACAAGTACCTCTGAAACACATCCAGACCACACGGCCACCTGTGAACATGTGATGTGTGACTGGGCTGATGGTCGAGCAGTGTCATATCTTTACTGCCAAATCAAGGAGGTTAAGTGACAGTCCCACGAGCAGTGTCAGGAAGTGTGAGCGGCCAAATACAAATGCGTCGGTGAGAATGTACAGCGGTGTGGGCGCCTGTGTGCGTACAGTCTCCAATGTAAATATAACAGAGTACTCAAAAACAGCTGGGTTATTAATAGATTTCACACACACACACACACACACACACACACACACACACACACACACACAAATTTAAAGGACTGTCACACTCATTAACGTGGCTTTGTTCAGCTACATTCAGTTTTAAATGCCGGTAGTGAGTCTGATACTAACTCTGTGTTCTTAGACCACAGTAACAAAGCAACAGCCTGCTTTCTGGCTTGTTCTCATATTTATCTTTTTTATTGTCTCGGCTTTTCAGGCTTCATTGCCCTTCTCTGTTTTTCCCGTCTAGTTTATATTGATTTATTTTGTGTCTTTTTAATAGTTCTTTTTATTTGCTTATTCTTTTATGCCCTTGCAGGTGCTAACATCAACATGTATTAAAATCCTTCTAGAAGTCCTGTTAAAACCTAGTTAAGTTTTAAATATGTGACAGCTCAGAGGGTGCAGCGGGAAAATCTTTGGCTCCTTTAGGTGATTTGTTCAGTTACTTAAAGCGTGCGCTGCACTGTCACCGTCAACATGCTGTACATTACGTAGTGTGAATGGTAAGGCCTTGTCATTTGTGTCAAACATCCCTCAAGTGCTCCTTTGACAAGTGTTCACAGGCCATACATGTTACGTTGTGGAATTTGCAAGCGCGGCTTGTGAATGGTGGGCGACGGCAGATAGACGAAAGTGGGTAGGTCAAATAAGGAGAGGATGCATAGAGCCGACAGCCAGCGTGAGAGACGAGTGACAGATTTCGAATGACAACAATAAAAATAAAGCGCGGTGGGAGGATGAGAGACAAGGAGGCGGTTTGTGAAAAGAAAAAGAAAGAGGAAAAAAAAAAGAGCCAGACAAAGAGAAATTGCGGGCGGGTGGAAGGACTGAAGAGAAACAGAGTTAACAAGGCATGCAAGAATATTATTTCCCCAGACCAAGCAGCCGCATTAACAACCACGGCAAATAATGAGTCCAACTTTATCAGCCGTGCAGATAAGTGATAAAGCCTTACGTGTACAGCAACGCACATTTTTATGCTGCTGCTGCTGCGAGACTCATCTTCTGTGCGAAGCTGCGAAGGAATACAGCGATGCTAGATTAGAATTTTCTCCCAGGGCAAAAATGAAGGAGCAGGAGGAGGCATGTGTCTTCATTGTGTTGTCTTTATTTTTTGTCGCGTTTCAGTCAAAGATAAGAGAAAATATTTGACAAGTGAAAAAATAATGCTAGTGAAGATGTCAAGCACTCGGCATAAAGACGCTGTGGTGTGCACACTGGTGTTTAATGAGAAAACAGTGTTAAAAAACAACGAGAAAAGGGGGCATTTACTGGAGACCCACACAGTACACACAGCCCATGCTTTGTGTGACACTGCATTACGTTTGGTGAAATTCTGTCACAGTTTGAGTTTGGAGCTCTTTACCTGTTTTGCTTTTTCCTTTGCTAAATTTACATATGACAAAATTGTTAACTGATTTTTGCAAAAATACCTAGACTTCCAGTTGTTCGCTTGAAGACGGTGTATCTAATTTCTTCCTCTTTCCTTTTATGTCAAAGGTTCTTCTCTGCCTGACTCAGCCACTTTTCTTTCCCTTCATCTGTCTGTCTGATTTTTCTGTGTATCATTACTTTGGTTCAGAGAAGGCTTGTGCAGAGCTTGTCTCCCAGCTGAGTGTGTGTGTGTGTGTGTGTCCCGCCAGTATTGGTAGCAGTCTCTCAGGAGTGCTGCATTAGTCTTTGAAGATCTTAGAATAAAAGAGAGCGAGAGGGCGGGAGAGAGAGAGACTCAGACGAGGTCCTCGTTCTTTTATCATATTCTGCCACAACTCGGTTTCTTTATTTCTTCGTTTGTGTTTCGTCTCTGTCTTCTATTCACTCCCTCTGTTATCACCCCACCCCTATCTGTCGGAGCATTTTTTTTCTCCCCCTCCTGTCTTTATTTTATCTGCTTCACAGTCAAAGACGCTCTGTTTTCATTCTGCAGCAGTGCAGTGCGTTTGAGACTCGGTTTTTACTTCAGTTGCAGACACAAATGGAGTTTAGGTTGCCGTCCACGTTATTAAACATTCATTGATAAAATGTGACCCACCGCATAAGCAGTAACTTAATCCACAGCGCATTTAGGCTGATGCATTTCTTTTGAAAGAAAAGAAATAAGGAATGATTTCTCATTCAATAAGAGGCGAATTACTCTTACATTAACTTGTGACCTTTCTTTATGAGATGGTCAGATGAGTCCGCACTGCTGCCCTAATCTGCTTAATTTTTCATTTTGTAACATGTGACCTCAGCAGGAGCACTCTGCTAGTCAGGTGATTGACTCAGTGAGCACCTGAGGCATACCATACACATATATTGTGCAGTTTAACACACTTCACATGTATAATTTAGCCACAATAAATAGTCATGAAGTCAAAGACATGAGGTAAGAAAAATAAACAGGATTTTCACTGTAATCTAAATGGAAATCTACCAAACTGAATGTGTAATGTTTTTTGCAGTTTTGCTTGTATATACAGTCAGTATGGGTTCAGCTGTGATTAAGCCAGAGGTCTCCAACTCCAATCAACGACAGCTACTGTCCGGCACAGCTGAATCAAATGGTTGAATTACCTCTTCAGCATGCCATCAAATTTGGCAAAGGCCCGGTAACAACATTTGATTTAAGTGTGTTGGAACAAGGATCCATCTAAAATCTCCAGGACAGTAGCACTCGAACACTGGAGTTGGAGACCCCTGGATTAAGCCAACATAGAAGTGCTAAAAACTGCAGTTCCTCAAGTTGGCCACTTGGGGTAACTTCAAAAAGAGCTTTTATAGACACCAGTAATAAGCAGATTTCCCTCATTTGACTACTATAGATGAATATGATTTTTATTGTTTTTGTACCCATTCATATTATTATAATTCTGCTTAGACAAGTAGGTGCTGCGAGCCACGAGTTGTCTATAAGGTTACACTTATTTTAATTTGAGTTGCTCACTTGGACCTCTTCTGTGTTTTTGTGATATTAGCTGATGGCAGAACATTGCAAACAGAGCAAGATGTCAGCAGTCACAAATACTCAAGAACTCAAGCTTCAAAACTGGAGTTCACAAACCAGTAGGCAATGTCATAGTTGCTACTTCCATCCTTTATATACAGTTTGCCACTCTTGGTTGCAATACAGTGTTGCTCATCTTAAATCACACCCTCTACACTCTGATATAATGCAAATTTCCTCGGATGCTCACAGGTGTCTACAGTTAATGTTTAGAACTGTGATAGAGGGGACTTTCTGGAGGCACTTTCTGTCCCCCCCCCCATAGCTTTAAAATATTGCGGTTTTGTTTATTTGCTCCTATGAGCTTGTTTTTAATTATTCCTGTAAGATTTTCAGGCTCCTCGTGGTGTTTGAAGTCTGCTGAAGAGCTCTGGTTGCACAGGCGACATCAGAGATGGTTGAGCCACGATTGTTTTGTGTGTTTTTGTTTTTTTTTGTGACGTGATGCTAATATTGTGTCTCCTTCTTCTGCTTCTCAATGGGAGGTCATCTGAGTAGCATGAGTACATGTGTGTATGCATACGTGTGTATGCATACGTGTGTATGCATACGTGTGTGTGTGTGTGTGTGTGTGTGTGTGTGTGTGTGATAACCTGATAGGGCAGGGAGTGAGGTTGAATGGACTATCTGCTTACAAGTGCTACCTAGAAAAGGTTCATAGAGAATAAACTGTATCTGATGAGATTATGAGTATATAATTACCAAAACAGACTAAAGATGTAATTCTGTAATTATGTAAATGAAGCCGCTCCAGAGCAGGTTTCAATAAAAATATAGACACAGATATCTGCTGTTCTTCATTGTCCATAAATTAGGATTGAAAACAGTCCTGTAGTGTTTGTGTGTCTGTACCTATATTTTTACATCTTATGTATATAGATATGTGGATTTATGGATAGTTTCCATTTTATCAATTACTGCTATTGCTTACTCAGTTATTAATAAATAATAATTGTTGTGACAGCAGGCAATTACGTTACAAACTTGCCTTTTCAACAAATGGCTAATGTATCCTTCCTATTTATCATTTTACACGAGCTGCATGACACACACACACACATGCACGCACACACACGCAGACACACAGAGTGGTAAGGTCCAGCTGCCTAGCTGGCGGGCACTGAGCTCGCAGCAGTCGACCATAACAACCCTTTCTCCATCAATCAACGATAGAGTGCTCGGCTGTAGTAATGATGTCATCACACTCACGCAAACACGTGCACACGTATAGACCACTCAACACACACTTATCTCATCCTCTTTGTTTTGACCTTGAGTTGCTGGTAGATGTGTGTGCCTGCGGTTGTCTCGGTGTGTGCAGAGTGCAAAAGGAATGAGGTTTTTTGTCACTGCTTTGCAAAGATAGCAGGCGAGGATGCAATCTGTTTCTGATATCAGGTACATAAATCTTGCACACATCAAGTATATTACAAATGCACGCACAGACACACACACGCACATGCGGGCGTGCACGCACACACAGTCCCAGACAGACCATTACAAATGCTTTTCAATTGCAACTGAAGTCAAGGTTGTCTGAGTGTGTGTATGTGCATGTGTGTGTTTAGTTTCTTCTTTTCTCTGAAATGCTCTGCAGCACACTCATGTGGTTACATAGAATCAGACATTTCATTTAATTGTATACACTGCATGCATGGATTCAACCTGGAAATATACACTGGCTAATTTGGCTGGCTAAACTTTGCTAGTACCAGTGTGAACCCCATTTTACCGTTAGAGCTGCCTTAATTTCTTAATGGCGCAGATTGAACAAGGTGCTGGAAACATTCCTCAGATTTTGGTCAGTTTCGGTTGACTTGAGAGCATCACACAGATGCTGCAAATTAGTTGGCTGCACATCCATGGTGTGAATCTCCTGTTCCACCAAATCCCAAAGGTGCTCTCTTGGATTCAGATCTGGTGACTATGGAAGCCATTTGGATACACTGAACTCATTGTCGTGACCAAGAAACCAATTTAAGACATGTGTTATTCTTGAGGATGACACATGTATGTATACTTACACTGACACATGCACAGATCTTCTAAGTCTAGTTGTGCCTCTGCCAGGCTCTGAGGCAGGGGGCCAGCACAGTGAGGTGAAGAAAGTGGCAAGAACACTTACTGGCAAATCAGGGGCCAATTAAAAATGCTCAACGCTGTGTGTGTGTGTGTGTGTGTGTGTGTGTGTGTGTGTGTGTGTGTGTGTGTGTCCTTGTTTTACTGCCAAGGAGAGGGTTGGCAAAGAAAGCACGCTTCCTATTCTCTCAGCATGCCCTCTTAACGCAGAAGCTTACACACACACACAAACACACACACACACACACACACACACACACAGAGCGAGAAAGGACAGGCATTCATTTGCCCTAAATAAAGACAATGGGGTAAGACAATCCCACGGCTCTGTGTGTGTGTGTGTGTGTGTGTGTGTGTGTGTGTGTGTGTGTGTGTGAGACAAACACACAAGTGTAGTTTTACAAAGTAATGCTAAGGCAGGACAATACCCTGCCTGTGAATTTGTGTGGGATAAGTAAAAACAAAAGTAGAAGGGCTGTCAACCTTCACTCAACTGATCTGGCATTAGGGTCTTAATCAGTGGGGAAATATTAAGTTAGTTGCTTTCCTAGATTTTATTGACAGCTAGTGGTACAAAGTGATGATTGCAACCTCGTTCCTTCCCCAGCTGATTGTGACTGATTAAGTAACGTGAAGCAACATTTTCCAACTTGTTAAAAAGATGTTCTGTTCTGCCTTTTTTTGCAAGTGTGGAATGCTCCTCTTATTAAATTACAGTGAAGGCTTTTGATTGATCGAGTCACTATTTTGTTTATTTATATGATATTTTACTGTCACAGAACACTGAACATCAGCTGTCATGTTCCCACGTTTCAGAGCATTTAATTGGGTTTTAATGTGTTAGCTAACATATTTCAGAACTTTCCTGAACTGTATAGTACTTCATCTATCAGCGTAATTACTGACCACTAAATGTGGTGGTAAGCAGTTTTAACTGGACAGTGACACTAACATATAGTGCTGCGCAAAGGTCGTGAGTCACCTGTCTTTTCTTTATATTTTGGTTCTACAGAGCCAGGCTTTCATATGGTCAAGTGTTCTTGAGCAATAGTTCTCCAGGCTTTCTGGTTTACAGTCCAGTCCTTGTACCGAACCTTTTTCAAAGCAACGAGTTAAGTGGCTTTACAAGCAAGAAATAGAAAAAAAATCCAGCAAAGAGCAGACACAGTAACTCTGTCTGGTCTCATCAGAAATGGTTGGAAGGTTGAATGTCAACAAAAGAATGAGGTATGCCAAAATACACAAGAAGTGTAGTACAAACAGCAGCGAAACAAGTCTTATTGAGTGACAGAGGACTGAACAAAAGGCAGCCAACTTTCAAAGAAGAACTCCTTCAAGAATCCTCGTGAAATACTGACGACTACTGAAAGAAATTACAAAGAAACATGTTCAAGAGAGTTTAGGCTCAGGTGTTGAAGAATAAAGGTGGTCATACCAAATATTGGCTTACAAGTTTGTTGTAATTGTACAAACTCTGTTTTGGCCTTACATGCATATAAAGAAATGAGAGGTGGTTCCAGAGTTTTGCACGGATTTGTGTCAGGTTAATTAGGCCTGTGATCACAGCAGCAGTATTGGTGTTCCAACTCTTATCCATACTATAGCTTAGCACTCAATTACATATTGATTCTTTGTTCTTTTAATACAGCCACACACAAAAAATATCCTACATGAGATCAATTCTCATTTACCAGTGTGTTTGAAAACTATGACCTCCATCAGTTAAACTGTTCTATACTCTCAGCCTTATAATGGCATTGTTGTTCCTTTAGGCTTTGAAATGACTAAGAAGGAAATGCTTATATATTGGGTGAACTAGAAATTCCTCTGAGATTTTTCTTATTTTTTCATGTGCGCATGTGCATGTGATCGTTATTTGTTCATCTTCCTACTTTTCAAAAACACATTTTAAGGTTGTATGCTAAAAATAGTCCAGGCCTGTAACAGGAATGATTTGTTTTTGGCACAGACTCTAACACAGCTGCCACGTACACACTTCCAGTAACACGGCAAACATTAAGTAAAGGATAGTGATGATTACTGAAGGACACGGGTCTTTCCAAACACATGTGCGCCTATGATAACATTCCTGTTCTCAGCACCTTAAACGTGCAGAGGGCTGATTCTTCACTTGTGGTATGACAAGATTGTTGGAGTCTAGGGAAATAGGATTGTGGTTGAGGAAGGCATTTCCCTTAAATTACAATGATGGTCAGTCACTCAGTCTACACACACACACACACACACACACACACACACACACACACACACACACACACACACACACACACACACACACACACACTGCATTCTTCTGCCTCAAGCAACCAAACAGCTGTCAGACACTACGTCAGCTCCTGAAGTATTCCGTCTATGTGTTCTTGTGATTGTGATCGTCTGCCATACTTATAATGATGAATTGTGTGCTGTACTACAGCAAAGGTAATTGGTAAGTAAGTGAAAAGAGAAACTGGATTCTTGAGGCTTTGAAATGGTCTTACTTATCCCTCAGTATTTACAGGAAGATAAAGTGCAAAAATCTAGACTTTGAAGGCTTTTTAACCTTGAATTTATCTACTATTTACTAACATTCTGCACAATTCTGCAAAACATTGTTAAATTAAGGTCTGGTTGATCTCGGCTCTTGAACCCAGCATTTGTGGTTTCTACAGTCTACAGCAAAAAAAGAAAGGAAAGGGAAAACATGCACCATACATGTTCGACCAAATTTGTGCAGTAGGCATAGGATTTGGCTGCAGTCATGGTAGATGTGGGTGGATGTTTTATTTGATACACTTGGCGAAAAATGCAAGCACTTAAACAGATGAAGTGATGGTTGAGTGGACAAAAGCATTCATGCCGTAATCACACCAGCATGCAGTCAAGTACAGCGAAACATTCACACAGAGAACATTTGTTAGGCGTGTTGAATATCATCGCCTTTGAAAGAGAGAGCCACGCACTGTTACATGCATCATTGTGAACCCGCTTACCCAAAGTGAGGGCACAGAACAGCAGCAAAGTCACACAAAAGACTGCAGCTTTGGCGTTTGGTCATTTGTTTACTGGCTCCAACACTTAAAGTAGCTGCTCTGGGAAAAGGCTCTGGGCAATATACCAAACTTTTGTACTGTATGATCACAAGTTTGTCTTGATGACAGTGTCAGACAAGTGAATCAGCATACATAAAACGTCTTTCAGCGACTGCTGTTGTACAGGGTCTGTTGTTGAGACTGAGGTAGATTAGCAGCAAATAGATGAATACTGGAGGCATTTTGATCATATGAGCGTTTGCACAGTAGCACTGAATGTGGTCTTTGTTGGTTTGGAGGTTGAATGCACATAATGCAAGTTACTTTTGACAAATAAATGCTGTATAATTCTGGTACAATATAATGGAAAACCTTAAGGCACATTCATTTTCAGTACACACAATAAAACAACCTCTCATAAATACACACAGGAGCTGGCTACTCCACTGCGGTTTAGAATTAGATCAGCTATTTATTTAATGTGGTTTACACTGAACCACTCCTGACTAATTTAGCCTCCCTAATTTATGGATGTGATGGATTAATACAGTGTTTATATGTGTAAAGTAGACAGCGTACAATGTGGAGTATGGAAAAAGCTTCGGTAGGGGTGGGGTAAGAAATAATTATATCGTATTTATCACAATTTCATTTAAAATTTCAAGTGATTTTCTTCTCTTTATGAAAAATGAAATGGAACAACAAAACCAAGATTAGGACTGATAAAGTTGTGTCACACTATATTTACAGTATTTTACTGATAGATTTTGTGTATTTAAAGTTAAATTAAAGTTTTGTTATTTATTTTAATGAGCTTGTGAGTTATTTAGTCTTCTGGATTCATCCCAAACATTCATTTTTATTGCTATTACTAGTTGATGCCCATCCCACCTGTATTGTTAGCCTGTTTGAGCAGTGAAATTGAAATGGTACTATGCTTGTATAAGGTGTTGTAGCTGCATAAATGAAAAAAAAAGGATCATTTTAGCAAGTGGTTGCTAGGCAACATGATGATGATATAATATATTATGTGCAACTGAGCCTTTGTGGATATAAATGAGATGTTATTGTCATGAAATTAAAATGATAGGATGCTTTCTTGAGGTGTTTCTATGTAGGTAAAGGCAAAAATAAAAGGTCATTTCAAGTTGTTGCTAATAATTTTTTTGGATATTAATTAGAGGTTACAGTTATGAAATAAAAAAACTTGCTTTTATAAAGTCTTATAAGTCCAAAAATCCCCCAAACAGGTCATTTTAGCCTGTTTTTGGATGGTTGCTGGGCAACATGATGACATCATAACGTCTGATATACAGGGTGGGCCATTTATATGGATACACCTTAATAACATGGGAATGGTTGGTGATATTAAAGTCCTGTTTGTGGCACATTAGTATATGTGAGGGGGCAAACTCCTCCAGATGGGTGGTGACCATGGTGGCCATTTAGAAGTCGGCCATCTTGGATACAACTTTTGTTTTTCCAATAGGAAGAGGGTCATGTGACACATCAAACTTATTGGTAATGTCACAAGAAAAACAATGGTGTGCTTGGTTTCAACGTAACTTTATTCTTTCATGAGTTATTTACAAGTTTTTGACCACTTATAAAATGTGTTCAATGTGCTGCCCATTGTGTTGGATTGTCAATGCAACCCTCTTCTCCCACTCTTCACACACTGATAGCAACACCGCAGGAGAAATGCCAGCACAGGCATCCAGTATCCGTAGTTTCAGGTGCTGCACATCTCGTATCTTCACACCATAAACAATTGCCTTCAGATGACCCCAAAGATAAAAGTCTAAGGGGGTCAGATCGGGAGACCTTGGGGGCCATTCAACTGCCCCACGACGACCAATCCACTTTCCAGGAAACTGTTCATCTAGGAATGCTCGGACCTGGCACCCATAATGTGGTGGTGCACCATCTTGCTGGAAAAACTCAGGGAACGTGCCAGCTTCAGTGCATAAAGAGGGAAACACATCATCATGTAGCAATTTCAAATATCCAGTGGCCTTGAAGTTTCCATTGATGAAGAATGGACCCACTATCGTTGTACCCCATATACCACACCAAACCATCACTTTTGTTTTGTTGGGTTAGTGTCAGACCAATAGCGGTGGTTTTGTTTGTTAACTTCACCATTCACATAAAAGTTTGCCTCATCACTGAACAAAATCTTCTGCGTGAACTGAGGGTCCTGTTCCAATTTTTGTTTTGCCCATTCTGCAAATTCTGTGCACCGATCTGGGTCATCCTGGAGTTTGTAAGGGTGCCATTTGTGAGTAGCTAATATCTGCCGAAGGGATGTTCGACTAATGCCACTCTCCAGTGACATGCGGCGAGTGCTACGCTGTGGGCTCTTGCTGAATGAAGCTAGGACAGCCACTGATGTTTCTTCATCAGTGACAGTTTTCTTGCGTCCACATTTTGGCAAATGCAACACTGAACCAGTTTCACGAAACTTAGCAAGCAGTTTGCTGACTGTAGCATGGGAGATGGGTGGTCTCGTAGGATGTCTTGCATTGAAATCTGCTGCAATGACCCGGTTACTTCATTCACCAGATATCAACACAATTTCGATCCGCTCCTCACGTGTTAACCTCTTGGACATGTCAATGGCTGTGAACAAAGAGAAACTTGTAAATAACTCATGAAAGAATAAAGTTACGTTGACCACACCATTGTTTTTCTTGTGACATTACCAATAAGTTTGATGTGTCACATGGTCCTCTTCCTATTGGAAAAACAAAAGTTGTATCCAAGATGGCCGACTTCTAAATGGCCACCATGGTCACCACCCATCTGGAGGAGTTTGCCCCCTCACATATACTAATGTGCCACAAACAGGACTTTAATATCACCAACCATTCCCATGTTATTACAGTGTATCCATATAAATGGCCCACCCTGTAGATAAGAGCCTCTAGGAGCCTAAGATGTACCTATGTGCCAAGCTTGGCTGCTCAACTCATTACGGTCTAGGAAGAGTTGGCAGTCAAAGAAACAAACTCACAGACAGAGATTTCCTGTTCCATAGTAAAATGGTACCAACCCAAACAGCCAGAGAGATCTCCTATTCCTTATTGCTCATATTCAGACTTATTAAATTCATTACTTTGCACGCGTGATTAAGTCATGGACAACAACTTTAACAAAGCTATTAAGATGCACAGGCTCTACTCCCATTATTGGTAAAAGACCAAAGTCAGAACAAGACAAACTGTTGATTAATGAACTCAGAGTTCAGATATCCATTAAGCTCTTTATTTTCATTTCTTAAAGCCTTTGAACGAATCTACTGCCTGGACTTGCTGAATAATTTTCAGCTGACAGACATTTCTGGTGTATTTGTTATTATTCTGAAGATGTGCGGATTCAAAAGTATCAAACTACCATGAACAAGATGTTGCTTTGAAATAGAGAAAATATTCAGTCAAAAGATTAGACCACATTTATTAAGCACTGTTAAGGGAGACGGACTGCTGTTGCGGTACTGTCACCTTAAAAGCCGTACTGAGCAAAGCAATTCAAGTGCAACAACTCTTACAATCACTTACAATAAGCGTGATTAGGAGGTTAATGAGGTAAAACTCTTACACCGTAGATTTCTTATATTTTCTGTGTATGGATATTAAAAAGACATTATTAAGTACTTTATTTTATAATGACTAATAAATAAGGTCTGACAGTATTGGTTCTGCTCATGAAGCTGTAGAAATCACGTTACTTTTGTTTTTTTACCCTTCACAATCTAGAACAGAGATTTATCTCAGCTTGTGTGTGAGGAGAAAGGGGCAGGTGTCTCTGTTTAAGAGACCCCAGGTAGTTGAAGGATTAAATAGACAGCTGATTCAGATTACAGGCACAGTCTGAAGTAATTAGAGCGTCATGTGAAGGGTGATTTAGATATCAGTTATATGATTAGCTTTTTTGAATTGTAACAAGTCTATTTTATCGCAATAATTCTAATTTACAGATATGAGAAATGAGCAAATAAAGCATTGTTAGTTAGTTGGTTTGTTTTTTGTTTTTTAATAAGAGAAGCTTATAAGCTGATAAATTGTGTTGATAAGATGAGAAGGTCTGTTTTGTTTTCCCTGAAAGTTGGTGCAGCGTTAGATGAAAACCCTCGCTGTCTGTCCTGCTTTGCCCTCACTTCTTATCATCCTCCTCCCTTTCTGCTGACATTTTTCAGCTTTTCATACTCCCTGCTGTGCCTCGCTGGCTATGCCAGTGTTGTCATCCCATTGAGTTTCTATCTGCCTCTTCTCTGCCACCATCTGTTTCTCTCCTCTGCCTCTCTGTTGTCTCCCTCTTCCTCCCTGCTTGCTTTACCTCTCTGTCCCCTCTTTTCTCTCCATCTGTCTTTATTTTTCATCACCTCTGGATTGTCTGTACTCTACTTTTTCTTTGGTCTCTCAACATTTTATTTGGCTCTCTGGTGCTGGGTTTTCTTTCTTTGTGTGTAATGCTTCTTCCCTGCATCCCCCTTTTCTCCCTTGTATTTTTTATACCATGTGATCAATTCCTTTGCCAGTTGGTGTTTGCTAATCCATGGCCTCAGTGCTCATCTATTTTTTCCTCTTTCTCCTCCTTACATAAACACATTACAAGTCTCTGTAATACACAGAACCCCTCTTGCTTTCTTTGTGCAGACACTTTAACGCATGTGTAAATGTTTAAGCCTGATTCTGTTGCGCACTATCAGTTTTAACCAGATATTTATTTTCTCTCTTCCTCTCTCCGTCCCACAGAGTGATCATGCATAACTTAAAAAGTGTGAATGGAATGACATATTTTACTATCACAAAACCAGCCAAATGCTGTAATCCCATCTCGGTTTCTTATGAGCTGCAATGAAACACTTTCCCACAGCTAAGACAGCTGCATACAAACTTCCCTCCCACACCTCCCCACCTCTTTTCTTGTTGTCAGACATATAAGAACTAGGTCAGTAGGATGTTTGGCATCCCACATATACCCCATAAACATTCATAGACACACACATACTGCCGCTGACTAACAGCGGGGAACATGTGTCTTGTATCCCCATAACATAGCCATCACTCCAGCACAACCTGCCTAATTAGTCCCACAGAGTGTGTACACACTGTCGACAATCAGCTAGTCTGTCTCTTATGTTGGTGCGTGGGCGTCTGCTCGAGTCAGCTTGTTGCACATTTGATGTCTTTAAAGATACTCTGGAGTTTCTTCCCCGAGTATGACATGCACTGTGTATAATGATGACCTGCAGTTTTTAAAACAGCGAAGCACTTGAAGCTTCTCATAGATATGGAAGTGCTAGATGTCCCCCACCTTATCTCTAACAAATCTAACAAATCATTTTTAACTTATGTTCATGCACAGCAACAATCGCATCATAAAATCCACCTATTCACACATAATTCATCAACATCCACATAATCATGACAGAAGTGGGGTTTTTTGTCCTATTGTGGGACTTTTATTTACTTGTTTGTAGCAAAATAATCAGAACCACGGTTTTTCTTCTTGAATCAAAGAAGAGCAGTGATTATTTTTATTGATGGAACAATGCAGTCTGTCCTCAGCTGTGTGTCCAGATCCATTCTTGCTATTGCTGACACAGCGTATATGAATATATGTGAATTTATATAAACATATGCGCTTTCCCCCTATATTTCCCTATAAATTTTGAGTAACTTTGTTTGTTGTTTTCATTCACCAGGGAGTGCTGTGTCCCTGAGTCAACACACTGCATTCTGGGATAGTCTGGAACCCTCTCCATGGGCTGTACCACCTGCTGACACACCTGGGGGCTCTGGAGGGGTTGTGTTGAATGAGGTAAAATTGTCTTTGCATTGATACCATGGTGAAAATTATTTTTTAAAAAGCATCTTCTGTTCTTTGCTATGTAATCTAGTTTCGTCTGTGCACGGCGACCCGCTGCGTATCGTGTTTTTAAGTTGCTAGAACTCAGGTTGTGCTTGACAACCTAGGACACAGTAGTTGGCTCATTACTGCTGAATCACAACTGACAAACTGCTATCACATTGTTATTTCAACCTAAAAGCTGTTAGTCTGCCATGGTTAATTTGATGTTATTAGTTCTGGCATCAAGGACTTTTCCAGATCAGTGTTTTCTCTTTGACTAAGAGTCCAGTTTTGCAATAAACCTGACATTCCAACTGCTGCACAGATGCGTGTTTAGCAAGGTTCAAATCAGCGACTTCTATATGTAAAAAACAACACACCAAAAACCACCTTTCATATGTGAGGTAAATGTACGGCTTGAGAAGGAATTGTTTGGTTTATAGCTTTGTTTGCGTTGCACATGTATTTCTAATGTTTTTCTTTCAGTATCTGCTATCTAATATTTCTCTACAAATAGAGCTGCTGTTCTTCACGTTTCTTGAAAAGCACAGACTACAACTGCTTTGATTTTCTCTGAATTACTCACTGCGAAAGTGCTGTCTTTTTGTGGTAATATCGATCCCCAAAGGGGAAATTCTGTTTCGCTTCCTACCCTTACCGCAGGGAAGTAAGATGGCAGGGTCAGCTACAGAATAGCACCTTTGGAGCTGTTGCCGATTATCTCACTCACAGACATTTCAGTGAGGTCAAGGATTTGAACTCGGGTCTTCTGTTTGATGGATAGCCTCTCTGCTCACTATAAGCTGTTTTCCCAGTGAGTCACAAGGAGAGAAACAAGTATTAAAGTAGAATATTTTAACACCTTTTAAGCCCAGCTTTGGTAATCACATCTAGTAGAGATGCTTAAACACTGGTTTGAAGACAAAAAAAAGTGAGCTGTACTGTCAGTAAGGCTGGTTCTTATACAGTATGTCATTGCTTTTTCTTTTTCTTTTTTTGGAGTAGAAAACATGTTCCTGCCTGTTGTTGTAATGCAGTGGCAGTAAGGGAATGCACTGTGGTCCACATCTCTATCCACCAGTTTACTGCTGCCTCAAAAAAATAAGAAAGAAAAGAAAAAAAATCACATATACTGTAAGTACACATCCACAGAGAGAACAACAAACCCATTTACCCCACAGGGAGCAGCCAGCGCGGCAGTTTCACTGCCTCTCTATGCTTTTGTATGTCTCTGTCTTCCTGCCTCCCCCCCCCCCCCCCCCCCCCCCACCCCCCCCCCTCTCTGAGTTAATTGAAACTCAAATAAGTGAAGATTTATTAGCGTCATATTGATCAAAACATATTGGGTCCTAAAAAACGTCTCACTGCACTGCTTGTTGAAGAGTACAAATATGAATTTAGAAAATGTCCCTCTTCTTCTTCTTTTTCTGTAACGGTGTTGAAGTGCACACGGCTGTTATTTCCTCCTTCACACTATCACCCTTCTTGTCAAATCCAAACAGTAAAAATGTGTGAGTGCTCGTGTGAGTGTGGGTGAGAGAGAGTAAAGCAGAGAGACAGAGAGAGAGAGTGTCGGTGCTATTCTTGGCTGGTTGGGGAAGTCTTGGCTCCCTGGCGTATGGGAAAAGGGCTCTTGGCAAGTCTCGAACCGAGGCATTCCATTATGCTGTCCCCTTGAAACACACACAGACATGCAAACTTGTTTTTGCCACTTAAAAGGACGTCGCATTCACCAAAACTTACTCAAAGGAGATTTTAACCATAATCACTATGTGCTAAATCCAAATCGTTACATTCACGAAACACCAAGAATTTACCCTAAAATGTGATGGTTTACATTTCAGTTGTAGAAACACACCAGTAGATTTCTAGTACTAGTACTTTATGCCCCGAGGCTCAAAGCTAGTTTCACTGTCACTCAGTTGCACACACACGCAGACAGCATTCAGCACAATATCCTTCGAATCAATTGCCTAAGGAGTGGGAGGCTGTCTGCATGGCTTCTATCAGCTAATAGATCTCTCAACATCCCTTTCTCTCTCCCTCTGTTACTCGCTCTCTTTGTCCGTCTCACTGCAGCGCAAGTACAAGGTGACATCACTGTCTCGTTCACCGTCTCTCTTATCTTCTTTCTGCTTCGCCATCATTTACTTGTACTTTAATCCCGCTCCCCCACTCCTGGTCCCGGTGTCCATCTCTCCTGCCCTCTTTTTTTTTTTTTACCCTCTTCTCTCTGTCCCTCCCTCTGTTTCTCCACCACTGCAAAGGCTTACATAACTGCAGTCAAACCCTCTGGTGTTCCAGGCAGAGATTGGGTTTGGCGTTGAAATGGGGTCATGGTCAGAGGGTGTTGTGTCTCAGGAGGACACGTACGACCATCCTGAAGGCAATTTGTGAGTGTTTGAGTGTGCGTGTGAGACTGGGGTTAGGGGGAGTCCCAATAAAGATAGTAAAACAAGGGTGTGTGTCTTTCTAAAACACGAGACAGCTGCATGCATACGGAAGCATATTGCACAGAAATAAGCTTGTTTTGCTAACTGCACACAATTTGCTGGTCTTTCAGTTTGTGTGTGTTTGTGTGTGTGAATAAAAACAAACCGAGAATAATGATGTTAAAAGAAAGTGACAGATTAGTTGGGAAAGTGAAGCAAGCAGTGACAAGCCTGTGTGGTCAGTCTGTCTGTTTCCTTTTTGTCATTCTAGCTTCAAAGTCTGAAGCAGTGGGAATGTTGGAGTGAACCAAATCCAACTCACTGTTTGTGCATACTTGAAGCTTTTTTCTTTACCACAAGTCTCTAAATATAAATTGCTTTGTCAGGTCAGGCGAAGTTGGAAAAATGAGATTGAAGCACTAACATAAACTTCAGTTATGGTATTTCTAGTGTAAGCTAGAAAGTCAAAGTAATTCTTTGGCTCGTATTATCAGCCAAGACGTTGCATATATAGCTGGGGAACAAATTGAAGGCCAGAAAAACCACATAAAGTACGTTGGCATGGTGCTTAAGGTCACTACAGCCCGTCAGAACAACTTCAGTGTAGTGGTGTTTTGAAGATGGTGGTGGAAAGTGTTGCCTAAACACACAGTCGCATTTAAGAAATCTTGAAATGCCGTAGTTCCTTATCAACAAATAGGCAGAAATTGAAGCAGCCTTTAGAGTTTACACATGTAAAGACTTCCACTTCTTTGTTATGTGTGTCCAGTGATGAAATCAATCAGTCCTGTGAGGTCTTTTCTTTGGAAAATGTAGAAATACAGTTACCCGCTAACTGCATGCTTTCTGTCTTAGTGAGAAAGTTTCCATCTTTATTTGTCTACGCACATATAACATTTAAAATGCAGCTTTATTTTCTGTTGCAGTATTTTCAGTTGATCACAGATTTGGAAAATAAAATATTATCCCTTTGTTACCAGCACAGAAAACCTTATTCCCTTCTGGGAGACCGAGAGGACAGAGCACAGCTATTTTCCATAGTGTGCAGGGTAACATGAATGGAGGGATGTATGGATTTGTATGCTACGTTAAACTCTATTCTTTTCACCACACAAATTTTAGCCTCACAAGCAGGGATGCTGCTGGGCAGCATGCAGACACCTGTGGAGCGTGTAGCCTGTGTGTTTGTGAGAGTCTGCCTGTGGAATTTGTTTGTTTGGATGATTGCTGAGTACTGTACTGGCTCTGGTGTGCGCTGCACGTGTGTCCTGTTGAGTCTCAGGAGTGTTGGATGTGTGTTTGTGTAGAGCAGAGGACTTTGATGAATGTGTGCTCAAGCAGTGGCGCTGCCGCTCTGACATTTTTGTCCGTGTGCCTTTGAAAAGGTGGAACGCATTATTCATAGACAAGGACACATGCTGAGCAGCCGCTCACCTCTCCTTCATCCACAAAAGGCCTGCTGCCATGCCCATTCATGCCAATTAGTGCCAGTCTGCCTGTCTGTGTCCATTACAGCGGGCAGTTCACCTTCAGCGAACACAGCAGTATGGTTCTCTGTCCTAGATGTCGACACATGCAGCGACCATCCTAAAATCTGAGTGAATCCTTTTTTTTTTCTGTCAAGGAGGGAAAAAAATAAAGTGTATGTGCACTGACAAACAAATCCAGCCACATTATGTATTAATATTTGTCTGCTCAGCCATTCTGTTTAGTGCTGTGATCTCTGCAGCACCTCAGACTCGTGCACATGCACCTGTCAGCATAGTTCTCAGCCTGACATCAGATTTTGAAAGCTCTTACTCATGTCAGCGGAGTCTGATTTTTTTTTTCTTTTTCGCATTTCTCCCACTTATATGAACAAATCATCAGATAAACATGGGCATCGCAAATTGACTTTTTGTGTGAAAAATGGAATGGAAGGAAGGAAATCGGTTTAATAAGAAAAACTCTGTCAGTCACACTCTACATATGTTACATTGTAGGAGATAATAAAAGAATTATAGAGCATAACTTTCTTCCCATCCAATTGGAAAATCTTATTTAGGGTGAGCTACTAAAATTCTTTATAGGTGCTGTTCACCTGCAAGCTACTTCTCAACCCACCTCCACTTCAGCTCTACAAAGTACAAAGCTTAACTGATGTATCTGACTAAAACACGCCTGCCACTGATTTGCTGTTGCTCTCCCCACCTAATGATTTGAATGTGTGCGGACAGAAGGGAGGGAATGCCCCAGAACAGTGCCATATTGGCAAATTACTGCATCAGCTTTAACTATAGTGGTTCTGACTGAAAATTTTAATATGGGAAATTTTTTATTCTTTTCATCTTGAGTTTGATACCAGTAGAAGTACTAGTACAGGCCTATGGTACTTAGTGCATGATGTGTTGTTAGGTGGTTTCTAGGCAAAATACTGTCATCATAATACCATGCTCATTTAAAGTTTTGTGATAATAAATTTTATGTTTTTGTTATGAAATTAAAATTATTCTATGCTTTGGATGAATAAATGCTAAAAAGCCTTTTAGCCTTATGTGATATAGATAAGAACCAGGTTCTTATCTATATCACATAAGTCAGGGAGGTACATTTTTAGCAATCTGCATGTCCATTGGGTACTCAACCTAGGTGCATGTTTTGGTTGTTCAACTCCTGATTGTGAAGCAGGAGTTCATGGGCAAACAAACTGATTATGTGTATTATAGTAAGATTTGTCAGATGAGTCAGCAAGACAAACATTTTTAAAATGCCTAAAACAAAAAGTAGTGAAGGAAAGTAATGAAGCAACCATGAGTAAACTTTAAAAACCTTTAAAAGACAAACAAAAAAAACCCCAAACACACAGATTCAGTAAACCATTTCTTCATTATGTGAATATGAAAAAGTTTTTTTTTTTTTTTGTTTTTTACAATTTTTGTTGCTTCATTAGCTTAGTGCAGGGGTGCCAAACATCTGACCCATGAGCTAGAATTGGCCTGCCCAAAGGTCCAATATGGCCCACTAGATGGCTTAGATTTTTTTACTGTATTTTCATTAGTTTTACTACCAAAACTACAAATACTACATATTTATGTATATATGTATATATGTATGTATATATGTATATATAGATATGTATAGATATGTTCATTCAATATTTTTATTCAGACATCTCAGGGATTAAATATATAAACCTCTAAGTAAAGTAAAGTAAGCAGTACAGTATTTCTTTTTTTACTCCTTTGGCCGACTTAAGATACAAATGGGCTGTATGCTTGCACTAACTCCATAGGACCACATGAGGTCAGCGTATGTAATTTACAGTGACCTTACTGGTTGTTGGTTTTTTTTCTTCTTTGTTTATTAACTACAGTCACTGGATAACTGGTTCTTCTTGTGAACCCTTTTACATTACACAATAAATTATGATTCAAGCTTGTGGAGAAATATTTCGATGCTCTTAAACACTAATTGAGTCATATTTAGAATTTAAAACAGGATTACTAATTGTATGTATTGCATTTCTTGAAGGGTTGGGGAAGGTGGTTGAATGGACAAAAGGGTTTTAGTTGTGTGGGCAGAATGAATGAATAGATTGCATAATGGTGTTTGGATTACATTTATCTCTCTTTTTTACGCCTCTTTTCTGTCTTTTACTTTTATCTCCATTTTTCTCTCTTCATTGGGGTCTTTTTTTATTTATTTTTTTTAACAGAAGATGAAAAAAACCCAACTCATGTTTTCTGTCTCCAGCTACCTCCCATCCCACATTTCTCTCTTACTCCCTTTTGTACTGCAACACACATACTCCGAACAGGATTATATATTGTCTTTGAAAAGATATCTGAGTGTTTATGTCTGCATTTGTTATTGAATAAGTGTGTTGGACTTTTGCCTGCATATTTGTGTGTCTGAATGTCAACGATGACTACTATTGTTTGCGTGAGTGGGCGTGCGCAAATACATTCTTTGTATGCGTGCGACATTGAATGAGAGAGCACTTGTTCGTTTTGTGCGTGCACATCTGAATGCATGTTTGCATATTTACATATTTGTGTGTCTCTATTTCCATGCATGCTTTTGTGTATGTGTTCGTGTGTGTGTGTGTGTGTGTGTACTCAGTAGGATTATGCAGCAATAGAGGAGCTTAGCAGTGATTTGCCCATCCATTCCAGTCCCTCCCTAATCCTGCAAACACACACATGCATACTTCTTTGTGTGTGTGACTAGCAGGGATCTAATAGTGTGTGTGGATTAGTAGGTTTGTGAATGGGATGTGGCTTGGGCCGAAGTAGCGCACTACACTGCCAGTAAGTTAACACAGTCTGGCAGAGGGTTTGTGAGCGAGACAGAAATGAACGGGTATGGGGGGGGGTAAAAGTGAAAGATATTTGCAGACCGTGTAAATGCCCCAAAGTTCAGAGGGCACTATTAGCATAATTATCAAATGATTACAAAAGGTTCTGAATAATAGATTACTGACAGAACATTAGTTCATAAAGTCTGTCTGGCAGACACAGTTTGTGTGTATGAGTGTGTGACCATTAGATGGCTCTACACCTGCTCTCTCACCAGCTTGCGCACACATACACACACATACACACACATAGTCACACATAGACCCAGAGACAGATGGAAAGACATGGATAAACAAGGGAGCTGAGACTTTTGCCGACAGAGACGGGGGGGATAGATGGGTAAAGAGAGCGTAGGATGGCGGGGGTTGCTGTTGTCATAACCACAGCGTGTGTGAAGTTTGCGTGGGCGACTGAGAGAGAGCGGCACAGAGATTCAGTGTGTGTGTGACAGGGAGAGAGAGCAGAGCAGTGTGTGATATGTATATGGGTGTGTGTGTATATATAGAAGCTTTTCATCAGTTTCCTTAGTGACTGGCTGTGACTGAGACTGTGCTCTGCAGAAAGGCAGAAGGCTGAGACAGAATAAGGCAGGTTTTGCAGTGAATTTTTCAGTGCACTTAACAATTCATTGATTCTTGATGAGAGGAGATCATTGACTGAGGTGTCATGTTATGAGTGAGTCTTGTTGAAAAGCTCAATGCGTGTGTTTTGATTCAACCTTCATTCTGGCCATTTCTAATCAAACTCACTAAGGAGTGTGGCTTGTCAGTTAGGTCTGCATTAAAGTGCTTCTTGCTGTTTAAAGTGAAAAGATTATGTCAAATTATTGTCAATCAAAGAAAAAATGTGTGTTTTTCTAAAGCTGGAGATGTGCGATGATTATGATGTCGTGCTATACACATACAGCACATTCACCATGAAGCAGTTATGTACATTTGTAGGGATTCAACAGGACACTTTTATGCTAAAGGACAATGAGAAATGGGTTTTGAGGAAGACAAGTCGTGCCAAGATTGAGTAATAGTGATGTTTTGGAAGCGTATTGGTTTCCAATTTTCAGTCACACCCAACTGAATCAGTTGTCTTGGTTGGGCTTCAGGCTACATTTGAAACAACAGATATCATTTATCTTTAGATTCAGCTGTTGGCGAAAAGTTTCACCAAGGCTTCAGGCGAGACGGTCCACCTGATCAAAGGAGGGAGGCGTGCAGGGCTAGACTTCGGATCGCCAAGCAAGAAGCTAAAATTTCTCATTTCTTTCTGCTCATTCTCTACTCCCACTTCCTCTCGCTCTCTTTGTCTTATCCTCCTTTCACTTGTAAACAAACCCACACAAATGAATTATGATTAAATGCAGAGAGGCTCCAATTAGCTGCCAAGGAGACAGACCAGTGTTGCTTTGCTGCTGAGGTCAGCTGACTTAACAAGAGCACGGTCTAGTCTGGTTTTCTAGTCTGTCTTTTGCTTCACTTCTTTCCTTATTTGTGCGTCTTTTCAGCCCATTCTTTAAAGCTACATGTTGACATTAAAATACTCGTCTTTAATATTGTCATATTAAAGTGTTACGAGTAAAAAATGTACTTTAATGTACTGAGACTTTATCATAGTTTGCATTGTATTTGATTTAAATGGAAAAACGAATGACTTGTTCTTCTAGTGAACTCTTCATACAGTGAATTATGATTCAAGCTTGCTGAGAAATATTTCTATGTTAGAAGGCTACAGGCTTACTAATCATATTGCATTTCTTGGGTTAGGGCAGGATGTTTAATGGACAAAATAGTCATAGTTGTGCAGTTTTTTGCTTTGCTTTTCCTCCTCAATCAGATATTTTGAGTTAATTCTTTTGAGCTTCATTTTGATGTTAAAAGACTCTTCGTTAACAACGTAATATTACGATTTTATAGCGCATATGCAGTGCATGATTCCTTCATGATAAAATGCAGTGGTGTTGGTTACATTTCCAAAACTGCCTTCAAATTCCCCGATCTTAACATTTCTAAAGAAATGCACAATATTCAATTTCTTTAGAAATGGGTGGAATATTTTTGAAACAGGAAGGAAATTTCGCAACTTTCAGTGCCATAGCAAATCACGAACTGTGCTGTCAACATGAACGAAAGCCCAACCGTACTAGATGATGGCTTATCAGTAAGAATGCCCTATGAAAAACAAAATAAAAAGACTACAAATAATTGTGACATTCCTGCTTTTTAAAACTCTTCACATTGAGCATTTTACTCTGTGTTTTATATGTTACCACATTCATTGCAAATATTGAAATGTCTCCTGCTGCCAGAAACTATGAATACCCAGTGTTGAACATTGGAATCCTGGAATGATATCAAGCTGACAGGAAGGCCAACTAAAACAAACAGGATGTCTTTTTAGTGCATGTTTAGACCAACTAAATCTTTCGGGAATCATTTTTCCGTAAGTTAGTTAGTCATTGCATGTGTGCGCACGTGTGTTTGTGTGTGTGTGTTAACATCCTATAAGAGAGTGCTCATTTCTCTTCTGTGCGTGCTACATCTCTTAGCATTGAAGAGCATATTTCATCTATATTTACTTCCAAATGGTCTTTTAACTAGGTCAGCTAACTAACGGAAATAGACTCCTCTACAATTGTAATCAGTCGTACCATCTAGTGGTCAAAACTGGGAAATGCAGGCTTGTCGAATCCGAGCATGAAACCAACTATATCTGAAAAGGGGGACGAAAAGAGGTTCTGATTTTCCTTTTGCCTCCTTGATTTAATTCACAAACCCTTACACCTTTATAAACAAGACACCTTTCCTCGGTTCCTCTCCAGCATATATCAAATATGTCTGGCGTCACCGTGATCAGATCAGATCAGCCTTATATGCAAGTCTATCGGTGTGTCTCGACGAGTTTTCCATGTGTCACTCTTTCATGCGCTCACTCTGTTTCTGTCTGCCTCCCTCTCTCTAATCTCTACTACTCACTTTCTCCCTCCCTCCGCCTTTATCTCTCCCACAGTCCCCTCTCTGCCCTTCTCACTGTAACACCCTCCCACCCAGCCTCTCTCTCTCCCTCTCCCTCCATTTCGTTCTCTTTCTCTGCTTGTAAGCGGTCTCTGGGCGTGCAGCCAGCTGGCATGTGTGTGTTTTTTGAATGAATACCTGATGAAGTTGGACGAGCGAACTGTGGGAGGGGCCCTGTGTGTGCTTGCGTGCGTGTGTGTGTGTGTGTGTGTGTGGGGCAGACAGTGTGAGAGCTCTGGCTCGCATTCAGCCCCTTGCATAATACACGTTGGAGCTCTGCATGCGGGACTCCCTCCCTGTGGGCGTGTGCTAGTGTGTGCTACCAGTTTTGTGTGTACGTTTGTGCGAGTGTGTGTGTGTGTGTGTGAGAGAGATCACCTGAGTGCTGTATTTCAGTGGTAGTGAGGGAGCTTCCTGCCTGCCAGATTTAGTAGAAGGTTGCTGGCTCTGTGTGTGTGTGTCTGTGGTGTCTGTTTGGGGGGGGGGGGGGGAGAAAGGCAGATAGCAGTTTGTAGCACAAGTACACTGCTTGGGATTTACCGCCTGAGAGAGAGAGAGCGTGAGAGAGGGAGAGAGAGACTCGGGGTGCTTTACAAGGGACACAGCAGAGCAGGAGAAGGGAGCAGTTAAGGGAGCAAAGGAATGAGAGGGGGAGAGAAAGCATGCTGCAGAAGTGGGCTACTCCTGCTACCCTGGTAAGTACACTTCACACAGTTTTGCGCTCGCTCTGAATGAAGTGTGTATGGGAGCAGCAGAGTCAGCCTGTGTGTGTGTGTGTGTGTGTGTCTCAAATGCTTGTGGTGTTGTCTCACAGTATGCCTTTTGTAAATGCGTACTGCCCTAGTTTATCCTACAAACGTCGTTGCTTGTTTCTTGCATTCGTCCGTTCTCCTGAAGCTCTTCTCTTCTCTTCTCTTCTCTTCTCTTCTCTTCTCTTCTCTTCTCTTCTCTTCTCTTCTCTTCTCTTCTCTTCTCACATTTTTCTCATTCTTCTCCTTCCATTGGCTCTCCCTGCCTGCCCGTCTGTGTTTCTGCCCCCTCTCCCTCCTCCCTACCCCAGCCTCCATCCACCCAACCATCCAACCAAGCTCAGGGCTGCCGAGGGGTGAGAAAGTGCAAGTCATGCAACACTGCCTAAGTGTTTGTTTTCTGAACAAGACTCTCTCTCTTTCTCACAGTCATTTATTTCTCTCCATCTCTATCTCCCTTTGTTTGTGTAACTCTTAACCACTCTCCCTCTTTCTCAGTTTCTCTCCGCCTTGCTACTCTCTTTCTCGGCCCCCCTTGAGCTTCTCTAACTCTGTGCCCATCTGTCATTGGCAGATCCTCCATCACTCTCTCACTATCTGTCCGTACTCCTATATGTGTGTTGTTTGTTGTTGTTTGTGTGCAATTACGAGCGGAGGATGACAGTGAATAAAGTGGCAGCCTTGTCAAAGTTCCCAGTCTGGCAAGGGTTCTTCTAATGTGCACACGCACACACATATGCAGCGCCGTGCTTGCAAACACACACTCACACAGATGAATGCAAAACTACGTCGACAAAAAGCTGCAGAGAAGCTTAGATCAAGAAATAAGAGAAGGAGAGACAGACAGTGAAGTATAAGCCTGTAGCAACACTCTACTTTCTAGTTGAACTATATTTAGCTGTGAGATAACACATCACGTTGGACTTATCCCTTTGATCATGATTATGATTATGACTGGGCAATCATGCACCCACACACACACTGAAAGGCACATACATTATGTGCAGCAGCATTTGCATTAAAAAAGTTGCAATAGCATGTAAAATGTAAACAAAACCCGAGTGAGATGATTTGCATTCATTTAAACCGTTATTTCATAAAAATATCTTGAAATGAGAAATGTGTTTATTAGAAAAACACTTGCTCATTTAACATTTGATGTCTGAAGAACATTTTGAAAAAGTTAGGATAATGTCACATTCACCACTGTGTTGCATCACCCTTTTTTAACAACACTGTAAGTGTTTAGCAACCAGTTGCTGTAATATTTACCCATTCTTCATAGGATTTCAGCTGCTCGGCAGTTTACTCTTTTGTCTATTTCCTTTCATAAGGGTGAACCAAAGGGAGTTGTTTAGAAGCAGCACTCTTACCATAGAGCCAGTATGTTGGTATATGTGCAAAATGTGGTTTGGCATTATCTTCCTGAAAAAGATTTCATCTGATGGCAGTCTGTGTTGCTTTGAAATCTCAAATATTTCTCAGCATTAGTGGTTCTTCACAAATGGCTCCTGCCATGTTTCCCTATTTGAACTGTGTGCTGATAACAAGTCAGATCACCCCTCTTCTCTGAGGTCATTTTCCTTATAGTTTCCAAAAGATGTTAAAGTTGTAAAGTTCTTTATTTAGGTTGTTGTCCCAGCTTTCTCTCATATGTCTTTCCACGTCAAACTTTAGTATGTTAGTCTCCTTTGTCCTGTTTTACATTTTGTAGATAGCTGGATGTCTTCTGTGTTTTGTGTAGTTTGACATTGCTTGTCTTGTTGTCTTGATTGTTTTCTGCTGTGTCTTGCTACCCAGGCATTTCCTGTTTCCCCGATTACCCCTTAGTGTGTCTCTGTGTGTATAAATAATCATGTCTTCCCGTTGTCCTTTGTCACAGTGTCTGTTACCTATCTTGTGTGCCGTCTGCAAGTTTTTGGTCATCGGTTGGATTTTTGCATGGACTTTCTAACCGCCTAATAAAAGGTGCATTTTCTGTTTAAATGAATCTGCCTCCTGAGACTGCATTAGGCTCCTTATCCTGCAAATCTCGTCACCTTTTAATCGTTCTATACGTTGTATTTCACTCACTCTGTAGAAGCAGAGATGCCATGCTGGCCTGCCATTTTCAGCATCTTGGGACTCAGTGTCTTGTCCAAGACACTTGGGCTTGTGCAGGAGCGTATGATTAGTGGCCAGCCCGCTGTACCATCTAAACCGCAGCTGCTCAGAAAGTGCAGCCGCATTTCTGGATCTTGTTTATATAAATATTTTTTTCTTTTTATGGTAGAGCTTGAGCTGGCATTTGTGGATACGACGATGAAATGTGTTGACTAGGACTGGTTCACGACTGACAGGAAATACCACTACAGAATCTTGTGCTTTTGGCCTCATCCCTTGCATGCAAAGATTTCTCAGGGATGATTGTCAAATTAAAAGACATAATTTTTTTAAATTGCTGAAATATTTGACACCTTTCCAGAGTGGGTAAACACCTCTCCCATCTTTAACTCTGAATGTCAGGTTCTCTGGATGTTTTATGTAATTGACCTGTTTCCATAGCTCTAGGTGCTTTTTAATATTATGCTTTTTTTTTTTGTCTTTTTACTCCTCCACTAACCCTTTTCAAACTTGCTTCTGCCATCAAATTCATTATTTAAACAGCATCTCAACTTTTTTGGAAGATCATTTGTAGTTTAGTTTTGCTTGTTTACCAATGCTCAGTTTATACACTACTGATTTATTTGTTTTTATTCCTTTGCATATTGACTTGTTTCCAGATCGACACAAAGTTTCATTTTTTTATATGTCATACATCATATTCTGAAATTTAATGATAAATTGGAATGTTTTCAAAAATTGTAATGCAAACAGATGCACTGTAGCAAACACTGATCGTGGAGCCTCACCAGAATTTCTGTGTCTAGATGTCCACAACGTGTCTGCTGTATGTTGACTTAATAAGCCAATATGCTTATTACAGTGCTCCTGGGTAGAGATGCAAAGTATAATGGGTTTTTCTTGCTTTGATGGGAGTTTAATTGGATTGTGTTTATTCTGTAGTCACTACAAGTCACTGTTATTTAACAAGATCATATATTTGGGTCATTAGCGAACTGCATTCTGCAGATGTTTGATATAACTCACCAAATAGAGAATGTAAATGTTTGATAAGGGATCCAGTGGTTTTAGAACTCAACAAACATGGGAATTTTCCCAACTTGAAAGCAGTTACAGATCGAAAGTGACAACTACAACTAGAAACTGTAATAATGGATGTATTGGAAAGATAACATCAGCATTCAACATATTTAGTATATTATAGAGGCCTGTTTGACAGATGCATGCAAAGATTTGAGTGAGCAGCTTTTAAAATGATCATTCACTCTATTTGTAGATTTTTAAAGAACTTCCTCATCAGTTTGTACATAGTTTTGCATATAATTTGTCATTGTAGGGTTAGGTCCTCCAAAACAACTGAGAGACTCTCCAGAAGTTCTTCTATGAATTTGAGTTGTTTCATTGTTTTCCCATCTCTTTGTGTAATCCAGGACTGACTTTGTAATGCTGAGATCAGTGCTCTGTGGGGACCATGCAGTCTGTCACAGGACTCCTTGTTCTTTTTGTAGCTGCAGATTTTTCTTTCTCTTTTTTTTTTTAGGTGGATTCTGGCCACTGGAACTTTTTCATAGCTGTTATAACTCTTAAAAATAAGTCATCTCTGTCGATGTCTGCATTGCAGGAACTAGAACCTTTCAGAGTTCTTAAAGCCCTGCATTTTGGGGTCTTTGACATACATGTGTGGTGGAAAAATCCAAGTAAGCAACAAAAAGGGGGGAAATGGAAGTCATAAAGCATATGTCAGATTTGCTAGTTCGGGCATCCACCCACAGTGAAGCAATGTAGTATGTGTAGATGAAAATTGGCAGCTTTTTCAGTGTACTATATATGCCACTAAGTTAAAGACAACAACTCAACTTCAATGCTAAAAAGAGACTTTTTTGTATTTAATATGCCAGTTTTTCAGCGATAGTTTGGAAGGATATCGATTTGTTAGAGATACAGTATGACAGTCCAGTCCAGTGTTTAAGTAAATATTTTGTAATTGTTGTATTAAACAGTCATAGTTGTGGGTGGCCTTATGACTTCTGTTGTGGCGCCATAACCACAATGCACTCCATTACTGTGAGAGTAAAACATAAAGTGTTTATAAATTATAGATTGCCTTTTAAGGTGAGGGTAAGTCTCCAGGAGATTAATGTTCATGAGTACTGTGTCCTCTGAAGTAGCAACTGTGAGAGAAAGGTGGCATATATGAACCTGCAGTGAGTGAAAAATGCCAGTATTTGCTGACCTGCACACAGGTTTTGGTAAGGTGGAGAAGCGTGTTTGTGAGTGTGTGTATAGAGAAAAAAAAGGCTCAAGCACATGGAGGACAGGCAGCTTGGGTTACAGGTCATCTGATATCTACACACACCCACACCACAGCGCACAGTCCTGCACGTACACACTGCAAGCTCAGCAAGATTCAGGTGACTTAGCTTTTCAGCGAATGTGTGTTTGAGTGTCACTTTCAGTGAAGCAGTCCTCTCTTTGTGCAATGTAGGTCAGCTGAGCCTGCTCTCTCGATCCCTCTCCACGTCTCCCATGCATCTTAAGCTTTTCCTCACTCTCATACCCTCTGCTCTCCAGTCTTTCTCACCTCCCTGCCTCTGTTTATCCCTTTCTCGACCTTCCTCGGTCTCTTCCCTCATTAACTGTTGTTGTAGCCATGCTGTTTTCTTTTTTCTTTCTTTAAGATACCAAAGTTTCCCACAGTGGATGCGAGAAGGGGATTTACAGTGGGAATTACTCTTTTGTTCTACTTTGAGTTCTTTTTCTTTCTCTTTTCCACTATGAACACTTCTTTCTGGCTCTTAGTAACACTGCAGGATAAAATGGAAGCAACCGGGAGGATTATGAAGTTAGCATTGGTGTCTCTGCTCCCGCAGCACAGCTGTGATTTCTAGTTATATTTGTATATTTAAATGCTTTATAATTTCCCACATTACCTTTAATGTGACATGATAGTACACTTTTCCAGCAGAAGTTGTTCAGTAGCTGCTATGCTATTGTTGTCATGACTTGTTTACCTGATTTTTGTCTAAGGTTAACTATTATTTTATGTTGCACATATAAGATTTCTCTTGGAGTACAACCATTTTCATGTGTCTGAATCAGTTGTGACAAATTGATGCTGCCACAGACAGCAGCATGAGCAGATCTGAGCTGCATGTACCGACATTGTCCGTGTTTGAGGTGACAGCTGATACGAAATGTCTCTCATCTTTGAACACTCAGGCATATAACGTTCCCTTTACCTTAGAGTCTTAAGTTGAGCAAGAGCTTGTTGAGTTGTTTTTACGTAGTAGATTCGGATTCCTTTATTGTCAGTCAGTCAGTACATCACAGATGCATTGCTGAATGAAGTTATGAGTACAGAAGGGAAGAAAAACCACCAAAAACATCACAATAAAGACAGAATGAGGTTAAGATTATAGGGCAACTGACTATTACACATGAACAGTAAAATAAGATAAATAAAAATAGTATTGCACGGTGTATACAAACTCTTTAAGGCTGAGGTGAGGTCAGCTATTGGATTGATGTGCATTATTGTCTTTGTTTTTGTATTTTGTGACTAAACAGTAGCGTGACTGAGGTTAGGTTTGCTGAAGAGACATGTCAAAGATTTGTTGCAAAATGATTCCAAGAGTGTACAAGTGAATACTAATGTAGAAAAAAGGGAGCATAAAACCATTAAATGGAAGAATGATAATTGAGAATGGTTATGTAGTAGGAGAGGTGGACAGGCTGAGGCAAGAGAGTCAAGTGGAGGTGGAGTGACAGAGAGGAGAAAAAGAGGGAGATACAGAGAGTGCATCTCAGGGCTAAAAGCTCAGCGATCAACATTCCCTCTCAGCACACATCTGAATCATGCCGGCTCGATTAAACAGATAAAGTATATACTTGAATAAGTGAGTGTGCGCTGCGTACCATGAAACAAAGGCTGCTGTGTGCTCCGTGCGAATGTGAATATGCATGTGTGTTTACTCCTACGCCTGTTTCTGCAGCTGTGTTGTAGTAGCATTACAACACGTCTTAAATTACAGGAATCTGCTTGAGCTGCATGATGTTCCTTGCTCTAGAGAACACACATTTACACACATACTGTGTGGGGGGGAATTAGCTAAGAAGGCAGTGGAAGCCTGCAAAGTTTGGTTGAAAAACTACATTTTTGGGTTTTTTTTAGCAACTTTAGAGTAGGACTCAAATTGAGAACCACTAACTGTTAAAATTCAATGCAGTATTGTATTTTATTTGATGATATTGCCAAACCAGCTAAATAAATGTGGCTGTAACCTGTTTTTAATCAGTTTCCTCAGTCCCGTTTGACACGTTTTAGTGGATGGATGGATGGATGGTCCACATCTTCCATCCATCTTCTTCATTAAAGACGTTTTAGAAAAAGAAAAGTATTTTCAGATGTTAATCATCTGGTTCCTTATTGGGCAAAAATAGTGAAAACCTTTACTTTTATTTTGTCAAGTCCATCCATTTTCTTAACTGCATTTCCAGTTAGGGGATTGTGGGGTGCCACAACCTGTCCCAACTGTCATAGGGCCAAAGACAGGCTACACTCCAGACAGACTCTCAGTCCATCACAAGGCTTTTTTCAGTCTGTAGCATCACTTAGGCGTTGATATAATTTGCTGTTTTACTGCAGAAATGGACGGTTTTCTAAATGTGTAACTGTGCAGGCGGTCACAGAAACCAGGGACGGTACAAACTCACTGACTCTACAAAGAACAAATAAATTGGTGAGCCGTGCAGCAGTGTGTTAGTGAACGATATGTGAGCTACCTGTGCGTGTGCGTGTCTGTGTGCGTGTCTGTATGTGAAGTTGTGCTGTGCTTCAAGAAAAAAAACATGTGTCAGCATAATTGAATATACACAGGTGTCAGTGTTTGAGTAAGCAAGCGGTTCATGCTCGGTGTTGTGTGTGTGTGTGTGTGTGTGTGTGTGTGTGTGTGTGTGTGTGTGTGTGTGTGTGTGTGTGTGTGTGTGTGTGTGTGTGTTGGGGATGTATGTGCTTGAAATTCCTCTACATTATTTATGAGTTTCACACTGAGCTTCCCATCTTTCACAGTAGGGGATGCTCGCAAGCAGATGGCACACACAGGCACATGCACACACATGTGGTACACTCTCATTTATGGTATACACACAGGCTTGTAATCAAACTGTTATTATTAGTCATTTACTGAAAGTGCCTGGTTATTGTTGCTTGGAGTGGTCATTTTTATATTAGCAGGGTCTCTTTTCTTGAAATTGCAGTTACCCATGACTGACCTGTGTTGCTGTTATTCACATTGTTACATAAAACACCTCCATATCCACACAATCTACAGGTCACGCTTGTTGCAGTGGGCTTTTTGTATTTTTTAGCCTCCTAATTCTCATCTTTGTCACCTTTTTAGAGCTGTTACTTGACCTCCCGAGTGTCCTGCTGGCTTATTCTTCGTAGTTCAAAACGTTGTCCTTTTATGGATTTGTTGGTGCTAAAGTGTTGTTCCATTGTTAAATTTGTTGTTGCAGAAGCTGTTTTGCTCAGACACATTATTAACCTGTCTGTCTTTATAGGTCTGTAGATGCGCTGCATTCACTAGAAGGGATTTTGAAAATGGCTCTGTCATTATAGTTGCCGTCTTGCTGAAAAAAAAGCACAGAATAAGAATTATAAAGTATTCTCCTATTCATCAGTTAACGAGCCACACCTTTTCTAACCATCTATTTTTTTCCTCTCTCTTCCACAGGATTGTGCTGCGTGCGGGCAGACTTTCTTTCACAGGGAGATGATTCCTCATGAAGTGCGACGCACTCGGCCCCCCATCGTCCTCTGCGACAGCGGCAGGTGTGACGTTGTGACGCTCTCCACCTCCACGCTGAGCTCACCCATCAGTCGCTAAAGATCCCCGGACGGAACGGACCGCCCTCCCCCCTCCCCTTTTAACCACCCCTCCATATCGTCATCCCCATCTTTAATCCTTCCTCACCTGCTTGTTAAGGCCTGGATTTTCTTTGTCAAGAAAAGGCCTTGGGTGAAGTGGATAGAGAGGGAAAAGAGACAAGATTGGGGAAGTTTCATTTTGTGGCTAATTAATGTGAAATAAAGGACCGGACATCAAAAAGTGAGAAAGCGAACAAAAGCGACAACGAAAGTGAAAGAACGAGGAAGCAAAAACAAGGAAAAAAAAAGAAAGCTGTAGTCCAAAACTCGAGGAAGGATAACGCAAGTATAGTTGAGGGGCGTGAGGTGAAATCAGCATGAAGTCCAACCAGGAGCGCAGTAATGAATGTCTGCCCCCAAAGAAGAGGGAAATCCCCTCTAGCACGCTACCATCTGAAAATCGCTCACCTATCATGCCACCTGCCACTGAGAGCCAGCGCTCAGAAAACATGACCTGGCTCGCCAGTGTGGCTGGTGGGAACGAGAGCAGTGTGGGTGCGCACCGTAGCTCCAGTCACTCTGACGGATCGCAGTATAAATCTCCCTCCTCCATATCAGACTCTTTGACCTCTGCGTCCTCACTGAGGGTGGTCTCATCTCTTCCTACAGTGTACACATCCCACCTGCCACAGACCACAGTTGGAGGAGCTGTCCATTACACCCATCTGCCTCACAATATGCAGTTTATAGCCTCACCTTACACTGCCCCATACAGTTACATCCCCTCTCAATTGCTTCCTCCTCCACCTCCTCCCCCCCTGTCCTCCTCTTCCTCGGCTGCACAGAGACCCTCACACACAGAGACGGCCTCTGCTCCTTCACAGGCCTCCAAGCAGGACCAGCAGCGAGCATCCACAGGACGTACCTCCATGCCTCCTCCTTCTACAGACCCTGTCCCTCACCATGTTCAAATATCAACATCCCCACGGACTGTGCCATCATCCCATCACCAAGGAGGCACTCACCTTTCGCCCCACTCAATGTACCCTCACCATACTTTGGGACACAGCATGTCTCAGGTGGTGGTGCAGTATACAGATGGACCCACCAGAAAAGAGCAAGGTGGCTCTCAGAGACCCAGAGAGCTCCACAATGGAGAGCTGGAAAGGGGCCGGCGGTATGCCGCGCCACTCGAGTCTAACATCTCCAAGTCAGGGAGCAAATCACGGGATGCCACATCCTCTTTGTCTTCCTATGAGGCTCGACAGATGGTTCTGCCAACAGACTACTCCCCGCATGATCCATCAGGGCTGAGAACCTCTGTCATGTTAATGCCCAACAGCCATGGGGACCACCAGCTGGTACCACCCAGAGCCAGCCCTGAGAAGGTGACAACTTCAGCCCCTGCACACCTGGAGAAAAGTGGCAACATCATGGGCAAGCCTGTCAGTCGTGCTCCATCCTTATCCAGCACCACCTCCTCTTTCACATTTCCACCCCCACTAAGTGTAGACAGCCTGAAAGCTGCTGTCAGCACACTGCCACCCCAGACCGTCATCCAGACCACCCACAACGCCACAGAGCCACTCTCAATGGGGCTCTCTTCCACCAGTATCTACCCTCAGCAACCTATTATCGGCTATATTGCAGGAGGCAGTGGTAGCAGCTACCACACCAGCCTACAGCAACACTTACTCATTCCAGGCCCCCAACCGGTCATCATCCCTGTCAGTGGAGGTGGAGTCACAACATTGGAGCCTGTAACCTCCCATGTTACATCATCTACCCAAGCTGCACCTTTTCCTACTACACTCCCACATACGTACATTGCCGCCACCGCCCCCAAAGGAGAAACTCTGGAGACCCACAGTGGCTCATTTCACCAGGATGCCCCAGGTGCAGTGGTCCAAGCCCAGCTTCATCTCCCCATTGTTCCTGCTCCGCCAGGGCTGGTGGCGACCTCCACCGCACATCCCCCCTCTAGTACGGTGCTGCCTCCCTCGCTCCCCCCATATTTCATCAAAGGTTCCATCATCCAGTTGGCTGATGGCGAGCTGAAACGTGTGGAGGATCTGAAGACAGAGGACTTCATCCAGAGTGCTGAGATCAGCAGCGAGTTGAAGATAGACTCGTCCACAGTGGAGCGCATTGAGGGGAGCCACACCTCGCCCAACTTTGCTGTGGTTCAGTTCTCCGTTGGTGAACACCGTACACAGGTGAGGGAAAAAATCTGAAACATTTAACAGACATCGCAGATTCAGGAGTCCAGTATCGCAATCACACGTTTCCTTAATCAGTTTATCACGTACAGGGGTGTTTTTACAATTTTGAGAAACTAGCTTATTTGCTTTCTTGCTAAGCAATAGCATCGTCTTATCTTACAAACTTTAGCTGCTGGTTAGCTTAGCATGAAGTCTCCTCTGACTAACAACAAGATTCTTAAAATTCACTGCTCTAGCACGTAACCTCACCATGAAACTGTGATGTGTTTGCCTTTTTTTGCAAAGGAATTAAACAAACAAGATAGAGGTAGAGCAGGTCGTTTGCTAATCGAAAGGTTCCCCGTTCCTTCAGTCTTTCCCAAGACACTGACCCTGATGTGTTTACTGATGTGCTAGTGGGTGCTTGAGAGGTAAAAAGTGCTCGAAGGAATAAAAAATTACACTGCCGTGTGAATGTGTGCGAATGAGTAAATGCGACTTACAGTTTAAAATCACTTTGAGTGTTCGCTCTTTAGCAGCAGAAAAGTGCGAGTAGTGGTAGTAAGTAGCAGTCCATTTATGGTCTTAAATTTAATGTGCTGATTAAAGTTTATTTGTGTTTACCTTCTCACACAGCTGGGATATTTGTTTCCCCTTTGCATACATTGTTTTAATGTTTGTAATAATGTGATTTAATAATTTCTCAAAATGTTCACACGTGGTTTCACGATCTTTACAGAGCTCTGTTTGCATGAGGTTGTCAAAGTTTGATTTATCTCATTCATGCACACAAAGATGTAAATGAAAAGTTACTCGGTCCTTTGGACATTTTCCAGGTGGGACCAAGGTACCAGCACACCTAAATCTAGTATGTGACTAATCTAGTATCTGGCTAAACAGTCCAGTTCTGGTTTTATTTTTAAATTCTGTGAGCTTAAAAATAATCTATAATAAGGCTTCTATGTGCATCATCGTCTTCCACAAATGTTTAAAGTTTTCAAGGTATTGAGGGCTGGAATCTACTTCAGGTTGTCTTAGTTAATTAAAGCCATGTAAATGTGTTGATATATTGCTACATGTAATGCTTTGCATATTTAAAGTGCTGATTTATACATTTGAATTAGCAAAGAAATAGAGCTTTCTGTAATTTATTCTACCAAAGTACCAGCTGTTGTAAAGTTCTTCTGTAGGAAAAGTACATCCTTGACTTACTGAAGCTACTTTTAGCAAGATTAACTTTTTCACTCTTCTTTTGTACATTTGTCCATCAGTCTTTGACATTTTCTTGCTGATGTTTTTGACCTCTCTTCTGGTCAACCTTCAGTTGCTAGGTGTTTGTAGGTTTTCTTTATGTACTGTCTATTTTAAAGCCTTCCACCTCATTTCAGTCGGATTGATGTCTGGGCTTTGACGAAGCCTTTCCTTAAGCCTTCATTTCTTCTTTTGCCACCAGTGCTTGGTAGATTTGCTCCTGTGCATTAAATCATTATCCTGTGCAGAAATATTCAACTGTGGGTTAACTTGAACTTTGGTAAAGGTGACTTTATGTTATCTTCATATCTTCATTCATTAATAGGCAGATGTTTGGCTCTGATGTTTCTTCCCCTTCCACTAAAGTTCTCTTTTTTCTTTTATCTCTTTCCGATCAGTCATGTGCAATTTGACGCTAATAGTTACCTGCAGACCCTGAGATGACATGTTGGTGGTCTTTTTTTATTTTTTAAATTTTTTTAGTGGTTAAATTGTCCTTTTTTGGGACATTTGTTTACATTCTTTTCTTTTCTACTCTGCCACAGTTAAATACAAACATACTTGAATCTCTCATTAACATTGATTATTGATTGTTGGGGTTTCCTCTATATTATTGTAGAGTCTTTACCTTATAGTATAATATGTGCCTTGAGGCAACTCTTGTTGCGATTTGAAGCTGTATAAATACATTTAAATTTAAATGTGAATTGCAGCAATCTCTTAATATCCGATATTATGCCACAGTTTATCTTTCCAGCTTTTTTAGGCACACTTGCGCTCACGTACACTCATGCAGCCTTCGCCCTGTCTTTGAGGATGTGCATTGAAGCCAGTTAATCTTTTTCATCTGTCCATGCTGCGACTCGTCCACCCACACAGCACATCTCTAACCATCTCTCTCGCCCCCAGCTGCTCTTTGATGTCGTACCCCACAAAAGCTGACCATCTTTCAAAGACTTCTCTTTCTCTCTTGTGCTCCTTCAATGGTTCCTCTCACTTTTTTCCTGAGCGGCGGTTATAGCTTTGAGTCCACACTCAGAGAACTTACTCCAAGAAGTCAAAAGTTATATAATACAGGAGGGGAAAGTGTTGCCTGACGTAAGAGTTAAGATTTGAGATTTGGTACTTGTCACATCTTTCGCTTGTATCCTTCTTGACATAGCTCTCTTTTCATTTCCTCCCTCTTCTTCTTGTCCAACCTACTCTGTCTTTTTAAACTTGTCTTTTCATCCCCATCTTAGAAGCTTCCTCCACTTCCATCATCTCGCTCTTTTACGGTATCCTATCCCTGGCTTTGCCTTCTTTCTGATGTTTCTGATGTTTATTTTCCTTCTCCTGAGCCTGCAGCCGATCTCTTTTTGTCATCCGTTCATTCTTTTTATACATTCAAACACTAATACAGACCCAGTCAGGGCTTTAAGTCCACAGTTTAAATCAGAAGTGAAAGAAAAATCACAATTATTGCATAAATATCTTTTTGACTTTGCAGAACACTAACAGAAAACGTTTGTATTTCTTTCTAACTTAAAGTCTTAGAAGACAGGAGCAGCTGGATACCCTTACTGCTTCTTACTGCCTTACTAAGAGCATTGAATAGCAGCCATGTGCTGCTAATCAAACACTCTTGATTAACTGATGATCAGCAAGTGTGAGCACCTCTATGAAAGTAGAAGTTTTGGAAGTTTCTCACAATAATGTGAGAGACTCTGAAAGTTGTACAGAGAACAAGTTATTGCTGCTAAAGGTGTTTCTACAAGCTACTGAATCCTGGCGTGGACCTCAGAGTTCTGTGAAAACGTCCTTTTTCAGATGAGAGTTTCAGGTCTCAAGCTGACACCAGTATTAGTAGTATGGGGCGACCGTGGCTCAGGGGGTTGGGAAGCGTATCTGTAGGAAGGTCGCCGGTTCGATCCCCGGGCTCTCTGTCCTGGTCGTTGTGTCCTTGGGCAAGACACTTTACCCTACCGCCTACTGGTGTTGGCCAGAGGGGCCGATGGCACGATATGGCAGCCTCGCTTCTGTCAGTCTGCCCCAGGGCAGCTGTGGCTACAACCGTAGCTTGCCTCCACCAGTGTGTGAATGTGAGAGTGAATGAATAGTGGCATTGTAAAGCGCTTTGGGTGCCTTGAAAAGCGCTATATAAATCCAATCCATTATTATTATTATTATTATTATTATTATTATTATAGCTGTGTAGTGTTTTCAGTATTCGTCATGACAAAAAGGTTCACAAACAGTAAAGTAATATGCAGCAGATTTTCTCCATGTTTTTTTTTTTATAATGTGTACTTAACAGGGTCAGTGTTATAGGACATGGTGTCAACAGGATGCCGCAGAATTTCAGATTTCAGTTAAGAAAATGGCCAAACACAGGCATGGCAGGTTTTCCTTTAAAGCTTTTCTCAAATAAAATTCAGGACACTGGCTGCTGTCGTGCTGCTGGGCTAGTCTGGGAACTGGGTTACATTCAATTTCCTGTATTTCTTCTTCTTTCTTCTTTTTTCTCGTTATCCTTTTTTAGACACTGCGTTCTTATCGAAGCTCCAAAACTGAGTGGAAAATAATGTTAAAGTCATGAACTTTCATAATTAACATGTTAAAACCATGGTTTAGTTCATGCCTTGATTTTTGGACCTGAGATTCACAAAGAAAAAATTCCCCATATTCCAATCTAATTTCCTGAAGGAGCTTTAAACATTACAGCTTTCGGCTCCATGTGAGATTGTTTAATTTAACAAAATCAACAGATCAAAGTTGATTTTTTTGTGAAACAACAGTATATAATGTAAATAAGGTATTCATTCGTTTGTGCCCAATTCTCTTCTCTAGGTGAGCGTGGAGGTCTTGTTGGAATACCCCTTCTTCGTCTTTGGCCAAGGCTGGTCTTCATGCTGCCCGGACCGGACCACCCAGCTTCTGGAGCTGCCTTGTACCAAGCTTTCTGTAGGCGATGTTTGTATTTCACTCACGCTCAAGAACCTGAGGAACGGATCTCTGAAGAAGACTCAACCCCTGGAGCCGGCCGCCCACGCCTCTGTCCCCTCCAGCCACGGACACCTCAAACCCCCTAGAGCTGTGTCGGACGCTCCTCAGAGCTGCAGTGGAGGAGGTCCCAGGCACAGAGAGCGGGAGAATGGCATCAGCCAGCGAGGGAGTGGGGAGAGTGGGAATGGAGGTAGAGGGATCTCCGGTGTGGAAAACGGGGATCTCGTGTTTGGGGAAAGAGTTTCCAAAGGTCAGGTTGTCGGCAGTACAGAAGCTGGCTCTACTAAGCCATCGGGAAGCAGGAAGCGCAGATGGTCTGCGCCCGAGGGTCGAAAAGTAGAAAAATCAGAGGAGGAACCACCTTTGACCCTTCCCAAACCTTCCTTCATCCCTCATGAGGTGAAAATCAGCATTGAAGGAAGGTCAAATATTGGCAAGTGAGGGCTAGCAGGACTGTTAACAACCCATGAAATAAAAAAAAAACACAGCTAAAAAGATTCTACAAAAACCCCATAAATGTCCACGGTAAAGGTTCATTTGTCGTGGTTTTGTTTTTTTGTTTATTTTTAGTTCACATCCTGTACTGTAGCGGTAACCTTACCCTACACCTTACATTAAGTCCATGTAGTTTAACACCTTTATGTTTTTTTTTAAATAGATTGATTAATTATCACATGAGCAATCTGTGCAGTTTTGGTGATTTTCATGAGAAGATTTCTGGTGAGGGATTTCTGACCTGTGCGTTGAATGTTTATCGGTTGCTCTGTGGCACACGGGCGCGACATTCGATGGCTCTGCTTGGCCGGCGACACATTACGCTGAAATTTCCACCCTGATTGGTTCGCAGTCGCACTCTGTGACAGTGATGTTACCTGTGTACTCGGGCAGTAAGGCTGCCTGGATTCGCCTCTGGTAATAATGAAGGATTTGCGGGTAAATCGTTAAAAATTTTCACTTGCTAAATCAGACCAGAAGTTAATATAATCTGATCGTCACTGTGTCATCCGGGCCTGTGTGGCTGACCGGAACCAGAGGTCATCGTGTCGATGCCCGTGTGCCGCACACAGTTGTGAGGGAACAACACTTACTCTGCTCAGTTTGTAGACAGTGGAGTCTTTGCTTTCATTTCATGTTAGTGTTTTTCATTTGACTTTTTTTCTTCTTTAACCCCTCATCTCCCATCTCACCACATAGGTTTTACATTTTTTTTTCAAGATTTTTTTAAAACCTTAATCAGGGGTCCTTTTTAATAATCAATCGATCGCGCCTAGGTGGGTCAATGTTCATGTATCAATATGCGATGCCCCAAACCTTAAGCAAATGCAAACACACTGGGTTGGTGAACCCAGCGTGTTTGCACTCGAACGGAGTCTTCGCATACGATCCTAGCGGTTTTGTTTGAGTTTTATTTAATGAATCACTTTAATTTTTCTTTACAAATCCAGAAAGGTCGCGTGAGGGGAAGCGAGAGAATCTGCACGTTAGCTCTGAGATGGTCAGGATGTTTCAAAGCATTTAACACACCTGTCACTCTCATCATACAGCCAACAAAAAAAAACAAAAAAAAAAATGATGATGTTGTGTGTTTATTTACAAAGTACTGTATGCTCTTAGATTTTTTTCTTTCTTTTTTTAAAGACGAAGGCAGAAAGTAGCAGAAGCACTTTGTGAAAGGTAAAGAGGTTGTTAAGTAACGTGGGAGCAGATGTGCCATGAAATCACAGAGCAAGGGACAAATGTGAGAGCGAGAGGAGTTTCAGTTAGTAGGTTAGGGTAGGGGAAGTGAGATGAAGCGGGAGGTGTCGCAGTTTTCGGCATGTGCGCGGCAGGAAAGTATCGGAACGTGTCTGGAAAGTTCGATTAAGACGGGAAAAAAGAAACAAGTCTTTGAAATATCCTGCTCAAGATCTGTTTTAGACTGAGAGCAACAATCAGAAGCTCACACCCACAGACTTGTGAAGGTCATCATATATTTGTAATATGTGTGTGTATGATGCTGGTGTGTTTGTTCACACACACGCACGCGCTCACACAGACACAAAATAGTCTCTAAAACTCAATACGTACTGTACTTGGCAATCCATATTTAGACAGCTGCAGAGGCAAGCGTTTATTTTGGTGCATATTGTCCCTACTGCAAAGACACTAGTGGACTGACGTTGGATTAATGCACGCGGCACTGCTACAGTGCAGCCGTGCAGAAAAAAGTGCTCTGAGCTGTGTTTGTGTATGGGTGGGAGTTTGTATAAGAGTGTGTGTGCACTGTGTATAGGAAAATGATATAAAGACAACGCTAAATGTCCAGTGTTTCTACTTGGAGTCTTTAATTAAGAGAATCCTGCAATTTGCACATCAGGAGGAGGGAGTTCAGTCGAGACGCGATTTTTATTTTTTGTTTTATTTTATTGTATTTTTTTTTTAAGGCCCTGTCCCAAAACTAGCCCTAGAGCCACATGACACACTGGAGGAGATCAGGGTTTTTGTTCCTAAACAGGCACTTGCCACACTGTAGAGGAAACGTTTCTGATCAACAGTTATGGCAAACATGTGCCTGCCTACTAAACTGAATTAAAAGCCGACCATTTCTTGGGTTGCTTAAGGAGAATATCTGCCCCTGCTGATTAAACCGGGGTGCCCAGAGTGTAAAGGGGGGCTAGGGTTCGCTTTTGAACACGGCCTGTGCTCAGCCAGCCAAAACTCATTTATCCCTTAGATAGCAGTTACCTCAACAGATGTGCTTGCGTGGTCAGTCGGTCGATCGTCCTCACGGAGTTTGGGGTTTTTCTCTAATATGAAAGCACGAGCCTTCGGTGTAATTGGCCATCCTTGATCATTTGGCTGATTCTTCTTCTTCTTAAAAAACCCCAAAACAAAACTAAAAATAAAAAAACAATTGGCCGGTTAGTTTTTTTTATAAATCTATCCCATGTAACATGTAAGGTGCCATACAACATGTAAACATATCTCAGGTTTTGTGAGATTAGCTTTGACATGTTGCTGGCACAATACTGTTGTTAGGGAGGCAGCGGCTTCCTGCAGGCATGTCTGTTGAGCATATCTGTTCCTGCTCAGCCTGTATTTATGTTTTATGGCTGTTGCTGCTTGCCTTTAGAAAAAGAAAAAATAGAGGCGACAATGTTTCAGGTGGTGGGAGTTTACCAGGGTGATGGCAGGATGGATGTGTATTCAGATGGATGAGGAATGGGTGGATTGGTGGTCGAATGAGCAGACAGACTGATAGTGAAGGCGAGTGAGTAAGAAGAGCCCCGAATGAGATTTGAAAATGCTTTATTTTTTATAATAGAACAGGGTTCTCAGATCGACACCCACACAGCAGCGCATTTTCATTTGGTCCTGTTCCTATTGAAACATCTGGTAGAAACAGCAGTAGGTTATATGTGTGTGTGTGCGCATGGTTTGGAACCGCTGTGTGTGTGTGTGTGTGTGTGTGTGGCAGTGGTTTATAAATGTATGTCTTTTTTCTACATGTTTCTCCAACCCCCTTACCAACAAAAGGAAAAATAGACATCTGAACAAAACCGTCAGCCACTCAAACCATTCAGACTCTTACTGTTGATCAGGTAGATTATTAATAATAATAATAATAATAAGCCAAAGCCAAGCGACGCTGTGGTTGCTTTGGTTACTTTAGAAAGCAATAGTTAAAAAGTATTCAGGCAGTCTCCTTGTATACGAGTGGAGCGCGCGCTCGGCGAGTCATTCCACTCAAAATCTCTGCAATAAACATTTTAATAACAATCCTCCAGCACGACAACCAAAAACAGTTCTTTTTGCCCAGAGAAGAAGTACAATTTTTGTCTCATACTGCAAAAGGTTTGCAGACGTTAACACACCTGAACCCAGCTCGCTCCAGGTACCGCAGTTCCCCTCCTCATGAAACTCATTTGAATCCTCAGAAATTGCAGTTGCAACACCAGTTGCTGATCTTTCAGGGAAGTTTCTCATATATGCAGTAACCCAACACAACCCCTGAAACCTCCTCTGTCCCTGCTGGTCAGTCACAAACACTGCTGTTACACTGTCAACGCTGAAGGCGAACCGACTCGGTGTGGCACGAAGCCAACCAGCAGACTTCTTTTTTTCCTCTTCGTTTCTTTGACTCCGCCAAGCTCTGCCTCTTTGCCACGACTCCCGTAGTGACCTCTTTAACTTTGTTTCAGGTACCCAATCATAGCCAGCCAGCCTCACGAGCACCTCCTTCTGAGGCAAAGCAATCTGTTTAACCCTTAACGACAACCGTTCGCTACCTTTCAGTGTGGCCTGATGCGGATATAGGTCTGCCCTCCCAATTACATCATTTTTTCATATTCGGTCTCCTGTTCACAGTCAGCTTAAAAAGGCCACTGAGTTTATATTTTACTATAGATGATAACATAAATCAATCAGCAAGGTTTTTTCTTTTTTTTTTTCCGAGGGTCTAGTGTAGTTATCATTTCCCAAGTCTTTCTTAAATCCCATTGAAATGTACCACAATGTGCAATACTTTGATTTTGTTATCCCCCTCTTTACTGTGCCAAGTGTATGTAGCAAAAGTTCGACTCCAGTGTCTGATCCTCGTTAAAGGCTCGTGTATTTCTTTTAAATATCTGTTGACGTGTGTGTCACATCTGAGTCAGGATGTTTGTGAGGAGAAACAGCAAAGCGTTTTTCCTGTTTTTCCTCTCTTTCCTCTGTTTCCCTTTCGTCCTCGCGGCCTTCCTCAGTTGTGAGTCTGCACCGTGTGTCGTCGTGCGTGTAGGATGTATGCTTATGTACACCTGGTGTTCAAACGTGTGTGAGTGTTTGTGTGTGTGTGGGGGGGGCGGAGTGTTTTCTCCTCTAATAGTCTGTGAGATCATAAACCCTGACCCTCGACGGTTCACGGTGAGACCCACAGGAAAAAGAAACCTCATCGCTAGTGGGGACCACTTTTTTTTTTGTAGAAAAAAAAGAGAAAAAAAAAGAAAAAGGAAAAAAAAAAAAGAGATTCTAAACCAACCGAAAGAGATGCACATGTATGTAGATGTAAAAGACTTGATAATGTTTCAGCACTTTCTAATCCTGGGACGGGGCTCGGTCTAACCCCTCTCTTTCAGGCCGACGCCTGTCCCGGGGGTAACATTCATTCAAAACAGACAGAGAGAATGAGAAAACAAACAAACAAAAACTAAACGGGGTGACTATTGATGAATAAAAAGAGAGAGGGAGAGATGGCTCAAGTTTGCACATCACCTTGCCGTAACCTTGTGTTTTATCTGTCTGTGCTCCATCTCGCTTGGCGCCCGGCGCGTTCTTGGGTCCAACGGGCCGAGGTGTTAGGTGATTCCTTGGTTCTTTTCTACTAGGAAAACCCCTTTCTCATGGAAAGCGTCCCCTCTTTCGTTGCGTTCATCTTTTCCAGCGCACACCGCCGACCGGCCTGAACGGATAAATTCGGTTTCTTGATGTTCACGGCTTGGTTCGGTTGTGCGGTGCGGACAGAGCGCGTGCAAACCTTTGCTTTGTTTGCATTATCTTTGGTGCAGGAGCTTTTTGTTGTTGTTGTTTTGTTTTTGGTCTCCTTGTAGCACTCAGTATAATGTCAGGGGACTTAAAACTATGTAGAGAATGTGTCATTGTTGAGTTTTTCAAGACAAGCGTCCTCACTGGAGGAACAGTGCTAATGTCATTTTTTTTTTTTTTTTTTAAATTGGCTTCTTGCACAACTTGACAAATAAAATGAATGTTGGTGAGTGAGCTTTGACTTTTTTTGATCAGAAAAAAGGCATGTGTGCTCTTTGTTTCTTAATGTTTGTACTTTCATTTTGCGTAAACAAAAATGTGTTTTTTGGCACTTTTGTTGTGTTTTAAAAGTGAACAGAATTCGATCAGGATTCCACTTTTTTCATGAATTTATTTTTCTTTTCTGTTTTTTTTGTATGATGTCTTGTCGATGTCCATAGCGCTGGATAACCAACTCAGGCAGAAAGAAGAAAAAAAAAGTGTAGAGGCCCACTTAACAGTTTAGTTTCACACCAGTCAATTTGCATAGTGGGCTTTTTGATATGGGTTATAAGATATGTAAATTTATTACCTATAATTTGATATTTGAATTGATTTGATTAACAAATGTTCTTATTGGAAATTAACTATAAATTATTATGATATTATGTGTATTATGCTGGAGATGGCTTGGATTACTCTTTAGTGTACTGATCATCTCTGGGCGGCCTCTCTGTGGAAGGCGATAAAAACACTTCAGGACAGGCTGTGTGGTTCTTGACCTCTGACCCTGCCCACTGCCAGGGAGGGGGTGGAGTTGATCTGTCAGCTGTGTCCTTCCTGTGATCTGAACACTCAGCCCTGAGGCTAGCAACCTGTCTGTCAAGATGTTTCTCAGTTAACCTGCGTCACCACGTACTAAAGTGAGACTTACTGGCCTGTGAGATGGTGGCGGAGAACTGGACATCAGCGCAGACCTGCATGGACAGTCTGGCCTACAGGGGGGGCCACAGCAGTTCCCAGCCAACTTGTTTGTACTATATTGTACTCACCAAGTCCCTGTGTCTCACCACCCCATTTCCTCTATAGCGATGGAGAAACCCTGTTGGTGTATGTATTTGACATCTGTACAAACGCACCTCTTTGGAAAAACAAAATGAAACCTTGACATATCTGGAACAAATGGGCAATGTGTGTTTTTCTTTGAGTAGCAATGCATACGTGAACAAAAGATCTGGATATCTGTACAGAACGCAGCTACTGTGATTTCACCCAGTGCTGAAATTGGTACCTTTTATAATATCTCCCTCTAGTGTTTAGTGGGCTACATAACACCTGCCCTACAGTTTTGAGCCTTTCCGAAGCTTCGGAGTTATGGAAGTGCTTGCTCTGTCTAAAAGCCACACAGCAACCAAAAAGCTGGTACAGAAGAATACAAAATGAAACATGGTACTACATGGTAGATTAATATTTGTAGCCCCTGAAGGTTATTGATTTTTGCCTCCTTGCACAGAGCTCACTGTGTGGGCTTAGCTAACTATTACAGTTTGGTCCTATTTGGACACTGACATTGTGTCTCTGTACAATCACAGTGGATTATAAATTGAATAAAAAAGATGTGATTGAATTGCAAACGTTCGGCTTTAACTCAAAGGGCTTCACAAAGGTTTTGCATTAACTGTTTAGGAATTACAGCCACATTTAAAACATAGTCATATAATCCCAAGGCTTGAACGTAATTGGACGACTGGCAGGGAAGCATTTTTTGAACCTGTTGAGGCCTGTTCCCCCATTATTTCATGACAAATTAAGCAGCTAAAACTCTGGAATTGATTCAATCTGTTGACCTTGTATTTGGTAGCTGTTCACTGGAACTCTGAATAGGAAGTGCAAAGACATGTGAGGGAGTCTATCTGGAAAAAATAATAAATGAACCTGTCAGAGGCTTCTTGATTGATTTAAAATCCACTGTGGTGGTGTACACAAGCAAAATTATAAACACTTAAGGACCTAAATATACATTAGAAACAAGTTTTCAAGGACCCAACATGTGACCAGCAGCACAAAAGAAACGACTGTTTCATTCCACCTTCAGTTGTAGTACTCTCCTCCTGATCTTATAGCAGCTACTCCATGCAGCTTTGTTTTCACAGGAAGTGGCAACACGGGCAACAAAGAAATATTAGAAATATGTGAGCAGTAAGTGATGAAAGAAGTTTCGTTGTAATGCAACATGAATCTAAATGGTCTTAACTCCAAGCCAGACATCTTGGTAGTTGGTTTACCACTTCTTCTTTTTTTTGTTGTTGAAACTTTTAAATCAGAAAAAGAAACCGAAATCTCAAAAGCTTCTAGTTACACAGTTTATTGTCCAGAAAGAGGAATTATGTTAATCATTCACTGATTAATGACTTCCATTTTCTGTCTTGACTGCAATAAACAATGTAATACTGTTAGTTATCACAGTATGCATTACATAGTGTAGGTTTTCATTTCCTGCGTTTAATTTCATCCTTACGTTACTTTACAATGCAGTAAAAGGCACAAATCTCTAGACTTGCATGATTTAAAATGAGGGACACATTTTTAAGTAAATATACCAAATACTTGAAATGCACAAACTGTGAAGACTTCATTCTCATTATGAAAGCGTCCCAACTCAGTTGAAACTGAAAGACCAACACCACTGAGGAAACCAGCACGAGGTTCTCCATGCAGTTTATTGCAACACAATTTCTGCCTTGACAATTAAAGGCCGGAGTCTCTTAATCTCGCATATCAACTTGCACATTCATTTTAGGATACACTTCAGCAAAATCATTGATCTTACCACTAATACCAACACGTTCCTGCTGAGTGTGTTTTACAAATCTCATATTCTTGCTTGCTCTTGATATGTTGTTAATGTTGAAATATCCTCCAGTAACAACTTTATATACAAGTTTCTGAAAAATCTCTACTGTAGTAGTTTCACTGCCGTTTCCCAAAACTGAAAGGTAGCAGGTGAAGCGTATTTGCACATTCCCATTCAAAAACAATGTCTGCATAAATTACAACAGTACTTTATTGGTTTCTGCAAGCATAGAAACACACTCACTGTGAGATTAAAGAGAGTAGAGTGTTGTTATCCATCTGGGTAATTCAAGTCAAATTTTTGAGTTGGTTTAATTGCAGCCTGAAGGAGTTGAAAGCTTTCGGACAGCAGATATCCTGAGAGAAACAGGTGCGTGGTGAAGTGAGGTGTAGGTCTGTATGTGGTCCTGCTGCTACTGGGAGAAAGTAGTACCACCCCCTTAAGTGAACATATAGCTAGACTGCTGTGTGACACGGATAAAGGTGGTTCTGCGGCTCAGCTCTTTGAGTTTGGCGGCACCCACATAGGTGCAGGTGGAGCGCAGTCCCCCCAGCACATCCCGGATGGTATTTTCCACATCTCCTTTGTAGGGAACCTCGACCGTCCTCCCCTCTGATGCCCTGGGAGCCAAGGAAAGAGGTGAGAAGGTGGACTTTAGAAACTTTTCTTTGGTAAAATATCTGCTCATCTATTCTAGTACAAGACCAGAGCATGAAAGTTTAAAATGGGCTCATCTTTTTTTTTAAAAAGGCAACTTTTGGAGTTCTAGAATTCTTTTGTCTGCGTTATGAATCATAAAAGTATGAAATGGATTCAATAAGAAAAAAAATGTTGCGAACACCTGAGTCATTAAAGTGTGTTTATAATAATACACTGTTACTATAAGCAATAAAAAAAAAAAAAAGGAATTCCCATAGCAACACAGATGAAGCCAAAATGAATGACTCACAGGTGTTGCTGCGAGTCTCAGGGTATCACTATCTCACCTATACTCGGCAACTCCCCCAGTGTATTTCTTCATGGCTGTGTCGGAGCTCATGCCGTAAAATAGTTTGTACTTCTTGCCATTTTTCTCAATGACCTCCCCGGAGCACTGGTCGTGGCCTGCGAGCATTCCTCCCATCATTACAAAGTCAGCACCGGCACCTGAGGAGCAGAGGCACAGCCAGAGTAGGCACAGAGGTAAGATGTATAGAACAACACAGCAAGTTTGAAGAGACAAACACAGCGCACTGTTGACCACAGCATTCCCGTAGCCATGCAGTGTGAAGAATGGGGAAGCACACGAAGCTGAAGTCAGGGAATTTGGACAAGGGCATGAAGTCATGGAGATTATATCGTAAAAGACTAAAAAAAACAGTATAATCATAATTGTATGCGACGCCATTATGTAAATGTTTTTACCTCAAGATATGTTTTTTGTAGATTACAGCAGGTAAACTGTATATACATACAAAAGTAAGCTGGGAAATAGATTTGCCACTACTTCACTGTAATTTAACTGGGACATTTCTTACAGCGTGGGGTTGGTTACTCACCAAAGGCCTTAGCTACATCTCCAGGGCAACTGCAGCCACCATCCTTAACAGAAGTTAAACACATGTCAGTTTACTGGTTCACATTAGGTCAGAGAAGCAGGTTTAATGTTTAATTTTAGGACTAAACTGCTCCCCCTATTGGCTGGAAACCTTCAGTAACATGCATGAACAAATCTAGTGATGCATAATTGCACATGTTTTTTGGTTTTTGCACATGTTTACAGTGTGTTACACCTGGTGAACTGATGAGAAAAAAACTGGTCTTTCAAGCAATAAATGCTCTTCTGTTGCTCACTGTTTGCCACCCTGTCCTCCAAGTACAACACAATTTAAAATGGAAATCTCTTTGATGCATTTTCAGTATCTACATGAAAACCACATCATTGCACTCTGCTCTGTATCATTTTCATTTCAGCCTCTTGCATATTTGCAGCATATTCTGCAGACAGCTTTCCTACTGTTGCAGAAATTGCCAATATTTACTTTGATTACTGTTTGACTTCATTATTTTTATTTAAAAAAATATATTATATTATATTGTGGACTTACAGAGATAATGTGACCTTTGAGTCCATGAGCTGAGTCTGCACACTCTATAACAGCACTGAGCTGTGGGTAACCCACTCCTGTCTTGATCCTTGTTGTGCACACAGAACCTGCAACAGTCAGAGCACACATTAGAGAACCACATCTTTATCTCTCTCTCCGTCTGTGCTGATTGCTGCTGTTGTAACTACAGGAACCTGCCGTCTTTTTTAATCTGTTCAAGTCAGGTGACTACTCAGGTGCATGATTGGCTTTTAGTCCAATCATGCACCTGACTTTTTAAGGAGTGTTTTTGTTTGTTACATCATGTGACACTGACCTGTGAACCATAAAAGCACAATAAAGGCACCCATGTCAAGTGCTGTGTCTGCACATAAAATTGTATCTTAAGGCACATTTTTACTAGCAGGCTGTCACAAAAAACGCACCATTTTTGGTAACAACACATTTTGACAAGCATAAATAAGGAGTTTTGCACCATCAAGGTGATTCGCAAGGAGTTAATAGCTAAAAATTTGCCAAATGTTGGCATGGTGTGCAGTGCAAAAAACAAACAAACACAACAGTAGTGCCATTTTTACACACAGCGTCTTGGTTTGGGGCTGTGTTTCAGCCACTGCCGTTGGGAATCTCCAAAATTGATGGAATTTTCTTTAGTATTCAGCTGCTTAGTAATGATTGTGATTCAAAGGCGCACCTGTTAGAAAACAAGCAGCTTCAGCTTATTATTTTTGCCATTTTTATATTCGCTCTATGAAACTCAGTGCTATCTGTGTTAGGAAAAAAAAAAAACAGCTTCTTTCATTTTTATGTCGTGTTGTTGTTGGACTGAGTTTGCAAGTAAACCCAGGAAGGACAGATAAGTCTGAGGCTGGGAATGGGAATCCTGATTAAACAAACAAACCGTGCAATACCATCTGGAAAGTATCCGATTGGCGACGGCTTAATTTGTCAGCATGACAATGATCCCAAACATTAGTCTGCTGTAATCGTACCAGTAAAACCACATTTTTCATGTCTCCACAGCAACGTTAGAGTGGCTACATTAGTCATGCAATGAGTCAGTAACTTAATGGCGTGTAACATGACCGCTATACTTGGTTTAAAACGCTGTACGTCTCTGTCTTATGTCTCATCTGTGTTTGCATGCCTCACTGCTGGTCTCTGTGTTTGAGGACCGTGCAGCTTTGTGTTAAGAGACCTTTGTACCCACTCACCTGGCCCGATGCCCACTTTGATGATGTCAGCCCCAGACAGGATGAGTTCCTCCACCATCTCTCCCGTTACCACGTTGCCAGCCTGCAAAACCAGCACACAGTCTTAAATATCCCATAATCCACCAGGAGACAAACTGCCAGCCAACGTGAGGCACTGTCTTTCCTACCATGATGGTGTGTTTGGGGAACTTTTCTCTGACTTTCTTGACAAACTCCACAAAGTACTCAGAGTAGCCATTGGCCACGTCCAGGCAAATGTACTTGAGGGCAGGGACGGCTTCCAGGATGGCACACAGCTTCTCCAGATCTGCACTGCCGCTCCCTGAGCTAGCAGCTACGTGCTATGGGAATGAAAATGTGTTTTATTTAGATTTTCTAGTTTCTTATGAGAGACAACCTACATGTAAAAAGTCTTAAGAGCTTAAAAGAAGGCAAGTGGACTTCTCTAAGTTCCAGTTCCTTCTTTTCCAGCTCTTAAGGCGATGACCTGGATGACTGAGAATCCACACACACAGACTACGTTAAAGCAAAGACTGGAAGTCTTACCTCTAAGCACTCTGGGTGACTAGCAGCAAAGTTTTTCCAGTCTTCTACAGAGTAGTGTTTATGAATGGCTGTGAAGAGGGTGTGCTAAAGAAAGAAGCAGTCAGACAGAAAGGAAGACAGGAAGAAAATGAGAGATTCAGAAATGCCTTAGATACTCTGGGCCACTGACATTCTCTCTATCATCCATCATTGTCCTTCAACTTGAACAGAAGTAACCTGCTGATGAATCCACAACCATACAAAATAAAACAAATGTATTTTTAATTTATTTATTTTTTTATAACTATTTTCTTCACTCACTTTACTGAGAACTTGTGCCATCTCAAATGTTCCTGTGGTGTCCATGTTGGCTGCAATGATGGGGATACCTGTGTAGGTCTGCTTAGAGTTGCGGAATGTAAAGGTCCTCTGAAGATCCACCTGAGGACGGAAGGAATTTTTTAAAATTTATTAGTATTTTTTTATCCTTGTCATTTTTCTTGGAAATATGAGAAGGCTAATACTCGTCTCCTGAGTGTGCATGGGTGCACTGAATCATTTAGATCAGCGGTCCCCAACCCCCGGGCCTCGGACCGGTACCGGTCCGTGAGTCGTTTGGTACCGGGCCGCGAGAGTAGAGGCTGAGGTGTGAAATGTTTGGTTTTCAGGGTTTTTATCGGTTTTCAGCATTATTTTGTTATCATTTTTGTTGTAAGCTCGGTTTTCCTGGGTCTTTTCACGTGTGTTATGAATAAATCTTCTTTTTTTCGGTACTGGTACTAGTTTTATTTTGTTGTATTTATCCGCGACACCTTAAAGGCCGGTCCTTGAAAATAATGTCGGGCATAAACCGGTCCGTGGCGCAAAAAAGGTTGGGGACCGCTGATTTAGATCTAATGGACAGCTTCTAATGGATATGCCTGTGCTCAGCTGAGCTCAATGTGACACACAAGCTGCACCATTTTCAGGAAAGTGTTTGAGTCACTTGCGGAAATTATTTCTTTCAAATTAAATCATCAAAATAAACCTTTTTTCCACTTAACGATCTAAACGCTGAACTTTGTTACTACTCAAGAATCTTCTCCCAGAACCATCGTTCAACAGTCTTGGTGGCTTTACTGCTGTAGCATTACTTGGTCTGGTATAGCTTACTAATGTTAGCTAATGTAAGCAATCTAAATGTGTTTACTGAGGCTAATATTATTGGCTGATAATAGTTATTTATAGTTATTTGCCGATCTTTCAGTATCTGCATTTAACGGCCAATAATAAAAATTTTAAAAACTAAAGAAGAGACATCAGAAACACCCTTCACCATGGTGTGAGTGATATTGCATAGTTTGTCCACCAGAGGGCACTCTGAAACTTCTCACTTGTAAATAACTGTGATAGCCTTTTTCCACTAGTACTTACACGACTCATCTCAGTTTTGGATGTTTTTCCATTGCAATCGAGTTCCACCTTATGTGTGTGGGGTTGTTACACAGTCCTGTGACATAATTTGAACACAACACAACAGTGGAGGACGTTAAGGCGATGGTATACCTGCTGTTCCGTGCATGGCTTCTAGTCAGACTCAGCGACCACATTGTTGTTTTTTGTGTAGCCATTTCTCTTCCCTGGCACAGATTCTACCACCTAATGGAAAACCCTAAAAACCGAGTCTAGTTGAACCATGCCGAGTAGCTACCAGTGGAAAAGGGCTATAAATGCCAACAACAACAACAACAAAAAAATTAGGCTCAACAAATGCCAAAATATCAGAATATTGGGGGTTTTAATCACCAACTATCAGTATTAATCTGAAACATGTTTTATCATTCTCTAACATGTAGAAAATGTAGAAATGTGTCTAACTGGTAAATTTTCAAACTAGAAAAAAAGAAGGTAAAGATGGTCGGCATAGTGGGACAAAAAAGTGGGACATAACGGTGAGTTGCCTTGCCAACAGTTAAAAACAAGTTTTCTAAATGGCTCCCTCTTAGTGCTGAATGCTTTTGTTGACTAGAACCAAGACATTTATCATGCAAAGCTACTTAAGCTACAGACTTACTGTACGCAATGCACCATAACTTTTAATGTGGGCATATAATGAGGTCATACCTCATAATAGTGAGAGGAAGGAAAGAGGTGGAAGACATGGACGAGGGAGATAAAGTCTATATTGATTCGCTCCAGCACATCAGCAGATGCTGCACACTGACTCAGGACTTTCAGTTTACTTCCTTTCTATTCACCATTAATAATGAGAAAGTAATGATGCTGGTGTAGCTCACCAGGTTGAGCAGGAGACCCATGCGCAGCAAGGCTATTGCAGGGCCATTCGCTGTGTGTCTTCCCCCTGCTGTCTTTCTCTTCCCGTCTACTCTCAATCTCTCCTGTCATAATAAAGACTAACCCCCGCCAACAACACCATCAAGCTGAAAATAAACCACATCACTGCAAAATATGTACTTAAAATAAATAATGACAAAATCATCCAGTGGTCTCAGTCACGGCCCGCTGCCCACATTACGATCTGAAATATCAAAATAACCAAACCGCATTCATCAGGTGCCACACGTGTGTCTGAGACCTGAATCGATGTGATTAAAGCTGCTGTTATACTGATATCTCTGTGGCATGTGGAATGTGCTCTGGTTGGCTGCAACACGCTCCGTCCTATTTTTAAACAACTTTTCTGAGAAGTCTCCTGTGTCTCATGTTGCTTGCTCCCTCAGAGGGCTCAAACTCTTTGCTTTAGATCTAGTGCCACCACAAGTATGGTGATGTTGGACACAATGTGGCCTGCTTAGTCTGCTTTAGATAATAATGACAGGTAACTAGATCAAGGCCAAACTGATCAAAATGTTCTTTTATGCCTGTGTCCAGCCTGTTTCCTGTCACCTTTAAGGTCACTCCGCTGTTACACTGTTTCAGCCCAGCACAGAGGCAGTGTACACCTGATAGCTCAACATTAAACAAGACAAAGAGGCATTTTACTCCTTCAACGAGGTATCTTTGTTGATTTAGGAGTAAATGTAAAGTATTTTTCGCATTTGATCAGAACTAGACAGCTCCAGGACGCCACCCTCATCAATCTGCCCTCATGTACAAACAGTTAACACGATATTGCGGCACAATGCGCAGGAGAATACACCTGTCTAACCCAAAGAGCTGTTCTGATGGTTGATTACACTGTACCTGTAATGCGTGAGTTATGCGTAATGAGCAGACGTAATTAACAGGACCGACCTCTGAGCGGCTCTTCAGGCTGCTCCTCTTGGGTCTGAAAAGGACATCCTTAAAGTCCAGCTTGAGGTCTGCGTCCACTCGAGGCATCTTGAATGCCCCCAGAAATGATGACCAGGACGATGATGGTGAGTATGCAGACGTAGCTCCCCCGAGGAAGACTGCAGCAGCTGTGGTGGTCGCTGGTCCCAAGCCCCAACCACCAAACCCGAGTCTCAAGGAGGCCAGCGTTTTTATAGCAAAGCGGGACCCAGCCCAGTCCTGGCCCCCATGTCTTTATTTGGGCCTGGACTCTCTCTCTCCCCCCTCTTTCTGTCTTTTTTCTCGCTCCAGCCTCGCGTGCCTCCCCCCTTCGCCGCTCTTCAGCTGAATGGCAGGAGCAGCAGTGGCTGAGCTGGCAAGCAGGTCCGGGCTGTCCCATCTGCAGACGCACACACACACACACACACACACACACACACACTCACAGACACACACACACACACACACATGGCAGCACTGCAGTGGCTCGCGTGCTGCAGTGCTAAAGAGCACACCTGGTGTCCAGCTGGGGCATTGCTCCCTTTGCTGTCGATGGGCAAGACAGCGTGAGGACAAGCTAACAAACAAAAGCTAAAACTAAAAACTAAATCAGTCACGTAGATTCATATGCACACATGTGCGGTAGTGTGCAAAAGTCTTGAGCCACCTCTTATTTCTTTATATTTTGCTTTCAAGGAGCCAGACTTTCTTGTTGTCAAGTTGTCTTCAGCAATAGCTACCAAGGCCTTTCTGAAGGTGTTTCTGTGAACATTTGGCCAGTGCTTGTACGTGAACATTTCCAGAGGAATATTTTTTTTTTGTTAACCCTATATGAATTATTTAAGCCTGTGTTGTGACTAGCCAAAAACAACAACAACAACAACTCGACAGGTTAGCAAAGAACCAGTTTTAAATCTTTCTATCTTTAGACACTTTGGTACTTGCAGCCTGTCACAAAACACATCGTTTATTCTTTTAATTGAATCTAGAAAAGATGCTAAAGCTAACACAATCAGACAGGCATTACACGGAGTTGTAGCAACAACAAGGGGATTCTTAGAGAGCTATTAGCTGAAAACTCAGCATGGTTTGAATTGTGTCCTTACAAATTTGAGCAAACTGGATAAGAAAATAAGGGAATAAGTGGACCCACCCAGTGTTGCCAACTCCTCAGTAAGGAAAATCGCTATTGGCTGTCCTTTTTTTTTTTTTTTTTTGCTATTGGCTGTCCTAAAAGTCGCTAAAAGTCATTAAATGACGTCATCGCCTAATTTGCATAATTGGTCATGCTAATATAACTGTAACCTACGTTGTTGGAGAGAGAAATAACATCATGGAAGAGACATAAAGTGAGTAAAGAACGTTCTAAATGCATTTAGAATTTATTTATAACTACAAATTAAATTTATTTTAGCAATTATTGTTTTTTTTTAATGTCACAATTCCAACCCTGCTCCTTTATCCGGGCTTGGACCGGCAAAAGTGACTCGAAATAGGCACTCTGGTGGAGTTACTGTGTGTGTGTGTGTATAAGTAGTTTTAAACCTCGTGATCCACAAAACAGCATAACAGTAAAAGAAGAACTGACTGCGTTACAGTCAGTGCGAGAGCAGCGGCTTCGCTCATGCGCGATTCATTTGCAGTTCAGACGCACAGGTGTGAACATCTTCTGCCCTGATAGAAGCTGGGGGGGACTATTCTCCGCCCGTGAGCGCTTTGGAACGGGTGAGGGGCCCACGGCAGCACCCGCTGTTTGTTGAGAGTAAAAGCGATACCCGCTTTCACTTCAAAAAGTCGTCATAAATAAGTCTCCAATAACACCAGAAAAAGTCGCCAGATTTGTCGCTAGTCGCTTTTTAGAAAAAAAAAGTCGCTAAGGGGGTCTGAAAACTCGCTAAATATAGCGACAAAGTCGCTAAGTTGGCAACACTGGACCCACCCCCCCCCTCAAAAAAAAAAAAAAAAGAAAGAAAGAAAGAAAAGAAAAAGGAAGGCAATTACAGTACATGAGGAGACTAGGAAAATGTTACAAAGATCTTACAACCAAGAGAGAGGGGCAAGAGACACAAAACATCAAGGAGCTGACTCAGAGGAACGCAGGGGAAGAAGCGCTGACAGACTAGCAACAACGTTTCTGTGTTTGACTAGAAATTTCTAATTACACCTAAACCATTTTGTCTCATAAAAATAAATCATCTTTCATAAGCAACACGCTAAAAATGTATTATAATGATTTCTTACCCTGCAACCTTACACTCTGAATCAATTACATTTATTATATTTATGTTATTAATGATATTTATTATTATTAGTCAGTGTATTCATACTAAACCCAGTAGCATCTTTTAAATAGCAGCTGAAAAAATAAAGAGCCCCGTTACAGTTTCCGGTCAAACCAGCAGATGTCAGCAGAGTTTCAGAAAACAGATACTATATGAACGTCAGAAGAGGCGCGTCAACACAACACTTGTTTAAGTTTTTCCTGGGAACAGGATGTCCCTTCCTGATGTTCACATGCAGAGGCATTCTTCTATCATCTCTCAGCTTTTATTTATTTTGTGATAATACCAGTGCAAAATATATAATTGAATTGTAATTGTTTTTAGTGATGCATTAGTAAAAATATCTCTTCATATCGCAGCTGATAAAGGTGAGGTTAATTTTAACTACGGTATAACTCTATTAAAAAAAAAAAAAGATTAGGTACACCCGATCAGCCGAGTGTTAATGCAAATTTCTAATCAGCCAATCACATGGCAGCAACTCAGTGCATTTAGGTCAAATTGAGCATTGAAATGGGTGAGAAAGTGACTTTGAATGTGACGCGGTTGGTGGTGCCAGACAGGCTGGTCTGAGTATTTTACAGAGTGGTCTGAAAAAGAGAAAATATCCACTGAGTGATTTAAATGCCTTGTTGACCTCAGAGGTCAGAGCAGAATTCAGACTGCTTCTAACTGAGAGGAACAACTGCAGAAGAGCATCTTTGAATGCAGAGCAGATGGGCATCCGCAGCACAAGACCACATCGGGGGTCACTCGTGTCAGCTAAGAGCAGAAATGTGAGCCAGCAGTTTGTACATGCTCACCAAAATTGGAGAAATGTTGCTTGCTTTGATGAGCCTCGATTTCAGTTCATGTAGAGGGTAGGGTCAGAATTTGATGTAAACAACATGAAAGCACAGATTCATCCTTCCTTGTGTCAAGGGTTCAGGCTGCTGGTGATGCAGAGGTGTGGGAATATTTTCTTTGGGCCCCTTAATACCAACTGAGCATTGTTTAAACAAAGTCTCCTGGAGTATTGTTGCTGACCACGTCCATCCCATCACAGTGTACCCATCGTCATACAGCTGCTTCCAGCATAATAAGACACCATGTCGCAGAGTTCAAATCATCTCAAACTGGTTCCTGGAACACGACAACTGTACTCAAATAACCTCCACAGTCAGCACATCTCAACAACAGAGATTCATATCATGAATGTTCAGCCAGCATATCTGCAGCAACTGTGTGATGCTATCATGGCAATATGGCTCAAAATCTCCAGGGATGTTTCTAGCACCCTGTTAAATCTATGTTACAAAGGAGGTCTAACCAGGTACTAGCAAGGTGTATCTAATAAAGTTTTCTAATATACATACATAATGTACACTCACTGGAGTGTACATTATGTATGAAAACTATATTGTATGTAAGATTTTAAGTATTTTGTGCAGATGATTTGAGTCTGGAAAATAGTTAAATAGAAGTAATAATAAGAATATAATTAAAAAGTAATAATAATAATAATAAGTAATAAGCTTCTATTAATAATAGAAGTAAGAGTAGCTGATACAACAATTTCATGCAATAAGATTAGCAAAAATACTACCGACAGAAACTGGTATATGGAACAAAAACATTTGAACTACTGAAACAAATGCTTCAGTACTTTAGTGCTTAGTTGCTTGAGAGTTAAAATCATATAACATATAATAGTATGTTAGAGTATTATATGTTATTAATGTTATATCAGTGTTATTAATAGTATGTATGCAGCATGTTGTTGCTGCAGGTCGTGGAGCTTAGAAAGAGACTGAGTCATGCGATACCATCGTTTTTAAATCTAGAGCACAGGGTTGTGTAGGATCAAGGAGTCAGACCTTTTTCACAGATCCAGTCTCATATTACTCAGCCTAATGCAGAGATAAAGTCTCATCAGCACTGTTAGCTCCAGAGTAACGTTAATGCATGAAACAGGTTTTGGAGGGCTGTGAAGAGATGCTTCTTTGAAAGATATTATAATGGATCTCTAAATAATAAAATGTTACATTGGTGTAAAGAGCATGTTTGCAAATATGTTTAGAAATGTCACTGTTTAAGGTTAAAGTTTAAATATTTGTATATTGTTTTTATAAATGTATGTGAGGTCTGTTTATTTTCTCAGATTCGCTTGATTAATATTTCCTTAGGAGAAAATATTATTTAAAGGGGAAACAAATATTCTTTTGACCCTGGGCCTGATATACTGATAAACAACTGAGCATAAGCATAGAGCACTCAAGTGTGTGTTAGCAGAATGCTACACCTCTCAGGGGTGGCCTTCCCAGCAAATTCATCCAGACATAGCACAGCCAGGTGGTGCTATGTTCAGAAAAACTGCAAAACACCTGATAGCTACATCTAACTGTGAAGGCCTTTGATGAACTGAAGCAACATTGTGGAGTGTAGAAGAGTGGATCAAAATTCCTCCACAATAATGTGACAGACTGATCATGTGATAAAGACAACTCCCTCGCTGAAACAGATCAAGTCCAGTGGACTTGTTCCCCACCCTTCTTACTACTTTCAGTATTTCTGAAAGCAGTAAGAAGGGGGAGTCACCTTCATTAGACAGCAAAGTAAAAAGAAAGAAAAGCAGGGAAGGGAAGTCTGGTGAACCATGTGAAGGAAAAAGATAAATGACTGAGTCAGTCAGTGTCTTTGGTCAGTTTTTTGTTTGTTTGTTTGCATTAAACTTTTAAATGTCGCAACATGAATACATGTTAAACAATTCAGTGTCTGACAGAGACAGGAGAGAGGAATCACACAGACCTCCTGAGTCAGCGGAGAGAGGAATAGCCCAGCGGATGGAGCCCCAGAATATTCAGGAAAGAGAGACACAGCAGGTATCCCTGAAGATAGAACTGCAGATCAAAACAATTCAGAATGACCTGATTGTGCTTGAGAAAAAGCAAGAGTTTCTCCTTGAGCAGAACAGCAACATTGTTGCTCTGCTGTCCAAGTTTAAAAGTGAGAGAAAAAGAAAAAGACAAAGAACACAAATCTCAAGAAATGTTTGGAAAATCTTCCGTGCCAAACGGAAGAAATGCAGCATTTAATAATGAAATGAAGTAAAAGTAGAAGAAATCCTACTGACCCTGAGTGACTTGAGACTCCTGTCTCTGAACCACCTTCTGACGAGGTTCAGGACGTGGTTCAGCTGGGCCTTCTCAAAGATGTTCAACTGAAGTGAATTTCCCGGCTGTTCTCTGTGGGATTATGTTTATGATCTACTTGAACCCTACTACAATTTCAGACGTGGACCTGTTATCTTTCAAAGAACAGGAATGATGTTGCCAAGAAAATGACTTCAGACTAGCCAGAGCCTCACATGAACATTTTGACTGTGTTGATATGAATAAAGGGACAGACATGTCTCAGTCTAGAGAACTAGTCCAAATAAGTCTGGTGTGGCTGAGACAGCCAGGCCAAGTTTGTTTCCTTCTGTTTCTGGTCCTGTGGAGTAGGCCTGCTATAACTCATTTTTCAGTGAGTGACTTGGGATCAAGTAATGGACCTATAGATGCTGTTTCCATGGACATTTGTGCTACGGATGTTTTTTGTGTGGCTGAACCACACTGTAAACCCGGATTAGTTCAGTTTACTAAAGATTCGCATGGAAACTCTTCTATGGTTTGACAAAAATAAGAGGAACAGAGGAAAAATCTATATTACTGTCAAACTGGTTCAAAGAATAGTGAACTGTTAATAAGCTGTACTTTATCGAAGTGTAATCCTTATTTATGTAAAGATACAAAGGTTTCTTAGTTTTTTCATATGTATGTGGAGTCTGTTTATTTTCTCAGATTCACTTGTCTAGTTTGCCATTAGAAGAGAATTATAATCAAAAGGGAAACAAATATTCTATTTACCCTGGGTCTGATATACTGATGAACAACTGAGCATCAGCATGGAGCACTCAGGTACATCTTAACAGAATGCTCCACCTCTCAGGGGTGGATTTCCTAGCAAATTCACCACAACGCCAGATGGTGCTATGTTCAGAAACACCCGATGGCTACATCTCAAACTCTACAGGCCTCAGTTAGCATGTTAATTGTTAACATTAACTCCCTCGCTGAAACAGATCACGTCCACTGAACTTGTTCCCCACCCTTCTTACTACTTTCAGTCTCTCTTTGTCATTCTTGCTTATGTGACAAAGGCTTCTGACTCTCAGGCTCAGTAGCCACCGATCACACATACTAACATACCAACTTTAGAATTTTCCACAATTTCTAAATAGTTTTTTTTACCCTCCGCTCACGTCTCAGAACATTTCATTAATCAGTGGATCAGCATTAATATGTACTGGAAACTTTTTTCTTCAAATGAGCAACACTGATACATCGATTAATCACACTTGACAGAGTTGTGAAGGTATTTTAAGAACCCTACATATTCTTTAACTGCAGTTTTAGATACGCAGCAAGAAGTTTTTATATAGGATTTCATGTGACATAATGACCTGATTCTCTTTGTTGGAAGCAGGCTCCGCACACAAGAAAGGTCCATGAAGAATAGGCCCCGCCCACAAAGAATGGGCTCTCAGCACTTTACAATTTTTCATATGACAGTTAGAAATGTGTTTATTTTAAACTTATTTTAAATGTCTATAATTCATCCCGTTGTACTTACCCTAAAACCATTTTAACCACTGACACCAAAGCTCTTCTCTGTGGTCGAAAACCTTTATTTTCCACGCTCTCTTCACTCCCATCAGCCTCTATCACATTTATTTGCTACACAAACCCTCATTAATAAACACTCACACTTTACAATTTCACACAACTGTGGAAGAGGTTGGAACGAGATATTTGCTTCTGATCCTGTTGCTTAGTATTAAGGTAGGATGGAGAATATTTAAGTCAAGCATGCAAACTGATCAGACTAACGTTTGCGACACAGTTTACTTTTTGCGATGAAAAAGTCATGTCTTCGTTTTTTTGTGCTCTATATTGAAATGAGCTGACTTTTTGCAAATCAGCCCTAAAACTACTGCACTCTACATTCTCATTTGACTGAACGGATCGTGGGATCGTGTTACGTAACATCAATTTGACTCGACGTGCAACAAACAGACTGAACTAAAAGGATCTTGAAACGACAGTTTAAAATCATTCAAACTACTGAGCTTGGAAAAGACCGAGGCTGGATACACAGAAGTCTGACCCGACGCTTTATCGCTCTGTGACTGATAACATCAACGTAATCTACATGAGATAAGGCTACAGAGAATACTAAGGCCACTGATCTTTAAGCCCCGTGGTGCACGTCGCACTGTACTGTACCGATAAACAAGCAGAGCAGTGTTGGCCCTTTAAAACCTTTCGCGGCAATAAAACTGATAAGAAAGGAACAGCTTTTTCTTAACTGTGCTCTTCGTTTATCAGCTTATCACGAGTCGTAACTGGAGGCTGTGACCTGTGTTTGAGCTGTGAGCTTTTGTAGGAAGTAGGTGAAAGGGAAGCAGGTAGATACAAGGGTATACACAGACTATGTAAATGCTTGTATGAGCTCTCGTTGTTCGTGGAACTCGTATATAATGCCTGTATTGTATATAACCATGTTTCCCTATAACAACCCAACAGGTCAACTTATTAAAACAATCTGGTTCTTTATTTTCTTATCATGTGAAATGGATATTTTTAGCCATTCGAGCCTCTTGGCAGGCAGTGACAACAAACATATTCATTCCCCTCAGATAATTTTATCTCACCAACATTTTTTGAGTTTTTAAATTTTTATTTGCCCAGCTGCAAACTTGGAAATAACAGGAAGAGCAAGGCACCCTATTCCACAGTGTGATTTTAAAATGATTCATCAAAGCGCCACAGTTATACGCACAAAGACACATGTTAGCAGCAGACTTCATTATAACACACTGAAGTCGGCTTGCAAATGATGAAGTTTAAATCCTCTGGGTGGAGAATGTTGTGTATCTTGGCACAGCGATGGTGTTTGGTCCCCTTTACAACTTCTGAGAGAACACAGGGGCATGCACTTGCACACACTTGCACACACACACACTCAGACTGGACTCTATCTCCCTGTAGTAGGTTACCAGCTGATGCTTCCATGTAGACACGCGCTCCAAGGAACCAGATCTCCGGCACGTTCAGAAGTAGTGTGTTTCCCCCGGCAGTGTGTCACTGGGCCAAGCAGATGTGAAGACCACATGGCAGAGGGAGGGTGAAGTTGGAGAGGAACTTTGATGTTCTTTTCCTGGCACGAGTTGAAATGACGAGAATTTAAAGATTCTATTTGTTTTCTATTTGACGAGCTAAGGTGATGAGGATGAAGGAGATTTTATCATTTTTTCTCCATCAGGGAAGATGCACAGCTCTGTAAAATTTGTCATGAACCGCAAACAACATGCTGCACAACGTCTTTTCTCAGCAGGCTCTGCTTTTTTTGTTTGTTTTTTTTTTACACACAAACAGAAGTTTAAGAAGAAGAACAAAGTTCAGAAAGTGCATCATTCCCCAGAGACAATGGTTTGACACCCAGTCGAGTTCTTGTTAACCTGTGGTGTTTTTTTGCCCCTCTATATTCCCACAACCACAGTGTCCGTTAAGATGAATACCATATAACTGCTGGAGCGTGATTATGTGACTTGAGATGGTCTGCATCAAGGATTTCTCAGAATTGTTTCATTCTTTTTAAATTAAAAATCAGAGGTACAGTGAGTCATAGTTTGTCTTTCCCATTGGGCACGTCCATTAAATACTGGCCAAGCAGCCAAGCTGTAAATGTCAAAGGTGTTTCCTGAGAAACGGTGCTTTATGGTACTCGTTTTCAGCCAGCAGAGATGCCAGGGTTAGAAAGGAAGCAAAGAGGAAGTGTAGTGTTTATGCCAATAAGTAAAGAGGAGGGGCAGCAGCACAAATTATTAGATAAGGATCTGTAACAATAAGCTGGTATTCTATCATTTATAATAAACCGCTCCTGGGAGTAAATCAATTTAGAAGAAATATGTATTACTGACTGCAGGATGTCTGCGTTGTTTCACACGCGAAGCAACTTCCTGTTTCTGTGCACATTATGATTCATATCCACAACCTTAGCTGTAGTTTTGCTTTGACATACTCTGAGTCCTGCTGCAGCTCTTTATAGGCCACCATCACAATATAAATGAGCTCCCTGTATAGTACAGTCAGACTAAAACAACAGGCAGCATCACTTACACATTATATCTCACTGACTTGCTCTTTGGTTCTAATGGTGAGCTTTTTAAAAACAACCAACTTTCATGTTTTAGAATCATAAAAGTTTTGTAGGCCCTCGGCTCAGACACACGTGCTTTATTGAAACGTGACTGAGCAAAAATATGCAGCAGATTAGGCTCGTCCAAAGAAATTCCCAGTCTTCAATGAATAACTAAACTGTTTTCTTTCCATTCTTCTGAATTTTTTGATGGAAATTTCTCGACAAGCAATTCGTGCACCTCTGTGTGGAATCAGAAATATTTTAGCTTAATGTGACAAAAGTTTCACCTTGCAAAGAGCTTATGACTCGAGGTATTGGCTGTTTTTTTCTGCAATTAATTTTTTAGCACAGTGTCAGGCTTACAAAGACCTGTGCACCTTGCCCCTGCTATTGCTAATAAACTCATCGGGTGCTTTTTTCAACCTCTTTTTAACATAAATCAGCCAGTTACATTAGGCATGTAAACATGACTAAGATGTTCCACTCAAGTTCAAACAGAGCATCAATATGTGGAAGAAAGGTGATGTAAGTGATGCTGAATGTGGCTGTTGGTGTGAGTGTTTTGGAAACTGCTGAGCCATCTCTGGGGTTTACAGAGAACTGACCGAAAAGGGGCAGCATGGCGGCGGCAAAGGTGCTAACTACCGTGGTTTGAATGTACTGATTCAACTCATCCTGTGTGGAGTTTGCATATTCTCCCCATGCACTCATCTTAACCATGATATGCAGAAGAGCAACTCTGAACACGCAACATATTGAACGTTGAAGCAAAAGGCCACACCTGGTGCCACGCCCAACAGGTAAAAACAGGAAGCTGAGGCTACCAAACCTGAAACAACAGAAGACTGGAAAAACAATGCCTGTTCTTATGTTGATGATGTAATGCTGTATTCTCTCATACCATCACCATCATCAAAAAACCACAGCCTGCCTGTGTGTTGACCACGTCCATGCCCTTTATGACCACATAAAGGGCATGGACCATTTTCTTATGTCTGCTTCCATCTCAATACGGATCTCAAACACAGTAGAGTGCCTTGTTGAATCTATGCCACAAACAATTAAGAAAAAAGGGGGGGGGGGGGGTTCAACCTAGTGCTAGCAATGTGTACCTAATACAATTGAGTGTTCAGTTTACTGCAATTAAACTGAACTGCTGATTTTTAACTACAAATCTGTGGGTCAGAGTAAAGCATTACTGCTGCAGATGCTACATAACCAGTTTGTGGCAACATGAGAACACTGAGAATGTGTGCCAAGGGAATAAAAGAAGCTATTGATCTCAAGCATCCGTGTTTTGAAGCCTCACCCTACATGGAGGTTATTCAAGGCTCAGTGTATACAGTGACAGGTCACTGCTCAGTTTGAGACTAAAGGCTCATTTCTTTTTGGTTAAAGTTTAGTTGTGAGAATAATTTGTGAAGAACGTCTATCCAGGGAGGTGAACGCGCTTTTTGAAATGGTTGAAAGCAGTACTGTTTTTCCACATGTCTGGAGAGGATTTTTAATTTTGTCTTTACTCTCAGGTCGCGTTTCATTTGCTGGTACCCGTTTTGCTTTTAAACCGGCATTAAGACAAATTCTGCACGGATCACTGAGTTGGAATCACCGCGCTCCTTCTCCCAGCTGTCATCATGTCCTTGGAGTTATTTTAATGGCAATGAAGGGTGGGTGTGTGTGTGTGTGTGTGAGTGAGTGAGAGAGAGAGAGAGAGCACTGTTTTTAAATCGAGAAGGTCAGAGAAAGACAGAGGCGTTAGAGGGAAGAGGAAGGCTAATCAATATCTCCTCTACTTAAACTCTTACTCCCAGACTAATCGCAGTCCAGTGGTGACTGTCATTTCTAATTAGTGTAAAGCCTCTCTGCTTTATTCACCTCTCTCCCTGCCTTAACGTGGAAAATGATGGGTTGATCTTTCGCTGTACAATATACACAGCAGGCTCAAGTATTCAGGAACACAGTCATGGTCCTGCAGTTCTTCAGTCATGACAGACATTAACTTTGGTTGGATTTAAAGGACATCCACATTGCTTTATTATGCAAAATATAAAATACAGTCATCAGACGATCTGATGACTGTATTTCTCTGAAAGTAGCTCCTGAGTTTTGGTTACTTCTTAGAGCATCTTCCAAAAAAAAAAAAAAAAAAAAAAAAAAAAAAAAAAAAAAAAAAAACTTATCACTTTACTTGACCTGGTTTGGGATTAGCACCAAACAAGGAGCGACTGGCTTCTACAGGGGGGTCCGGCTCGCTTTTGGAACAACCCTCAAGTGGCCACTTGAGGAACTGCACCCGTGGGGTGTCATCACTTTAAGGACGAAAACACCGGGTGGATTTACCAGAAGGCAGAGGATCAAAGTAACAATGAACAAAGCTTTCCATGCAGTTTTCCTTGCGGTTTGTCTTATTATGCACATGGGAACATTTTAGGAAGTACCAGCCTTTAGATGGGGAAACACCGAGCCTCCTGGTTTCTACAGCTTAGTTCCTTGTTCTTAATGTCAGTCAGCACATTAAACAGGTATAGTTAAGCTTGGTCGACAGTCAAGTGTAAAAGCCAGAAACAGTGATGGTCGTGCCACAAATTTACAGACAATTCAGGGTTGTTGTTGTTTTTTTTTTTAAAAACAAACTTTATTAATACTTTCTGTTAAAGCACAATATATAAAAAAAGGGTTTAATTCCAAGTCGTTTAACAGAGCATAGTGGCATTTGCTTCAGAAAACAGAAACAAATCGCTACTTGTACAATGTGAAAAATAAAAGTCCTTCTCCTTCAGTGACTGAGCTTAGCTGGGTCAGCATTGACAAAAAGATTCATCTTCCTAGCAGAAACTCTGGAAAGCTGGCATTATTATAATAATAATAATAATAATAATAATAATAATAATAATAATAATAATAATAATAATCACATTGCTGCTACATTAAGGCCAAAGCCCAGGCATATTTGAGGAAACCTTCCTTGGTAAAGTGACAAATGGTGTAAATGCGTTTTTCCTCATCTTTTTAATATTCTTTGAAATTAAATAAAACTGAAAATGAAAAGCTTGGCAAGCAAGTATTGCACATACAGATGTCCCAGTACCCTAAAAATACCGAAACTCACTAGCACATCCGAGAGAGGAAGTTTATAGGTGAGGTTTTCAGAGGAAGCAGCTGCTGTTCAACAAATGCCAATTCTTTTTGGATACAACCGTTCTGTGTCTGCCAAGAGTCACTTTAGTGTTTAAGTTTATCTCCCTGTCCAGACAAGAGATAAACTCGTGAAGATTGAGCGGTCTATGAAAGTAATCGAGTGGAGTGTCAGTAAGATTCAGTTCTGATCACGAGACGAAGACTGTGGTAGTCTTTCTACAGTTTGTGCGATGCGTGCCAAACTCAGGAGCAGTATGCTGCAAAACCTCTAAATACCTCCTCATTGGCATTAAAAAAACAAAACAAATGTACATTAAGAAAAAAATAACTGCATTTCAAGCCATTACATAAAAGTTTTAAAATGTCAAAGCTTCAAAAATAATTATTAAAAAACAAAAACACCCTCAATTAAATACAGTTTTTAGCCAGTCTAGGAGGGCTAGGAGCTACTCACGATGGAGCATTCAACCAAAATACAAGTTCAAAAGCATAATTGTGTATCAGGTCAACTGATGCAATAATTTAATTCACAATAAGAGCCTAATCTTAATAAAAATGATACTGTGGCAGGGCATAATGATATTTTAAAAAATAAAATAGACAATGTTTGGACAGAATGACACACAAAGAGCAAAAAGGAAGGAAAAAAAATACTAATGAACCTGTGACAAACTGAACATCATCAAAAACAAAGAATCAGTGTAGTTTAAGTGCGGAGATCTTTAAATATGCTCAGGAGTTTCTATTTTTGGTCATTTCTGAAGTTCAGTCAGGGACAGAAAAAGGAAAAAAAAGCTGATGAAAAAGCAAATGTTCCTCCTTTTGTATGAAATCTGTCTGTTATAACTTCAAAGTGTTCACGGTGGAGTTCTTGGTGGTGCCGTCTTTATGTGTGGTAGAGCTTGTGTTCATACTCTGTGGTGGAGCAGGTGTGAGGAGAGGCCGTGTCTCTGTGGATGGGCGCGGGAATATTGCTGCGGTGCTGGTGGTTGTCCGTCAACGTCAGGTTCAGGAGGCTGGTGCAAGTGGGCAGGTAGACGTGCTGCACGTGCTCCACCTCCGATCGACACACGGGACACAACTGGGGGGGAATTGAGGAAGAAAAGCATTTAAAATACGTCTGTTTATAAGAGGGGAAACAAGAAAACTGCACCACTTTCACAAACACGTAGGCCTCGTGATTTCAATGTGCAACTTTGATCGTGCTGCAGTGAGGGCAACACAAACTTCACCACAAAACTAAACTGAACTGTGATTCTTTCCAAAGAAGTAAACGTTTCCTTTTGCCTTAAAGTTTCAGAGTGATTCACACATCTATTAGTTGGGTCACGTTTCCCCATTTGAATTAATAGAAGAGAGATTTGCCTGGCTGACATAATCCCTTCATAAGGGCACACTCACACACACACCATCTGCTTCCACAAGATGGGCCACATTTAGCTGATTAAGTGTGGGGGACAATCAGGTTAGCAGAGTGTAAAGCAAGGCTTTGGATGTTGTTTAAAGGACCATAAAAAAAAAAAAAAAAAAAAAGAGATAAGAATCTGGAGCTAAAATAATTAAAGGCTTTTGGTGAAACTCAAAACTCAACGTAGGAGGGGGAAACTGTTTGATTTTCAAGCAAAAGTCACTTTTAAGGAGTCATTTGTAAGCACATGTGACTGTGGAGGAATCCTCACCTGAAGCTGATTTGCACAGGTCTGGCAGCACACCATATGGCCGCAGGGGCAGAATGCAGCATCTATCTCCTCCTCGCAGCAGAGCATGCACAGCAGAGCCTCTCTGAGCTTCTGCAGACGTTCCTGCAGGGCGCGGCTTTGCTGGCAGCTGCCACAGTCCAGCCCCTTGTCCTGCTCGCCGTCCCTGCTTGGGGAGCGTGAAGGGGAGTAGCGATCCCTGCTTTCAGAGCGGGAAATCAGGTCCACCACGCCAGAGTTGTAGAGCGCTCGCCGAGCGTGGTCGTACACTTCCTTGGCGGTACGTCGGATGTCAAAAACGTACTTTTTGCCCAGGTTGATGTTTTCGTTGAGGAAGAGTGAGGCGAGGTGGCCTTTGAAGTCTCTGCTGTACTGCATCATCACTGCATTGGTAACTGTGTCACACCTGAAAATAATAAAAAAAAAAAAAAAAAGCATTAATACTACTGCCAACGAATTTGAGCTTTGATTTCAGTTTAAGATAATCAATACAAATTGTGACTTGCAACCATCCTGTTCCATTTACTACTAAAATACATTGAAATCTTGCTTTTAAGCAAGCAGGATGAAGATTTGTCTGCAGAGTTTTTAAAACAAAACAAACAAACAAACAAAAAAAAAAAAAACTATCCTGGAGCTGAAGGACAGGTCTGTCTTTGTATCATTGTGATTGAGAACAATTTCATAGCTCAGCCATTTAAACTGTCCCTGCTCACTGCAAAGAGAGTTTTGTGCGCACGCGCACACACTCTTTCATCGCTATTAAAAGCCATCTTGCCCAGTCTACACGTTCACTTTCATATTTACTTAAGCAGGTCAGGCAGGGACACTATGCTCTCCTAAAGAGAACAAAACAAGTTTTTACAGAGCACATTTTAGGTTCTGTTTTACTGCACCTCTCTAATAATTCACTAGTGTTAAGTGAAGGATAGTCCGCAATAAACAGACTAGTGAATGACTAACAACAAAGACTGCACACACACACACACACACACACACACACACACACACACACACACATAAAAACTTATTTCAATATTTAAACTCATCTGGGCTCACGACATTAGGCGAGCTGCAGACTTTGTCCTGTGATTTCTAACATTTGAGATGCAATAACTTACAGTGATGTTTTAAAGCTTTGAACCACTTCTCTTAAATGCAGCCACATAGCTGCAGTACATAGGCTTTGTGTACTATGTACGAGTCGCTGATCTGGGATTAAATATGGCTCTAACCCTCACCTGTAGAAAGCATGCGTCTCTGTGATGGCTCGGTACAGGCCGCTGGCTGCCCGGTTACTGATCAGCTTAAACAGAAGCACAACGCTGTCATTCGTGTCCTTGGTAACTGTCAGGTAGACACTTTTCCCCGACTGGGTGGCGATCTGGATGATTGGATAGCTTATCCTAAAATAAGTTAACAGGAAATTGTTAAATGCTGTCGCGTCCTGTATTATCAAACATGCAGTTATATTAGAAACAAGGTTATTACTATAGATGTCGGTCGTTGTACCTGTTGACCAAGCTGAAATCCTCCTTGCAAATAGCGATGCCTTCAGGACCAACTCCTATTGCCATCCTCTGACCGTCTGCGTCGCGAGCCCAGTGCCACTCCACGCCGTAATGCTCCAGAGAGGAGACCAGCTGCAGGGCCTGATACTCCACTGAGCCCTGGCTCAGGCCTTCTAGAGTTTTGTGTCTGGAAATGATACTGCAGGGGCAAAAAATAATGTTTTTAGTCAGTTGCAGAAAAGCACAAGAGTATATGTATTACCATACTGAGAGCTATAATATATATAAAGAGACATCAAATGTACGTGTCTGCATAAATAACAGACTGAGTGTAGGTGTAGCTATGAACAATGTTGGCTCAATATAACACACAAAGTTCAGTGTAGTAGGATTGGCAGAAGCTGCTTGATAAGTATACATTTTTTCTTAACAAGCAACGACCGGGGCCATTTGCACAACATGTGGGAAGAGAAGGGGAAGCCTTGTTTACACTTTCCCATCCACGCGTCACATTTCGTAACAGAACGCGATCCATGTTCTCAGACGTTAAAAACGCAGTAAAACCGTCGTCCTTGTTATATTTAACGAGAAAGTGTTAGGGATGTACAGTGGGAGGTTCTGTTAGTGAAACCCTGCGAGCACATGCTATCTGATCTCCCGTCAGCTTCTGTTTGCTGATCAGTGTGTGCATTAGCTCACAGCATACACCAACCATGTGGCTGTGCGTGATGTGTTCTTATCTGAGTCTTCAAGTCTTTCACTTGGAAAAGGAGAAAAAAAAAAACAAAAAAAACAAAAAAAAAAAAAACTGCTGCAATGTAGGGGAAAAGTGCAGTCTAGTTTAAAGAGTTCTGTTTAACTGTACTGCTTCCTTTTATGCTAAAGACAGCATTTTAATTTCTTAAGTTATTTTAATATTGATGACCATTAGCTGCCACATTATGCCATCTTTGGCTCGTTGCCATGCTCCATTATTTACTTTTCATCATGCCTCCTCGGCTGGACTCCTACCCCCCTCAAAAATAGCGCGGTGGCTTCAGTGACTTTCCAGTGGTACAGAGTGTCTTAGCAAGCATGTTTGTGGGCTATAAAAACTACAGTTGTCTCATAAACTAAGAAAACTTCACTAGAGGTAATGTTAGGCTGCAGCATAATTTATAACTTAGTACATCTTTCATGTGCAAATGTCCCATATTCACAAAGACATTTAATTCTCATGTTTGGCAAGTGCTGTACCTGTCGATGGTGGCGGGGCTGGGCTCTTCTCCACACAGCTCTGAATACCAGTACTGGGCTGTGTTTTGGTTGTAGTCGCCAAACTCTGCTTGTGCCAGGAGTGCACTCAGCTCCTCTGCTTGTTCCGAGCCCATACGCAGGTGACCGTTATGGAGGTCCTCCTTCACGTGCGTAAAGAAAATGTGTCTACAGGGCAGAAAAAGGAGAAATTTTCCACACTAAACTCAGCACTAGTGGAGATTTTATTTTATTTATTTATTTATTTATTTTTTTTAAATACTTTACCTAAATAACCAGTGGCTTAAAAAAATAAAAAACAAACAGAGGGATTAATTTATTACTTTTGACATAGTCATGCAGAACCAACTTCCATGTGTTATACTCAAGTCACCCAGACACATGTCAGAGCAGGTGGTCATTGCAAAGCTTAAATCCCATCACAGACTGCAACTGTTTGTGTGTGCAGCAGAAGGAAAAACCACTTGGCTCGTACTCAGCGGTTACAACCACTCTCTCCGTTTCTACAACTTCCTCAAAAACATACACCACTAACTTCCTTTAAGTGTAATTTCACTGGAAACCCTAAAAGTAGAAGTTGAGAAACAAAGTTAAAGATGCAAACAACAGCTCTCTAATGTCATGCGCATTTAGACTTCGCAGCTCGATGGGAAACTGAACGTGCACTGCTTGGGGCTCTATTACGTGACTGCCGGCCAGGCTCTGTGTGTAATCCATGTCCATCTCTTGGGCTTCTTGCCAAAAATGTGATAAGCGGAGGGAGACCATCATCCGTCCATAAACAACATCAGCTGTTCTTACCGGCCTCGCAGCGCCGCCCTGTTGAGCCTTCCGCTCCACTCCTCCCCTGCAGCTGCGCCCGGGGCCACGCCTCCGCCACAGTGATATAGCCATTTAAACCCTAATTACGTCGTTACTCATGCTTGTGCCTAAAAACAAACCATTTCTGCTCTGAAATGTGGAAGTTTTACAGTGGGCAAATACAAGAACTGTTATTGTTTTGAGTTAATGTTTTAAAAGGGAACACACAGTTCTGGCGTGGTCAAGGAAAATAGCTCCATACTCCAAAAACACAAGTCTTGACATGTCTTGCTATTGTTTTGACCAAAAGATGTAAGGACTTTTCTTCCTTCTAGCAGCAGGAGACAATACGTCAACAGGAACACCCTAAGTGACTCAGTTCTTACATCATGAAAAAACTGAACGCAAGTAACCCAAACGATCCTTCCTCGATTCGACCTATATCAAAGTAACTATCTATAAACCTGCTCTGCAGCTTCCACCGGACAAACACCCTGATTGTCATCTTTAGTCCTCCAGTGCTCTACAAATAAAACTTAAAATGTACTTTTCTCTCTTCTCAGCATTTTTTTGGGAGCTCCATATTCCTGATGTAGACTTAAAGCATATTGTGCCTCAAATTGCTCGCTATTTCGACTAAAGCAAAACCTCCCTTGGGCCAAAGTTCCCTTTGAAGCATGATGCCAAGAGAGACATTTTCATTTGTGCAAATCAGGTCATACCGTGACTTCGGGATATTTGAGAAGCTTTACAAGGACATTTATGAGTCGAGTGGAGAAGAAGCACTCACCACACTCTTCATTATGTGTGTACAAAGCCTTTGTTTTGATTATGTGGAAAACGCATCTACTTGAGAAGCCCTATGGGAACTACAGAAGACATGGATGTGGCGTTTCCTCTGTCATCTCAGGGGAGCAGGAGGAGCCCACACAGAATATGCACATGTAGTGCATCAGCTTTGCAATGCAAAAAACAGACACCTCCTCCAACACACATTCGCAGTGCTTCCAGCAGCAAAAAGCAGCTGTGGGGCACACAAACAGTCAAGTCTACACCATCCCAGATAAAGCCAGACTGTAACAACGAAACCCCGCAGCTGACTAGCCTCAGGCATAACAAACACTGCTTTGATATGGTGTTAAACATCCCATTCCCTCCAGCACGCGCACACACAAACACTGCAATCTATTGTGTCAAGCCCAGCAGGCGTCATGTGACGGCGAGCTGCTCGTTAGCTACCTGCCTGACGCAAACAATAGGACCGACTTGACGGAGAGGTTACTACAGGTTGCCGTAAAGGGTTACCATAGGGCAAGCTGCAGAGGTTACTCTAGTTTAAGTGGGGACTGCCAAGATGTACATTGCTGCCATGAACGGCAATTAAAATTTCAAAAGTGCCCTTCAGCACGAGTGCGGACCTGTTGGCCATCGCAGCGCCGATAAGATAAGACAAGACAAAGAGGAGACGTACCCAAAACTTTTACCTAAACATTGCTCGACTTGTGTCAGTGTGCCATGAGATGCACTCTTGGGCCTTCCCTTTGGCTGCAGGGTAAGACACCAAACTTGTGTTACTCCAGTGTTGTGGGCAGCCAGATATGTGTAAACAGGTGTGCGTGCTTTGCTGAGCTCAGGCTAAAATAACTATGGAAGAAAAATCTTGAAGAGGTAACTAGAGATCACTGCTAGTCGTTCCTGTCTGACGAGCCTGAGTCAGAGGTAACAAATATGCACTCCACTGAACACCACAAAAACAACTCGGCACACAACTGCTTCATGTGCACGCGTCCTGCTGTTGTGCTTTTAAACACTGGATTTGAACAGCAACACCACACAGTCACAAATTTAACCTGGTAAAAGCAAGTTTTATCACTTTTGCCCCAGTTAGTTACAAGGCAAGGACTTCCTGACCTCTTTGTTAAATAAAGAGCTTTTCAGACAGCTGTGCTAGGATCCGGCAGTCTCAGCACCTGTCAAGATCCTTCCTATTAGACAAGCAAGAGCCCATAAATTCACAATAACCCAACATGGGAGTTGAGCTTGATTTGCTGATGTGGTCTTGATCCAATTCAGGCAGACTTCCTTAAATTTACTGTGCAGCTTCCTTTTGGAAACACTGAGAAAGAAAGGAAGGATTTGTGACTCAGTATGTCTGGACGCATAAAAATAAAATGGTGTTAAGTCTTTTACAAATCCTTCAGGGTTACGCGCCTTTTATAACGGCAACAAAAGACAACAGAAATGGACAAATAAACCCCCCCCTCAGGCCCAAGCAAATTGGTTTCCAAGCAGATGATAAAGAATCTAGTCACTGTGACCCCCCTTTGAGTGACCGGAGAGCCATTTATCAGCAGCTAGACAGCTCTCTGAGCCACCGTGTCAAGGAGCAATGCATGATACTATCCGGATACGTTTGCACAATCATCATTACTGAAGAAAGTACTTCTAGAGCTGCAGCCATCATCTCAGCATTTGTTTTGTTCTCTAGGCTGATCCCAACTAGCGTGCACACATGCAGACTGAATGCCAGGAAATGTGCACAAAGTCTCGTGGCCTACTTCTACTGTATTACTTTGTATACACCCCATTGCTTTGTCTTTTAATGGAGAAAACCCATAAACAAAGGCTTAAAAGGGTTACTCATTTACCGTCATAACACATGTCAGTGCCAAGAGAGCACAGGTGAAATGAAATCTCCTGAAAACAGCGCTTGTGGATGTTGTGGAGATCGTCGTGTGAAGGGCTGTGCAAGAGTTTGAATACTTGATTGCCTAACTGGAATAATTCAATTAAAGCAGGCCTGGGCCCTGAGAACGAATATTTCAAAATAGGTCACCGGCCAAAGAGCAGAGCTAAGAGGGATGAAGATAAATTTTTCAGCTGATTTATTCTGCTCCGTCTTTGAACCATTTGAAAACACTGAAATATCCCTAAAGGAATTGTCCCCCCTCCAGCAACTCAGTGAGAACCTTTAATTATTATTTTTTTCTAAATACATTTGCTCTGAAGAAGAAAACAGAACTTTTCAAAGTCAACTAAACTTTCCAGTATGTTCCACCCATCTATAAAAACCATTTCATCTTTTTTTTTTGTGCCGTGACCAACCACCAAGCTGAATGTCAACCGGTTCATTTCACAGGAGAACAAAACATCCCCGCAAACTGAAACCTAACACCTCCGCCTGCACTTCTTTCAGCCAATCACTACTAGAGTTTCCGACCTCATCGGTTGGACTCTCAACAATGCGGTTTGTAAGTTAGTCAAATAACACCCTGCCAGAAGCAATGTGTCGAGAGGTTACTAGCAGTCAGTGAACTATAGTTACCTCTGCTCATCCTCTCTGAAGCTGTGGGCGGTTTGATCGCATAGTTTGATGCACAGTTGCGCAGCATTAATGCCAAGCGCTAAATAAAACTTGCTTTTGAACTGACAAGTTGGACTGAAAGCCGACACTGTATTAAAACAAAGCCGCTGCTTGTCTGCAACACTTCTTGGGTTTCAAGCAACTGGCTGGTAAAATATTGCCATTACTGCCCAGCATCAAGTTCAGGCACCATAAAAATATAAAAACTGTCATGTTGTGGCTTCAAAAGAACCACGGCAAGGTTACTCAAGTGCACAACAAACAGACGGTAAGAAATTTATACAGAAGCTGGAGGAGAAGAATTACTGATTGTAGAGCTTGAAGATAAAACAACACTCGAAGACCCACAGGCATCATATGTGATCTTTGGCTTAATCGTCTGTGTAGCATGTCACAACGACCTGAAAACGATAATAGAGTGTGACCTGCATAAATTGTTTTTGTAGAACAGTCACTCTAAGAGGCCGTGTATGAACTTTGTCAAACATGGCTCGTTCTGCATAGTCCTTATCTGCAATTGTGCGTTATAGAAACAAAACTGATCTGCTGAGAATACAAAAAATAAAAAAAAAAAAAAAAAAAAAAAAAAAAAATGCAGTCAAGTTGAGCTTTGTCTTCACACACACAGCCCAGCAATGGCTCGACTCTGGCTATGTACGTGTAGGCCCACAGCAGGTTTTTTAAAAAAAAAAAAAAAAAAAAAAAAACAAAAAAAAAAACAACCCAACAAAAAACTTCCCCACCATGCACAGGAGTATAAAGTAAAAGTCTGTGACAAAAATTCCAATTTGATTTTATCTACAGCCACCGTGGGTAGACAATATTCAGGATTATGCAAGAAAGATGGTGCACGGTAAGAGAAATGACAAGCAGTGAAGAGTCTTTAAAGTTAAAGCCAAATATTTTTAGTCTACAATCGTTTCCAGTCCTGTGATTCATCACAGAGGAGACCGTTTAGGCAAAACTGTTTAGGGTTTGTCCGTGTCTTTTCTACTTGTGTCACCATCCTGAACAACAGTGATTCAAATAAACATTTTATTCAAAAGCCATAATCAATTAAAATAATTCTCCTTTAAATAAAACTCACTTGGAGTTTGATTTGGATTGATGTTAAACAAAGGCTTAAACCAGAGGAGGCACACGGGTTAACAACCAGGACCTCTGATACAGCCTGTGCTAATAGCTGTGCCTTCTGGGGCCATCTAGTTTTTTTTGGTTTTTTTTACTGCCTGACCAGAATGCTAAACAGGAGTGCTAATGAAGGGGAAAACATTCACATATTTAAACTATAAACGCCCTTTAGCAAGTAGCGTTTAATGATGCAGATAACAGACGGTTGTTGAGGCCCTTCTGTCAGCATCCTTTAACCAATAAAAGCAGCATTATTCCAGTAACAGGTCAGTTGATGCTGGATGTTTTATAGAACTTATGGAACGAAGAACTTTTACGAACAGAAGAAAAATACATAAATAAAAACAAACAAGCTGATAGAGAGATGGAAAGAAGCCACCCCAAGTCAATTTTATACACAGTAGCATAAACTGTTCTAGGCAAGCTATATTAAACAAGTCTGCAAAAGAAAAGCAAACAGATCAAAAAGTAAATGAGGTTTTAGAAGCATGATCTGGGACACTTTTATCGCAGATGCAAGCTGAATTTAAGCCCCGCAATACAGTCACACTGCATACCCTCTTAAATACTATGAATTCAGGTTTAGAGTCTGAATGTCACGTTTATCTACCAAAGATTAAAATGAATTGGCAGAATGTGCCCAAACAGTCGGCTGCATCTGAGCATTAAGGCTTCTTTTAATGCTCACATGCAGGGTTAACACTTGTGACCTGCTAGGCTTAAAGCAGCAGCAAAGTGCGCAGCAGCTTATATAAGCAGCTCTGCAGGTTCATCAGGTTATGTAAGGGCTATAAAGGCCTATAAGGGGACAGTGACAAGGCTATCCTCCAAGCTCTGCATGGAATATTTACTCAAGTTCGCACACACTTGCTACTTATTGCTCAACTGAACACAAGAGGGGGGAAAAAAAAGCAGCAGAAGATACTCAGATGGGTACACAAATGCCCTCAAAATAATTATTGGATGTTCTGCTGCAGTGGAAAGGGCCTGTAGGTGTGTGACTAACAAAAATGTTTTTTTAAAAAGTGGACTGTAGAAGATGGCTTTGTGTCATGAGGCGTGTCATGACAGCATGTGTGCATTCAGAGCAACTTTCAGGAAGTCGTGTAGCTTAACTAGGTCAAAGGTGACAGAACAAGAAAAGGGAAGCTAGTCTGTCTAAGTACCATTTGCTTAAATTTTGAATTTATTTTCTACAAAGCAAAAAAAACCAACCCAAAAAACAAACAAAAAACCCTCCAAAACCCATCTTTCAGGAAAACGATGCATGACATTAATCATCTGTGCATTGTAGCTACACAATAAGCTAAAACTGGTCCTTTTGCCTTTCTTTACAAGTACAAAAAAATAAATCAATTGGTGTAGAAGGTCCTTGCATGCCACTCTTTTGTAGACTGTTCACTGACAAAGATGGCGTTAAATGCACCCACACGAGATAAAAATCAAGAAAAAAAAAAAAATGATGCGAGTCTTTCATAGAAATGCCACCACTCTAAATGCACTAAAAGGATTTTCTGAGCCACGTGCGATTGTCCTCAAAATGCTGCTGCTGTAACATCAACAGCTTGGCCTTCTCTCTAAAAACTGATGCCAGTGTTTGCACGCTCAACCCTCATATTATATCACATCTGAGCAGACGGACGGCATGAAGGCTGAGCCAAAATTAAACACCTAACCTCACAGCGTGGTGAAGTGTGACATGTGCGAGTATTTATTAGCAGCGACCCACCTGACCTTACCTGCAATTTAAAATCTTTATCTCACTTCTTTTCACCGCCCACCCCCCACGTCTTGACCAAACACCAGCCATCTGCTGATAACTCCTGCTAATCTACTGGAGGTCAGCGCACAGGCAGCCAAGTGTCCTCCGTGCCCTTAGCCCCCCTGACTGTCCTTTCACTTTCTTCTTCAAAAGGTTGCCAAATATGGGCTACAGCGGAGTGGAATAGGAAGACGGAGGGAGAAGAGCCAGAAAGAGAGGAAATAGGAGTGGGCACAGTTTAATCGCCCAACTGCAGCACATGAAGAAACAGTAGAAATCCCCTCTTTTTACATTTGATAGAGCACAGTGAAGGGAGAAGGAAGAGAGTCGGAGCAGTAGGTGAACCGGAGAACAACAGGGACAGTTTAGCTTGATAAATAGTTCTAGTGGAATGCTGCAGTTCAAGTGCTTCCTTGATTCATATCCATGGTATCAAACACTCATCACATCGCCCGGGGTGAACATAACATCGACTCCATCAAAACAAGTTTTTGGGACTCGTTTCAAAGGCTGAAAATTCACTTTCCATTTATAACTTCACAGTCTGTGGGCAGGGGACTACCGAGTCAGACAAGCCTGGGATTGTTACTTGTTGTTGTTGTTTTTTTTTTTGTTTTTTTTTCTTTTAAACTAGTCTACCAGAGAAGGGCACATGTTAAAACTACATGTCAACTCACTGTAGCAGCAGTTTTTCTTGCCATCGCCTAATGACCAATAAAGCACAGAAAGTGAACAAGAGTTATCCAGAACTTCAGCTGCAACTGTTATTCTAATTGACGGCATATTCTCGCAAGGGTAAGCACCCCTTACACAAGCTTTTCCCCAAACCGCATCTGCAGAAAAAGCAGAAAACGGGAAGGCTTTTGTTCACACGAAAAATGGCCACGGCCAATTGAAACAAAAAGATATTTCGAGTTGAATGGGAGCAGTGACGAGAGGTCCTGGCTGTCACACAGAGGGTCCCTGGGGGTAGGCTCAGAGCAGCACACAGCACCAGAGCTGCTGGATCATATTTCCTGCCTGGCGCTTCACCAAAATGACCTATAGTAACCCCGGAAGGACTGGGGAAGAGGTTACTATAGGGCATTTTCACTTTGTTGGAAACAGTGATCAGATTATGCTCTGGGAACTCGCCAATGGTGGCTTTGTTTTGTTTCCCCAAACACGTGCTCCTCATTAAAGTCATGAAAAAGAAAATTGATGTCATTTCTTCGACCCGTTTTAGAGGGGATGACGAACACATTTACACACTCAAAACAATAAGAGGAAGTAGTTCAGAGTTATAGCTGTTCTAAGGCCTATGAGCAAATTTCCTTGCACACGGTGTCTTTACAGCGTGCAAACTTTCAAAAGTACCTCGTCTGCTCCTGCAGAATCAGATGGGGCTCCACGAAGAACTTGACCCGCAGCCTGAGCCGACAGGGTGTCAAATTATCCATCTGCTGGCTGATGCGGTTCCTCAGATTCAGCCACAGGTTTTCTCCTTTGCTGCCTGTGAACTGCAGCCCAAAGTAGTCTACTTCGATTATGCCCAACTTTCTGCAAACCTGAAGAAAGACAAAACAAGCGGGGGTCACAAAAAACAGACGAAGTGAGGCGTGAAGCTTTTCACCACAGGACAGTGACAGATGGTGAAGAGCTCCTTTAAAGAGGCAATCGATAACTTTTCTTGTCATGTGGAAAGTGACGAGAACCAACTGAGTAAAGTCCCACTGGACTTTTTTTTTTTTTCCAATTTTTTACAAGGAAATTCACCAGTACTGCTGTTACTGCAGATATGCCAACACACAAACCCCCATCAATATTCTGAAGCTCACGAAGTGAACTTGGAGCCCCTCCCGGGGTACAGGGGCTCATCAAGCCCGCAATCCCACGCTCCTCCGGCGGCAGCAACCATGGGTTTATTACATAACTGCTGCTGAAAGTCTGCACAGGGAGCCAGGAGGCTGAGATAAAACTCGTTCTGTGCATATTAAATAGATTAACATCATAATGAGGAGGGGAAATGGCAATCAAAGGAAATAACAGTTACTACTGTGTCCATGTTGAGTTCGGGGTGGTGGTGGGTAGAGATGTGAAAAGCTAAGTTTCATCTTGAGAGGCGGCAGGATGACCTGGAGTAACCTGCACAAAGCCATCTGCCTCTGACTAAGCGAAGGAGCCTGAAGTGGCAGTCGGCAGCTTCCCAGCAACCTAACAAAACTTTTCTCTACGTGTTTCAGCTCCGTGTCTTTTTGACAGAAGTGGCACTTTAGAGGGTTTGTATTATTAAAATAAAAGAATAACGAAAAAAGAAGAAGAAGAAAAGGACACGAAAGAAGAAAGAGTTGACCTTTTTTCTGCACTTGGCGCTCAGAACATTGTTTCCTCAGTCCTAGTTTGCTACAAGCAACAAAGCAGGTGACAGTTTTGTTGTAGCTTAAAGCTGAAGCTCAATGAAGCTGTGGCGAATTAATTAATTCAAGAAATAAAAACAAATAAAATCTTCTAATCGTGCAGAAACTCGGCTCTTCAGTCTTATTCACCACATATAGTCGTCTCATAAATAAGCGCGACACATTAGAGGCGAAGTTGACTGAAACATAAGAAAATATTTTTCGGACGACCCGAGCCGTGCTGGCTCACCGACGGACATACGGCGACGTTATTTTCACATTAAGACACAAAGAAGAATAAAACGTGCAGCCCGTCTTTACCTTGTTGAGGCAATCTTCACCGTTCGCCTTCGCATCAACTTCCACTTCCATCACCACCGAATCCGGACGAGTAACGTGGCAGAGCATTTTGGCTGTTTTGTTTCTGAAAATCTTTGGTGTGCCACTCTTTAAAACACTCTACCAACTCTCGAGCCTTCGCTTAAAAAACACAACCCCTCTACATCAAGCCGTCATCACTTTCTTAGCCCTTTCACTCCGTTTGGTGTCCGCAGCCACCAGCTGTAGGGTATATCAATGAAACGCCGCGCACAGCACCGCCTATTTGACATCCTGAGCCAATGAGAAGTGGCGTATCATCCGCACGCCGCTCGAGCTCGCCTCTCGTGCCTTGAACTGTGAGGAGTCCACTGCGCCCTCACTTGGCTCGCCTGTTGCATGCACCTGAACTCACCTTGTCCTCGTGGCTGTGATGTTTCAGCGAGCTCGCGCGGATCTCGGGGTGAGTTTAATGGCTTGTGTGCCGTCTACCCTTCGTTTCGTGTGAATAATGTATGTGGAAGCAGTCCAGAAATAACTCCCATAACTGGAGCGCATTCAGCTTCGCTGGCTTGCTGTTTTCCATCCAAAGCTTTTTGTGATTTTTTTTTTTAATATATACATTAGCAACTTCAACTTTTCCATAACGCTGCTCCGTTTGAGTGTCGGAGAACGTGAAACTGTTTGATTATAGTGTGTCAAGGTGGGGGAAAAGGTCAAGATAAAACGACTAAGAGAGACTTAATAATTCAGCCTGCTCTACCTCATCATTTCTTCACATCTTGCTATTTCATGATATATTATTCAGCATCAGTCTGCAGTGATGCCAGATAAGACACTGCAGAAAGCTGCAGCCACACTTAAACTATGGAGGCATAGTATTCAGCCAAGCTCTGAGTTTGTCTGCCAGCGGACATTTTAGAGTAGATGCAGTGTGCTTCTCTATATTTTTCTACTCCCCAGCCACTGCATTACTGCCTCGCCGAGTCCTAAAAACACTCACTTCATCATCTAGATATTGTATTAAAGCACTTACTTGGAAGGGATGTGAAAATAAGATTCAGCTTTACATACTGCACATTTAAAGATGTATAATGTGTTCTGTGGCCCTTTTATTTGGATCACTTTTTGAATGCCAAAAAGCACTGACACTTTTCTTCAAATGAAGTAATTTCCTGGCAGCCGTGTTTTTGTCTGTGCTAGCTTCCGATTTATCACATTTAAATCTTACCTGAGGATCCAGGTTTCATTTATTTATGCCGTGAAAATCCTTGTGAGACGAGTAAAGTGATTTCACCCAAACTTGGGTTCCGGATAGATTTTGCCAATCCGGGTAACACCATAACTTTTTATCAGGGCTCCATAAACACAAACAGAGTAAACAGGCGAGTTTATCATGTTAAAGGTGGCTACAATTGGTCACGTCATGTTTATCTTTTAAAAAAGTGATTGACGTGGAATCTGTAGAATGTGATGTTTATGTCATATTGAATTCACTTAAATTTAGTTGTATTCATATTTCAGTTTACTAAACAACAGTTGCCTTCAGGTGCTTTAGAGTGTACGGAAAGACGCTACAAAATTAGAAAGAAAACCCCAACAACCACGCAGCACTCTGTGACAGTGGGAAGGAAAAACTCCCTTTTAACAAGGAGAAACCTCAGGATTCATGGGTCACCTGATTCAGCCCTGACTATAAACTTTATCAAAAAATAAAGTTTTTTAAAAGTTTAATCTTAAAAATAGAGGGTGTGTTTCTTTCCGAAATCCAAACTGGGAGATGGTTCCACAGAAGAGGGGCCTGAACGCTGAACTCTGGGTCCCATTCTACTTTTAAATACCCTAGGAAACACAAGTAATCCAGCAGTCTGATAACAAAGTGCTCTGTTAGGATAGGTACTAAGAGGTCTTTAAGATATGACATGGCCTGATTATTCAAGATTTTGGGAGAAAGATATTAAATTGAATTTTAAATTTAACAGGGATTTATCAAAAGAAGCGAATATGGAATAAATATATGCTGTTTTTCCTAATCCCTGTCAGTACTCTAGCTGCAGGATTGTGGATCAACTGAAGACTTTTCAGGAAGCTTTTAGAGCGATCCAATAATAATGAATCACTGTAGTCCAGACTAGAACTACTAGGTTTTTATTGTTGATCACATCAGATAAAACCAGTATGAGAAATGTTATTATTCTCATTTCGGGCATTATCAATTTCTCTTCCCTTCAACGACACATCGGTGCCTATATTCAAACGTCGACTCAACAGATTTTATCTGATGTAACATGTATGTGTGTCTTTCTGTGTGTGAGAATGTCAGCCAGCTTGGAGTAGGCAATGTCCTTTTGCCCCGAGGTGATGCAAGAAAGTGTGCAGTGAATGAGCAGAGAGACGTGACGTCTGAGCAGCCACCAGGACCATAAATGGAAAAGCAAGCATATAGCCAGTGACCTAACATTCGCTGTTAGTCTGGGACTCACTGAGCAGACTGCCCTCATAAGACCACAAACACACACGTACAAACACGTACTCTACTACTACAACACAAAGAGCTCCAACAGGAGCACAGCTGCTGTTGCTGTTATTGGTTTAAGCTTTCAAAAATTCTCTCTTTGTCCTACAGCACCCCAAAATAAAGTAAACACATGCACTCAAACACAATTGGACAAATGAACCAATATTTATGGCAAACACAAAAACATCTGGAGCAACTCATCGTGATTTTAATGATTCTTTTATTTTTCACTTTAATTAATTGGGTAAATAAAACATAAAATACTTAATGTATATTTTGGTAGCCTGTGACAAAAATAGACAAACTATTTTCGATGCATATCATCGCAACTGTAGCACAAAGAATAAAGCATAGAAAGGAAAATCGTTATCACGACTACCATGTTGCACATCTAGGTCAATTTCAAGGGTAGGGCATCTATTTTTTTTTTTCTTGTACCATCTGCGCTCTTGCACAAACACAGACCATTTGTAGACTCCTGGTTTGAGGCTAGGTATGACATCATGCAATGTGACATCACTTCCCTTTGAGGCAAGTCACATCTCACTCGACTGAAGCATGAACACAGAGCCACGCAGGGGATTTGTGCAAGAGTGTGTGTATGTGTGCATGTGGGCACATGACATCACAACGTCATCACTGCCCAGCTCCACTGGCATAGCTGTGCCTGTTGAAGCAGATATTATGTCAGAATGTGCCATGCTAGCAGAGCTGCTGCGGCTGCTGTTGTTGTGATAGCTGTTACTACTTCGCTTCTTTTTCTGTCAATCTGTCGCTGTTAAGCCAAAGGAAGAGTAGTACTGGGCAGCTGGAGGAGAGGAATTGTTTACCAAAGTATGAGGAGATGCCAGAGGGCCAGCAGCTCCTCTGAGTCTGAAGAGAATCATCGGCCATGGTCGAAAGACTCAAAGGATCGGTCGTCACCGCGTGGACGCTCGTCAGAGGGAGATTCATCGTCGGAGTCTGATGTGGAGGCAGAAAGAGCAATGAAGAGGAGCCAGAGGTTCAGCAGTTCTTTCAGCTTTGGGGAGGATCAGGAGGTAGCGTCAAAAAATGAAGGTGAAGAAGAAGAACCGTCACCAAAGAACTCTAACAGAGTTTCCGTCAGAGAGGTGGTGGAGTCAGATTCTGAAGGAGAACATGCAGAAATGGAGGAAAGAAACAGTTTTTGTGACACCGATCAGCCAAGGTCAGGTTTATTCAGGCCTCAAGAATTATGGCTGGCGGTGACAAAATGTCTCTCCCTCCGGTGGCCCCCTTGTCTCTCCATCAGCAGACAAAGTAATAAGAAATTAGCCTACCAAGTGGATCTTGACCAATTGGAGGACACGCAGTCATCTGTCACCTCAGAATCAACCAATGAGAGTTCTTCTAGTACATCTACCTCAGATGGCAGAGATGTGTCTTCGGTGAAGCAAAAGGAAGACGACGTCAGAAGCAGAGGGGTTAAAAGTGGCCCGCCCACTCGTCGAGGGGTGTCTCGGTCCTCTCCCAGATTACCAAGAAGCAGACAAGCTGCAGACTCTGTGCTGGCTTCGATGATGTTGGAGAAAGAAACGTTCCTGAGGATTGAGCTTGTTGATTCAGGAGAAGAGAGGGATGATTTACGCTACCGGGCAGAATGGAAGTTGTCAGAGAGAACTAAGGAACTGGCAGAGGGAGTATGGCTCTCTCGAAGCCTAACAGCTAATAGATTGACCTCCTAAATTAGAGGTTTGGTTGTCTTTGATGTGGTGGACTTCATACCATGCACCATGTAGGTTAATTATATTCAAATCTTAGTTAGTCTGACTGCTGATTAGAAATGGCCCAGATTTCGGTGAATAATCAGTGAGATTGTTTTTGCATGAAGACTGTGTAAACCACCGCCTGCTGATATAAACTGTACTGATTCAAATGCAGTCACTGTGGCTAACTAATTAGAAATGCTATTTTCAGAAACGCAGCACTGCACAGTGTTTATTTTTTTTGCCTTTCTGGGTGTCTGAGAAAATATTATACACATGGCTGGTTCCATGTGTGGGAGGAAAGGGAGATTTAATCCAATATATCATGTGTTTATGAATAAAAGCCTTTTTTGCAACCTGGAGTTTGTTTTTATGAGTAGTGAGAGAATAGTAAAACCACAGACGGTCATACCATGCTGAAATTTGAAAATAAATGCATAGAATAAATGAAAAGTTTAGATGAAAAAAGTGAAATTATTGTGTAAAACTACTACAATGTAAACCCAAAACCAATTTTAATGGACATTCTGTGCCTGCAGGTTATAGTAACCCCACTTAGATTTGTTGTGGTTTGTACTGTATTGTACTACCAGTTACAAACATCACATTAGGGAGGAATACTGGGTGAATCCAAGCTAGTGCTAGTGCTGGGTTGGACACCCCTTTGCCTTTAGAGCTGCCTTAACTCTTCATGGCACAACAAGGTGCTGGAAACATTCCTCAGAGATTTTGGTTCATATCAACATGACAGAATCACACAGTTGCTGCAGACTCTTTGGCTGGACACGTATATGATGTGGTTGTTTGAGTTACGGTTGTTTTCCTATCAGATCAAATCAATCAGGCTATTCTCTTCCAACCTCTGACATGTTCATCACTGCTGATTCCCATTCTCTGGCTCTATGGGAAAATCCTTGTAGATCAACAGTTTCTGAAATACTCAGACAAGCCCGGTCACCGTTCGTCCCCATTTTCATGCTCGGTTTGAACTTCACGAGGTCATCTTGATGGTGTCTAGATGGCTAAATGCACTGAGTCACTGCCGTGTGATTGGGTCATTTGATATCTGAGTTCACAAGCAGTATGACAGGTGTACCTCACATGTTGACCAGTGAGTGTATTCTTAGTATCTTGTACCAGGGACTTGAAACACTATGACTTGTGATGTGGGTGTGTTACATACACTACCAGTCAGCAGTTTGGATACACCTTATCATTTAATGGTTTGTCTCTATATTTTTAATACTTTCTACATTGTAGATACAAACTGCAGGCATCAAACATATGAATTATGTAGCAAAGAAAAAAAAAAGATAAATAACTCTAAATTTGTCTTATATTTTAGATTCCTGAAAGTAGCCACCCTTTGCTTTGTTGACAACACTGCAAAACCCTTGGTCTTCTCTCAATGGGCTTCACAATGCCGTCCCCTAAAATGGTTTTCACTTCACAGGCGTGCCTTGTCAGGGTTCATTTGTGGAATTTCTTGTTGGGACCATCAGTTGTGTTGTGCAGAAGTCAGGTTGGTCCACAGCTGACAGCCCTATTTGACAAATGCAAGAATTCATACTCAGTTCATCATTACTTTAAGAACTGAAGGTCAGTCAGTCTGGAAAATTGCTGAAACTTTGAATGTGTCCCTAAGTGCAGTCGCAAAAACAATCAAGCACTACGATGAAACTGGTTACCGCCCCAGGAAATTAAGACCAAGCGTCACCTCTGCTGCTGAGGGTAAATTCATCCCAGCCACCAGCTGCAGATATCGCAAGTTAACAGCACCTCAGATTAGAGCCCAGATAAATGACACACAGAGCTCCAGGTAGCAGACACATCTCTACATCAGCTGTTCAGAGGAGACTGTGCGAATCAGACCTTTATGGTCAAATAGCTGCTAAGAAACCACTACTGAGGAAAAGCAGCAAGCAGAAGAGATTTGTTTGGTCCAAGAAACCCAAGGAATGGGCATTAGACCAGTGGAAATCTGTGCTTTGGTCTGAAGAGTCCAGTCAAGATGGTTTGGGATGAGATGGACTGCAGAGTGAAGGCAAGGGCCAACAAGTGCTCAGCATCTCTGGGAACTCCTGTCGGACTGACTGTTGGAAAACCATTTCAGGTGACGACCTCATGAAGCTCATCGAGAGAATGCCAAGAGTGTGCAAAGCAGTCATCAAAGCAAAGGGTGGCTATTTTAAAGAAGCTAAAACATAAATGTTTTGAGTTATTTCACACTTTTTGACTACTACATAGTTCCTTATGTATTCTTTCATAGTTCTTGATGCCTTCTGTGAGAATCTTGAATGAAGGTAGTCATTAAAATAAAGAAAAACCATTAAATGAGAAGGTGTCTCCACACTTTTGACTGGTAGTATATGTTCTGCTTAGTGTGTGACTTTTCTTTGCTGCTCAGAGCCACATGTGTGTGGTGTACAGATGTCGAAAGATGCATTTATGTAGGCGTTAGCCAGACTTAGATATATGCAAATTGCTGAAATGTTTTAGCACAGTGTGCAATTATGTTAAACACAAAGGAAAAAAAAATGAAGCCAAACAAGTGACAGCCCATCATGACTGCTCATTAGGCAAATGATACATGTACTGCTGAAAATGGCACAGTTTAATAACACAGTAAAACCAAATTGAGGATTTATAAGTAGCTATACCCTATTTGTGTGTGTGTGAGTGTGTTTTTCGTAGTTTTGTTTTCCCACAGTCAGTGTTTCTAAGTAATTAGCTGTACAGAGTGCCTCTTTTCCAGTGCATTATTAAATTTAAGTGCTTTTTGCCACTGTGGAGAAAGCCATTTGTATTTTTAAACATTTAGCAAGAAAACATGATCCATACTCTGGATTCCCTTCAAATCCAACAAGTTGAAATAATCACATCAGTTGTTATATTCATATGACGTCATTCACAGTCAAACAACATGTCTGGATGGTTTCTTTTTACAATAAAGTAAATGACACTAAAGAATGAAACAAGTACAAGTAATGCTCAAACACTTCAAATCAGTGATATTACCTTTTAAGACGTGGTTGGTTTACAGTTAGACATATCTGTCAGTAAGCAGACCGTGCTGTTTTCTTATGCCATAATTCACCAGCTATTGCTCGACAGGACACTTTATCTCTTTGGCTGGCTATTCCAGGAACAATCAGCCACCTGACATCTTCTGGCAGGAGGCGTTCGAGGTTGTAATGACAGAGTGCGACTGAAAAAGAGAAGATTTTCTCATCTTCTGTTGAGAAGAGACGAAATGCAGAACACAGAGTGCCCCGGTCCATTTTCTGACGACAATGGACAAGTGTGTTTGTAAACTGTGCTTGAAGGAACAGTCCCCAGAGATAGTTGCATAACATGGTGATAGACTGCAAATCCTAGCAGAGGACACATGTTCCAGTGGCCAAAGGACAAATGTGACTTCATGGAATTTTGAGGTCCTAGGAGGCCAGCCAGACAGCAATTGCTTCATCTCCTGAGCCTTTTAGTTATATTCTATTAGATTTAAAGCATTTTAGAGAACCCATTATACCATACTCTCAAATGTGATACCGCTGCTGCTTTGCCAGACCTAAGACTGTTGTAGATCATTAGATTAGCAAAATCTTAACTGGAAAAAGCACATCAATGTGAAAACTAAACTTTCTTCCAAACTTTGAATACTTGTCTGGGACTCTTGGTGAAATTCCAACTTCTGTAGAACTGTAAAGTGAATAAAGATGACTTACGCCCCCAGAGGCAACCCCCACCCAAGAGTACTTTAGGAGACTTGGTTGTGACTCAGCAGCCGGCGCTGTCACCTCACAGCATGAGGCCGCAAGTTGAATTTCCTGCCTCTTAACATCTTGGTATTGCTTTTAAGGTCTGCTCTGGTTTCCAACCAGCCATGCAAGTCAGATGGAGTGAAGGCATGATGGTGGCAGTTATTATCGCTCAGCAGAAATAAAATAGGAGTAAGACTGCTAGTGGTAATGTCAAGAGTTACTGTTTTTGTTAACAGATGTGCAAAGTTGCCTTACCCCCGTCAAATGGTCATTATTAGGTTCATTTCTACATCTCAATTTTTTCACACTGTGCAGAAAACATGGAAGAGAGGGAGGAATAGAAAAGTTAACTCGTGCATCTCGAGAGAATATGGATTGTTTTGAATCACAGGAAAAGAGTATGTTCATGCATATATAAGTCTTCTCTTGCGTACTATATATGCCTGCTGTCCCATGAGTGGGTGTATTCTGCAGGTTAATTTGTATAGATTCTGTCAGGTACAGAGTCGGCAGATAATTCCCCATTTGCACCTTTGTATAAATTTTTAACTAAGGTAAAGCGAGGTTAATTCTCTTCATTCTGGCACACTGTGCTGCCTCTTATGTATTATAGATGTATCTTATTATTTGCGCACGTACACATACATGAGTTGTACAAAGGATCTGTCAGTCAGACTCAAAAGTGAACTTGCTTCTTCATGGATTTTCCATTTCAGTATTTATACTAGTAAAATACTAACTAACAGATGTCATGAAAACTCTGTTTTCAGCTAATATTGTTTCTGAACTGGAGATCAGAGAACGTATGACGAGATTTTATCACAAATCCTCAAGTGAGGCCAGAGAGGAAACAAAAACAACAGATATGCGACAAATTTTTTTCCACAACAGTTTTCATTTGCCACAAAGTCCACAAGCTCGTTATGTTTTATGGCATTTTCTAACTATATTATTGAGAACAGTAAGCAACGAGCAGCTCATGCTGTTCAAGGTCTTTGCTGGGCCAACATCTAATGTGAAACCTCTTATGAGCAATACAATACAAAACAGTTGGGCACTGGTGTAATGTAAAAGATTACATGAAATTAAAATTGCAACTTTTCCGACTGACCTGTTTATAATCTGCAATGTTAATTCTAGACAGCCAGACCTTATTCATGCATTTAAAAACATGCCCTAGCTTACTGACGTGCAGTAATACCAAAAGTGTCGTAGAGGGGCATGAAAAACTTGGTGAAATGAGCACGTGTTTTGGGATGATGAATTGATGTTGTGTGTGTTTACATGTGTGGTGGGTCTGTGGAGGACAAAGGAGAGTGATGGATGATTCCAGCAGGACATTTGTGGTGGTAGCAGAGATGAGTCAGCCATGGACACAAGCACACATGCACATACACACACCTGCACGCTTTCACCAACGAGCTTTGCAGATGGCCTGAAGTACTCTGGTGACATCCTTGGCTGTTGCTGTTTGGGATTCTTATGCGAAGTGTTTGTCCTTGTGGGTTCATAGTCTGCTGCGTGCTGAGGCGTGTGTGTGCGTGTGTGTGTATTTGCCATTTTGCTGCAGCATCAGGCTGGTTGATTATGTGATAGATCACTATCAAGTCAAGAGACTCCTCAGTAATGCCTCCTGCTGTCACCGGCACACATACATATTCTCTCCTACGACACTATTCTAGCAGAGGAGACTGCACACAGGCACTGTTGGTGGTGAAGTGGGTATTCTGCTGCTTTTCACATAGCTGAGCGGTTAATTTTAGCCGGCTGCAGTAATCACCAGAACTTTAACCCTCAAGTTGTCAGGAAAGGAAAACTTAAGCTGAGGATTTTGTGCCTCAAAGCAGTACTGGACATTCCTGCTGAGAGTGGGATGGGCGTGACGGATTTCTGCGAATAATTCCCATTAATATCACTCTTCCTCACTCGATTTTCTGGGTTAAGATTAAGCCTGAAGCAGCTAGGTTTGCTGTGTAGTAAGAAATTACCCTTCTGATATAAGACTCTTTATCATTTCTGCATCAGAACTCGTATAGCACTCTGAGTGGTGGTGTTTTGACTGCTTTTATGATTGCTTGCTTTTACGCTTTAATTTCCATAACCTTTTTACTTTTTTTTTTTTTTTTTTTTTTTTTAGTTATATCATCTTATCATCCAGTTACTCTCTGCAAAAGCAACGAAACATGCTATTTAAATGCAAATATGTTTTATTGAATTGACATTTTCCATCAGAAAAGGTGTGACCCAAGCTCTACATCAATCAGTGGCTATTTCTCTCTCAAGTATACACAGGTGGGTTATGGGAACAACATACTACATATAATGATATTTTTATGAAACTGTATTGTCTACTGCAGCGGTCTCCAACCTTTTTTGCGCCACGGACCGGTTTATGCCCGACAATATTTTCACGGACCGGCCTTTAAGGTGTCGCGGATAAATACAACAAAATAAAACTAGTACCGGTACCGAAAAAAAGAAAATTTATTCATAACACACGTGAAAAGACCCAGAAAAACCGAGTAAACGATAAAAACGATAACAAAATAACGCTGAAAACCGATAAAAAACCCTGAAAACCATACATTTCACACCTGAGCCTCAACTCTCGCGGCCCGGTACCAAACGACTCACGGACCGGTACCGGTCCGAGGCCCGGGGGTTGGGGACCGCTGGTATACTGCGTAGAATAATCCTATAAGTTCATGCTGTGGCTTTACCCTACAATCTAAGCAATTACCTAATTGTAATTTTTCTAAGTGTGAGCGCCTCTCAAAGAGCAGACATTTTTGTAGTTTTCAAGTCTGGAGCGTTCAGATGTGTGTTAACGCAATGAGTCTTCCAGGTGGTGGACGTGCCTGCAGGTTCACAGTCTACATTTCAGACTCTTAATGTGCTAACTGAGGCTTATAATGTTAAAGTCCATGACAGTGCAATTAGAAAAAGACTGAACTTGTTCTTGTTTGGAAGCAAGATGGCCAGGAGGAAGCCTCTTCTCTCTACAAAGAACGTGGCAGCAAAGTTTAGGTTTGCAAAGCTCCATCTGAAGAAACCACCAGACTTCTGGAACAATTCGATTTGGACAGATGAGACCAAAGTGAAGATGTTGGAACAAAATGTACAGTGTCACGTTTGGAGACAACCAAACACAACATATCAGCACAAACACATACTCATACCAGCTGTAGGCACAGTAATGGGGAAAGGGGGGAATTTGGCTTGTTTTGCAGCCACAGGACCTGAAGGGTGTACTAGGAAGGAAGTTCAGCACAGAGAAAAAAGACTTAAAAGATTAGAACCAAGTATAAAACATTTATAAATTTCTGCAACTAAATACATGCAAATTCCAGTAATAATGCAACACACAGTATGCACTTCTTTAACTTTACAGTGGGGCTTCATTTGATGGGTTTAGTAAGGTAGGGCTGAAAAGGTTACATTTATAAAACGTATTCCTACAGCAGTGAATCAGTATCTCTGCGGTATAAAAACATAACCTACTGTTGACAAGGATATGTATTCAGCACTTGTTACCACAGTGATTTATACAAGAAATAAAAGAAGCAATTTTTGTGACACAGAAAACGGTGAATTTAAACTTGACATAGTTCACTAACCTATTAATCTTTCTTTGTAGCACACCCTTCTAAGCTTCTCTGTATACTTGGGCAAAAGGATCATAAGCACAGCAGCAAATCTACAACAAAATGGCGAAAAAGAAAAGAATCACGCTGATGCCGTGGCCCAATCAAAATCAAATGCTTGCGGCAGGACCTGAAGAAAGCTGTGCATAAATGAATGCCTGCAAATCTCAATGATCTGAAGCAACACCATGAAGAAGATTGGGGCAGGTTTCCTCCACAACCATGTGAGAGACTGATAAAGTCACACAGAAAACAATTGCTTCGAGGTATTACTGCTAAAGATGAAACTCTGTTTTCACATGACTGGAGCTAAGCTCTTTTTCACTGACTCTTTCAAGCTAGGCTGTTTAAACTGAATTAGCTCACTTACTGGTTGTAGTCTATGTTTAAGCAAAAGTATCTCCCACTTCATGGCAAGCTGCATATGTAAATATATTGAGTATACTAATGGAATATTTCATGACTCTTTGGCTATTAATGGGAAAAACTCATAGTATTCTTAACAGTTATAGTGCCACAGAAGAGCTAAACAAATGATCTATTTATTTCAAAGGTCAGAACATCACCTCAGGAAATGTTTTCCTTTTTGTTGTTTAAGTGATATGTTAACTGATTCTGGTTTGTAGCTCAACAGAAGTTACATTGAGGGATATCTTTAGTTTCTTTTTCAGGTTTCCACTGGTTAAAAAAAATCATGCATGGTTGCATTGCAATATTTCACATATTAAAAGAGATACACTGTATTTTGCCAAGGATTAGTGAACCTTTAAATGTGTATTTTACTGTATACTGTACCTTCTATCAGCGCTATCCATTAAACTCAGGCTGGAGCCTGTCCCAGCAGTCAGGTGAGAAGCTGGATACACTTTGGGCCAACACAGAGAGACAGATATCTATTCACATGGACAACTACAGCCAGCCATTATCATCAGTTAACCCAACATGCATGCATGTGTTTGGGCTGTGGGAGGTAGTTTGAGTACCTGAAGGGAGCCCATACAGGCAGGGGTAAAATATGCACGTTGAAAAGCTTACGGCGGCCGGTGGATTTGAACGCCTCTTGCTGTGAAGCGGCATTTCCAATCACCACACCACTGTGCTGCCAAAGATGATGTTAAAGTGCTGTTATTCTCATTATTAAAGAAGTTTGTATAATTCATAAGTACCTTGTTTTCATGTTGGATTTAATTGACTTAGACAGAATAGCACAGGAACGTTGCACAGCCGGATTTAATCAAGTGAAAAATTGCTGCAATAGTAAAGTAAGTTGTGTCAGCCATGTTGAGCTCACTACACTGTCTTACCGTCACACAAACCGTACCTTTAATGAAATGTTGTAATTTATTGGATCCATGTATCCTTATATTTAGTATAAATATAAGCATGGATCCACATAGAACAAATTCTTACTCAAATATGCATCAGAATTTCTTCTTAGCACCACTTTATGCAATAATTATTGTCTACTAGTATTAAAACACATTTTCTTACCTATTTATGTAAGAAGAAACATGGCTATCAGGTAGAAATTGTGCAGGAGTGAGTGGATATTATTTTTTGTCAGACTCAGTGTAATGTGCGTTCTTTCTCATCATGGATCAAATGGCACAGCAGGGCTGCAGTGATGGAACATGTGGATGTCCTCAAGTGAAAAGAGGAGAGAGACCAGATGGGACCAAATAACCTGGCAGACTTGATCTGTCTCATTTCACGGGTTGTCATCTTCAAGAACGTGGCAAACGCAGGCAGAGACAGGACCAGGAAAGCTGGTTTGTAGCTGCGTACGGTGGGAAGGATTTCTTCACATTTGATGCAGATGTTTACTTGGACTCGAGGATGACCTGGTTAGATTTAGGTCGTTAAAAGTCGAGCTCTCACTGATGTTACAAAACACTATTTTTGGACACGACTTGAGAATTATAAAGCAACCGATTCCAAAGGTTCTCAAAGTATCTAAAATGATGAATTAATGACAAAAGGTGAAAGGTCAACTTCACTGTGACATAAAGTTCTGAAAACATTTTTTTGTCTTTTCTGTTAGGCTACACCATAATTCAGTTCAGTTTATCCACATGTCCTGGTGCTTGGAGGCCTTTTGTGAAGAAGCCCCAGAGAACATTATATAGAAAAAAAACCTGCAGCAGACAGAATAAGCAGAACTGTCAGTCTATTTTTCTATTTGAAAAGAGCTACTTCATTCGTTGTCTACTGCTTTGTTGAAGATGTGTGTGTGGAAAAGGATTCAAAATTTCAGCAGCCTCTTTTTTTTTTTTTTTTTTTAAAGCTTTTTTGGCTTTTGTGTTCCTCTAACTCAGCTTCACTGGCTGAACAGAAATACACTTAATAACTGTCACAGGCAGCAGAGAACGAGAACTAAGCGCTGGATACTGGAAGATAATTTCACAAGTTTATAATTCAAAGAACACACAGGAAAACTTGTAGCTAGGGATGTTCCAGTGACTGGGCAGGCAGATCTTCAGAGATGACCCAAAGTTTAGTCTGCAGAACGAGATGTGCTGTAGGAGGAGGGACAGCAGCTTCAGTCACAGAATTGTGCACAATGGACAAATGGTGGCCTGATGATACATCACCAGAGATCATGCAACAAACTGGCACGACTGAAGGATTTCCACAGCCTTAAGAACACGTGGAGAAACCTGAGTGATTAATCACAGGTGAGCCAATTGAAGATCTGCTGTCAGGTGTGTCTGATAAAGGCGAAGACAGGATGCGCCAACGAACCACATCAGAGACAGATAAACAACGAGCCAGAGAGAGAGCAAGGGCGGCAGGGCCACCCAGGAGGACAGAGGGACCTTGACAATAACTTTTAATATAAATTTCTTCAGTGTTAACCTTCTGATATCAGTCAGCATGCTTTATACAGTTTGTCAAAAAGCCCCTTAAGAGCTGCCAAAACACATCAGGTCCTGAGGACTGAGGTGTGGAATGAAGGTCAAAGTCTGTGTGGACTGAGTGGATGAAACGCTTCAGTGGCAGATACTGAATACCACACTCACATCTTCTAATATTTATTGGTGCATCAGGATCATGGGCGGATATGAACACATCAGAAGGTCTCACTGACCTTTTAGCAAAAATTATTTTAAGTTGGTGAGTCTTATAAGTCTTATCGCCAAAAAAAAAGACAAAAAATGGTGATGAAGTGATAATCAGTGACAATTAAAAAAAAAAAAATTATCACTAAATCAAAGCCTAACATCCCAAATTTATTTATGATCATGATCGCTTAATTTGAAATTAATAATGTGTCCAAATATGTAAACTTGATATCTCCCATTTTTAGTTACATCACTCCTCTTAGTAGCATTAGGTTACACACACACACACATTCAGCACAATCACTTTCTTGCTGATACAGTGTATTAGGATATGTTCCCTTCCCTCACCGTGGCATATATGGAAAATGTTCTGTACATTCACTATCTGAAAAATAGCTATGTGCACCCAGAATAAATGGGCTGTCACCATACCAGCTTGGATACTGTCATCTTCTCAGCATAGTGCAAGGCTGAGAAATACGGGTGGGAACTAAATCAATCCATATTGCATGTTTTTTCCATACTTACTTTTGTACAGTCTTGGCTGCAACTTTTCGAAAGCATAAAATTAGTATTACAGATGGTAAGGATGAACTCTGTGAACTACAAAGATTTATTGAAATGAGTACGTGAGGTAAGGCTCGCATTAGGAATGCTGACGTCAAAAAAATATTATACAGAACTTATAAGAAAGTGAATCTCTATGTGATAGTGCAGTGGTTTATCTCTGAAGGCAGCTATGGTGTAGGCCCGAAGGCTCTGGGGGAAATCAGTGCATGCAAAGTCTGTGTCACAAAGTCATTGTCAGAAGTATTCCTCCTCTTATCTCTGACGTGCCCGTTCCCTCTGCCTCTCTCCTGCTTCAATCACACTAATCATTTTCCTTGTTAATTGCTTACCCCACAGTGTTGTCACGCCTGTGTGACAGCTCATTTTTTCCTGTGCTGTACCTGCTCCAATGTGCTCGTCCATATCTCGTGTTTTTGTTCAAATGTAACAGTACAAAACGGTGGCTCATATAGCCAGTGTGCTTGGAAACTGATAGACAGTCCAGCACGCACTTATAGTTCATGTGCACTTAACTTGGACAGATAACACGCTATCAGTGAAACACTGGTAACTTTCATGTCCTCACCGTATTGAGTAACAACATCTAGGGTGAAGACAAAGTCACTGCTAAGTGTTAGAGCTTGCTAAAAGTCATGTTAATGAGTAATTGGTTTACATGCATCTCCATTCCAGCTCCTTTAAAATTTGCATAAGACCTGGGACTCATTACAGCAATTAAGAAACATAGGGTATGTAATTTACTGTAATTATCATGTAGACTCACAGATATCTTTGCTAGGTATAAATGTTTAACTGCTTGTTAATGCAAATATCAATCACGTGCCTAAATGCACTGAGTTGCTGCCCTGTTGACATGGTCAAGACGAGCTTGTGAAGTTCAAATCGAGCACCAGAATGGAGAAATAAGGGGATTTAAGAGAATTTGAACGTGGAGGTTTGTGCCAGATGGGCTAGTTTGCTGGGATTTTCACAAACAACCATTTCCGGGTTTTATAGAGAGTAGTCCAAAAAAGACAAAATATCCGGTGAGCAGCAATCCTCTGGTGAAGAGAAGCCGGTAGGAAGGCAACAGTCGCTTAACTAAGTAACTCAAGTAACCACTCATTACTACCAAGGTATGGACAAGAGCATCTTTGGACATACAACATACCTGAACATTGAAGCAGATGGGCTACGGGTGCCGCTCCTGTTAGCCAAGAACAGGAAACTGAGGCTAAAATTCTCATGGGTTAACCAAAACTGGACAACAAAAGACATGTTCCCTGCTCTTATGAGTCTCGACTTTTGCTGTAACATTCTGATGCTTCGGTCAGCATGAAAACATGGATCCATCCTGCTTTGTGTCAGTGATTCAGGCCCTGCTGATGTAAGGGTGACTTAAAATCCCTCAGTGCCAGCTGAGCATTGTTTAAACACCACAGCCTACCTGAGTGTTGTTCCCAACAAATGTCCATTCCCACAGTGTATCCATCTGCTTCAATGTTGTGTTTCCAGCAGGATAACACACCACGTCGCAAAACTCAAATCATCTCAAACTGGTTTCTTGAACATGAGAGTGAGTTCATTGTACTCCAATGGCCTCCATAGTCACCATATCTCAATCCACCAGAGCACCTTTAGGATGTGGTGGATCGGGATAAGCAGCCAACAAATCCGCAGCTACTGTGTGATGCTATCATGTCAACATGGAACAAAATCTCAGACGAATGTTTTCAGCACTTTGTTGATTCTGTACAACAAAGAATTAAGGACATTTTGAAGAAACGAGTGGGTCTAGTACGAGCAAGGTGTAACTAAATATTTTAATTCTACTCCGGCATTCAGTAAGCAACAGCTGCAATACTGCCTGAAGTAATTTAATATCTAACTAATTATGTTCTATAATCCATGCAGCTCACCAGTCAGCAGTTTTACCTTAAGAGAGCAAGGGGTGCTTTTTATTCTGCAGGTATTTTACTGCGGTGTCGTCCCAGCCCTTCTCTAGACAATGAACAGAAATCCAGAGAAACACATGATCGAATGCTGAACACAACAATCAATTATTACCTGATACTGTTTATCACTAACTGTTACGAATCATTACTGCTACTGTTTATCAAGCAAATACAGGGACTATAAAAACGACACCACCCTGTCCACCCTGTATGTAGTCATTCATAATATTATAGAGATTGAAAAGTTCAAATATCAAGGTTACATTTTTAACAATTTAGCCAAGACTGCTGGTCGAGTGTTTGAGCAGGTAACAGGTCAGTGTGTTGCCCAAAGACCTTGTCAGATCACATTAGGCGATATCTCGATTAAACCTGAGCGCTTTCAGTCGCACCAGGGCAAGTCGTCGCTTCCTTTTCCACAACAAACTCAGAAGATGGAGACGCATCAGCATCAACACCGCCTTAAGACTGGTTAAGGTGCAATGACACATGGGAAAACCTATGATGTGAACCTCTGCCCCGCAGCTAAACAAGACATCACTGTCATATCTCACCCATTTAATATATCACCCTTCTCTGCTTCTCTAGCCTCTTTTCACATGCCCTTAGTGCTTCTGAATTCTTCTGTCAGTCCACGCTTTGTTCTGTACAGCATTTTTCATAGATCTCCGGTGCACAGAATCAATTTAGGATAAGAGTTCTCTAGCGCTGGTGGAAAGGCATTGAAAAGATGGTCAGACAAGTACAGTTCAAAGCTGACAAGCTGTGTCTGGATACACATTAAAGCTTATTCAGTGCTTTCTACATCTCCTTGCCTTAGGGCATTGAAACAGAGGGGGAGAGTGACAGAGGGGGAGAAATATTCATGACTGGATGAGCATCAAGGAGAAATGGAGCAGGAATTAGAAAGGGGCGATAGCGGCAGTGCATTCCCTGTAGTGTAGGCCCTGTGCACGCCAGTAAAATGTCTTTAAAACCTTTTTGAATAATGAGTATTAATGAGTACTGATGCAATTTGTTACACATATAAGTGGTTAAGAAGATGGATGGGTATTCCATATGTGTCCCAGCAGATGTATCCAGGCTGTGCTGTATATATGCCACAACTCAATCACTTTGTGTTTGGGAGATGGGACTGTGCCTGTGTGACGTGTCGGGCAGGCTCAGGTCCAAACTGGCACACTGCCTGATGACTGTGACAGCTGCCAACAATGGTGCCCATAAGGGGATAGAGTGTGGACCTCAACAAACCATAAGGCCATATATCAATCTTTTCACATTGTGTTAAAGTCCCAAAGCACATCTCCCTCACGGCCCACTATTGTTTTGGCAGAACACAGCTACAAATGAAAGTGTGAGGCTTTGCTAATTCGTTGGCAATTAAAGCACAAAGGAAGTCATTTTAATGCAAACTCCAGATATTTCTGACCGGTGAAATGTTTTTATTAGTCTTCCCTGACATCCTGAGAAAAGATTAGTGATCTGTGAGACACCACAGGACAGAATTCAACAGCAGCTATAGTTTTATAAGCTGCTGAATATACAGTATGGTGTCCGCATACCATAATTGCATTTTCTTGTCAGTCTGATTAGATAGAAAATCTTGCACTGTATGCATGATACTACATCTGCACGGTGAAGCATTTATCTCATGCTTCCCCACAGTCTGTAGAAAGTGATCCATCTTAGAGTCACTAGAACAGTCAGCCTGTCCCTAAATGTTACTGCTACTACAGAAACATCTTAATATGTCGGCCTATCCTGTAGTTCATTTAATGACAACATTATCTTGTCATTTAATATTCTGTAAAAACCTTTTTTTTTTTCTTTAACCTGCAGCTCGGCACCAGTTTGAATACTGATATAGCGTTTTATGAACACCATTTCTACCCAGCATGGAGAAATTCGGCGGCAGTGATCGCAGATTTGCAAAGTTTCCTTGTTTGCTCAACTTTGACATCAAATACATAAATTAGCATCTCAACAATGGTAAGCGGGTGGTGGCGGCGGCAGCAGCAGACCATCCAAAGCAACCGGTCATTTTTATGTTTGTATTCACATCAAACTTTTACAACACGTAATTTAAAATCTTGCATAATTTGTCACAGTGAGCTGAATGCCAAACAACATGTGGGTGAATGCCTTCAGTTATTTGCATTCACACATAACTTTGAGTTTTCCAGTCGACTAGAAATCAACGGTTGTGTGTCCTTGAGATGTTGTGAAGACTGACTGCATAACCAGCAGGATACATTTAAATTATTATTAGACTGGGGTGCTTTGTTTGTCCCTATAGAGGAAAAATTAACATGCGTGTCACAAACTCATTGATTCCTTTGACATTTATTATACTTGCTGTTTATAGTCTAGTTCATCTTCCTGGTTATGTAATATTTAATTAGCTTGCGTGCTCGCTCCCCGTTCCCTCTATCTTGTCTCCATGTTTGTTTGTCTTCTGTCCCAGTGCCAAGTTTGCATGTGTTAGTCTGAGTCTCGCTATGTAAGTGTGTTTGTTCCTGTTTTATTTTGATAGTTTTGTGTCTTGTGTGCTTTGTATTGACTTTAACGTCCCCCGATTTTGTTGTAGCTGTCTTACCCAGTGTTTCCCATCTCCCTAATTACCTGGTGTGTATTCAAGTCCTCAGTTTCTTTCTGCTCTTTGGCATGTTCCTAGTTTCTGCCTAGCCTGAGTTATTTTGTCATCCTTAGAAAGCTGCTATTGATTTTTACATTTGTGTTTTTTGAGTCCTGCGTTTGGGTCCTCCTTTGCCTGCCACACAGTTGTCCCTGACATATCATTGATGAAAGTTGTGTTGATTTCTTTCAGGATTGCATGTTGTGGTCTTGTTGTGATATTTACAGGGCGACTACTCCTGAAGAATGTTTCAGTGGTCTGGTTTTCCTCCCTTTTGTGGATAATTTATCTTATTGTGGATGGATGATCAGCCAGATCTTGTCAGGTAGAAATTCTTGTACAACTTCCAGCTCCATGCAGTTCTGTAAATCATTTTCTATGGTCCTGTGCAGCCTGAGCTGGTCGCACCAAGTAGTGTTTTGTGAGAAATGATCAGATTTTATAAATAAATGCTGATTTCCTGGTAATTAAACTTTTTCTTCTGAAAAGTATCTTTATTACTTATTCGTTTCTACCATTAAAAATGGCTCTGAGACAATTTAAGGCAGCGACTCATCATGCCACTTCTTGCTCAGTATACAGTATAAACTAGCTGCCCCAGTCTGCATGACCTCTCCACTGGCATCTGTAACTGGAAGTGTTTTCAAAAGCCGAGAAATGCAGTTGAGTACGCACAGCCGCCCCATATTACCCAGAATGAACAGCAAACACAAGTCCCTTCTGACACATATGGAGTAAGCTTCACTTTAGATCTGAGTTCACTGAGTCGGGAGGATATTTCTAGGTCAGTGAAACAGACAAGCACTTGTATGCATTTCAGATGTGCTGTAATTTTTTACTCTTCTCTCAGCGATGGAGAGGGTCAGTTTACGCTTTATTTAGCTACATGAACTGTCAGCTCGCTCGAGCAAACTTGCTCGTGTTTTTATTTTCACGGCTAAACCAACATGTCACTGGTAAATGTTTAATTATATAAATGAGAAAGTCAGAGTGAACTCAACTTTTAGCCAGGGAGTGACCGTTAAAGTGAGGAAACTCTGTTGTTTAAAAACTTCCCATCTTTAAAAATGCATGACCTGTAGAGAGAAGTATTTTTCTGGACTTAAATGCTGCAGGTGAGCTCACTTTCTGTTTAACGAAATGACAAAGCCTGGTAGATAACCACTGTGAAGTTAATCTGAGTCAGTTAATTTAGGTGTCTATAAAAAAAAAAGGCTGGATTTAATCAATATTTTAAATGTCAAAAATATCAAAATTTTGCCACAGCAAACCAGTTGTTGTATTTTAACAGCTGACACAAAAGAGCTGTGATTACTCTGAAAATATGCTGCAGTGTAAAAGAAAGTGACGGAGATGAAAGAGTAGCTTTGCTGTTGGTGTCACTGAAGAGACAAACGTTACCTAATCTATACTGCCCTCAACAGGGAATAGGTGAATTCTCAAAGGTGGTGTGAGAAATATGGAGTAAGGTACAGTAGCTGATTAGTGGAGTTGATTTAATATTACATCACTGCTACATGTGCTGTAATTTTATTTTATTTTTTTACATTTAATTACATCTAAAGGTAATTAATGGAATTACAGATGAGGACAAAATTATTAGCCTCCTATGATTTATTGATTTATTTATTTATTTTTGTCAAAAAGTGCTTTTATAACACAGCAAGGGATTTTCAAAATGGCATTTCTTAACAGACTTTCTTTAGAAAGCATAAATGACTTCTATTTGCACACAATGACAGAATAATTTCAGAAAAAACAACAACAACAACTCATGAAAAACAGACGTTTTTTTTATTGGGCCTTGGCACAATTGATGTGCTTTAACTTTGTAATCTTATAAAATCAAGTTAAAACTGAGGGTTACCTTTTAATTTGCATCGTGCCAAAAAGAAAAAGTCAGTTTAGACTTGAGAAAAGGAATCGTTAGTGATCACGAAGCAGGAGATTGATGTGCAAAGTTATCTTACTGTTTCTGAGTGTCAAGAACTGGAGTGAGAGGTTTCATCAAGACATTCAAAGAGGGCCACACAGTACAGAACAAGCCTGGCAGAGGTTGGAAGTAAAAGATTTCAAAGTCTCTGGAAAGTGGAAAGTGGTGACAGACGTGAGTAAAGACCTCAGAACAATTCCAGAGACACCAGTGAATGACTTAACTATATCTCAAATTGTAGTCTCAGAGAAGACGATCACTGGAACCCTTAACAGGAAAGACTGCGAGGTTTCAGACTGAGAGAAACTTCACTTCTGCAGAAGAGACACCTTCAAAGCCACACTGAAGTACATTACTGTGCAAAAGTGTTGATTCTCCTCTTTATATTTTCCCTTGTTTAAAAATGGCTTCTTGACAGCCACCCTTCCACCAGATGAGGCTTCAGTGAACAGTAGATGGATCAGCTGAAGGTCCAGTTACGTCTCTCAGGCCCCGTTTCAGGTCTTTGCTGGATTTGCTTCCTTGTTTCTTAAGGAAAAGCCTTTCAGATAGGGCTGGGTATCGTCACTCATTTCACTGATTCCGATTCACAAGGTCCCGAATCGATTCGACCCACGATTCTGTTCAATTCGATTCAATTTGAATCGGGGAAATTTTGCCTCAGACAGTCAGAAATATTATAATTCAGATCATGCATCAGCGCATTTCTATATCTATAAAAAGAAATCTGACACTTGCGAGACATAATCAAAGGTGTGAGCGTCACAGCAGATGCCTTTGTGTCAAAGTAGCTGAGGATAAAACACAGAAAACATGAAGGTGATTTTCCTGGCCTGGGATTTTATAAAAATATTCTGCAGTATATCAAAAACGAAAGAAAACCATTAATGAACATATGAACATTACTTGATGCTGCTGACGTGAAGCAGAGCAAAGTTACAGAGGTTTTAGAGACACAGCTGAGCGTTTTGCAATTTTGCATAATTTTAAAAAGTTTACATTTGTTCAGTATTGAACGGCAGAAATTAGGTTTTCTTTTCGGAAGTAAGTAAAAGGGAAAAAAACAGCGTCCGACAGCGCTGTAAGAACGGACTTGTGCATAACAAGCAAGTGAATAATGAAGAAAAAAGATTTTTAGACAGGAAACTGATCTTGAAGTACAGAGAGAGAGAGAGCGCTGTGCATGTAGGATTTTATCGAGGTGGCAGCAATTCATGACGATGTTTATGTGAAGCGTAGTTTGCTGCTTCTTTTGCTGCTGGTTCAGTCAGTATTGTTTGGAGAGATAAAACCTGCAGCTTCAGAATCAGGGCAAAAATGGCGCAAACACAAAGCGCGGACCCGCCGAAACATCAGAATCAGCGAGCTGTCGGTTTTCAGCTCGTGTCTGTGCCGTCGGGTGAGAAAGGCGACATCTCACTGATTCTGATTCGTTGGCGGGTCCGCGCTTTGTGTTTACGTCTTTGTGCAGAATCTGTGTACCTGCTCTCATTTACTGTTTTAGCTGTTTGGTGGTTGTTGAAATTTTGTGAGGTTTAACCTGAGATTCCGGCAAAATAAATTTATATTAAAAAATCGATTCAGGATTTTAATGAATCGATATCACGTTATCCAAGCGAGGACCGATTTTAATCGATAAATCGATAATCAAAACCCAACCCTACTTTCAGATACTGATCATCTGCTGATGGCCTGACACTTCTTCTTTTGTCCTCCACTTGTCTGTTTTTTTTCCCCCCCATACTGCGCACCATGCTGAGATATGCCAAGTTTTTAAGCTAATAGCTGTTTGCGAATCTCACTGGTGGTGGAATAATATTATTTTATATCTGTCAAACTGTTTTTTGGAGATTCATGTAAGGAAATTAGAAAAAAAATTATTAGTTTTTAGAAACAAAGAGACAGGTTATTGATGAAGCTCCTCCACTAAAGACCAGCATGACCAGCTGATGAACCCTGTGCCTGAAAAGAGTAATATTGTTACTGGATCTGTGCTGCTTTAAAAAAAAAAAAAAACCCAAACAAAAAACCTGCAAAATCAAACCACTAGATGGAGATGTTGATCTATTTAAATTCTTCACCCAAACAGTTTCTTTTCTCAGTGCGCTGTGGGCCTCACTCACATTGTGAAGTGAACCAGGCAGACCAGATTACAGCTGGTGGGGTCTAAAGATTAAAGCCGAGGGAACTTAGGAACAAAGAAAGTTCACATAGTGGTTAGTTTTTATACCACGTATCTGCAGTTAAAGCTGAAATCCATCAAATGAATTCCTTTCTAAATTAAGTGCAGTCCTAATGTGATCTAAAGCTGAAACATTGTGTGGAGCTTCCTTAAGAATTTTGAGTTCAGACAGAATTACAGTCTAAATATTATTTATTTAGTTTAATGAGGATAGGGAAATGTAATATCTCAATTAAGAAAATGAGTAAAGTCTCCAGCTTGATATCAGAGGATATTACACAAAATTAAAATATAGAAGTATAGCCAAGTGGCATTGCCTGCAAAATTGTGATTTTCTGTCATTTGGGGCAGCACTGATATTGCATTATGCCAGTAAAAATGTTGGATTAGAACATATTTCACGAGTGTCGGGTAAATTATGGTTTGAATTAGCTCTCGTCCCCAGCTGAAGATGCATTTGTCAAAATCTCCCTATGTATAGATGGAGCATGTCTAATGGCACTGCTAAAAATGAATGGGGGGAAATATTTAAATGATTGGGCAGAGAGAAAAGTATTACCATAACCCTTTCTGATCCGTACATCACAGTAAAGATTTAAAAGAATCATGCCACCCGTGGTTGTGTGTGTGTGTCTGTGTGTGCAGTGCACTGTGTGTAATACCCTGGGGATCAGTCATGCTGGGCTTTTGATTGTGGCAGGGCAGTCTCGGTGGAACACACTGACATACTCTGAGTGAATGAAGAAAAGATGGAGTCTGCGTGCGCGGAAAGCCTGCGGGACTATTTTTTTTCCCCCCTCACTTCTTTTTTTCCCAATCTTGTTTTTTTGCTTTGTCATATTACACACTCGTTGTGCTGAACAGCTCATTGTTTCCAAATATCAGAGCATGAAATATGCACACGTGCACACACGCACAAAATCCTTTTCATAATCTCGTCTGCTTTGAATGCTGACTTTATCCCATTTGACTGAATGAATCTCAATATAGCCTCGCATGAGCACAGTATGTGGGGATGGTAACAGGAAAGAGCTGACTTCCGTATAAGCTCTCGACAGCAATAGGCTGAGTGAGTGGAAGAATATGCTGCCTGTGGATATAATGCCTCAATAAGCCGAAGATGTTAATCTAAAGACCTGGCTCCATGCATCTGGCATTTTTTTTTCTTTCGTTCTGCTCCTTTTGCCATCTGCATCCTCAGATCCTGTTATCCTCATTAAACGATTTAAGAAGTTTAAACAGTTAGATTTAATATTTGTTTTTTGTTTTTTTTTAACAATATGACAGATTTGCTGGGCTTTTTATGGAGCTTGCAAATTAAGGGAACTACAGAAGATCATCTTCCATGAGGCGTCTAATGGTTCACTCGCTCTAGAGCAAAAATCGGATGCTAACCTACTTACAACTGAGGACAAAAATCTGTGGTTGCTTAAGTTTTTCAGTAGTTGCTGTGACCAACTGGTTGCTCAGAAGTGGAAACAGAGACAGATTGCCAAAAAGTTAAAGTCAATCTGTGTCAGTCTGAACCAATGAGCGCAACTTGTCAGTAAATACTGAACTATTCATGGTGGAATTTCTGAATCTAAGTAGTTATGTGAATTTCTGTGTACGCAGATGCCAAGAAATTTGCAATTTTCAACAATTTATCACAGTTAATCTTCAACGATTTCTACATAATTGCCAACTTGCACCCATTCAGTGACAAACTAATAGCTGACTGATAGACTGACTCTGTCTTAATGTTCTTTTATTATCATCTTGATGCATCAAAGTCCCTTTTAACACAGCAGCTGACTGGGAGTAGTCAAAGACCTGGTCCCTGAGTTTGAGGGAGAGGGAAATTGCAAATATTTTGAACTGTATATGTCAAAATACATCTACAAAATTATTTCCGTGCTGTGGTCTCCAACTACTGTTTTCTGTAGTGTGACCAGCATAGCTGGTAGTTCCTATATCTGAGCCTCCGCCACGTGGTGAATGTATTAATGAGCAGCATGTGACTGACGCCAGATCTGCTGCTGAGTGTCTCATATACAAACATTGCTCTGAATTTGAAATCAAGAAAAACATGGTTCCAGTTCATAAGTTAAAGCATACTGTACCCACAGCTGATTAAATCATGCACCGTCTCCATAGTACTGACCATACGGCGAGTTGGTATCTATGCACAATAATAGGATATTCTGATGATTAGATCAGAGCTTCAAATTCAATTTTCTAACAAACTATGTGCTTCAGATTAAATGGACCTCCTCAGCTATGCTACGTGTGAAGTAGTTAGATAAGAGTGAATCTTGTCAGGAGAGAATCTAAACTTCCCCATAGATATGTGCTCTGTTATTCCAGCCATGCATACATGCACTGCGTAGCTCTGAATAGCGGAGCTGGACTAAACACTGAATGGATGTAAAAATATTGGTAAAAGAGGAACAGCTGTGCACCCACAACACAGAAAAGTTGCTCTGGGCCAGAACGCCAGTCATTATCTAATCTTCTTTGACGGAGCCACTGGCTGAATGACAATGCCGTGTTTCGGGACAGCAGCAGGGAAAGCCAATCATCTGCTCTATTTTGTATTCAGGCCTCGTCTTCGCACAAAGGTCTCTCTTGCTGTTGGCGTTTTCTGTCAAGTGATATTCTGTTCTCACCGCGTCAGGGTCACTCGTTTATTTATCCCAGAACAAACTAGCACTTTTGATCGGCCTGAAACATTGACATAAGAATTCAAGTACAATGTTTAAGTCGAGTTTTTGATTCACTGATGCTTTTGTGACATTTTTTTTTTCTGTGTGCATTTTCAGCAAATATTCAGGGCATGTCATAACTTTATTATAATTATTACTATTTATTATCTTTCTATATTACAAGAATGTAATATAGCATGCATAAATATATAAATAATTACACTGTCATCTTCTTTTTGCTGTTCGCTTTATGGGTCGCCACAGCCGTCCCACTGCCTCCATCTCATATCTGCCATCCTCCTCTGTCACATCAACCCTCTTCACGGCCTCCTTCACTACAAGCATGAACCTCCTCTATGGGCTTCCTCCTTAACTCCTTCAACATCCTTTGCCCAATGATGTTATTTTAAGAAACATTATTTTTCCCTGTGCATCTTCATCTCTGCCAGAGTTAACTCATCATTAGGGTCCTGCAGCTAAAACGGCTTATTTTGGATTAAACTCCACGATGCCACGCGGCAGTGTTTGCATTTAGATGTTTGCGTTGATTTGTTTTGTGTATTCAGGTTTTATCAGCAGATTGAATGAAGAACAGACTGAAACGCAGCTCGTACATCATGAGCTATTATCGTTCTCTCACATTACAGAGTCGCATTTCTTTGTGCGTGTTTTAAGTAAATTTGGGGCAGACTATAGATAAGAGCACTCTGTGTTGTTGATATGCATTACATAAATCACTTTTAGATAAGGGAGTGAGGCTTAGTTGAGCTCAGTTTTCAAAGTCACCTTTTTAAGCATGCCAAACAAGGCTGTTTTCTTGATATATGATATATCGTTGCCTCTAATCACTGTAGTACTTCAGATATTTACATTATTAGCCCAGTGGTAGCAGTACTATGTCTTATAACATTATTCTCACCAAAACAGAAAAGTCTTAAGGGGAGAAACTAGTTTCAAAGGGATGCAACATGAGGGCCAAAGTCTGTAATAAAAGGTCAGCTTTTGGAAAAGGTCAGGATCAAGAAGGCTCCCTGTGGCATGAAATGAGGATAATTCAAAGTGCTAACAAGGGTAGTGACACAGGTCAGGTCATTGCTTGTGGCGGCTGTGTTACGCAGCAGGATCAGAAGATTGCAAATCTCTGTGTTTTAAAAACACGAGCCGTCGTCTTCTTCTTTAACGTCGCCACAGTGGCTCATCTCCCTCTGTCTCACCCTATCTCAAGCATCCTCCTCTGTCACACCATGCATCCCCTCCATCACTACTTCACTCCTGCCTCTACATTCAGCGTCTTTTGTCCAGTATAGCCACTATCCCTCATCTACACGTGCCCAAACCATCTCAGCCTTGCCTCTTCAACTTGGTCTCCAATCTGCTCAACCTGAGCTTCTATATACCATATACAAGGTTTATATATAACAGAATGAGCTGCAGGTCACCTTCCCAGCTTTTAGACAACATTGAGTGCATAAAATGTGAGACATCAAATAAAAATGTGTTCACATCTTTAAAAGTGTTACCTAAAATAACAAGCATTCAACCTTTAATACTGATTAATGCTGATTTTTATCGGCAGGTACTCTCCAAATCCCTAACAGAAAACACGTAATATTAGGACCTTTAGGAATACTGTGCATTAGAAGAGAGAATTAATTATAATTTCTCCTGAAAAACCTGTAAAAGCTCCCTCATATCATAGTCTTTGCAGTTTTCTCTGCCTGTTCTGAAAATGGCCCATAAAACATGTTTTTCTTGAACAGATTGTGAATAACGAACCGTCCCCACGTCCCTGTCGCCCAGTGGCTAATTTTCAATGGAAATGACGAAGGCTGGTGATTAACATGGGAGCCATATTGCATCCTTAATGATTCCTGAGTATGTGTCTCCTCGAATTGACTAATGCAAGAACAGATGGCCCCATGGGTAAAATCCAGAGACACTCACTGTGCCTGTGACAACTTTGAAAAGTGTGCCTATGAGTCATTTTGTGTCTGAACATTTGCGTGTGTATAAATGTGCTCACAAATGTGCTTTCCCAACATTTGCATCCTGTGGGCCATTGCTCTAAATAAGAAAGTAGATTTAGTGAGACAGCGTGGTTACATAAGAATAAGACAACGCTGCGTTTTTGTTCAAAGTGGGTTTGGGGTTGTTGGGTTTTTTTGTGTCTTTTGCCTGCATCTATTGCCACGGGTTTTGGAGGTATCATGGACATTTTAGATGAAAAGGTTAAAGGACCACATGGCTTCCTCTGTTTGTACACAGTCTGTCAGCTGTGGGCATGGGGATTGGCAGAAACAGTTACAGGTGCTGTGCAAAATGCTCATTTGAGCCTCTAGTTCCTCAAACACCACCAGGATGTGAAACATGTTGACTCAAGAGTTGCAGCAGAAGATGCTGACAGAAGCTCAACTGTTCTCAAGAAAGCACCCACTGGCTTCTGTAGCAGCTATCGAGTCGTTGACATAACTCCATTCTTTGCTGTGGGCAATGTCATAGCATAGCTTCACGAGATTCACAGTTCAAAAACAGTCATTACTTTTCTTATATTCAGACTTTGTGCAGCCTCTCAGTTCATCCAGTACCTGAACCAAACTACTTTAGCTCCAGCTTTCTTCTGATTGGGTGCCCTTTGCAAAGAGGAGGCTTTGAGTCAAGTCAGAATTGCCATTCTTTTGTAAATGCACCATTCAAACTTGGACACGCAGGCCAGGTTTAACAGCCAAGACACAGCGGCTGGGAGCAAGCCGCAGTAGCTGAGCGAGCTTAAGTGGCAATGATAAAAACAAAGAAATAAAAACAATATTTGCTGTTATGATTTTTTTCATAGTGAATTCTTTCTTAAACATAAATGGAAAGGCGTGCATCTTTGCACCCGTCAGCACAGCCTCACAGAAAGGTTCAGCATGTCAGATTTTGGTGATAGGCTTCCACTACCCTAAGGCCTCATGTTGTTAGCCAACGGCAAATAGCCTCTTTTGTGACAGATCCAACTCTAGTGCAGATGCTATTTGTACTAGGTGTATTTGGCTTTTCCATAGTGTCATATAGTTTAACAATAATGTGACTTTCACTGTGATAGATATATCTAAAGCATTTTCTTAATTATTCTCCAACTTCTTGTCCTTTTGTCCTAAGGAGAGGTTTTCTTCATTTTAAGAGACATGGGAAATCTCCTGAAGGGTCTTCTCTAACGGCCTGCTATTCCTATAGGTTGGTGCGAGATGCCTCAGCATGTGACAACATACACTCTATAGCCAGCCATAAAGTGCTTTCCTAGGGGCTCAACGCCTTGTAAAATACCCACGATTGTTTTTCCCACCATGACTGTCCTAGATAGTTGAGGTTACCCTGTTTCTCCCTTCAGGGTGGCCCTGGTGTAGGGGATGTCCAGGTATCATGCATCCAAACTCTGTTTCTAATGGATGAGACATTTCATTTCAGTCACACTGGACTAAAAATAGGACGGCAGCCTCCTCGTAACTAGAAAAGATCAGCAGTTGCCTGGCGATGGCACTGAATTTGATCACTTTTGGTGACAGATTGCAAGTAGTTGCAGTGATCAGCTGGTTGCCCTGAGATTTAGCGTGAAACACCGCCATGCTCTGGGCGAACACTTTCGATCTGATCGCAGGTCGCCTGGTGGGACGCAAGCTGTCTCCAAAACCGTTGCGGTCTGACTCAAACTGACTGCAGGCACTCTCAGACAGATGGATAACGTTTTGCACTTGCCATCTAATTTGTAAATGAAACAGATGTTGCAATCAATCTGATTCGGTCTGTGCTGCTGTTTATTATTGCTGTTTTATCACCATCTTGGCACAACAAAGAGGACAAGTGCTGTTTTCCCTATGGTGACTCTAGCATTAGCCAGGGGGAAAATTAGGACTTTATGTAGTTGTAAATTTACGATTGTGCCCTTAGTCCTGGACGCTCGGGTTCTGAGAAGGTCCATAGGATGGTAATGAGGATTTGGAGGTCATCGGTCATCCTTGTTGCCCAACTGATTGGGAATTATTGATTGTTTGATTCTCGGTCATAGTTGTCAGACACATTGATTGTGCCATCTGCTGCTATCTCTTCATGGGGAACAAATAAGCAACCATTCAAATCAGAGTGAGCCTAATGACAGATAGTAACTCTTTAATGATTTTTTGTAGTTTGCTGGGAGAGTAGAAATCAGGGCTTTCAGTCTAAGACAGTCAAGTGAAAATATTTTTATTCAATTAAAGTGATTTTATATGTTTCACGTGTGTAAAAGCAGTTCAGCCAGTGTAAAATATCCTAGAATATTACTGATACTGTGGCAGTCTACTTCCTCTTCTTGTCTGCTTTAAGAAAAGTGGCAGATTGTATATGAAATGATACAAATAGCTGTTTCAGTATGTTTAATATTATTCTACTTTTATCATGCTTATTTTTCCATTGTTTTGGGTGGAAAAAAACATAGCATGTGGTCTTGACGTGGTGTCCACTTCAACAACAAGCCTGCGGGCAATTATCCCTTGCACTGCATTGGTAATAGGTTATATTGTTATTATTTGGAGCATCTTAGCACATTATTAGCTGTATTTTTCAGCACATGTAGATGGTACAAGCCCGTAGTTGCTGGCAAAAAAAATGTATGATGCATTCCTCCTCTAATTATGACCCATTTTACAGGTTGGTACTACACTGCCCACGTGGAGAGCTGCTAAAAAAACAAAAATTAATGAACTGCTGGAAAATATTAGGGAAAATATGTTATAAAGGACATGTAAACAGGATTGCTTTGACAAACACCTGGGTGTGATTTTTATCCGTGAGTGAATGTTTACTCATTATGTCCTAACATATTAGGATGGATGGCAATATCATTTTTCATATTCTGTTATTAGTTTGTCAGAATTATGTGCCTGTGAGCCGCTAATGTGCCGAGCTAATTTTGATCTGCGTAAAAAGTGAATATGCAGAGAACAGTTTTAATCCACATGACATTTCAATGAAGCTGAGGTGTGAATTTTGGCTGGGTTGTTGCATCACCCTTTTCTGTTATAGATTTGCAGCTGTCCTTTTCTCATCTTCTGATCTTCTTGCCCCATCTTTAGCTCTAACACAGATGATGTCATATTCGACTCTAGAATGCTTTGGTATACAGAGGAGTTCATTTTGGACTAAATGACTGCAAGATGCCCCGGTCATATGGCTGCAAAACAAGCCCAAATCACACCACACATCACACCTCCACCACTGATTGATAGTTGTTATGAGGTGGCTGCTTGGTTTGGTTTTCATCAAACATGATGTGATGGATTATGGCCTTTTGAACTCATCTCTCCAAAGCACTTCTGTTCCAGAAAAGAAGCTTTCTCTTGCAACCCTTCCAAGCTAGCCTTACTTTTTCAGTCTTTTTCTAATTATACTGTTTAAAAGCCCGTAGAGTCTGAGATGTAATTCTTGGGTTTCTTTGCACTTTCTGTGAGTAATACATGCTGACCTTGTTGTGAATTTATCACAAGGTCCACTCCTGGAGTTATTCTCACTGTAGAATGATGTCATGGTCCTTCACAGATTGATGGGCTTCATTGCTGATGTCTGCCACACATTCGCTTTTATAGAGGTGCTCACACCTGTTGATGATCAGTTATCAAATGCATTTTATTAGAAGCTTAAACTATTCATTCATAAGGAAGCAGTAAAGGTGTGCTTAGTTTTCCCCATGCTGCTTCTATATTTTGGCTCAGTCTTTGTTAAATAAATAACATGATGTCACATTTTGTTATTAATCTGAGGTTGTACTCGGCTAATTTTAAGACCTGCTAAAAATTAAATTATTGTTTTTATGTCCTGATACATAAAACCTTAGAACTAACACAGGGTGTGCTTCCCTTTTCACATGACAGATTTATGCTCGATCAATTTAAATGAGAGTTTTCTGAAATGTGTCTGACCTGTGTTCTTCTTCACATCTTTGGCAGTAACTTTTGCATTACCTATTTAATCTGCTTAATAGCACCCAACAAGTATGGCACAAGGCAGCTTAATGGGAAATATATTTAATCTGACTTGCATATCACAGATTGCCCCTGCCTGATCATATGTCTGATGAAAAATAATGTGCCCGGAAGCCTGCAATAGGGACCATATATTTTAGACTGCTGTGTTGGTAAACTGTATTTGTTGCACTCATAAATCAATTGTTAGTGCCAACCTGCACGAATTGTATTAACCTATCCATCCGATTTCAAGTCACATATCCAAGTTATGGTCATGGCAGTAATGAATCAAGCTGAGCAGTCTAGATGTACTTTCCCACATTGACGTCCCCCTGCTCCTTCTGGCGTTCACATGCCAGCTGGGAGGTGTAATCCCTCCGGCTGTGCTCCAGGATCTCTTCCAGTTCAGTCAAGAACACTCTGAAAAGGAAGCACCTTGGGGGGTCACCAGGCGACTGAACCACATCGAGCTTCTTTTCTCATTGTGGCAAAGCGCAAAAGTCCTCCTGAAACTCTTTCAGCTTCTCTTTTGTTAGCTTGTTACAATGTCAGCAACACTGCACCCACTGTAAGTGAACAGTGTCAATGTCTTTTGCTCTTGCACCACATCCAACCTCTGGCATATGGAGTAGCAGGAGTGCTAGGGTACTCTCCAACATTTATTAATACTGCAAAAGCTACGTGTAAGTCACAAATCAACACTTAAAGCAGTTAAAATGATGTTAATTTACTGGGATATGTCGTTTGATTCTCTCCTCTCAACTGTTGACAAATAAGGATATGTAGATTGCAAAAAAATGGCTAATTTAGGCTACTTATTGAAGTGGTGTTTCTTTGGGACTATCTATTTATGATATAATCTGTTGGAAGTTTTCCTGTCCTGTTTTGAGATCCTGACACAGCATCAGTGCCAAAGAGCTTAAAATATCCGAGCCTGTCAGAGCCACTCAAACCAAAAAAGGGATTTTCAGAGTGTCGCTGAACTGACAGTTACCTCAGCTACATTAATAAAATAAACACTTGCTCATCATTTAATTGTGGCACAGGTACATATCGGGCAAACAGGGTCAAACCCACGCCTCCACTCAGGCAGGAAGCTGCGATCAAAAATTTAGGACCATTTCAAAGAACTCGCGGTAACTTCAGCTTCTTTGCAAAGATGACGGGCGGGCGTAAACAAGGAATAAAGATGAATTTAGACTGGAATGAAAGAGTGTGTATGAGTCCTATAAAAACACAGATTTTCTATGCTTACTAAGATATTAGCATTTAGGGAAGATGAAGCAGGTTAGGCCAACTCCCCCGTTAATTATGTTAACAGTAATATGGCAAAGAGAGCAGCGCTGTTCTTTCCCCAGTTTTCGCTGGGCTTCTGGACAAAAGAGTTGAAAAGTTTATGGATGGCCTGGAGAATTTGGCATTTCTCTACACAGATTACATAAAACTGGTAGGCAGAATGTCAGTTTCCAAGGCAACTGTATTTTTTATTTATTTATTTTTTTGTATGTGTGTCTTTGCTTTCATTCTCATGTCATTTCTCTGAGTGCACTTAGTTTTCATCATCAGCTGATGCCTCTGTGGGTTTCTAAGCTTTAGTAATGGTGGGTTAAGTTTCACATGGGAAAGTGTGTTTAACAAGCTGCGACTTTACAGAGAGATGATGGGGAAGGAGAAGGAGTTCAAGCAGCAAAGAGTTTTTGTATGAATGCAAAAGACTGTTGGATTAAATGAAAATGTTTGATAACATTTATTACTGTAATGTTTAGATATGTGTTCATCTTGTTTTTTGCGTCTAGACGATGTGAGTTGTAAACAGGCTCCAGGAGAATCTCATTATGCTCCCAAATAGTGCCGCGTAAACATTTACCTGCAAATGTCAATGTGTGAATTAAAAGGCTTTTAACTGAGACTTACACACTTACCCCAAAGTATCCACTGACTGATGATGTAAGTGTGATCTTCTGATACAGGGTGGTAGTATATTCACATTACTTTAGAGACAGATGGCTGTGTAGTGATTTTAACATTCATACTATTTGCACTGTATGGACAGTTTAGTTATATTTTCCAGTTTACAGTGCAGTGAAGTTCATATTCTCTGTGGCCCGCCCACACATTTTCACACCACAAGCTGCTTTGTCTCATTCTAAACATTAAATTCAGCCTTTTTTTCCTCTCTCAAATGAAACTGGGACAAAATGAATACATGAAGAATGTTTATACTTTTAGAAGTATTCGAACAACTTGATTTACAGGTTTATTAAAAAAGTACTGTGTATATTAGTAAAGCCTGAGCACACATATTCCAATGGCTTGCCCCAAGGATCCTATTTTTAGCTGCATTGCACCAGTGAGATATGTTATAGGACGTTACTGCCAAATTTGAACCCACTTGGATACTAAATATAAAAGGTAACTCTGCTTGGAAATCAGACACATTCAAAACTGTCGAGTCTCGACTCGTCTAAAAGAAAAGTCTTAATTTGTTCTTTTATAGCTGTTGAAATTCTTTTTCTGCTTCTGTTCAAGAAAGTGCTTTGAGGTATCATCCCATGTTTGATGAATCATATATCTCCCACATTCCTTCTTGCTGGGTGACGATCTTATGCAGTTTTTAATATTGTTGATACTTTTCTCAAGGCATAACCATTGACTGATGATCATTGGTAAGTAGGTGAGAGTCCTGAGATGGGTTTGGGTATAGAGCTGGACTGATATATCGATCCCACCGGTTGCACAGTCATACCTAGTACAAATAGAACAAAACACAGTAGATTTTAAAGTGGATTTTTTTTAAAAAGTGTAAGAAATGTGCAAGCAAAAAAGGAATGACTTAATGAATAAATAAAGGATTAATCGAATGATTACTGCACATATTATTATTGCCCCCCAAAAAGCTGGAAGTAGCTTCCCCGAGGGAGGTAGCCAATCAATGTTAGCACTGATTAGGGCTGTTGCCCTGCTGTAAAAGCTGTCCTTGAGTCTGTTCAGAAGTTCCTGACGACTGTAAGTAACTTCTGCTCGACATACAGTAGGAAAAAACACATACACCCACACGTATACATATAGAAAATATTAAAAAACAAAGCACTGAACGTGAAAAGAAGTAAGCCGCTGCGTCTGTGTGCGCCGCCATCTTGTTCGGCTGGTGATGTATTAGTATCGGTTTTTATAACAACGGATGAATAGGAATTGAAAGTAAAGGCGAGACAGGAGAAACACCCTTCGACCATGTAATGAGTGTTGCTGTTGCATAATTTGTACACCAGAGGGCAACATCCCTGTTGGCAACTCACCAAGCAGCTGTTCTGAGCACAGCTGAATTAGAGTGTAAAGAGAAAATCCACAAATTGTTGTAATAGTAAAACAAGATTGTTTGTGAACGGCATTGTTACATTATCTTAAAAAAGACTCGCATAACAAATGTCAGGGAACTGTTTATGTTTACTGTGTCTGATAGAAAATCATACATCTGGGTCTACCAGTAAAAAAGGGAAGTCTTGAAAGGAGTGTAGCAGCTTCACTCACATTTATGACAAGAAGCTCACAGCAAACCTGGAAATTGTCACAGTCAGAAGTCGCTGGGCTTCTGAGAGTTATATAAGAAATTCCTGCTAAAGCCTTGAAAGGTTTCTTTAATCCCCTTTTTCTGTATTGATATGTTGTCCAGCCACAGTGCTATTAACCAGGCTATCCATTAATATCTGTACTTTATCACTGGTGAAAGAAAGAGTTTTAAATATCTCTCAAGGCAGCTCATTTCACTACATGAAAAAGCAAAGTCAAAACAACAGCTGCACACCGCTGCAGTAAAAATTAAAAATATGTATGTAGCGCTGTTGATTAGTTATTCACAAATTAGCTGTTATATTTAGTCACGTTTTTCCATGTTTATTTCTTGGGTTGTGAGTGTGAATCAGGGCAGTTATCTGTTTAATAACTCGCTTTTTGTATTGCATGATTTCATACTCAAAGAGTCCATCCTCAATTCCAGCCGGTGCACTTTTTACCCCTCCCACAGCTCATTCTCTGCTGCAGTTATAATCACCCGTAGCTAATTAAGGGGCTTATAATATTTCCGTTAAGTTGCCTGCAGCTTTATTTGTGCAGCTGTGTCCAAAAGCTATCGATTGTGGCTGCTGGTGTTTGTAGCTTGTTTTCGAGCAGAATGGCCCTACAGGCGCTGAGAGCTTTGAAGGATCCTGAAGATGAAGGGTAAGGTTGACAAGGTTGGCTTTAGTGTGTGTGTGTGTGTGTGTGTGTGTGTGTGTGTGTGTGTGTGTGTGTGTGTGTGTGTGTGTGTGTGTGTGTGTTTGTTTGTGTGTGAGAAAAAGAGAGAGGTTTTAATTCCTCTTTAAACTCACTACCCTATGTTACTCTAATAAATAAAAACATATATATATATATATAAATAAAAATACTGTGTCAGTGGCACTTGTAGATCAGAGAGCTGTGTCTTTGCAGGTCCCATCACTTGAGCTCAGCATGCATTGGAAAAGAGGTGGGCAATATGAAAGAAAAGAAATCGGGAGGAGTTAGTGAAGGACATGAGAGGAGGCGACAGAGCTAGGTGGTTTGTGATGCTCTTCACAGCATCATGCTAATGAGGAGGATTATTATGTCCCCCCCTCAGGCTGTGGAGGCACAGTGTGGGCACAAGTGTGTTTCACTTTTGATGCTGGGATTTGTGTGTAAGGCTGTTCATGTGTATGTGTGTGTGGTACATGACAAAAGCAGCAAGCCTAACCTTTCAGAAATGGTTCTGTTTAGCTGCCTTGACATCTTTGCTCTGTATCCACTTTAATAGGTGTTCATAATCCCTATTCATTAAAATAGCTTACTCCTCCAGATATATAAAGTCTGCAGACTGGGTTAAGAGGCATCCATGTGTGTTTAAAGGTCAGAGCCAAATGTGTTCACGAGTTACGATTTCTAAAATTGCTCAGCTTCACACACAAACCTACAAACTCATAAGCGTCTATGCTCCTTATTTTCTATCCTCCTTGCGTACACACCCTCTTTCCCACCCCCTCTTCGCCTTTCTCTTTTCTACTCAGGTCCCCCTCCTCCCTCGCTCAGCAGCAGCTAGTGGTATGCTCCAATCGTCTTCGCTCTTCTCCCTTCTCTCTCTCTCTCTCTCTCTGCACTGTCAGCCTCAGCAGTCTCCACACCACAGCGAGACACTGGTGCAGCGCTGATCCCCCCACATGCACGTGCATGATTTGTGAGTGGCAGGTTCTTAAAAAAAACAACGCTCAGCACCGAAGTGTGTACAAGTGTGCATGAGAATGTTTTTCTGAAGCATCTTTTTGTGCCGAGGAGCATGTGTGCGGGCCGAGAGACAGTGTGAGGATGCATGGTTGGCAGGTGTTGTCGTGATCGGTGGAGTTTTTGGTGTACTATCGTTGTGTTGTCTGCCTTCCCCCTTCTCCTCCGATTTTGGTTATCCTGTGAGGACAAAAAGCATCCTGCTGGGATGTCCACCTCGCCTGGTGCAAATGATGGGAGCCAAAGGAACTCTTGTAAGTGACTTTATTTCATCTTTTCTATTCGAGGGTAGTGGTCTCTGTGTTTTTCCAGGACGTCAAATATCTGATTGGTGCTGATTTTATGTGAAAGAACCTTCCTTTTCCCATTCAAATAACGGATGTTATTTTGAAGGGAGGCCTGGTCAAGACAACAACAGGACATAATTTAAGTAAATGTATTTTACCGTTAAAAGTGCAGTCTTTATTTCCCTAGCGATACGCTAGGGAAATAAAGACTGCACTTTTTACTGACAGTAGGAATGTAATGTCTGCTGATGTGTGAGATTTGGCTTGTGTGACACTGTACTGTATGTAATTAAGAAAATGATATGTAAATTAGTGAAGTGAAGTAGTCCAACGTGTACAGACTGCTACATGTTTACATGATGCAGCGCTCAGAGGGGTGTGTAATGTGGGAGTCCGTGCGTGTGCGTGCGAGTGTATTTACCCACATCCTGGAGCTTCTCCAGCTGTCGACGTATCGGGAAAGTGCCGTTCGTCGACTGACAACCAAGGACAGCTGTATTTTCTCAGGAAAAGACCAGATGCTGATGTCATTCGTTACCGTCGAACTATCAAGTATTTCATTTTAACACCTGTGTTTGGTGTAGTCGCTGTTAAAACTTATTTATTTTCTTGTGTTTTTGTGTTTTGTTTTTGTAGAATAAGCTTAAAAACTCATACGATGTCGTTTTCATAGCGTAAATTGTCGCATTAGTTTCCTTTGTAAGTGTGTTTGTACTGTATCGGTAGCTTTAACTGTGCAGGGCAGTGCTAGGTTGTGGAAAAAAGAATATGGCTATACCGTGTATTCAGTGGGTGAAAGTGTGTGGGACTCATGTGCGTTTTTGTGAGTTTTAATGTTTGACTTCATTCTGGCTTCAAGTAACACACACACACACACACACACACACACATACACACACACACACACACACACACACACACACACACACAAAGGATTGTTATACTGTAAGTGGGTAATTGATAATACGAAGTGAGTCATTTTGACTCATTTGAAAGCTCAGTGGGAACATACAGACACACACACACACACTGGAATACATTGACTGTCTTGACTGAGGCACAGATCACAGCTGGGAAAATGGGCCTTCTCTTATTGCTTTCATTATTATTGCACCATCCCCCTCTTCCTCCTTTCATTCCCCTTCTCCTCTGTTATTTTCAGGATGTTATTTACTGTTCAACCTTTCATAACTTGCCTGGAAACCTTCTGTGTGTCTGGGTGATGCATTAATGATCACACAATGACACACCCACCCACAGTAGGTATCAATTGTGTGTTTGCGACTGAGGGCTTTTTTTTGTATAATTACACTGTTGTATGTTCTTTTATTTGGCTGAGTAATACTGAAGCCTCCGTTCCGCTCTTTCATGTCTAGTTCTTGGTTGCTTTATGTTGAATTTGACCAGTTTGCTCCTTGTCAAGGCGCATCCATCACATTACCTTATCACAGAGCCGTGCTTTCAGAAAGAAATATCAAGTGACTGCAGGCTATGATTACTGATTTACTAACCATAATGTTACATAACCAAAAGCAGCATCTGAGGACACAGTGTAACCTAAAGGATAGCTTTTAGGAGAAGAAAACCGCAGATTGAACAAGCGAAAAGGAAAAGATCTCATATCTAAGGTAGTATAAATAAAACAGCCAGCGTGCTTGTGATCATGAAATACAAATTTAGTGCTCACTGCACTGAATTTATTGATTAAACCCTGAAAGCAAATCATCAGAGATGATACGAAGAGAGAGGATACTTATGAACTATTTATGGACTTGTGTTTTTCAGAGCGTCTTTTTTCTAAAGCGGCAGTATTTTTATCTGCATCCTGTCATCTTGACTCAGTGTGATATTATCAAAGTGTAACGATGGTGCAGATCTCTTCTATCCTCGTTAGTTTGTGTCCTCTGTAAAGGAGCAACAGCAGGCACCTGCCACTGAGATGGATGTGCTGTGTCATCACTTCCTCAGCCAAATGATGGCTTACCTCACCTCTCTGTTCCTCTCCGCTATTTTCCCCATCTACTCACCTCTCTTACCCATCCCCACCTTTCTTTCTCTTTGTGCACGGTTACTGTACACATCTGCTCTCTTCACCACTGGTGTCCTTAATCTCCTCTCCTCTGCCCCCCCCCCCCCCCCCCATCGCCCACTTTATCTAGGTTCACATGAAACTTTAATTGCATGTAAATCAAAGCGCTCCAGATATAATTAGTCTTTTGTGCTGCTTTAATAAGGAGAGTCTGCACTATTGAAATATGGTAGAGTAGCAGACTCCTGCACTATCTCAGATAGCTAAAGCCACAGGGCAAACTCAAGTTTTAATGCTGAAGGAAGTGACGTGAACTTTTGAAGTGAAGGTTTTTAGTAACTTAAAAAAAATGTATTCCTGGTGTTTTTTGGTTGTCCTTACTAGTGTAGGGTTGATCTTCCTTGTCCCTGCATAAAAATCTGTTTATGTTCACCACACAATATTTGATAGGTAAATGCTCATTAAAGGTATCAGTATTGGGACTATGTGTCAGAAATATTGGATTTTAAAATGGTAATTGGTGTCTACTTTCGGCAGAACAGGAATGTTGGAAATGTGACAGCGAGCAGGCAGCAGCACAGAAGGTGGGAATTTTTTCATGATGAAACAATTATTTGCTCATGCTAAAAAGTTAAAGCTCTCTAAATGACACGATTGTTGTTTGAATCTGGCACTGAAACGAAAATGTCTCCAGTAAGACACTGTAACTGTATGCTTTTATTTTTGCATACATTTCTCCTCCTCAGTTGGTTTAGTTAAACTAAAAGCAGTTAGCTTGTGAATTATTAGCATATTCAAACATTAATCACAGAGTTTATAAACACAGAGTCTGTGCACGCTGACGTGTGTTTAATTTGTCTGATCATTGTCAAAGAGAGCCTTTGAGATTGGAAGAGATTAATATTCACTTCGACTGACCCCTCTTCTTGTTGCTTTGCTTTTGCTAAATGACAAAAAAAAATTGATTATTTTTAGACCTTTTTCATTGTTTTCACTGCTAGTCATTAAGCAAATAGGCTCATATTTGCACATTTAATAGTCGGGGGGGTGTTTTTGTTAATTTACCCACTTGTTGTTGAGTCACACACATGTCAGCCACGGATATGCAATATTTATGACATCTCTCTGTGTGCTCCAGGTTTGTTTATTATCCTTTTGTCCCCCTCTTCCTCCCTCCCTCCCTCTTTCCATGACTCGTTTCCACCTTCCTTCTTTCCAAGTCATGTCCACCTGGCTTAACAGGTGTTGCTGGCAAACCGTTAACAATATGTCTCCTCTAGTAACACTCATAAGTTTACTCATCTGTACTAGAGAGACCGCTTACAGTTTGTATCTGATGCATAAATTGTAAATTGGGGATTTTTAATGTTTTCATTTGTTACTTTGTTATGCTTTTGTATAACATGTTCAATTTAATTAGGCACGGACGGGCAAAGGGACGAGGGAGACAGTAAAAAAAAGCGAGACAACATTAATGGGGAGTAAAAGGAAGACGAGTACAAAAACAAAATGACATGAACAATGAAATGATAGAGCAAACAAATTAGACTAAAGAAAGGAGAGAGCAGCGAAAAGGAAAAGGGATAGGATTGAAAACAGGTGGAGGGTGAAGGAGAGGGGATGATGAGACATGCAATTAGTGACTTGAGAAAAATAAGAAGAGATTAATAGTAGAACAGGCCTTTAAAGACTAAATCAAATCGGGTAATACAGTAAAGAAACAGAATATTGATGTTTTAGAGCAAGACAGACACAATGTCTGGAAGTCTACTAATTGGTGCTGGCTGTGGTGGTGAAATAGAGGAACCCAGCACTCCTCCTCTACAGCCATGACAGGATCTTTCATTAATTTACAAATACCGACAGATAAAAGTGAGAGAACCATCTTGTCACACACGATGTCCTATCATTACTGTAGTTGTGACATATTTTCAGAGGTTTTGGCTTAATGCACTGTGGTTTAAGTGATTAACCTACAGAGCATTTAACACATGTAATATTATTACATAATACCAGAAGCTCTTCAAGCCCTTTTATATGTGCTGTCATATGTGCTTGTTTTTAATTTGGCATGCTAGGATTTCTGCTCAGCCATTTGAATTGTTGAAACATCTCAGCACATTAAGAAGATATCGGTTGTTTGGTTCAGAATGTACAAAAAGAGGATCGCCTGCACTCTCATCAGGCCATGTGTGAGTTAATGTAGATTGTAATGGAGTTGTATAATCTTTCCGTTACCCTTTTTTAGTATCACAGCTACAAATAAGCTCCTGTTGCTTATCATGCTGAGAAATTATACTCTGAGCTGCGTGACATGACAAAGGAATAAATACTTAGATCCACACAAAGCGTAATGACTGTAATTAAAGGGACAATAGTGACTGATATATAATTTTACACACTAAGGAAGTGCGAGAGGGATGAATCTGAATTTAAGCTGTCAGGTGATTTCAAACACCCTCGCAAATGTGCCTGGCTGTGATGTAAAACTCAGGGACGAAGATGACAAGCTGCTTTAAATTCACACACACACACAGAAGAGATTAAAAAGCACCGTGCATTCTCATGCATAGAGCATCTATCCAAATGTGAAATCTCTTTTCTCATTGCACAGAAAAGAAGCACGTGTAATGGGTGTTTTTGTTTCAAAACCTGGTCACAGATGGTTTAGAAATTGCATTTTCCATCACTGTGTGAGGTACCTCAGCAGGTGGGTTATCACTTTTTTCCTCTTCTCTCCTCCCACCCCTCTGGGAAATGGGCAGAAAGAGGATCAAGAGAAAAGTAATGGTGTGGTCAGACAGCTATAGAGAAGCTCTAATTAGATCCATGGTTGAACAATTAGTATTTGTAGGCGCCTACCAAGGAGAGTCTGTCACCGTTTACTTCCTGTTTTACTTTGTGCTTCTGTATTTCTTTTCTGTACATACTGTAAAGACAAGTTCCTCCACTTCCCGTTTTTCCTCTTTGTTTTTATGTTTTTGTGGATTTTCTTAGCAGAAAAGAAATGTTAGGCCATGTGCACATCTGTGTCGCTGAATATGCATCAGCATGCTGTGGATACTCATGGATGCAGATATCAGTTATTATGTTCTTTGTATGGTATTGTTTGACAGATTTATTATTTATGTGTGCATGTGTGCGCGTTTGTGGGGGTGGGACCAATGTGACACTCCTGCTGTAACACCAAAACGACAGATAAATCGACAAAACAGCACAGTCACGAAACGAATAAGCAAGCGTTTCAAACTTAGCAGCTGATGCTGTTGCTAAAACCTATTGCTGCTAAAGGTATTGTCTAAAGATGCTAATATAAATACTGAGCTTCTGCAGTAATATTTGTCAATCCTCAAAACTGTATAACAGAAAAAAGAGAATTTAATTAATAATTAAAACAGGTCTATGTGTCACAATAAGTGTAAATGTCTTTAGATAAAAATCTAAAGACTTTTAGATTTTTACTTTCAGGAAGATAGCCGGGTTGGCCCTGGGTGTGGGACGTGAGTGATCATTTATGTGCTGCAAGTGCTTGAGAAGGAAGCAATGTCATCAGGACAGAGGATATAAAACCCAGTTTTATGCAACATTCTGACAATTTCTGCATCTCCTCATCTCTACACAGCTGGTCCAGACAGAAAAGGCTAGCGACAGATACGAGACAGGCAATAATAGTAACACTTGTATTTGCTGCAGATCTATGTGACCACACATGTGTTGGCAAGAGAGAGATACCCATTGCATCCATCTACATTAATAAGGTCTGTTTGCAGATTTCTTAAAGACTACAGAAGGCTGGTGTAGTTGGTACACTGCTTCATTGAAGGTTAGCTTAAAATATTATGTGCTGACAAACTGTGAAGCTATTCAAATATAAACGTGTTTGACTTGAGGCTACAAGGTATACATTTTTGAACAGCAGAATTGAACCACGTGATCATGATGCACTCTTAACCAGTGTTGGGACTAACGCGTTATTAAGTAACGCGTTACAGTAACTACGTTATTATTGTGGTAACGAGCACGGTAACTAGTTATTATGCCAAAACCAGGAACGCGTTACTCGTTACTGGGATTTAGATAGGCTCGTTATTCGTTACTTCGTGTGGTGGCTATCACGGAGCTTCCACAGATTCAATAACATTAGCAAGTGGTGGAGGCCAGCAGGTGGATGAAGGAAAAGGGAGGCAAGAGGAGAGACCCGAAGCGGCCGCTGGTCCGAGAGTGTCAGGTGAACTGAACTTCAGGTAAGAAGTTATAACCTGCAGTCTATCTGGGTCAGATATGAACCAAGTTTAGGTGGAGTTTATTTTCGTTATGCTGACTTTTTCGTACTGCGTGCTAGCTAGCATGATGGAGTTTCTATACAGCTGGGTGGTGCTATGTTACTGATGTTGAACTTTATTTTGTTCATAAGGTTAAATATTAGAGTTGCCAACCGTCCCGTAATCGTCTGGTATTCAGAGAAAATATTACGCGTTTCGTATTGAGGTGAAAAGGAACAGTTTGTCCCGGACTTCAGCTACAATGAAAAAGACACAAAGCTGGAGTTACTCTGTGTTTACGCTGCACAGCTGCCTCTTCTTCTCTCATCCTCTCACTCTCCCTCTCCTGTTGCTACTTCAATCATGAAACTGATCAATGATCAGCTGATCTGCTTTTCTCTCTTGTTTATTTATCGCCCACTTTGCGCCAGAAAGAGGAAACCAGCGGATGTCGCGGCTAAACAACAGCAGCACGTTTAAGCTTGATCAGCTGTTGTTAGAATTTATTTAATATTAATTTCTAGTATCAGCTGATGTTTGCTGGAGCCACAGCTGTAAACCCGCTGGTCATGATATGGTTTGGTTATGTGATGAGAGGGAAACATGAAGATGAAACCAGGAGATGTCCTTACTGGATCATCAGAGCTGTGATGGAGAAACAGGTTTACCTTTTAGGTGACATGAATGAGTTGAAGGGAAGTTATGAACTGTTTCTGAGAGACAAATAACACCAGGATCCTTTTCTAAGCAGCTGACAGCTGGTAACTGTGCAGGGGCGGGTCTAGCAAAGTGTTGCCAGGGGGCAGGTAGGGCATTAACAGGGAAAGGGGGGCACAAAGAAATAATTTCTTATTCTCATTTAAAATGTCTAGCTTTTAATAAATAATTATCTGAATCTTACAACAAATGATTGATAGATTGATCCATATATACCATCAGAACAGTGTACATCACTGTCACAACAGTGTTTATTTTCATTCAAAGGCTTTATGATTTTTCCTATAATGGTGGGCCGGTCTCTAGTCAAATTCTCCGGGCCAATTTTCTGTCCCAGTCCAGCTCTGTATGCAGCTCATCTGCAGTCTGGTGTTGCCTACATCTTCCTATTCGGAAGGCAGAATTTCCGAGTTCTGAGTACAATCGAAAGCACCACGACTGCAGTTTTTGTGTTGGATGTAAAAAGCAGGCTAGGATAGAATCAGACGTGGGATTTCTCTCGTGGAAGTGTGCACATTATTTTTTCCTTTCTATTGGTAGGTGGCACAGTGCACTTGTGGCAAGTAAGCAAGCTAGAAGACTGGCAATCTGGCTGGGTATCCAGTTACGGAAGCAACACATTAACAAGAGAATTCTGAGTAAAACCAAAGTTACTTTCCCTAGTAACTAGTTACTCTGAAAGTAACGAGTAACTTGAAGTAACTGAGTTACTTTTGATAGAAGTAACTAGTAATGTAACTAAGTTACTCATTTAAAGTAACTTACCCAACACTGCTCTTAACAGCCGCGGGACATACAGTACTAAATTACTCACATATCTATATTATTGCTAATATATATTGTAATATATCTATATTACTAAAGCACTTCTGGATGGATGCAAACTACATTTCGTTGCCCTGTACCTGTGCATGTGCAATGACAATAAAGTTGAATTCTATTCTATTCTATTCTATTCTAAATAGATGGTACTGCACCAGGCCACGGGCAAAAGAAAGTGAAACACTGGGAAAAAAGAAAAGATAATCAAACAACGAAGTACAGTTTGGGGTAATAAATGCCAGAGGGGCTTTATATGTGCAGTTTTATGTCATCATTGTGCAAATACTGTGGCCAAGATTAGGCTTTTACAATTCATGCTGGGACACCATGTGCACACCATGACTGCAAATAAATGAGGATGTGAACGACAGACAAGAGCAACAAAAGAGGGATGAAGAGAATACTTGAAAAATAAGCAGTGACAGAGAGGAACTGGAGCTTAGCAAAAACAAAGAGATGTTGCTGATAGCTTCTGATATCTCTGTCAGTGTGAGAAAAACACCCTTGAACTGTTTAGTGTAAGACTTCAGCACAGATGAAGACATGAGCTCTCTGCTCAGCAGTTAACCCAGGGAACTGAAAAAAAGAGAACTGGCACGACAGTGTTCGTAAAATACCTTTTGAGTTTCACTTCATTATTATGACACCTCAGTGTCAATATGTAGAGCAGTGCATCGTAACTGTGTCAATAACATCAGCCCTACAGGCTGAAACTGTTTTGTTTAGGAACATAGCCTTTCATTTCTGCTTATGGACCTGCTCACACTGCAAGTTTGCAGTGACATCAAAATGTCATTGAAATGGAAATTGCAGTGAATTATGCAGAAGCTGCTATGTCTACATTATTCTACAATGCAGGACGAGGTGAGCGCTTTGCCTCGACCTCAGTTCAAGCGGGAAAACAAACACAGCTGTCAGGTTTTTTTGAAATCCTCATCCACGTCGCTTTCGGTGTGATCAGTTCATGCTTAAAATTCCAACCTAACGCTCAAAAACCAGCCTCGACGCACAGTGACTTCAGTTTTGTCCCCATAACTTGGTGAGTGGTCAGGTTCAAGCCCCCGCATGTGACAGTAATACGAATACACACAAACATTGACTTCCATTTCATCCTTAACCATAAATACTACTTGCCTAATTTTATAAATTAAATCTGACTTGATCCTCAAATTAAAACAAGTCTTGCCCTTTAAAACTGAATAAATAAATTTATGGGGACTTGCTTTTTGTCCCCGTTGAGAAGATGCATGGGTCCATGGTGTCACTGTGTAAACACAAACAGATTCCCACAACATGAATCTTATCTGGAACACACACTCATATATACAGACAGATTATCTCAGCCTGCCTCTCGTTTACTCTGTCATCACAAGATGACAGCAGAGCAGCTCTTGAGATATAAAGGAGTCGCTTTTGTATATATTTATATAATAGTTGCATTATCCCACGTGGCTGCCTCTCAACCCAGGTTTATATGCACACATTTCTACCACAGTTATTCATAGACCTTTATGTGTTTGCGTTAGCATGGGCTCCTACAAAGAAAGCATGAAAGAAAGCTTCTTAACCCGTAAAAAGGAAATTCATCAACTGAAAATTACACAAAATAACACATTATGGTCTCACACGACCTTCAGTTTGTGTTCTTCTTGGACATAAAGACTTTAACCGAAACATACATAGATAAATCTCAAATGCAGTTTATATTTACCTTACTGTAAAAATGTATTGCATTCTCGCTTCCACCTCTCATCAAAAGCACTTGTCTCTCAATTCAGGTGACGACAGAAAAATATGCAAACTTTAAATAATAAAAAGACCATGTTGCGTATATGTCAGAACACCTGCTCTGGTTGAGCACGACTGTTTGTCTTTAAACTAATCTATCATTTATCAGCATCTCTAAATGAAAAGACCTGCAGTACACTCGCTCCCGCTCTTGCACTGACATGAGTTCTGATGAAAAATTCATCAAAGAGAACATGTGTGTGAGCCTTTTTTGCATGGTGTGGCAACTCTGTTATGTATAGACACACATAACACAGGCCCAAAAGTCAGCGCACTGCAGATTTTTCACGCCCCTTATGTTATAATATAAGCTCTAGACAGTTTTAAAAAGAGACAGCCGTGTCAGGGGTTTAAACTGAAGCATGCACTGGCTCCACTTGAAACTTTGCACATCTATTTGTAAGACGATTTTTACATTTTTATGCTCAAGTCATCCCACATTGTGCTTATGCTTCACTGGTTCTGTGTTTGATGCTGTACTTGTTATGCATGTATAACTCCACACTGTCTCTCACTTGATTGCTATGTTACAGCACATGCAGCTGTTTGTAGCGGGCAAGTCTGTACTCTTATTGGGGATACTGGCAAAATGACATGTGTTTTAGAAGGTGTTATTCATCACGTATGGTATACCCTTTAAGTCTACTTGTGCAGCAGTGGGGCAGAGTTTCTGCAAAATTGGCTGAAAGGCTCAGATGCATGTCATCCCAAAATCTCTTTCACCTATACGCGTCTCCTCCCTTTCATCAGCTTTGTAAAATAGGGAATAATCATGGAAAGGGTCAATAGGTCATTCTGGAGTGACGTCTTCACTGAACACTTGCGGTTGTGTTTTGCTGAAGTAAGACTGTAATTGCATAGAAAAAAGAGGACACCCTTGCATAATGCATCAAAGCCTGCATGAAATGTAAAATATTCGCATATTTTATGGCCCAAAACAAACTCTGCTTGTGTACAGATTCTAAATATATGAGCAACATGCATCTATTTATTTTCACGAATCCCAAATAATCTACAAGCACTGTAGTTGATTTAACCCAACTACAGTCCAACTGTAATATTCTAGCTTTTGCATGTTCACAATATCAGCATTAAAAAAAAATGCTGCAGGGCATGTGGTCAGTGATTTTGCTGTGTATTTTAGTCAGTGCAGTCTTCCAGAGATTTTAACTGCCTTTTTATAATTGCAAGGGTCAGGTTGGCTAGGTTTCCCAATTTACACCCAGTCATTACCACTTTACCCATCATTAAAAAAGACATCACTCTTATTGGTGTGATAAAAGCTCCCTTCAAGGCAAGCAATTAACGCACTAGAAAACGCTCCTCATCCTCCGTTTCTTTCCTCCTCTTTTCACCCGCTCTTTCGGCCTCTGTTAAGAGTTCAGAGGTTTCTGTGATGTAAGCCTTTTTAATTGTCTCCCGGGGAGACGGGTAAATTTTTTTTTTATCTGTTTCGAACAGTACAGCATGACATAGCCATACTACGTGAGCAGATGTGCTAAGCCTTTGTCGAGGTGTCATTTGTGTCCACCGTAGTTCAGCTCCTCGTTGTTAATTGCTAAGAGCCGACTGGCTGATAAATGATTTATTTGGCAGAGCAGGAAGTCTCTTTGTCCCATATTTATCTCTGTGCACAGAGAAGAGTATGGGAAATGTAATTTTTTATTACTCATTAAGACACAGTTAATCTCCATTTGAAAATATGTGTTTAGCAGCATTTAAAATTGCAAACGAAGCAAGACTGGAACTGCCAAATCCTGATTAGCCCGAGAATTCAATATCCACTTACTAGGAAGCGTCATTTCTCAGACCTGTCGCGAGCATTATATCACACCGGGCGTTCGGTATAAAAGACAGGCTCGATGCAGTCAGCAAAATCTGCATCAGAGAGCGTGATGAGTGCTCGTGTGGGCAGTGCATTTTGTAGGCAAACGAGAATGTTATTTTTTAACAGATTGTGTGAGGCGGGTAGTTTGACATGCTTGTGAGGAGCTAGACGAGCTGTCAGGTGTTGTCAGATAAAACAACTCTTTCTCCCTCTCATTGCATTTCTCTTTCACCAGATATGAAGAATGTTTCAAGGCCATGTAAACTATATATAGTGGTCTTGTGTAACTGTGGTTCACAAAGCTGCAGTTTGAAGAAAGGCAAGAACAGATTGTTAGAATTTGACAATAGACTGTGTAGAAAATGACTTATTATATGCTGGATATGTCCCATATGCTTTTTAATTCTCTGTGGTTGACCCTATTTTGTTGCCCTGCTGGTGTAAACTTGGTCCTTTTAAGCATGCCTGTTGCATGACTTCATGTAGTATTGAATGTACGCATTTAAAGAGGCCAGATGCCTTACAGCAGTAGGAATGCATTTGAAAATGTCAGCTGTCAGCTAAAATATATTAATATCTTTTCATATTCTGTGCATACAGTGCATTTGTGCATACTCATACATGCTGCTTCAGGCTCTTTAGATGATAACATTTAGATTTTTGAAATATTTAACTTCATAGTCGCAGAAGAAAACAAAAAGGACCTCCCAGAGCTGAAGCTCTCTGTATCTGTGCAGCAACAAGACAGTTTTGTACACAGAGTCAGCTGAATACCACATGATGAACATGGAGTTTGTCAGATAATTATGCAGATAAAGCCTAATGCATGTTGTCTTTCTTCACTATTGTGCCAAGTCAGATTAAAAGTGAAATAGTAAACGCATCCTTTCATGTGTCATGTTATATAATTGCATCTGTGGGTGGTAATGTGTGTTTCTGCGTTTGCATTGGGATGTGCGTCTTTGTCTTTCAGCTTTCAACAAACGGTCTGTGCTCATACGTATGTCACACACGTAGATACTTTTATTTAAGCATTTAATACTCTGGTTATGCTTTGGACTGTTTTTCTTTTTTTACCTGGACTGTAGCTATTTTCAGTCCCTCAAATCATTAACAGTTGATACTGCTGGTGCTTCAGTTATTTCAAAGATAGTACTTTATTAGCCATCTAGGTTCTGACAGCTCTGGCTTTACCCCTTAAAACCTAGAGATTTTGAGATTTCTACATCAGTGTGATTTTAGTTATCCTCCTGAAAATTCTAAATAAATTGCACAATACATGTTCAAAGTGCAAAAAAATTGCCAGCTGTTGCAAATATGATACAAATGAAGACTCATATACAATCTTACATTTGTTCAATATTTACAAAGGTATCAGTAGGTTCAGTAAACACTCCATTTCCAAAACAATCTAATTTAATGGTTCACGCTTTAAAGGGTTGAGTCTTTGCAAGATCTCCTGCAGTGTATATAGTGTAGTTTTTCCAATATTTAACCATCACAAACCTTAAAGCTGGGGAGGACAGTTTGAGTTGAGTTGATAACTCGTAACTAATTCTAGTAATTTGAAAAATTGTCTTATTTTTGTAACAGGTGGCTTTTCAGAGAACACAGTACATTCGCACAAAGTTGACACCTAAAGGACATTTTAACAAAAGCTCAGTGCATGTTCAGCCTTATCCGAACACATTCTGCAAGGTTAGACTCACATTTACAGATGTAACCTTCACCCCTCTCACTTGGTACATTCCTAATTCCAGCGTGCAGCCTTCTGCTGTGAATCGTTGGGCTGCTACAGTAGCTGACACCTCTGATTTGCTGCCAGGCCTAGTCGTGACCCATTCGCTCTATTAAAGAGTGTGTGCGTATTCATGTGGGTATCTGCACATATTCCTGCCTGTCTAAGCAATTTGTCTCTTGTTCCTTTTATGTGACTAATTGACAGGAAACAGTAAAGCAGGTAAATAATAATGGCAGCTCGCTGTTTTGTCACATTAGTTAAGGATGTGTTTCAATGTGGAATCAGTCAAAAAGAATTATTCACATCAATTAGGGCCGTTTACTACACCATTACAGTCTACGTGGGGTCTCTGGAACGTTAAGCCATTTTTGGAATGAAAAATGTCCTGTTTTCTGGTAGAGTTTAGACTGTGAATGACTAAGCAGGAGGCAAAAAGCCCTCCTACAGAGCTTTGCCTTATATGTTGGTGTGCAGTTGCCTGGTTACATGTGTAGCTAGGAAAACTGATTAAATGTTTGTTGATACTCTCACTTAATTCAATATTCTACTGGTTACTGACAGAAACACTGACAAGAGCATTAATGTGTGCCATCTTAATTCATGTGGACAACGCAACCATTTAATTTCAAGGCTGGGGATCTATTCTCAGCTACTCAGGGAGGAGAGGGAAGCAGTTTCCTGCTCATGCTATATACAGTGGGAACAGAGTGTTGATGACCTCAACGGTGGATATAGTAAGGTGGTGGAAAGAATACTTCCAGGATCTCCTTGATCCCGCTGACATGCTTACTTTAGTGAAGTCTGGGGACGAGGGGTCGCCCATCACTGTGGACAATGAAGTAGCCAAAAAGCTCTCCGGTGGCCTAGGCCCTGGGGTGGATGTGATTTTCCCCTGAGTTCCTCAAGGGTCTGGATGTTGTTGGGCTGTCGTGGTTGACACGCCTCTGCAGCATCACGTGAAATCAAGCCTCTGGATTGTCAGACTGGGATGACGGTTTAAGAAGGGGACTGGAAAGGGTGCTCCAAGTTCAGGAGCATTGCACTCCTGCTCTCTGGGAAGGTCTACACTAGGGTGCTGTAGAGGCGAGTCTGCCCGTTAGTTGAACTTTGGGCCCCAAGAAGAACAAAGGTTGTTTTTTTTTTGCTCTGGTTGTTGAACACTGGATCATCTCTTTATACCCTTGAGGTTGTCTAAGAGTGCACAGGAGTTTGCCCGCCTAACCTATATGTGTTTTGAGGATGTGAAGAAGGCATTCGACTGTGTTCCTTAGGGCATCCTGTGGGGGTTCTCTGGGAGTATGGATGACTGGCCCATTGTTCTTGGCCATCCAGTTCCTGTACAGGAACTGGATGGCCAAGAACAATGGTGGCAGTAAGTCAGACCCTTTCCCAGTTAAAGTTGAGAACCAGAGGGAGAAATTGCTTCCCCAAGTGTAAGAGCTAGAGAATCTCAGGAGATTGACAGATGGATGCAGCAGTGAAGCAGAACCTGTATCAGTCTGTTGTGGTGAAGAGAGAGCTCAGCGTGAAAGCAAGGCTATCGATTTAGCAGACAGTCTATGTTCTTATCCTGACTTGGCCATGAGTTTTGGGGAATGACCAAAAGAATGAGATTAGACTGAAAATGAGAGAAAAAGCATCCAGTGAGAAAAAAAAACAACTTTAAAAGACCCTTGGAAAGCCTGAAGAACTGTTGCTCAAGATTATATTAAAAAATGACAAGAAAGTCTGAGTCCTTGGAAGTAAAATATAAAGAAATGAGCGTAGCTCAAGACTCAATAATATGTTAAATAGCCCAGGAGAAGTCAGTGAAAAAAATCTACAGCACAACACGTTCCTGCCTCATACACTGTGTTTTATTGTTTTCATTTTGTCTCAGAGAGGCCCCTCATTAGATACCCATCAGCGACTGAGGCTGCTGCATCATTGCGAACACTTATTTGATTACAAACCAGTGAAAACTAGTTTCTGCGTGCTCGCCAGCTGTGAATGCCTAGTGAGTAAAGTAACAGTTGTGTTTGTATGCCAGTACATTGGCATATTAGCAGAGACAAATTGACTGTAAATATTTTGAATCTGTGACGGAGACTTGTGATTTATGGGGAGGGAAAAGAGCTGGGAATGAGACATCTGCCCGAAACTTGATCCAAAATTTGGGCAGTGCAGATGTAACAGGTTCTGTAGAAGAGGATTTAATTTTGTGTTTCCATACAGCATCCCCATCCAAGATGCTTTTAAGTATAGTATTCCAGTCCATTTTAGTCACACACACTTTCTCCATACATGTACTCCATTTTTTTCTGTTCCACCTCATATTTATTCTGTGCACAGTAACATTTCAAAATACTGAATCTAAAGGTTTTTTTCAGTTGAAAGTAAACAAAAAAACCACAAAGAAATCAATTGCCCACTGTAAGATTATGAAAGCATGAAAATAACGTGGTAAACTCCCCCACGCAGCGTGTACTCCACAGTGTAGCCCACACGGCAACGCGGCCCTCTCGCGAAAACATTTCAGGAGCAGTAGCAAAATGCTCCAAACGTTAATGTGTCACAAAAGCCGCACAATGATTCAATATCATTTTCCAAATGAATTTCCCTGGTTGGTAATAGAATGGGCCACACACACTTTATAACCATATTCATCAGTTTTCCACGGTTCAGTTAGGTTTCTGTGTAAATTAGGGCCAGCAGCAAACGTGGAGCGTTTTTGGAGGGGAAAAAATGTAATATTGCAGGAAGATAAATAGGCTTGTTCTTCAAAATATCAGAGACGGTGAAAGAGCTGCAGTTGCAATCTGAATCTCGTGTCCTGAAGCCAAAAGTTCTCAATAAAACACTTTAATCATTGCGAAAGCTTACCGCAATGATTAAAGGCTGTAGGAGGCTGAAAATTACATTTAAAACGTGCTGTCGATATGCAAGACACCTAACACATGCACACAGTTTTGTCGTTTTGGAACTCTGCTATATCCTAATCAGATGACACGTTTTATTTATTTATTGTCATGTATGTTATGTACTGTAAACAGCAGATAAGATGAAACTGCTTCAAAGCTGTTAGCACTTGACTGAGAGGAACTTCATGAAGCCGCCACAGTCGCTTTTTAGACACGAAAGAAGAAGTAAATTACAAACGAGACCCGTAGAGAGTTGCATGCCTGTGTACATGTGGGAGTAGTAAGGGTGGTAACAGTGAGCTTGAGCTGTTTAAAGATAAAGGAAGTAACAGCGAAGCCTGCAGAGTGCATGCACATGTGGAAATCAACCAACAATGCAACTTAGATTATTAGAAGCCAGCAGTCATTAAACAGCATCAGAATACAAACAAATCATCCAGTCATGGTGAGGTCACACTTGAGCCACATAGAGAGAGAAGGTAGTCATTATATGTGTTTTATTTACATCACGGGGGCTGCCTTTGGCGGAAACCTGAACACTTGAGAGATATAGCGAGGCGCACAGAATCTAAAAATACCACGGCTGAGGGAGCAGGGCTTAAGAAGAAGAATAAGAAGCAGTGGCTGTCTCTACTGTCAGCCCTGCCTCTTGGTGTTCAGGCTGTGTGTTGCTGTCTCAGAATGAAATATTAGGCCTTTATAAGCAAACGGAAACAAATCCATGTGAGACCAGACGGCTAATTTAACGTGACAGATGAAACGGGGACGGTTTTACATCAGATATATTGAATGTTTGATCTGTTTAGCGAGTCAGTGTGATGTAAAGTGTGCGAAACGGCCATAATGAGATCGTGGATGGATTCTTTGAGCTCTAATCAAAATAACAGAGGAGGGTGGGGGGCGGATCATTTGTGCTTTGAGTTTTATTCATGGTTGAAAAATGTCACCAGTGCTTTGTTATGACGAACTAAAATGCAGCTTTTTTTTAAATATCTGTAGCGTCTCGGAGTAGATGAAACCGTTATTTTCATAAAGGTAACACAGACTTTGACTTCATATAGGAATACTGCACTTCAGTTTTACATTATGTGGCATCTCCAGCACTGCCGTTAAGGTCGTGCCCTGTAGCCATGCCCCTGTTCTCCTGTCATCTCTCTCCAAGAAAAGCTGGAACACAAGGATGAAAACGTTTCCCACCCACACGTTCTGCATCTCGCTGCCACTCCTGCATTCTCTTCATGTCCTCCTGTGTATCACTCTGCTTTTCTAGCGCCTCGCACTCATGCAAACGCGTATATAGAAGCCTCCGAGGACCGGTGCATAAACGATGGCTCCAGTCCCAGGCAGGCCTCACAGGCAAGCTGGCTAGCAAGTCCACAGACACCTTCATCCGTTTACCCGTTCATCTGTCCGTTTTAGGCTTCAAACCTAACCCCCTCTTCACTGGCAAAGCCCAAAGGCAGCACCTGATGTGTGAAGTGCACACCAAAGTGTAAATGAGTGCCTCAGCCGGGACTTGAATTGGCTGCTGATGATTTACAAAAAGACATATTTCCATTTGAAAAGGTTTCTTTAAGAGTTGCTTATCATCGCTGCTACTGTGTTTGTGCTCTGTCTGAATGCTCTTTTTACCTAAGGAGTCTCACCAAAGAGAATTCTGAAAGCTCTCTAATTAAAAAACCCTATTTTAAAAATGTGAGCCCAGTTTAGCACTGAGCCTCAAAACAGATCGAGCTAACCAAGTCTGCATGATGAACACTTGCTTTCTCGAACTAGGGTGTGAGAAAATGAATGTTTGGTCACATCTAGAGCTTGATTTTAATCCTAAAGACTTTAATTGGCCTCGGTGGCACGTCGGCCTCTTTAGTTTTCACCTGCAGACACTTCTTAGCTACTTCTAACAGTATAGCTGTTAAAAAAAGGGGGACAAAAATAGTGCACTTCCATATTTGGGTGCACGTTTACATGCCATATAAAAGAATACCGCACACTTGTAAACATAAAGCAAATAAAGTGCAGACTGTGTTTTTATCACAGTAGTGGAGTTTATTGTCAATAAGGAGTAGGTACATTAAAAACACACACACACACAGACTCACACGCACAGTCGCCCACACAAGCATCCACACACACACATGCGTGCAGCCACACACACCCTGACACACCAGCCCCTTTTCCTGTGGGTTCTGCTTCCTGCATTTTGTAGAGCACGAACAGATGTTTCTGTAGCTCTGAAAGCAGATGATTTGAAATTCACACATCGTATTGAATCTGAACAAGAAGACTGAGTCTCTGTGGATTTGCTTTGCACACCGGAGAACCGAGAAAGACACCAAACTTTTTGGAGCACGTGATTTAAAGTGCGCTGTTTCCTCCTGTGCAGCTGAGAAAGAGAAAGCGTGTGAGGGGATAGTTACACTTTTCTTGGCCCTTTTTTTGTTTTTTTGAACGATGATTGTGGAAACCGATGCGCCGTCAGGTAGTAAAGTCGATGTTGCACTTCATGTTCATGTCGTAATCTGCTGCAGGAAAATGATTGGTGGCTCTCTGTCTGATTAAGATGTTTGGAGATTGTGCCGTTTTAGATTGCAGTGATGCAAGTGCCACAGAATCCATTTCTTTAAATAAAATCGTTATATTACTCGACATCATATGCTATGACTAACATAATGCTGTTGGCTCAGAATCATCCCCACGAGCCCACCTTTGCACGCGTGAATCATCTGATGCCAGCGTGCACATTTGTATACTATGTCCGTATGTGCGGCACGGCTTCAGAAATTTGTTGGGACTTAATGACTTGTGCTCTTCTACTAAACTCATCAGCACAAACTTAATCCTGCAGGCTAAATGAGCGAGAGCTAAAAATAGTCCCTGCAGCTACAGTGCCATGCGTAGCAGGATACGGTTGTCTGGTATATAGCAGTGATGGAAGAAGACCGGTGGGGGTGAATGGAGGGATGAAGGCCTAGAAAGATGACAAAAGAGGTCTTCATTAAAAGTAGAGTGGTTTTCATTTAAGTGTTTTGAGGTGGGAGCACTGGCATAAACCATCACAGTGTACGCCATATTGGAGTATATTTATGTTCTGATTTATATTTGAACCTTTCGGGAATCATGACTTTCATGGCAGTTCTCAAAAATCTTTGTCTGCGGATCTGACGGGGAAAGGAATAATAAGCTTCCACCGGTAGGCAGGCAGACAAACAGATGGATGCATTCAGTCAGCAGGTACATAGATGATGCAAATAAATAGTCAGGGGAAGCTAATAATGGATCGAGAATTAGATTAGAGACGGAGTGATTAAAAAAACGGGATCCTGCTCTATTGGTAATGCCTTCTGTCCACATGTCCTAATTATACCTAAATGCATTGCCCTGCTTCTCCCTTACTCCTGCTCGGTCTCCTGCTACTAACCCCACACAATGCTTGACAATCTTAACAAAGCTTCCCTGAGGCCCCTTATCTAATAGAGCAGTCTCTACAAGACACACACACACACACACACACACATGCATCGCAGCCAGCAGCGAGTTGAGGGGGAAAGATGAGGGAGTAATGGGACAAAGACAAGTTGTCAGATAAATGAGATAAATTAGACACTGAATGAGGAACGACAGAGAAAGAGAGAGAGCTATTCTTTTCCAACTCTCCCAGGGTTGTTGCTGTGTGCGAGAGCTCTGGTGGGATCTCATTGTTCTTTTTTGTCCTTGTGTGTGTGTCCGTGTCCATCTGCTGCAAGCCACAGTGTGTTTTATCAGGACTGAGGTCTGGTGCTCGAGCAGAAGGACGCATGTGCAAATATACTGCGTGTCGCAGCCGAGGAGTGCACTTGTGTTTAGGAAACACACGAAATCCTGCAAATGCACTCGTGATGGACAGTGTAGCAGATGTCAGTCTTTGTAGGTTTACTGTGAGCATCAGTGTCAAATTTCTTCACTGATTTTTGACATTAAATTCATTTTTTAAGCCTTCATTGATTCAATTTGATGGTTTTTGTCTACGTTAAACCAGGATCAAAGATATATGTCACCCATTGTACATGCGTTGGCATCTTGCCATAGTAGTTACTTGGGGGGGGGGGCTTATATAATGCTGTCATTTATCAGCAGGAGAACAGAGAACTAAAGAGACAGCCAGTTGGAGACCCCAGGCTGCCACAGTGCCCACGCACACAGCATCATGTTTCCCCTCATCACTAGACATTAAATTAGCTTAAATTTGCTTCCTGGAGACGTACTTATTACTGCAAACCCTAAAACTAATCCTTAACCTGGTCTTATCCAGCATCCGACCTTAAAACAAGTCTAGATACTAACATTTGTAAAACTTTACATTGAAGTCATTGTAATAAGCATTAGTTTAATCAGGTTTTCAGATATAAAAATGTCCTATTAGTTAAAACATATGTTTCATTAACACCGTCACTAACACGTCATATGAAATGTCATATTTTGAGACAATCATACGCACTTAAAGTGTGTAAGAAGTTGTTCCTCATTTCACCATTTCATGCTATTTTTTTAATGTAACTTTTAGTGTTTTTGTTTAGATTAGCATATGCATGTGCTATATAGTTATTAGTAGTTAATCACGCTTACAATACCTTATCGTGTTAATCTAAAGAGCTTGGAAAGAAATGTGACTGAAGAAGCTTCTCAGTGGCTTTTCTTTCCAAGCTCCTTAGATTACCACAACCTGGATGATGGAGAGTCTACACAAAATCTTATTGGGGTTATTTTACACTTATTGAGAGTGTGAAAGGGGTTTAACACCTATTACCTTAACAAGGACATTGATAGACATTGGAAGCTGGATGTCGGATATCGCCCTGTACTCCAGAGTTGACCGTGTTCCAGTAACAGCAGTCGGAAAAACAGGCTCTATTCTGCTTCCTAGCAAGGTGGAGCCATTCATCCATCACTATGAATGCCTGGAGTACAACGCAGTAGCTCTTATTCCTCATTAAAAAAAGAAGAAGAAGTAAAAACACAGCTGCAGCACATTAGAGTCTGGTCCGTGCTCTGTGTATGGCTTATTTACTGAATCACAAATACATAACGGGGGTAGTACAGAGCACACGTTTTACACATTTGCTGCTTTTTACGCTTACTTCTTACAGTCTTTAATTTCAAAGTTGAGATTGGTGTGGCTTCACTGGCTTTCCAAGTGTGAAATCTGACCTGAGGGGGCGTTGCAGCTGAAAATTGTGATTCCAACTTCCAAAACGTGAATTATCCTCCTCCTCCACCGTGAGACATTTTCAGCTTCCGGGAGATGGCCGAGCGGGCTGCTCGGGCCAATCACAGCCAGTCTGAAAAGTCAGAAAGTCAAACATTCAGTATATGACAGGCCCTTTTCATCTAAACCCCAATTTGTGTCAGATTCAGAGCTCTGAGCCTCGCCTTTGATGCTACAGTACCGCTCAGGATACAGTCGGCAGGTTTACCCTCATGTGCACTCCACTGAGTGTGTGCCCTCCTGTGAAACCGAAAGGAGACAGAGTTTGGAGGTAAAGAGGAGGGTAGACCTCAGAAAGATGGGCATTTTCGGTAATACCAGGGTTCTCATCATTAGCCTCCCATAAAGACTGATGAGCGTGAGTTGGCATCCTTTCTCCTGTGTGATGAGTCATTAACAGTAAAACATTTTGGAACAGAAAATGAAGCGCACAGCAAGTAGGCCTTGAGCCTAAGACATCCAGAAAATGGACGGATGAGCTTACAGAGACTGTTAGATTTAAACTTCAAGTCATATTGCGCCATATAAAGCTGACTATAGCTACACTGCAAATGTAAATCCACTTTTGGTTCACAGTGGATTGGTAGTACTTACATTGTCTCACTTCATGTGTTTCTAGTGGAGCTGGATGCAGAGCACGCACAGAGAGTCCCCGGGGCGGAGCAAGGAGGGGGCCTGCCACCCCAGGTGAAGCTGAAAGAGAGGCAGAAGTTCTTTGAGGAGGCCTTTCAGCAGGACATGGAGCAGTACCTGTCTACCGGCTACCTGCAGATTGCTGAGAGGCGAGGTGAGGAGGAGGAGCGGTAAGGTCAGACGTTTTCTGATATTAGTTTAGTTTCCTAGCGCTCCGTCGCCTTTAGCGCAAAAGGAAGATGTTGAGGGTTTCAGGTTTCGGTAGTATTGTGTGCTAATTCTTTAAAGGTGAATGCAATACATTTCTTTACTATCAGCTGAGACCTTCACACTTTAACCGCATATCATGAGATTGAGTCATAATGGCTTTACGTAGCGAGGAGAGCCTGTCACTTAACACACGAGTAGAGTCATTTCATTTTAAATGATGCCACCATGATATATAAACGTACTCTGGGATTGTAACAGAATCCCGCTGCGCCTCCATGTATTTGCTGCCAAACGTCTACTGAAATACCCAAAGCATGTGCAGAAACAGCTCCCCGCGCTGAGAGATGTTACAGACTCCACTGGCCAGTGTTTGTAATGTGATTTTTCTTCTTCTTTCCCTCATCTGCCCTCCTCCCCACATCACCCTGGAAATGGCTTAGAGAAGCTTGTGGAGAAGTAAGGACGGAGGGAGAGATGGAGCAAAAGGAAAGAGATTTAAGGAGCGTTCACTGAAACTCAAAAGGCTTTTTTATCAGTGCAGTGAGCGGAATAGTCACAGCTCATTACCCGAAGAAGCGTAGCACTGTATTGGCTCTTTTATATTAGTGGTACAAAAAGACTGGACATGTTTATATTTAAAGTGGTTAAAAAAATAAAATAAAAATCATCTGAAACCAACACCTCTCCATGACCAATGAATACACAACTCATAACCCTTAATATAGCTGTAAATCCCTACAGCAGGGCGGCGCTACTGAAGAGCAAAGATACAGCTGGAGACTCCGAGAGCGAAAGGGAGGCTGCAGATGTCATAAGCCGCTGAGCCATCAAAAGCTAGTCCCAAGGGTCTTACACACACACACACACACACACACACACACACACACACACACACACACACACACACACACACACACACACACACTCTCTGCAATCTCACTGCAGGCAGAGACAGTCCTTCCCAGCAGGAGAACCTTTTAGGCAAGGTCACGGTGGTGCTAAAAGAAGAGCATGTTAGAGGCAGTCACATGGAAACGATGCTCTCAACGTGGTGCTTCCTGGACCTAGACTTTCACATAACATAACCACAGCTGTCAGTTGTGTATCCATGTGTGTGTCTTCCCGTTTGTTTGCCTATTTATTACATGGAGGAAACGGAGCTTTAAAAGTGAAACAAAACATCCTTCATGCTATGCTTTACGAGGCCGAAGAGCTACTATGGAGGCGACTGCGTAGCTGACAAAGCAGATATGGAAGCGCCGGCCCACCGAGGCCCACTGAGCAGTCTTTAGGCAGGATCAGAGCCTGAAACGTGTCACAGAAAGCACCACTGCTGTCCTCACTGAGCAGAGGAGATAAACGTGTTCGTTTCATTTATTCACTTTCTGTGCGTACGCATCAACAGTCGCTGTGTATATAAACTTAATGTGCGCGTGCGGACATTCAGACGAGTTACCCAAGTTGAGGCATCTGAAAAGACGGCGCTCTCCTGTGTCTGTGTGGGATCTTTTTGTGTTTTGTGTTACTATTTAAAGGGCAAGGAGACCTTGGGGTAGTCTCCACGGGAAATAACATTCCCCTTCTGTTTTTTTTTTTCTCTTTCTTTACTCTTTTTTTTATTCTGCTCTCCCTCCCTGTGCCGCCCTTCTTCTGCTCTCCTCATTTCTTTGAGGTACGGTAGCCAATGGCGTCTTATCTCACTGCTCTGCAACAACCAGTCATGCTGCTTCTTCCTCATGCTCTCACAACCCCGTCCCCTCATCCTCTTAGTGTACCAACTGGCTGTTTACGACGCATGTGGCACATCACGATGTGGTGAGTGGGGAGGGTGGAGAACCCCCTCCACCCTCCCCACCTGTGCAAGGCGGTGAATCCAGGCTTAGCTGTAGTGTAACAGGAGTTTCCAATCAATCTGTGTATTGGTGGACTATTAAAACATTAGACCCATTAAACATTCTGATGTGCTGCCTTGCTGTCAACAACCACACATTTGTGCTTTCATATATAATAAGAACGTCAGCAATCTGAAAGAAGCGCCTCAGGAAATCAGATTTCTCAAGTTTGTCAGCTATCTCTTTAAATCTCTTTCACATGCTTTAAATCACGATGTCTATTTTTAACTTTAAAGCAATATTCAGGCATTTCAGAAGTACTCTTAGCCTTCATGGGAAGAATGTTGTTACTTCAGTTAACGATACCTGCAAATTCAATATGCTGAATTTCCAGGTATTTCCTGTAGGCATGCTTTTGATGTTAAGGTAAACCAAATATGGTTTGTATGCATTATATACAAGCTTATCCACTTTGAATGCCATCCAGCTTGAACATGCCCATTTGCTTCTGCAAGAAAAAAACAATCCCACTGTTGCTGGACTCAGCTCTTGCTGCCGCGTTCTGCTGCAGTGTTCGCTAATACCTCATTTACCTTTTGCTGTGTACAGAACCAATAGGCAGCATGTCATCCATGGAGGTGAATGTGGACATGCTGGAGCAGATGGATTTGATGGACATGTCTGACCACGAGGCTCTGGATGTGTTTTTGCACTCTGGAGGAGAGGACAACAGCGCTGCCTCGCCTGTTGCAGGTCGGAAGCCGTGCACACAAAGAATGGCCGTAGCCTGAAGTAAACAGACTGGTTATTGTTATACTGGCTTTTGATTCAGTGCATAAAACTCACTTAATCTTAGAGATAGCGTTCTCAAACTGTGCATTAAAGTACCACCCGGGTTCATCTACAACAAATTACATATCTGCATTTGTATTTGAGACTACGTGGACTGATGTCAGATATATGTTCCCTCATAAAAGTACAGTCCAGATGTTCAACTGTCAGTTGTTTTACCCTAAAAGGACATGAGATATACACTCACTTGAAGATTTATTAGGTACACCTGCTGGTAATGGGTTGGACCCCGTTTGCCTTCAGAGCTGCCTTAACTCTCCGCTGCACAGATTCAGCAAGGTCCTGGAAACATTTCTGGTGTTGTCTTCTGATACTGTAGCCCATCTTCAAGTTTATTATTATTTGAATTACTGTTTCCTTCCTATCAGCTTGAAACAATCCTGACCTCTGCCATCACCAAAGTAGATCAACAACACATTTTCACCCAGAGAACTGCTGCTCACTGGATATTTCCTATTTTTCAGAAAATCCTCTCTAAACCCTAGAGATGGTTATTTCAGAAAATCCCAGTAGATCAGCAGTTTGTGAAACACTCAGACCAGCCCATCTGGCACCAACAACCAAAGTAACTTAAATCACATCTCAGGGGAAACTGGCATCATGGATTTGCAGCCAACAAATCTGCAGCACCTGTGTGATGCTGTCATGTCAATATGGACCAAAATCTCCGAGGAATGTTTCCAGCGCCTCGTTGAATCTGTGCTACGAAGAATTGAAAGCATTTCTGAAAGTAAAAGGGGGTCCAACCCTTTGTCAGGTGCAAGGTGAGTGCAATTTCCCACTGATCGTCCATCCATTCACTTCCGCTCATCCCAGCTATTGTAGGGCAAGAGGCAGGGTGCACCCTGGACAGGTCGCCAGCCTGTGATTCATAACAAATTCACTGAAGCAGAAATCTGACAAGCACACCACATGATGTAACACACGATGCACCATCAGCATCTGTCCAGATCTGCTGAGGAAACATATTGTTGCAGTCAGTAATCTTCAGCATCTGAGTTCCTCTTCGTCTGATGCTACACTTTCTGTTTACAGTCGATCAGTCCGTTGCAAGTTTGAACTAAAGCTGTGAAGTCATTCCAAAGAAACGAGAGCAGTTGCCTCATTTTATCTGCAGCAGCCCTCGGCCTGAGACAGCAAGTAAATAATAAATAACCATAAATAATAGAATTATTTGGGTTATTTAAGGGAAGTGGGTCCAGTTACGCACAGACTCAGAGACATAGTTATTGTCTGTCCTCCTGCCACCCTATCAAAGTCAACTATTTAATTTCTGTTTATTTAACTGTTATTTAAACTAAGAAGTTCATAAAAATTAAGAACAATTTTTTTTAGTTCAAAGTGTGAAGTTACCCGCTTCTCCCCTCCTGTCTTTCAGGTCCAGACGTCGAGTCCTTCACCACAGAGATCAGCCTCCAAGTTCCCACCCAGGCTGAGCTACGACACAAGCTCTCTTCATTATCATCCACCTGCACTGACTCCGCCAGCCAGGACACAGAGGCCGGGGAGGAGGACGAGGAGGAAGAGGAGGAGGAGAGTGAGCAAGGAGGAGGAGGGGGCGTTGGGGGATCAGGAGGAGGAGGAAGGCGGAGAAGACCCCCTGTGGTAGTGACCCTGGATGAAGAAGAGGTGCACCCTGACACGGTGCTGGTGGACAGGGCGGAGCGCGAAGATCAGACCAGCAAAGACTGTGAGGAAAGCAGGCCAGAGGTTTGAGGAGAGGCGGAGTGAGACACAAGCACCCAACAGCTGCCAAATCAAACTCAGAACCATATTGGCTTTGTTCTTAATATTCCTCTCATATGTCAGAGAAACATATGATAGAAAGTGCAACCTCAGTGCACTAACTGCCACATGACCTTACCTTGAGAGACGCCAGTTTTCAATTCTAATTGATCTTGTAAAACAGGGTTTTTTTTTCCTTTTCAGCATAACGTCATCGAACGGCTTAGCGATTCTGTTTCTTTGTTTCTCCTGCTGTATGTCGAGGCCTGTTACTGATTAACGACTGAGTAATGAGGACATAGAAACACACTAAAAATCACCCACACGACCCTTCTGCTATGCTCCATCCTTCACTGCGCTTATAGACTGCAGCTGTCATGTGTTTCCCATTATTGCTTGTGTTGGAGATTAAGCGTGGAGCCTAAAGTACCCCATTTGGCCAAAATAAAGAAGCTAGCTTTTAAAATCTAACTGCAGGTCAGAAATGTGAAGTCAGTTTTTAATCTGTAAAAGAAATGTTGCCATGCAAATTCACCCGCCAAAGATTTTATACTTTATAAACGCCACGTGTGTAAAACCACGGGGATAGCTTTGGTTCTGTTTGCACAGGTTTTCTCATGTATGTGCTCTATGAAACTGTTCTAGGGGTTAAAGCTCTGAAATGAGACTTTCAATTGTGCAATTTCTCTTCCACAATTCATTTTAGTGCAACAAATGCAAAGATGCACTACTCAAAGAAATGAAGGGAACACTCGATCATCACTTGGTATGACACAAAGTCATTTAAACCTCAGCATATCATTCTTTCCTTTCATTTGAAGCTTTGCTGCAAGTGAGTTTTTCTCCAGTCCAGCTCCTCTAGGACTGCAAAATGACCTCCAGCTGAGCTACTCGTGCATGTTTCTCACCAAACTGTCAGAAACAAACTCCACGAGGGCCCGATGTGCTTCAGTGCAGAGCCCGGCACCGTGCAGCTCAAGTATATCCGCCTGAGATCTGCCATCCTGGAGGAGCCGGACTGCTTGTGCAACCTGAACAGGCTGGAGGTACGATCCTCATGCTAGCAGCTGTGATAAGGAGTAAAAAGACAAACTAGAGGATTAGGAGGGATAAGGAGAGAGGATTTTTGTGGTGGTAGTCTTGTTGTTGCCTCTCTGGTAAACCCGTTATCACTATGATTTGCACCAAAGCAGCTGAAATGGATTCACAATGCTTTCTGCTTCCTAGCTGGACAGACTTATATCACTGAAGTTCAACCGACTATGATGCTCGAGCGTTCCCTTAATGTTTTTTTGAGCAGTGTACTTATTGATTGCTTTTTTCTGAAGAAAAAGGATGAATATTTTATCACTTTCTGAAACTAAAAAGCCAAAAGTATTTCTTTCACTGTTTTTAAAGTCTTCTCGATCACGTCGGATGTAAACTAGTTCAAAATGGTTTTGTGCCATTACCCAGTAGAAACAAAGCTTAATAGCAGGCAGGCACCTGACAGTGGTTTCTGAAACACATTGTATAGCAGACATGTGGGTGAAGATCGGGTACAATGATAACAATGACTTACCACACACACACACATACAGGACAGTTACCCTTTGCCATTCCTTTGATATGTGATCTCTGGGTGAACTACTTCTGTTGAACGAGGACCAAATCCCTGCTGTGGACAGTGTGCTATGCACCGGACAATGTCCAGAAGACTGAACTGCATCCAGACCTCTGTGTCTGCAGTTGTTGACATTTGTGCAATGTGACAGCATTACTGCTTCCTTCTTTTTCCCTTGCCTAAAATTTCTGACTTGTTGCTAATAAACATTTGTCTCCCGGCGTCGTTTAATTTTCATCCGAGTTACAGCAGTAAGAAAAGAAAAGTAAGAAGTCTTGTTTTATAGTCCTACCATTTAACAATGGAAAGCTAACACAGTAAGAGAATAGACAGAGCGTTATTAATAAGGGGAGAAAGGATCATTAAATATTTTATTTTGTGTGAGTTGAATTTCTGTGTATATTCATTGTTTAAAAAAAAAAAAAAAAAAAAAAAAAAAGGTAACTGGAAATTGGGGGAAAGCAATACAAGAGCTCAAAATGACTTTTTGAGGCTATCAATGAATGCCTTGGTTTATTGTGAACAGTAAAGAGTCTGTGTCGATACACAACAGTGCGCTTTAACAGGTAACTGTGATGCTCATTTTGAGCCCCATGCAGAGCGTCCATGTGACAGAGGAGGATGCTAGTGATAGGGTGAGGTGGAGGCAGTTGGTGCGCTGTGGTGACCCCAAAAGGGAGCAGATGAGAGGAGCAGGATTCTGCTGGCAAAGCTTTATATGATTCACAGTTCAGAATAATCCTCCTTTGTCTCACACGGGGCCCGATCATGTGCCTGAAACTAGCTTTATCTGATTGGCTGCATGCCACAAACAAAGTCTGGACGGGGGTGTTGAGATGACCATATGAGCATCATACAGAGTAAAGACTGAAACTAAAAAAAATTTAAGTGGTGAAAACAAGTTTCCATAAATTGTTTTTTTCCCTCAGAATTTAAAACAAACACTGCACATAAAGTTCAGTTTAACTTGCTGAACCAAAAACCTGAAAAAATTAAGATGATTTAAAAATATTAAAATAATTGATTTTCTGTCAATTACCAATAACTGAATAAGTTTTAGGTTACGCTCCTGGGTAGATACTCCCAGAGGTAAGTGAGAAAAGACTGAGGTTATTTCAACATGCCATCGTCCATCCCAGGGTCATGGGGAGGTTGGAGCCCATCCCTGTTGTAATGGGGTTCGAGGTGGAATATACGCTGGACCGACTGCCAGTCTGTCGCAGGGCTAATGAGTCTCCACATCCCTAAAATATCCATCTAATGTTACAAATCTCTGAACTGTAAATTATGACGCAGTTTGGAGAGTTTCTCCTCGCCATCCAGTCGGAAATCAGCACACCAAGAGACACACGAGCAGGTTGGAAAGAAATGACAGTGAATTGTCAGTAAGTTTTTATTAAACCTTAAGTACAAACTGCAAAAGTAAAAAACAGTCAATTTAACCAACATGAGACTCTCTTTCCGAATGAAGGGAAAGGCCGAGTTACCAAATAAATTAAGTCACCAAAGACCCCACTGTGAGCAAAGTAGTTTATACTGTAGAAAAGGAAGGAAAAAAAAAACAAAGAAAAAAAATAACTGAAGGACAAACAAAGAAAATCCCATCTGAATAAAATATATTGTAAGGCCATAAAAACTTGACAACCACTTTTTTTTTTTAAATGTTGAAAACACCCGACTTGGTATGTCATTAAATAGTCCTAAAACAGTTCAGTCTTCTGCAAGGGACAACAACCAACAAACTGGATTATAGGATTTTTTTTTCCTTGACAGTCACCACTGGCAAGCTCAGTGCAACATGAGTAGCTACTACATTTTTGTTGAATTTTCAGTAATGAAAATGTAAAAACCCATTTTTTTGTGTGAACATATCATTTTTTTCCCTTTTCTTTAAAAAAGTAAAGCTAAACAAACAAAACTAGATCAGGAGGCCAGGGAGGAGGCGGGGCAGGTAAAGGGGGGGCGGGGGCAGTCGTTGGCTACTCGATATCTTCTTTCTTAGCGATATAAGCAGCACTTAAAATTTTTATACACATTTACCAGAGCAACCCTGTAAGCGTCAAACTCACATGGATGAAGAAAGGGAAAAACGTAAGGCTTTTTCTTCATCGACCACTCTCCTCTGGAACACTTTCTTTCTCTGGTCCTTCCTTTCTTTCTTACTCAACCCCAGAAAAAAAGGCTCAAGTATTTAAAGAAATTTACAGGATTATGTACAAAAAAAAGTTGATGTTTGTTTGCGTTGGGCTTTTTCTCCGCTCTTAAAAAAAAAAAGAAAAAAAGAAAAGAAAAAAAAATCACTAATATATCTGGAAAGGGGAAAAAATAAAAAAATAAAAGACAGTAGAAGAAAGAAAAACTTGGATTTGATATTTCACATTTTACACTCTTTGACTAGTGGCTCTACTTGAGATAACACATTAGATCAACAAAGCTTAAAAAAACCCCAAATAATAATAATAATAATATAATATAATATTAATGTTTACTGGTACAGATGAAACAAGAGGACTGGAAGAATGGAATGTTAACACGATTGCACATCTAGAACCAGAAAAGCCCGACGAACCTTTCTGCCCTGTGGGGGTCGGGGGGGCGCGTGAGCTAGCAGAGTGAACCAATAGCAGGCGCCAACCCCCAGATTTTTTTTTTCTCCTTTAAAAAGAATTTTGTGTTGTTATACAGTAATTATAACCAACAGCACCAATAAAATGGATCTCCTTGCTAAGTATCAGGCACCATTTCCACTTGCTAGTGAAGAAGGGATCCCTCCATACTACAAGGAAGTGAGGTGACCTTTTCACAGGTCAAGCAGCTGCAGCTCTGCCCCTCTCACGTCCGCCGACGAACAGAAAACAAAAAAGAAAACGTCCACAATGATGACAAAAATAAAAAATATACACAGAAAATTTCTCACGACAAAACAAAACTATCGGAAAAAGAAAGCTAAGATTCATAAACTGAACTTGGGGGAAAAAAACAAAAACAAATTGTAGCCAACCAACAGTAAACCAACATCATCTGTCTTTCAAGTTTTTTTTACCTTGCATCTCCAACCCACATTTCATTAAAAAAGAAAGAAAAAATAGGCAGGAACTGCATCAAGAATACATTAAAAGTGATTCCTCTTCCTCAAATAAAGGACAGAGAGAAACTTTGGGCAACTACTTGATGTCATTTTCATTTCACAAAATCATGGGAGGGAGGGAGCGGTGGTGAGTGGGGGGGAAGGCCGCCTTTTCATTCCTCCTGTGTTCACAGTTGAGGGACATGTGATGTATCAGTATCATGGGTGAGAGGAAGGCAGGAAAGAGTGATGCAAGAAAAAGGTAATTATTGTAACCTCCTATCAGCTGAGGAAGGGTGGAGGTGGAGCTAAAGGGTAAAATGAGGCCTGTCAAGTCTGTGAACATTATACTTAATGCTTTCAATATTGACTCGGAGAGAGAGAGGTGTGTGTGTTCTAAAATCATCCAAAATAAAAACAAATTCTTCTTTCACACTAGTGCAAAAAAGACATCTTGCTTTTCTCTTTTTAGTTCCTTTTCCTTATAACAAGCCTGTCATTACTAAAGGAGAGGAGAATCTCTTGCTTATTAAAGAGATGGAGACTGAGGTCAGGCAAGGGGGGTCTTCAAAGCTCAAAAACAATCTCTAACATCGGGCGGTGAAGAAGGAGCGGTTTTGATAGTGATCCTGCTTACTGTGGAAAAAACAAAAACACGGGGATTCAGAGAAGTGGAGGGGGTGTGGTGGGATGTGGGCACAGCACACATGGGTGGCAATGTTGAGGCATCCCGCCTCAGGACACGGCAGCGGCCTTGGGCATGTGGCTGGACGACAGGCGGGCCAGAGACACCTCTACGGTGGCGCGTTTTCGGGGTCCTCGCTTGGCTGGCGATGCTTTGGCAGGGCTTAAGCCGTGGCAGGGGTCCCCTCCTCCGCCACTAACAATGACTCCTCCAGCGTCGATGCTTCCTCCGTTCTTCAACATGGCTCGTCCGCACACCTGGCTCACCAAACTGTTGATTTGCTCCTGTGTGGCAAAAGGAAGCAGAAAAAAGTGAGAAAAAAGGTGGCAATGAAGCAAATGCACACAAATCAAGAGCAGAAGGTAAAATGGAATATGGCAAAGTACAGGTGTGTCTACTGTTAAAAAAAACATAAATAAAAATTTGAAAGTCTGATTACACCACAGGTACAACTCAGTATAAACATTTTCAGTAGCGGTGTGAAAAGCTAGCTGATGTCTCCCCCATCTGGACAGAGGGAGAATGGAAGCATAGCAGACCCACACAATGGCAGCTTACCTCATCATATCGATACATCATCTTAAGGCCTCTGCAGGATTTGTGCTTCTCCACATAGCGCAGGGCACACTCCAGACAAAAGACCACATTGTCAGTCTCCCGAACCACCTAAACGGAAAAAAAGGCTTTTAGTAAAACAAAGAATTTATTTTCTTAGTGAAAAAGTGGAAATATTGATAAATCTCTATAATGTCTCATACTCATCATGCTTATACTGTTATCTCAGTAGTATTAAGTATGTTTAGTAAGTTACCTTTAACTTACAGAGCATACTGCAGGAATAATATGTACAAACTGAAAAAAAAAAAAAAAAAAAAACAACAACTCCTAGCGCCAATTCACAACAACAGTTGCCTCAAGGCGCTTCGTCCTGGACCCCACAATACTATAGAGAAAACCCCAACAATCAGATGATCCCGTTTGAGCAGCACTTGGCGACGGTGGGAAGGAACAACTCCCTTTTAACAGGAAGAGACCTCTGGCACAACCAGGCTCAAGGAGGGGCAGCCACCTACCGCGACCGGTTGGGGGTTAGGGGAAAGAAGAGAAAGGAGAGCACAGAGAGACCATGGAAAATGCACAAGCTACGGGAGAGAGTAGACAAAAGTTAATTAATATGCAAAATTGGCAAACAAATTCATCAGGATTGAAAAAGAGGTCACTGGAAAACAAGTGCATTATGGTCCCTCAGCAGCTTTTAGCAGCATAACTAAGTGATGCTTCAGGATCGTCGAATCTGATACTGGACACTTTATGAACCACAGGTAGAGTCGAACTTAAACTCTGGATTTAGCGGGGCACCAATGAAGAGAAGCCAGGATTGGAGAAATACACTCTCTCTTTCCAGTCCCTGTGAGTAGCTTTGCTGTGGCATTCAGAATCACCTAAAGGCTTTTAAGGGAGCTTCTAGAAAAGTCCAATAATAGATGTGTGTTTAATGTGCGAATTAAACAATATATCCCAGTTAAAAAAAAAAATTAGTCCAAGATTCTTCTGTGTTTTTGGAAGCCAAGGTAATGGCATCTAAAGTAACTTTATGGCTATAAGAGATTTTAAGGTCAAATACAATAACCTCAGTTTTTTCTTAAGTAGAAATTAAGAAATTACCAAATCTTTTTGAATCATCCGGCTTCATAGATGGATATGACTTGGTATCATCTGCATAACAACAAAAATGTATGCAGTGTTTTCTAATAATACAACCTAAGGGAACCACATATAACGTAAAAAAACAAAAACATTTAAAAAAGAAAAAAAAAGTATTGGGCCCAGGGCAGAACCTTGTGGAACTCCATGAATAACTTCAGTGTACGACGAAAACTCCCCATGTACATGCACAAATTGGGATCTATCAGATATGATTCGATTGATCGATGGGGTCTAACAGACATGTTGATTGTTTACTTGAAGTAATTAGTTCAGTGAGATCAATTGGCAAGAAGCACTCTAAATATCAGACATCTGACATTTTTCAATAATGGTAAAAATTGTATTTGAAAGGAAATTCGTGAAGTCATTATTACTGATAGCTAACAGAACTGAAAAACTGATTAGCCTGACTAGTGCTGAGAAGAAACATGGGGCTGTTCCTGTTTTTCTCTTATCAGTGACAAACAGCATGATGGTCTAGCTTTACTGAGGACTTGTTTTTCATAAGGTATCAAGCTATTTTTCCAGGCCAGATGACAGTCTCCTAAATTAGCGGATCCCTAATTTCCACCATCTGTGTGAACTGTACCAGGGAGTCACACATTAAGATTAAGATATCCTTTATCGTATCCTCTGTATAGACATCTACTGTATAGAAATGTTTTCCAGAGTGCTGTAATTCATATTTTAAACAAAAGAGGTTTTTTGAGAAACACATTAAACGCTCAGTTCCTATGCAATATGTCGGGACAAGATCAAGAATGTGATTAAAATATTGAGTTGAGGGTAGTAATGAATTAAACACAGCGTTGAAGTTGTTTTCATCATCTACAAGCATAAATCTGCCAACAGAAACTTTTTGTCTTTTACAGTTCAACTGTTTAAGGCTAAGGATAATTACAGCTGTCTGAGTCTTTGTGGGATTAATAAACTAGAGTGAGAGATCACTGCCTTCATTTAAACTTAAAGTGTAAGAGAAAATAAATCAACATGTTGATCGATTATTACATCATTTACTAACAGGGACTTTGAGAGAGTCCTAATATAAAAAATAAATCAATATTCAATTGTTTTGCTCTATTGAAATAGTTTTCATATATTTCTGGGAGCAGATGGTCTCTGTGAGTTTGGAGGGGGAGGGAAGCTGCTGAGAGACGTGTAAAGTTGCATACATACTGGAAGCGATTTGCTAATAGGGGTTGAAATTTGTAAGCATTTGCTTCCTCCAAGGTCAGTATTTTTTTCCTAAGTGATATAAAAAATACAGACCATTTTGTTAATAAACAAAAAATAATTTTTTTAAATAATATGTTTGAAATAAAGATTTGATTCAGATTCAGACTCATCGTGCATCGCTTTGAAGCTGATCGTTGGTCGCATGCAGACTTTTCAGGCTCCGGTTGCCTAGGTGACCCTCTAACGTATTGACTTCCAGGTCATACGTCAACCAACTGTATTCTTCACTCTCACTAATAGTCTATTCAACTGGTCGCTTTGAAGTTGAATACAGTCTATTGCAGATCCCTCCCACTTTGTGTCGTCAGCAGTTTTCGCGCCAAATATTGTTCAGATATTGTTTCTGTGATCTCTGCTGTTGCTGCAAAACCCTTCCAGTGTGTACACAGCTTACAAATGCAGCTCTGCTTCCTGTGCTTGACTCTGCATAGATCATCCAGAATCAAACACATGTTTTTTGTTTTTTAATAAATTCAGCAACATTCATACAGATGAGAGCTGCACCACCCATAGTAGGATGGTTGGAGTCTCTCTAAAAAAAGACCACGTTTTCCACAGAAAGTTTTCCAGTTACCCACGAAGCCCATATTGTTTGCTGGACACCACCCAGACAGCCTGCAGCTAAAAGACAACATCCAGCTATGCATGTCAACCCAGGTCAGACTGGGGAGAAGACGCTGTTAGTAAAGTCACACACTAACTCAATGTTAGTTTTAGTGACTTGTGATTAAAACAACTGGATGCCATTACTTTCAATCTGAATTACAGTCTAAGTAAATCTACGTTTATCTTTAGTTCAAACAAATGCTCTGCTGTTGGAGTCTGCAGGTTCACGTTTCTAAGTATGAAGCTGCCAATGACCAGAGTTTTTTTCTCTGCAGGTGTCGCTGAGTGGAAAAAAACACATGGTTAGAATTTTGAACGTGCTAGTTGCGTACCAAGGGCTTCTCTTTCGGACTGCGCTTCCTTCCAGCAGCAGCCGGCCTTTCTTCCCGGCAGTGCATTTGGGTGACAGCTAAACTACTTTGGGCCTGGCTAGCCATTACAGCTGCAGGTTTACTTTCAACGGTGCGGAGCCATGCCTCCAATTCACCAAGCCTGGCCTCCAGCACAACAAAAAAGGTACTATTATTATACGAAACATTATCACTAAAGCAGGTCGAGTAGTAAGAGACCTACAATTACAGCCACACTAACCAGATGTAGGATTTCATTTATAAATATTTAGGATGAATATGTTGACTTGAAGGAAGGAAGGAAGGAAGGAAGTCCTTTGCAGGTAAACTGAACCCAAACCATTTAACATTTGACACACTGTCATGTTAAACCCCTGGGCGTTGTGCTCTCACCATGGACAGGTAGCAGAGATGTTGACAGATCTGGCAGCGCCTCTCTGAGGACTCCAGTGTCAGCCATTTGCCGCGAGGCTTCTTACGTCCCTCGATGGGTCCCAGGCTGCCATCGTGTGTGCCATAACGGGCAGAGGAGAGCAAACCTGCCTTGTAAAGTTCCTGACGTTGGCGCATCTCTATGTTCCTGATGGACAAAAACACTCTGAGTGAGAGCAGAAGTAAGTTTGCTGCTATCAAGGGGAAACTATCAGAGTGGAGCTTACAGAGAATGGCACTTACTCAGATCTCAGTACAGTAACACAATGGATATAATAGTATTATAGCCAACTTCAATCACAATTTATTCCTCTTCCTTTACAACAACAGTACATTTAGTCATTATAAGGTGAATTAGACCACACCTATCTTATGAACATAAACGGACTCAAACAAAACCCAGAAGTTTGATAAATAATAGGCAGTGTTTGATGTGGCGATCTTTAGAAATCTAATAAAACTGGATTTGTAGCTTTGCCGTGTTTGTCGTTTGTATGAGTTGTTGCATCATACCTGAGGTCTTTGAGAAGGGTGGAGATGGTGGTGAGGAGTAGGCCGTTGTCCCTCTTGGACTCAGCTGTGGCGATCTGATACAGTAGCTTCTCCATTGAGAATGGTTTGGCTATACAACGACATTTCAGGTCCTGTGAGTGGAAAAAAACAAACAAAAAATCAGCCATTTAATATCTATTTTTGTCCAGCTTTCAGCCAAAATATAAAGGTGTGGTCTAATATACTCCAAGAATGCTGACAATGTCCTTTAGTGTATAACAAAGAATATTTGTAGTGTAACCAAGATCAATGTTTCTCATCCTCTCCTATGATTCCTCACTAAAAATGTTTGTAATTTGCAAGAGCGTGTTTCAGGCAGTGCTCCACAGTGCAGCACATTTTATGAATGTCACATTACCCTGAAGGGTAATCTTAATGTGGCTGTGGGTATGATAGCATTGCTGAAGGTAGATGTACTTCCATCACTGTTATGCCCATAATGACAATGGGGAACATTTTCCTCGCCTCTATTACAGCTATAATGAAGTCCAACGAGCCAAAGGTTTACTCGGGAGCTCTCTCACGCTCACAAACATGAAACAGAACTCAAAGGTCAAAACACCGGCTGAATTAAGTTCATTTCAGTGTTAATCACCTCTACCCAAATTGAATCTTTAACAGCTGCAGTCCACAGCACTGTTGCGAAATGAAAACAAACAGTGATGTAAAATGTGTCATTATTCATCGAAATGGTCTTTGGTTCAGCTTTGTCGGCCCTGATTTAGATGCTGACCTTTGCGGCCTGGTAACCCAGGTTCATCCAGTGTGGTGTGGCAAAGTGCACCGTCTCTGACACGCTGTAGCCACAGCACACTTTAGAGACAAAGGCACCGGGGAAGCAGACCACAAACTGGCCACTCCGCTGGACAGTACGATAAACCTTGATGCCTTCACGGCACAGCACCTCTGGAGATATCTGGAAGAGTGAAATAAACGGCGTTACATTTCCAAGTGACTCTGCAAAGTTTTAGGATCAAAAGCATCGCTTCCTTCCAGTTAAAATATATGTGAATGGATTTTTATAGACTTACCATGATATTCTTCTCCAGCATCTCTAGTCCTGGCGTGCCATTGGCCTGAAGCAGTGTATGGACCACCTTGTTCAGCTTAGCCTTCTCCTCAGCAGGGATAGAATACCTGTCCGAGCACACACACAGACATCAGTTTCAAACTTTTCACTTAGTTTTCCTTTATTCAAGTCTATTAGTTCTCTCGTCTAATTTTACACATTTTTACCATATTAACAAGTTTTTGGTGCACACACTTACACCGAGACAACGCCTCTGTGCATACTTACCAAATGCAATCAGCACCAGTGTGTAAGTAATCAATATATGGAAGGCGATTTTGGTCTCGAGACCAGCATGAGGTAGAAAAGACCATGCCAATGTTTAGCCAGGGAATGGTCACCCCTGTAGAGACAGGAAGGTTAAGTGAGACAGAAACATTAATATCTGCAGGCTAAACAACAGAAACGGCTCAAACATCTGGAGTGATCAAGATAACACAGGCCATCTACATTTGTAGAGCAACGTACAGACTGTGCTATGAAAATAATTCTCACCAGGCACAGCACCCAGATGCCTCAGTATGGATCCAGAGTTATTTGGGAGGACATTGAGGTTCCATCCATGTCTGAGGAAAGAAGGAAAAGAAGACGTTTTTATAAGAATGACTTTTGAGGAAGCCGATAGTTTGACTGTTAAAAAGTTTTATCTGACCTGTGATCAGGTAAAGACTTTGCTGCAAGTAGAAAAATGTACCCAAACTCACAAGATGGATGAGAAACACTTACTTTGAAAATGGCTCTGACTTTCCTGTGGGGAAACCACTGCCATGTGTACTGGTGTCCACCTTCCCACAATGCACTGCCACATGGCAATCTCTCTGTTCCACAATCCTCCAGTACTCTTGCTGCAAGAGGACAAAAACAGAAAACTAGTAAGAGAAAGTATGCATGAAACAGAGTACAGGATTCAGGTGTGCCTCATGGTCAGTCATGCTGGTAGCTGACATCGAGGAGAAACCAACTCACCTTTTAAAAATGATCTTAAAGTTACGGTCTGCTTGATTTCATTAACAGATGTATTATTTGATAGGGCTAAATGTTTTCTCATTTAAAAAAGTAATTACAACAAAGATTTAACACTGAAAACTACTTTAGATAATGAAGGTAATGTTTGATAAAGATGACAGGATGCTAACCTCAACCTCAGCAGCAGACGGTTCCTTGTTAAAGCACATGGTCATGGTGTTCCGCGCTATCCTGAAGAAGTTGGTCAAAGACACCGATTTCCCCTGCAAATCACATGAATTTAAGATTAATCATCAGTGGAATCTATTTTTCCCATGATGCATGAGTCAAGAAGTCAAATGGAGGGCGATAAGGATAAAACATTGCATATCTGACTGTGTGTGTTTCTACAAGGATCTCTACTCCCTTTGTTAGTGTGAGACACAATTCCCCTGGACTTGACCCTCTCCCACTGACACCCTGCTACACAGAATCTTTGAAGGTGACCATAAATCTGCCAACTCTGAGCCTGAAGATGTGCAGACCAGGCTGAAGTTTGACCTTGTGGATTCCTAATGTTCACAGTGACATTTTGTTTTTTTCTTCTTTTTCCCTCTTATGTGTTTGCAAGTACTATCTGACTTAGTTCTTTTTATGATTGCACTAGCTTCAGGGTTGTGAAACAATGCAGTTAAATTACAGTCTGGTGCACTGACAAGACTTTTTGTCATTCAGTAGCGGCGCTTTTTCCGAGCTTTTTCCCAGTGTAATTACAGTTAATTACACCCTTGACGTGCACTTTGTCCTCTCGATCGAAAAAGTGAAACATAAGCTCCTCTTGGGGGGCACTTGTAATGAATAATAGCCATAAATCTGAGCTCTGCAAAAAAGTGATGAGTCACGTTTTGACAGGACTTCCAAGTCAGGACAGTGACAGCCATTCACATGTCACTGTGCACTGAGCAGTACTTGTATAACTACGGGGTCACGTTTGTTGGGGGGGGGGGGGGGGTGTTCATACAGAAGGATTTGGTTACCAAAAGGAAAGGAGAGGAAAAAAAATCAAATGAGATCCAGATTGGAGATGGGTGGGGTATTGTGCAGTGAGTGAACACAGAAAGTTTAATTACAGTTTCGACCCAAGATGCTGCTTCAAAATAAATGTACACAAACAATCACATGGCCCATTTTTGTGCATACAGAGTGAATAATTTCAAATTTCCACATGCGCACAAACTACTGGGGGTCGAGTAGGTACGCAGAGAATTTGGCAAGAGTGAGAGAAACTGGGTGGGGGCGGGGGGCTGTGGAGAGGACTGGATATTTGGGAAAATAGCTGAGAGCAAGGACATGGGCTGAAGGAGAGAAGCCATGAGGAGAGGGCTGGACGCAAGGAGCTGAAGGGTTATGAAAGCTTGTGGAGGCGGGGCTTTGGAAGTGTGGGGGGGATGGGTGCGGGCTGTTTTGGGGGCTGCCATTTCTCTGACCTACATTTTCAGCCAGCCATAATCAGCAGGCCTGCAAGCGGGCTGGGGAAATGCATCTTATGTGGTCCACAAATACACGCACGAGCAACTCTACAGACCACCTTAACAAACACAGCTGCACAGAAATATTAAAACAAAACCACAAGAAAATAAAACTGTCGGCCCCTCACTTCAATGGCCCAACTATTTCTGTGTAAAAGCAGGTGTGCATACTTCTGAGGTTTGCTTAAACAAACCACGAACTGTGGCAGTTAACAGCACGATATTGTTACCAAGAGCACAGTAAGAAAATTCAATAGGCACTCACATCTGTGTGGTTAACAACATCCCAACAGTGTCTACGAGTGAAATCCACTTTGTTGAAAACAATATAGAGCACAAGCAAACAGGGTGTACATTTGGTCGCTTAAGATGTGACAGAGGAAACAGTCAAATTAAGTGTTGAATGTTTACACCTCATGAGCGATATATATCTCGATTCACTGAAGAGTCTCTAAAAAGTGCTCTGGCACTGACGACAGGCCAGAAAAGATCGCTCCAACCGCACATTTACCATATAAACAAGACAATGTACATCAGGTTGGACCAAAGGAGTAAAAGAAACCCAACAATGCCTGCCAAAGTGGTATGAAAATAATACCAAGGGCGACCATAACATAAGGAAATAAGGTAGACGCCACACGTTTCCATGCCTTGGAGCTGATCTTTAAACAGCAGGTCAATAAGAGACAAAAGGTGTTAACAGCATGTAATGACTTATCACAAGAAAAGTGCAGAGAGCAGAAACGTATGCATAAGCAATAACAAAAGGTAAACTTACGTGCCTCTTGTCTGTATGCTTCAAATGTGTGCCATAAACAGCAAGTGTCGTCTTCATCCTCACCTTGTAAATACATTTGTGCTGGTCACTGAGAACACCCCTGTCCTCCACCTCCTGCTCTTCCGCATGCTGCCTGTCCTCTTTGCCTTGTTTTTCCTGAGCGAAGAGCCGGCGCCGGCCCGCTTTGACCTGAGCCTCCAGTTCCTTCAGATGGTGATACACTCCATTGGTGCGGTGGTTTCCTGTTGCCCCTCCCACTATCCCGCCCACGAGCCCGTTTTTGGGCTCGTAGCGCGGCAGAGAGAAAGCGCCAGGCGCTGAAGAATCTGCGAGGCCCTCCAGAGGGCCGCGGCGAGACTCCAGGTCCTTTTTCTCCTGCAGCACATCAGTCTGCAGTTGCAAGCGCTCCTCAGCACCGAGTGAGTCGTAGGACAAGATGTACTGCAGGTAAGCCTCCTGCAGCTTGGCCAGCCGATCCTGTGCAGACTTGGGGATGCGCAGGAGGTCGGCGAGCTTGGTCCACTTCTTCAGGTCCATCACCTGCTGCATGCCGCCCATGTCATTGATGAGCTGGAAAAAACGAGACAGGTCCACTTCGCAGCCACCTGCATGGAGCAGAAAAGGAAGGTTCAGTAAGAGGAGAACATGAGCAGCACTTACAAAACCAGCGGCAAGTGGTGGTTTTGGAGTGCGTTCAACAGAACATTTGTTTCATAGGCTAACATGAAAAAGTGACATAAAATAACAATTTTGACTCATAAAATAATGTCGTGTACATAAAGAAGTTTGCAGTTTTCACTAATATAAACTCCGCTTTTTAAAAAGTCGCAGAAATCAAGCTAATCTAAAAGAATGCCATCTTGGGTCATCTGCTCCTTTGGCTAAACATGCCGTTCCCTCCTGCCCAGTTCATTTTATTTGAAACAGCCAATCCACCTTTCAAAACGGATCTGAACCTTCATTGTGCCAAACACAGACACAAATTACTGTTAATGTAGAACTGATCTGCTGGGGACAGTAAAAGAAGTCATTTGAAACCAGGGTACCCCGGCTGGCTGCGCTGTGGACCGTTGGCTGCCAGGTTTCTCTGGCCAACAGCCCTCACTCTAGCCCTGGCTCTAATCTGTATTCAGCTGTATATAAAAGCTACACACAGCACAAGAGACTGCACAAATTCAACCAGGGCAAAACTAAACAGCCACTTGTTTGCACACATGAGAATTTGCACATGCACAAAGCTCACGCATTGGATTTCCGTCCCGACCCGAGGCTGTTTAAATGCTCATAAAACGCTTATGTCATCATGAGAAATAGAAGGTGACTGAGCAATCTGAGAGAAATATTGTTTTCATTGGCCGCCAGGCTCCTTTCTGATATGTTCCACATTGTTGCTGTCATCTATAAAACTGCGAGATACAAATCAGGCCGAATACTGCTGAAGCTCTCTGAGAACCAGTGATATCAACGGAAACAATAAGTAGTGCATAAGTGTCACAGTAAACAGTTTTATAGAGCAAAGGAGGCCAAACCACAGTTAAACTGCAGAATACAAAGGTTTTTGTGATTGTAAATCATCTTCTTTGTTGTACTTATCACCATAAACAGCAACATGTGAAAGACCAGGATCCAGGAGAAATTAAATTAGGAGTCGGTGACAAACCATACTCTGTGTGTGCGTCGATAAAGTACTGAGCAAATGTTGCTATTTTGTAACCTGTACTTGCACATTTTTTCCTATAAAGAAATTGTTTATTGAGGGATGCGGATAGCCATGTTTTGACTGGGTTGAGTGTGCTTGTGTTTATGTCTGTTTACTTGTTTGCTAATAATCACTCTTAGAAAGTAAGCTCTGGTTCTACGTGACAGTGTGCAGGAAGAAACCTGTGGCCTATCGCTCATCACTCAAACTCTGCACATACTTTATATGCTCAGTACGCTCATTTACAGTTTCATAAATACATTCGGGAGTATGATAGAACAGCTTTACATTCTTTCATATAGAAAAAATAAAAACTAAATCACATCATATTCTCTCATGCTATAACATTGCTGTTGCACTCATTTCTCCCTCTGAAACATATATCATGTTTCTTTAACGGCCTTCTGAAAAATCAAGTCCGTTCTTATTGGTCGGCAGGCAATCTGACAATGAAATCAATGAACAGTGCTTGAATTCAGTAATGCAGCAACAGAAATCAGCGTATGATTCTAAATGGCACAAACTATGTCATTGCACCACATCACACCATTTATTTTTCATGCTTACACAGAGAATCAGCAATTCTGAGTTCCCCCTTCAGCAATATGAGAGCACTGTATGACCAGAAACAACAACAATTCACTGGATCTTCAGCTCTTCTGACTTTTATGTTCAGTTGTGCCAGAAAAAAATAAATAAATAAAAAACACATGTGGCATCATCATGGTCAAGACTTTTTGAGGCAGCTGCTCCTTGTTTGTGGGCATGCTAAGCTGGCATTTTTGCAAATGTGTTGCAAACAAGGGTTTAGTCAGCCAACTAAGCATTTTAGACGGTTCAGGTGCAGCTTGCAATTTTGCAGAGCTTTAACATCCCTAAAGAAAAAAAAAAGTCAACTCCAAACAAACAACACAGCATCTTACACTTAACACCCTAGCATACAGTACTGCTACTGTACATTCACATACACATGTGCGTGTTCACTTACCAATGACAGGTGGCTCATCCATGGTAATGCCCTGAGATTTAAGGTGCTTGCGGATGCAAGCCAGCCGCTGCACATTGGGGCCCCAGCGCCGGCCCAGCATGTGGACTCTCTGCACCTGTGTAACAAAACGCATCTCCTCGCTCAGCTTACACTCTGGTCGCCAGTCTGGTGGTGGCGCCACACGGCACATGCCAGCCACCTCGGCCTGTTCCCTCACTGCATCCAAGTACACCAGGGGGTCCTGAAACTCCCTTGGAGCCGGCCGGAAAATGGGGACTTCACCCAGGGCTGCCCAGCCCTCCGGCTTACTCCGGTGGCGCTCCCACTCCTTCTCTTGCTCGCGTTCCTTCTGACGCGTCAGCTCTTTCTCACGCTCCCACTCCTTGTCACGGTCAACAGCCCGCAATGCTGCCGGTTTGAGCTGTCCAGGGCTGTTGGTGGAAGTAAGAGGAGAAGAGGTGGAGGAGGACACAGAGGTTTGTTGGGGGTCTGAGGTAGTGCTGACGTGACTGGGGTTCGGTGAGTGATTCTGGCCTAATGAGGGGGAGGAGGCACTCCGACCATGAGACCTGCTCTGCTGCTGCTGTGCTTGTCGTATCAACATCAGCTTGCCAGCCGATGCCCGCTTAGGTCGCTGGTTCACCGGCTCCGCGTTGGCTGCTGGTGTAGAAGGAGGCAGGGTTTGTTGAGGAGGGAGAGTAGAAGATGGAGGTGGGGTAACAGGTTGAGTTTGTTTAGGAGAAGGGGGTGTTTCTGATTCGTGTCCATTAGAAATTGGAGTGGTAGACGAGGTGTTTTGCGTGGTAGCTTTCTCTTGATTGGCCACCTTCTTGCTGCTGCTGCGGGTCTCCAAAGGAGTGGATTGGAGCTTGGCCTTCTTGGCCTCAGTGCCATGCGTTTTGGCTTTGTGCTCAACCACCCCCGTCCCCACCGAGTTGAGCAGCACCTCCAGACGCCGCTTGGAGTTCCGCAGTCCTTCTCGACCATGGCACTCCCCCTGGCCCTGCTGGCACAGTTTCTGCGCATCCTCCTTGGCCAGGGTGTTGTGCCGCTGCCCATTTAGCCTGCCGTTGGGACGGCCGCCGGCAGCCACATTGTGCAGCCCATTGGATAGTAGCACCTGTTTGCGGGTTTTTGCATTGCTGTGGTGGGCTGGTGCCGCTGCTTTTCCTGAGTTGGCCAGCCCATTGCTGGCTGCTGGCTGGCTGTGCTGATTGTGATTGTTCGCTGACGATGGTGCCGAGGCGGCGCTGTTGTGTTTGTTGCTGCTGCTGAGTTTGGTTTTCTTGCCCAGTTCTTTCTGTTTGGCTTTGGTGTAGGTGACGTGGCCCTTGGACACGGTGGCTGTGTACTTCTTCACAGTTTTTGAGGGCAGTCGGAAGTCGCGGCTCTTTTTGGCACCATTGACGGCTTGTGCCGAGCCCGCCCGTGTCAGCCCGTTTACTTTAGAAACCTGAGATGCACAGAAGAAGCAGGGAGAGACAATTGAGACATGTTAGATGTCATAGAGTGACCAATCTTACAACAGCCATGTGACTACGTCTGTTTTAGAAAAAGGACTCACTGTAAGAAACAACAGTGGGTGGCATGCTGACCGAGTTTAAACAGAACAGAACTGCTGTTGTCAGGTCAGATTCCTTTCATTGTTAAAAACACTATTACAGCTAACATAGTATAAATGATTTTCCCAAAACGCACGCACACGCACGCACCCACACACACACACACACACCACCCACACACACACACACACACACACACACACACACACACACACACACCACCACAAACACACACACACACACCCACACACACACACCACACACACAAGAGGCGAGCGGAGAGAAAATAAAATTATCAGAATGTACAAGCCAACACATGCAGGGGCGTGGGCGCACCCACACTCCATGCTATGAAGAGGCCAAACATTCAGATGCTAGCTGTGCAGTAAAACATTTGGCTGGTCAGACCAAAGCTATTTGCGGAAACCGTCGCTATTCATTAGGGAGCCAATCAACTGTCTAGATTACTATACTTTTAAAATCTGCTGCACTTTTGTAGACTGCTCTCAGCACAACGACTGAGATTCAGCAAAGGATATGTGCAAACCAAAACCAAAGCCACTACATCCTGAGATAAACAACAGCTTAGAGCGAGTAGAGAGAGAGAGAGAGAGAGAGAGAGAGAGAGAGATGGCAGACATGAAATGGAAAGCAGGGATGGCTCCTTGATTTCTGCTAGCAGATGGCTGGACAGTATGAGGTAGAAGGTGGGGTCACTGGGATGGAATAAAATCCCATCAGGACGTATAAAAATAGCCTTTTATTTGGCTATCGCTTTTTTTAAAAATGCCAGACTTCATTTTTTGGGGTAAAAAGGTGTTTTAATGCGCATGATGGAGAAGTATGGAGAAGCAAGTGAGTGTATATTGAGCCCATGTGTGTTTAAGTCTTTAAACCACCAGCTGTAGATCTGAGGTTTGGTACAGTGGTGTCTAGTTCCACCGCTAGCATACTGGGATGCAGCTGTGGGAAGAAACATGGCCACCCTCTCCCTCAGTTCAAAGAGCTCTACAGCTGCCTCAGCACACGTTAAACTGTGTTCTGTTTTTTTGTCTATTTTCCCATTAGAGCGTGGCTCTTTCTGATGTGCCCATTATTTGTCCAGCTTTCACTCATATTTCTCTTCATAGCTTTATTTCCTGCCTGTCTCTTTTTTCCCCCCAAAGGTATTTCATCTCTATACATATTTCAGAACATTATCCCCTCTCATCCCACCTTAAAAGCTGCTAGAGGTGTCTGTGGAGTAAAACATCCCTTGCACTCTAGGCCAAAGTATAAACACTTTATTTTAGTACCAATACCAATATCTATTGGCAAAAAGCTAATATCTGTCAGGGCTCTACTTTTACCTTCTTTGGTTAGCCTATACGTGAGAATGATAAGAAATCTTAAGATCTTAAGAGTTAAAGATCCCTGTTTGCTTGTATGAAATGGTAAAGTGGGGATCACGGCTCTGTAGTTATACCAGTGAAAGCTCCTTCAAATACAAGCCAACATGATTTTATTGTATGTCTTTTTTCTCATGTTTCAAAGTCATGCATTCAAAGCACAGCTAGGCAGATTTGTACACAACACATGACAGAGCCCTGCTTTTCATTAGAAAACATGAAAAACAAAATGCATCTGTATTTTATTGCTGTCATTCTGCTGCGTCTGTCTGTTTGGACTAGCTGGAGGTGGACCACATGAACAAGGCGGGAGGATGGGAGAGGATGGAGTTATCAATCACAGCCAGGGCTCCACAGGAGGGAGGTGACAGCCGGTCCATTGACAGGTTCGCCTTTGAAGGGCTCTCGTGTCACGTGTGTGTGTGTGTGTGTGTGTGTGTGTGTGTGTGTGTGTGTGTATATTGTATTGTGTTTGCCTCAGGTGGTGGGGGGCCGACACAAAGACCAGGCCATTAAAAGATAAGGGGGAACTGAAACCTAACCCTGCCTCCGTCAATCACTCCCCCCGTCTCCCTACATACACAAACGCTTCTTCTCACAATGGAGGGAAAAGAACGCCAAAAATAAAACAGGGTGACAAGGCAGAGGGAGGAGTAAATGCAGATCGAGTAGAAATAGGAGCAGATAAAGTAAGTCTGCCGGCTAAAACGCTGTTTTCATGAGATAAACAGTGACAAAAAAAACTCCAACGACTCCAAAACTTGACTACTAAAAAGAATATATCCATAGATAAGAAAAGTTTCAGGCAACGGGTTATTTAGGGCAACAACGATGTCTAAACAGCTGTCTGTCATAAAGCTGCAGGATAAATATGGGAAGTGTTTGTCATATCTAATCAGCAACTTTTGCTGACAATGTCAGAGACAACAAAACTGTCATGACACCTTCCTGCCACAAGAGGGCTCAGAGGACCGCCTCGCTTAAAAAGGATAAGGGGGGGGGGGGGGCTCTCAGCAGGTCTCCCTCACTTTTTATTTGGTGTGGTGGAAAAGGAGGAAGGCAAGAGTGATGATGAGGTAGAATATGAAAGAAAGAAAGAAAGAAAGGTTCACTTCTAATAGCGACTGGCAGCGAGAAATGAAAAGAACGACGAACAGAATAAGAGAGACAATAAAGAGCCAAAAGGAAAAAAATAGAGCACACAGACAGAGGCAGGAGGCAGGCAGCCGGAGACTGTTCATTCGCACGTGAGCGGGAAGGAGAGGGAGGGGGAAAGGAGGTGGGTCTAGATGACATCATGTGTTGCTATAGCCCAGCTGAGGCCTGCCAGGAAGATTTTTAACACACAATATCTGCAGGAGCAGGCCCTGAGAAGGCGAGGAGGCGGGGGTGGGGTGGGAGATAGACAGCGAGAGGAGGCCAGCCAGAGGATAGAATAAGACAGCAGAAAGTTTAACCCTTTCAAAGCTTTGCTGACTCACAAAAGAAAGGAAAAGAAAGACGCAGGGGAAGGCAGAAAATCCAGCCCTACATGCAAGATTGTGTTTGACAGGCACAGAATTATTTACTTATTTACTTACTTTTTGTAAATGGGTGTGTTCTAGTTAGTCCATAAAAATGTGTGTGTGTGTGCATTTGGATGAGACAGAGATTTGGTCATCTTGTGTGTTTTCTGGTGTTTATGGCTGTTCAAAATAAAGACAGTGCTGAATGGCTGATACGCAGCGTACAAACGTATCCATCAAATGTTCCTGTGATGCAATGACAACTGGTGGGTTAAATCCTATTCTGAACTCTAAACGGTCTCCTTTGCTGGAGTGATTTATGATGCAACCACCAGAACACCTTAAAAGTGAGGCATGAATCTGATTTAAGTCTTCAATTTCCTGTCACTTGCAAAGCAACGCAATCCAGGCAGGGCAGGCTGATTTTAAAGCAGTTGAAGAAAGGTCACAATAGCCCAGCACCAACAACGTACACAGTTTACTAACCGGCTCATAGGAGCTTTCTTGAAAGGATGCCCTGATTAATGCAACACGGGCGTTTGAATAAATAGTGGAGGAATGACCATATTCAGTATTCAGAATTGCAAATTGCATTCATCAAACTCGATGCCCTACCCAAGTTTATTATCCATGCTGCACAGTGTGGCTTGCAGTAGTTGGTGCCTTCAGGGAGGTTAATTGAAGACTGCGGAGAAACTAAATAAGAGTCTTCTTCCAAACAATGGAGTCAGTCCTGCTGCTTTTTTTTTTTTTTTTTTTATTAAAATGGATCAAATCATGTTGCTTTTTTTTTTTTAAAACTGTGTATACAAGCTGCTATTAAATTAGTGAGAATGACCATGAATTGAATTATGATCATGTTTTACCCCCTTTTTTTAGATTAAATACACACAACCACAGAGTTTGTTTTACTGCTACAAAAATCACTTAACCTTTTCTATGGCTTAGCCTGAACTGTCACCGTTGGTAATGTGTCTAAATTTGTGTGTCTTTTGAACACACATGGTTAACACACAACTTGTTCATGATAATTGGAGGGAGAGCGAAAAAGAAAAAACAAAACTAATCCTTCCAAATGATTGGAGCCATGTTGTCAAGGGCAAAATCAGTCTGTCTGACACAGGAGAAGAGAGAGAGTGAAGCATGAAAATTGGTTAAAAAAAGAAAGAAAAAAGAAGAAGACAGTGAGGATTGCTGAATGAGAGAACATGAGGAAAACCAAAACACACCGTGCGATAGAAGCAAAAGAATAACACTGGGTGCCAGCAGTGTGCGAAACGGAGCGAGGGAGAGAGTAGAGGAAGAACAGCAGAACAAAGGCCGGTGGGTAAGTGAGGCTGAAGTTTGTCTTGGCAGGCAGTCACTCTCATTGAAATTCCTTGTTGGGTTTGCTGGACAATTCCAGCCACTTTAAAAACCTGAAGCACATGTCTGTGTTTACACCAGCAGCAGTGCGGTGCAACAACGAGAAAACACCACCACGAAATAAAGGCTGGCATTTCAAATATGGCGGGTTAAAGACGAAGCAGGAGCGAAAGAGGAAAGCCGATCGAATGCGGAGCCTCAGCAGTCACCTGCCTTTAATTAGCCAGCGTGGCCAGAGGAATGGCACTTATCAAGCTGAAGACATCTCCAGCCTCCCCTTTTCCTGTTTTTCCCTCTTTCACTTTGCGGGGTTCCTTGAAACCTGCTAAGTGCCATGGAGAGGCAGGCAGGATTTCACAGCCCCTAGCCAGCACTACTAAATATAGCTGCAGTCGCAGCAGGCCAAAACACAATCATTACTCTCCCAGACACAATGGATGGAGGAGAAGGGAGGCAAAGAGAGAAGAAGAGAGGAGGAGAGGAGCAGAGGAGGAATTAAAAGTGTGAAAAATAATAAGATCTGTAAGAAAAGAGCAAAGTAGGAAGGAGGTAATGTAAAGAAAGCACTGCAAATACACCACAATACATCAGAAGGTAGGCAAGCACGACACAGGAGCCGTTAGGAGAAACCACAGAGAGGAAGATTTAAAAAAGATGGAAGATGGGTAAATAAAAATGGGAATCTCTGGAACTGTTTTCATTCTTTTCCATCTCCTTTCAGCCTATCACAGCTCTGACACGATACTGAGAGACCAGCGCTGGGCACTTCTGGCCACACACTACCTGCTTGCGCGGGTCCTCTGAAGTTCTCCTCAGTGGCAGCCCGTTGGCTGAACCTCTACTGTTGGCCATGGCCTGCAGCTCCCTTGCGTGCTCCCGCGCCTCTGCCCGCTCGCTGCGTTCTCTCAGGAGGGGCGGAGGTGGAGGTGGAGGGGGTGGCAGCGGCGGGGCAGGCGCATCCCTGCCGTGAGCGCCGCCCTTGGGCCTCGGACTCTCCCTGGTCCCCGCTTTACTGTGGCTGTGAAAAACTGGAAGAAGGGAGGAAGTGACAAAGATGAAACACGAGGATCAGGTGTTTTGCTTTTGCAATTCTTAATAATAAAAAAAATAAATTAAAAAAAATTGCTGCCTGCCAACATCTATGTTTTCACATGCTTCAAAGAAAATCAGAGTGAGAGAGGAGAGAAGAAACAGTTCTGTGCTTTCCAGATTCTGGAGTAGAAGTTTCTAGTCTGCGGAAGCCAAAAGCAAACAAACAAATTAAATAATTAAGCTACTGCAGAGACTGGAAAGTTACAAAAGTACATACTTCATATATATATGTATATATATATATATATATATATATATATATATATATATATATATGTATAGGACATATAGTATGCTTTTCAGGCTAACATCTGCCTGTGCCAAAAAGCAGAATGGGTTTTACCCATTTGGGACTAAACCACAACGACCACATAGAAAACTCTACACAAACATTTGAGGTGACAGGCTTTTGGCAAACATATAAGCCCCAATCAGTGAAATATGCATGATTTAAGGTGGGCATGAAAACACCTTTGTGCTACGTGTCAATGAATCTGTTCAAAATAGACTTCGACTACATAAACCACCCCCGAGATGATGCTAAGCGAGCCCAACAGGAGAGCGGCAATTAACATACATTGAATGGCTCTCCCTTCAGCTTTTATGAGGCTCAATTTTAAAGTTTTACAGAGTCTTAAAATCAGCTGCAGCGCGAACACGCACACAGCACAGTATGCGTTTATTCTGAAAGGTGCGTCATTGTTAGTTGGTACGTGGATGTCATCTTTTTTTGTTTATTTTAGCAGCAGTGCGTGTTGATGTGTGCGAGCGTGTGCATGCTTGCTGCATTGCACGTGTGGTTCGATGAAAAAAATGGGAGAAATTCTGACATTTTGAGAAGTGAGCTAAGCAAGAAACGGAGCCCAATAAAAGCTGTTTAATTTAGCTATGTCAACATGGCACATGGCCCAGAGAGAGAGAGGGAGACAGAAATGAAGGGATGGCGCCCTGATGAATGGCCTACAATCTCAGGCCTTTCCTGTCTCTACCTCCCAGAATAAAACCTCTCTCTGCGTCGCCATTTCTATTTTCCCATTTCCCTCACCCCCGCCTCCCATTGAGCCCATATAACTGTCCTCCTGCTGGAGATTGGCCCAAGCTGCATATTAAAGTGTCACGTTTGACACAAATCTTAATACCACAAAATGTACCGAGGTGTGAGCGTGTGTTTTTTTCCTCCACGAGCTTAAACACTCTTAACCAAAGCAGCGACCAGGTCGTCGTTGACTGCGTGCTCACACCTACTTGTGTACACTAAATGCCCGTTGCAGTGTCTTTAACCCCCCTCTCCCCCCACATCTAGAGCGTCCCCTTGCAAAGTATATCTACCGATTTACCCCTTATCTATTTATTTAGCATATCACAGTGAAGGCGCCGAGGTGCTTTGCAAACAGTGTTTGTATATGAGATAAGAATAAGCTGTCCTCCTGCACAGAACAAGCCTGGGTTTGTTCAAACAGGTTACACTACCTCACCGTGTATGCTACTTATACACATGCGTAGCATACACGCTATATTTTATGTTTAAAACTGCAGCTACAGATGTTTTTTAAAAGGATGAGGGGAAGTACGCGTAGATAGGAGAACGCCAGGGGCCGGCACTGCTTGGGAGCGAGTGACACAAAGGCAGCGAGAGTTTAACGTTTAGCAAATCAACGAATCACTCTCTCCCGCTTTCTTTTAATCCTACCAGTCTCTCCCGTAGTCTCTCTCCTCTTTCACATTCCACTTGAGAGGATGACTGGGTGGGGGGGGGGGGGGGGCTGAGCAAAGTGTTCACCTTTCAAATCCTTTCTGGCGGTAATTTTACAGACTTAGAAGGGAGTGAAAGTCAGGGATGGTGGAAATGTGAAACTAGATACAAAGCCCTTTACGGGGGGATTTTACATCTGAAAACTATATGAGACTAATGGTTTGTAGGGGAAAAATAAAATAAATAAAAGGACGAGGTTGATGTGAAAAAGAATGGGGGTCAGAACATACGTTACAAACCAAATAAATAAAGTAACAGGGACAGTAGAAATATTCTGGATTCTTTTAAATCTGCTCTGCTGTGCTGCAAGTCTATTTATAACCAGACTGCTGAAATTGTGTCATGCTTTGTTTCAGTTTGCTAAAACCCAAATTTAACTCCTATTGGAAAAAACACATAAGAAAGCAACTTGTTAATTTGCAGATTTCTATGTAACATTTCTGCAGCGTTTTGCACAACTCTGTATGTGTATTCATCCAAATGTCTATTTGCCCCAAGGGGCATGCTGTAACTGTGCTGCGTATGTGTATCAAGGGCCCTGGCCAGCTGTTGCAGTGTGTGCATAAACACCTTGTTAGGGCTTAGTAAGCTAAGTGTTAATTGGGGTGGAAAGAGTTGATGCGCCGCTCCACTATCCCCATGTGACTGCGCCTCCCCCTCCTCCTCTGCAGTTCAAAACAGCAGTGCTTAGGAAATCGCTCACATGCGCACATGGGCAGAGGGACGCACACAAACATACTCTGACATGAACTGTAAAAATCAGGCTCTTTGTCGCGCGACTCATTCTGTGCTCCTACATTAACTCGATGCTTTTCCATGGTTTCCATTTCTCCGTACATATTAAACCCATCCCTGGAGTGCCCCCATCTTTTCCTCCTCTTCCCTCAGTTGCATCTCGTAGCACCACTTTTATTTTTCTGCGTTCTCTCCTCCATTAACTCCTCTCACCGGGGTCTCCGAGGCACGTTACACCGACAGAAAACATTCCCCCTTCGTTCAGCGTGTGAAGACGGGAGATGCGCTTTTGGTAATAGAAAAAAAAAAAAAAAAGAAAAAAAATACACGGCGTGCTTCGTTCCGAACTCTGACGCCGTCCTTACCGTGCCCATTAAGCGGCTGCCTGGCGGGAAGCTTGCCCTTGCGTGGTGTCGAGTGGCAGGAGGAAGAAGCCGAGGCTTGGCTGCTGCTTCCCGCAGAGTGTACGCCACCTCCATTCCTCACCTCCTCCTCCTCCTCTTCGTCGTCTTCCTCCAGGTCCTCCTCCTCCTGGGAGCTTCCGAAGTAGGCCATATTACTGGGCAAGGCAGAAGAACCTGAGTGCAGAGAGGAGGTGGTTAGTAGGGGGAGGAGCAAGGAAATAATTACAACTTAAAAATAATATTTTTTTAAAAAAAGAAGGAAAAAAAAAACAAAAAACCTCTCAACTGGAAGTTTAGTCTATTGCCAGTCTGCTGTCCTACTTCAACACAATACGCATTAGGGAGCCCCAAGTGCATTTTAATCTCAGACATTATAAAGGGAATCAACATCAGCACGTAAGTGGTGAAATATTATAGCAAAAATAGAAGTTGCTCAGGGGTTTAAGAATAATGGGGCTTTTCATCTGTTATTATCCCAGTTGGTGGCCTATTGATGCTTTGTAAACCACTCTGCACACAGCAGTGCCATTGTTGCCGACAGTCAAGTGGAGAAATGCACAAACACAATTAAGGAAATGTATAGCACAATGTCAGAATGATGACAGAATGACAGGATATATGCATATATCATATACACCCCGCTCCCCCCGGTACCATCAGCTTCATTTATAGAACTGTCATTGTCAGTGGGTTAGCTGACCATTGTCTTGTAAACTTCTCACCGCTTCTTGACAACAGCCGCTGTGGTTCTAGCAATATCAGTAGCAATGCATTCATGCACTGTCACGCGGTGCTAAGGGAGAGGGAGAGAGATGACTAGCAACTATTTTATTGATAGCTGGAAGCGCTGCAAGTACGCAACAAGCAGTCTTTCCACAGAGGCTCTTGATGGTGACAGTTTTATTGAGAAATATATAATGTACATATCTAACTCTGGTTTCTAAAGTAACTCTTCCACAAAGCGCTGCTCCCTCGCTCTCTCTCTAGCTGCTGAACTAATCCCAAATCTGTCGCGTTCACTCTTCCAAACAGGATTACTGTCAATCTCCAACTCTACTGGAGAAGAAAACCAACTTTCTCTTTTTCTTTTTACTTTTCCTGTCACACTCAATCACTTTCATTGACATCTGAGAAATCTAACTCGGTACGGTGTTTGGCAGTGGGTTGCCTATAACATTACCTCCGTTAGCTCGACGCAGACATACAATCGCTCTCACAAAAAGGTCATAAAGCCCAAAGCTATGTTGTTAAATCTCATAATGTTGTACTCTTAAATCAGCGTGCAAAAACAGCTGGGCCGGTCATGCACATGCAGGAATAAAGAACGGGAAGGGAAGCATGCAGAGCGCAACGGCAGTGATGTCTACGAATACAGAGGCGCAGTAGGAAATCGCTCAATGCCTCGAACTGATTCCAGAAAAAGAAAACAAAAAACCACAAACACAAATACAAAAATCTAAAAATGAGTAATAGATTATGAGTTTTCCACCTATCGCTGCAGGTACGCTCGGCAGGCATGTTTGGGTGAGTCTGTACTCAATCCGTCTGTCGTCCCGGCATATCACCACATCACTTGGTGCACTTAAATTTTCGTTCTGAAGATGGGATTGAGTTTAAGAAGAACAACAACACGAGGACATGATGGCAGAGGTGAGAAATCGAGCTAAAGAAACTGAATGCTAAAGCATCTTATCGGCTTTCGCTGGAAGGTTGGATTTTTGCAAGAAACTAATGATTTTCTCCCGAGGACTCTCACTGCATGGACTGTAAAAATCGGTATTCACCAATACTACAGATCAAGTACAACTCTGGATCCCAGAGCAGACCAAAAACAGCCCATTGTTTATTGTAATAAACCCCTGAGAACTAAGTGAAGGAAACCGACCGCTCCCGTGTGCAAAACGCTTGTGTATGCAACATGCATGAGTGACCTTGGGCACACTTAACATTTTTAACTTTTTAACTTATACAATTAGGATAATAATGTAATAATAATGTAATTCTAAAACTACATGGTCACGATTGTCGATTTGTGCTTAACGGAAACGTGTGATCATGCCACATTCTCACAGCTTTAATTAAATCTGGCTGCAATCAGGAAACTGTGGATTTGTACAAAGTTGTTGGTCGTTTATGACTAAATCGATTACATAGCATGAGCGACCACTGTGGGTTTATTACCCTTTTCAGGGGTTTCAATGTTTAACGGGCAATTAATGAACAGTAATGTGTGATTATACACCAATTAAAATAATCTTAATCCTCTGAAAAATAGGCTGAATTCAAATAGCCTGCCTTAAACTGTGGGCCTACTTAAATTTACATAGTGGATCTAAATTTATCCAAGCACATTATTTAATTAGCTCACTTGTTTTTCGAGAATATATTTAATATATGTAAGACCATTTTACATCTTATGAATGTAATACATTCAGTGGATGAATTGGGTGTTATACTTTCTGGACAGGCTATAATTTAGCAGGAAAATTACACTTGGAATTCGTAAAGTGTTAAAAGGCCAGATAAAATGTTTTAGTGAGTGACAGTAATGCAATCATGTGTTGGTGATATGTAGAGTACTGTGCAAAAGACTTGAACCATCCTTCATTTCTCTGTATTTTGAGAGGGAAAAGGTGAAAAAGGTGCAATAATGTATAATAATTTAAGCTTTCTTGTAATTTCCTGAAGTAGCCTTCAGGAATAGTTCTCCAGGATCAAGGACATTCAAAGCTCTTCTTTGGATGTTGGCTGCCTTTTAGTCTATTCTGATCCAACACTGCTTCAATAACAGTGAGGTTCAGGCTCTGGGGAGGCCAATCCATGACTGATAGTGTTTCTATCAATGTCACGCTGATAAATGAAGCCGTTACCAATCAAACGCTTTGCAGATGGTATTGCATGGTGGATCAAAATCTGATGACACTTTTCTGTGTGTGTGTGTGTGTGTGTGTGTGTGTGTGTGTGTGTGTGTGTGTGTGTGTGTGTGTGTGTGTGTGTGTGTGTGTGTGTGTGTGTGTGTGGGTGGGGGGGGGGGGGGGGGGGATATCCAGCAAAGACCTGACACAGGACCTGAGAGATGCATCTGATTTCTCAAGTTCACCCAATTTCTTAAGGATGTTACTTTCAGAAACTGTTCATCTGCTGTAGATAGTTTCTTTTCTTTTGTTCTCCACTTGCCAGGTTTTCAGCCTTAAGAGCTCTTAAGGAGTCACCTTGCAGGTGCAAAAGTACTATTTGATGCTCGTCAAATTGAGTTTTTTTTGTAGATTCAAGTACAAAAAATTGGAGCAAATGGAGTGTTTTTGCGACAGGCTGCTAGTAACAAAGAGCTGAATGATAATTGGTTCTTTGTTAAGCCGTCTGAGTTTTGGACAGCACTGTATCAATTTTTTTCTGTTTCTGCTCAATCGAACTCGTTAAAATCGTTTCTGGTGCAATTTTTGTTACATTTCTGTGCTATTTTGTCCTTTGACATTGTATTTTTACCTTTTTATATTATTGTAGGTACTTCTTCATGCTTTGGCTGCTGTAACATAAGAACTTCCCAGCTTTTGAGATTAATAAAATACTTCTCATCTGATCTGTGAAAAGTGTCCCACAAAGTGCATTTACTTCACAGCTGCCTGGATACATTCAACATTTGTGTGTGTAGGTGAGATTACAGTCACCCTTTAAATGATATCCTGACTAAGGCTAGGCTTTTCTAATAACTGTTACATCCTGAAGAACTCAACTTTATGTAACCATCACCTCAGAGTAAATGGCATGCTTTAGAAAAAGAATCCTTAGGAAGATTGCTGTAAACCAACAACTTACACTGGCACGGATTTGATGGCTTCCTTTTCGCTTTGGAGAACAAAAAGAAGCAGACTCGCTGAAATCATTATCCTAATTTTCCGACTTCCTTTTCTGAAGCGTGTACTACATCTTTAAACATAGATTAATTTTCGTTTTAAAGTGCAGTGACTATTATTGGCTGGCGAGAGGACATGTGGTTAGCACATGTCACGTTACATTTATTTTGAAAACTCGGTTTAAATAGCACACACATATCAAAGCTTTCCAAACACAAACTAAAGCCTGGTAATAATAAATCTTGTTGTGCTTTGGATCGTACTTTTTACACACTCTGCCAGTTTCTAATTATCCCCTTAGAGAGCGAAAGAGAGAGGAGAGAGAGAGAGGGAGGAGAGAGGGAGGAGAGAGAGAGAGGAGGGGAGGGAGGGAGGGGAAAAAAAGTGTGTAGTGGCAGCAGATTCCCTGAAAATTGCTGTTTCATCTGCTCTGTTTAACTTCATACAGAGGTCTGACAGAAGTAACTGTTCTACATAGTTTAATACAGTCTTTCTTTGCATTCAGCCATAAAGTAATGCTGCATTTCAACATCAGCTCACACACTCCAAAAGAACTAACATAAGAAGCTAAGACAACACACGTTCAGTGAGTGTTTATGTTGTGGTTTTGAGCATGTGAAGCAGAATGCAGACAATTATGGGAAAATTACAGTGGCACTTTTTCCTGCTACACGTTTTCTGGCTTGTAACCGTGGATCTGACCTCTGCATGCACAAACCAACAAGATCCAAAAAGCACCAACATATGTCCCTAGTGTCCCCCCATAAACACACACGCCAACAAACGCAGAGCATGCACACCTCGTTTATCTTGGCGACAGAGCAAACGCTCGTCTCGTAGACCAAACAAACACTAAGGCGGTACGCACACCGGCCCAATCAGCTTCTAATGACTTGCTTCATTAGCTAAATGGCTGTAATTTACTGCCCTAAGCAGGGGTCAGCAGGCCAACGGCAACAGACCACAGGGGCACCTAAGGGCAAAGATGGGGGTGGGCGCTTGTTTTTGGATTCCAGGCAAATGGAGATGAACCGGTGAACATGTGCAAACACTTATCTTTATTTGAACCGATTTAATGGGGTTACGGTAAGATAATTGTTAGGACTAGCTATTTAGCTTGTATATTAAAAAACAAAAATAAAATAATGTCAGATTGGTACAACTGAACAGTTGCGAGCTGCTTGTTTTCCTGTGCGTGTTTAATTGTGAAAGAGCCTAAGAGTTCAACACAAATCATTTAGTCTTTATATTTTTAATGAAACAAAGGCTAAAAATTTGTTTTGTAATTTGCTGTGGTGATGTGCTGGGAAAGAAGAGAAATGATAAAATAGTGACTGAAGGCAAGGTTCAGACAAGCAAGTGGATGTCACAACAGCACATGGGCCTAGAGACCCGTCAGTAATTTTGGCAGCTTCTGGTCACTAGAGAAAAATCCGTATTCTAGTCCTAGTTGGTGGGTGTGGTTGCTAGGGGCTGTTAGCCGTCGCTCGATGAAATCTGTTGAAATGATGATTTTGCACCAAATCTCTTTTAACAGTTGTTTTTGTCACAAGCAGATCTGCAGTAGTTGCCTATAGTGTCCATGGAAGATGCATGCAAGCTTTAGTGAAACAAACTGGAAACAGAACATTTGTCTTCAAATTTAAAGTTGCGCTTCACCACTGCAACCAACACATTTCACCGATTCACGCAATCGCCTGCCAGCAACCCACCAGCAACCGCTTGCAACCGGTTGGGGAATACACATTTCTTGCCCACCGACTGGTGGTTGAGAGATGGTCAATGACAGATCTCTAGGCCTGTGTGAATGAGGGCCCAGTATATTCAAGATCCCCACAATAACACTGTCTGGGATTTTGGAGAGCAGCAGAGGGAGGGACAATTACACAGACGGAGCCTGCCAAACATATTTAGTGATCCAATACTGACCACTGGCATGACCACAGCAGTGGCAACAATACTTCTGGAGCAGATACCAGACATTTACAGCACTCATCCATCAGTGCCTTAAAACAGTACAGACACACTCACCCATGCACACAAGGTGGAGAAAACACAGCTCATTCTTTCCCCAAGATCTCCAACAGGGCATGTGCCCAATCCCACAATTACACCAGCTTTTCATCCACCTCATTCCGGCCGCAGACAAATCATAATTAGGTCTGAAAGAGTCTATTAGGATTGTCATTTTTAACGGGCTCTTGGGTGGGGGGCATAATTATAAACCCTCCATTCTCTGGCTACCCTTCTTTTGTCCCCTCAACTGGAATTGAAACAATGAGGACAATTTAAATAGTCAATCAGGAGGGTTTAGCTGCCATGGGGACATGTGGTTGTGCTGACTTAGTTGTAAGTGCTCGATGTGTGTTCAGGAAGTATGAACGCTGTTTTGAAGGGAAGGTAGGAAGAGGAGGTAAACGCGGGTCCTCCGGTGAGGAGAAGTTACAACAGCTGAGCTGTGCCAAAACTCTTCATCGTTCTCTTAAAGGGGAAAAAGGATTAGGGATTACATTTCCAATTGACATTCCTTTATGTCAGCTAAACCATTAACTCCACAAACAGCGGCTCTGCTTTTAGAAGAGAAAAACAGACTCCGTGAGTGTTGCATGAGGAACTCCTCCACAGAGTCATTACTGAAAAGAAAATCACAAATGTATACACACACATATCGTTCCAGGCCTTAAATCAAAACAGCAATCATACATTTGGAGGAGAGAAAAGTGCATTATCCCTGAAGGAAACACAGCTGTCACAGCAGCAATGCACTTAAGAAACACACGAGTAGCTGTCAGACTTGAATCTTTTTCTTTGAAAGCAGTCGGATGAGTGAAAGCAGTGAAAATGTGTTTCTAGTTTGGCAAACAATTTCTGGCAATAAAATACAAAAAAAACCCAACACACACACAGACATTATTAATTCTAACAATCTAGCCACAAAGATAAAGATCCTTTAAATCCAATAAAGTGCCTTTATTAGAACTAGCTGTTTTGTTTGTTTGTTTTAAAAACAGATGTGAACAACTCCTCAGTTGGTTTTGGTTCACATGTGTAATCACAAATGGGGATTCTGAGGTCTTTGGTTCACTAGGTCAGAGCTGGGAGGTTATGTAAGCAGAGTGGAGGGATTGGCCTCACTGAACCTGAGGAGAGGCACCACACTGGGGCTGGCAGGCAGAGGAGAAAGCCCACAGGGCAAAGAGCTAAGCGCTGTTGTAGCGTTCACACGCGCACACAGGCACAGGAAATTACAAAAAACAGGAGTCTTGCATAAGAGACTCATTTGCGATAGTGTGTGTGCGCACAGTTATTAATTTACTCCCTAATCGTTAACCTCATCTTCGGTACTGTGTGTGCATTACTGTGCGTTTGTTCCTCACTGAAGCAAATAAAGTAAATGACATCTTCCCCAAATGAATCGCATAAAGGTGAAACTACTCAAACAGCTGTTATATCATTTATAGCCCATCAGCAGGGTGCATGTCATACACTCAACATTAAGAAAACTGTCCTCCAGGGCTTCTATAAGCTTGGTTATAGGTTAAAATTTAAAGATTACTGGGCAAAAGGTTAAATAGGTTTCAAAGGCAAGATAAAGGCAAGAGAATGACATTAAAAAGGTGAGCATGGCAGCAAAAGCACCATTATGGCCAAAATGATAGTCATTGTTATTTTGATCTATATTGAAATCACAATTATAACGCTGCTTTCAGTAACATTCCTGCTAATGTACAAATGCAAATGCTGCACAATAAAATTAGAAACCCCTTTTTACTTATATCAGGGTGTCTGTTACAGGAAAAACATACATTTAAAAACTTGAACACAAATTAAAATCAACAGGACGCCTTCACATTTTTCTACATTCTCCTGTTAATTAGAACATCTCTGCTGACGGTGTTTGTTTACCTTGCCTAACTGCCTCTCCCAGAAGCAAAATAAAGTCTTTCACTTCTTTCTTTGTACCTGCTCGATGGATGTGACCTGAAGCAGAGTACTTGACAGCTGTGAGATCGCTCCCTTTTTCCACTGAAATGTTTTGCATACAGCGCAAGTTTTGGAAAAATAACTGTGCACAGAGATAACGTCTCTTTTGTCCACCATGTTGACCATTACCACAGAGCCTTCGACGCTCCCCTCGTTTAATGGGCTCTTATCTTTGACCAAATGCGATTGTGTTGGCGAATAAGTGTGTCTTTGTGAGTGGCGTGAATACGCTGCACGACTACGGACGACTAAGATGACGTTTGACAAATCGCGCTAGCAACCACTGTGTGTTTCTCTTGGCCTTATTCAATTTCTCAAAACACACCACAAATGGCAGTAAAATGAATTGAATAAGTTAGTTGTGTTGCTCTGTGGCGCACGCACAACTCACTCAGCCGCACTCTTTCCATGTGATTTATTCACGGTTAACATCTCTTGCCCTAAATCCCAAGTATTTCCAAACAACCGGTGATGATTCGCCTTCTGCTGTGCAAGACATTAGATTTTTGTTTTGACAGCCTGTTATCGGTTGTATATCTGCCTGTTAATGTAGTGTTACTGGTCCGGACTAGCCCAGGAAACTTCAAGCTGCGCGGTGCAGGGAACAGCTGTGATTGGCACATGCGGCCGTGCTGTCAGGCGGTGATTTACGTTTGCTTTGTGTTCTTTTGTCGGAGCACGCATTTCCAATATCGGTCGATCGCGTTCATTTAACTGTGGGAGGCCAAAAATCAGGATTAAGATTAAAAATTGATTTTCAAGCGTCTGCAGTTATTGAGGATTTTGTGTTTGTGCAGTTTCGGGTGCATTTTTCTTTTGTGTGTGTTGTAAAGACTGGGGAACACTTGGGTTATAAATGATGCAGTGTGTGCCAACAATTACGGTGGATACACTGATACCAAGCCAAACATTACTCAGTTGAATTTTTAGAAAACAAAAGCAATCGAAACCATGTCAAATCATTTTGACTTTGACTGTGGGGGTAACTTAAATACTGAGCATCTCAATTTGAAATGAACACCTTCACTCTGCTCTCATCAGTATTGCCCCCACCCTGTATGCAGCAGTACTACACTGTTACAACAGGCAGACAAGGCCAGAGGCAGACTGTCTGGCTACCACCCAAATGGCTTTCTCCATGGATATAAACAGCCCAAGTACAGGCCTGGACCACACATAAACACCATTTTGAGAACACAGGCAAGGACTGCGCACTCTGGCTTGTTTGCGACGGTGTGTGTCTGTGTGTTTGTGTGCAGGAGAAAAAGCTGAACAGTGGGATAAACACACATTGAACATAGACCCAAGACAGTGTGGGTGGTGAGCATACATGATGTGCATCCTTCTATACAGTAGATAGAAATCTCTGTTGCTGTTTTTTTGTTTCTTGTTACTTTTCTGTCCAGTTACTCCCACGTTGCATCAGAATAATCCAGCACCCCCTGCTCCCCCATGGAGGAATTAAAAATAGCTTTTCCTCAGATACAACAACAACAACACCACCACACAGCAGTCAGCCAATTCATTATCATAGGGAAAACAAATCCCACAAGAGCAAAATGGCGTCAATAAACAAGCTGGGATCGGATGAAAAGGTGCACCAACAACATGTTAACTGCGATTTCTCAACACAGACTGACACACGAGTCCTGCTTCTTTCACAACATTTGTTTCTTTTTTCTTTTTCTTTTTTTGGGTCGCTCACTTTATCGCTTCGAATCTTTCATGTTTTAACTGCTTTTATGTGGCTGTCTGAATGAGTGATGGATAGAACCCATTGGGTGGATGCTTAATGTTTTCCAGATAAGATAAGCAAACAACACTGCAGTGGATACACAGAGGGGGGGGGGGGGGGGGGGGGGGGTAATACAAATTTATGCTTACACCTTGAACGTTTGACCTGGGTCACACCCCAGAAATCACCACTGATGAGATATTCTGGGCAGAAATGTCACTTAATGCTTACAGAAAAGGAAAAAAAGCTAAAAAATCTGATCAAAATGAAAGGGAAATCAGGGATATGATTACACAGCTGGAGATTCTGTCAGAGACATTTTTGGTAGCTGACATGAAGGAGCCTAATGTGTGTGGTGGTCAGATCACCAGAGACATGTATCAGAATCTTAAAGGGGATTGGGGCTTTCAGATATCAAAGACTGGAGTCTCTTTGAAAAGATTAACCAGGCTAACACAGATGTCCTCATGGGCTGCGTCTCCCTATATACCCTGCATGCTTTGTGCAGGTAGTTGGCGCGTAGACATACCCCCCCCCCCCCACACACACACACACAGAAAATGGTATGAGGGCACACAGGAGATAAGCAGGACAGGACACATCAGTGGTTGGTGTGGATTTGCACTCTCTCTCTCTCACTCTCTCACACACACACACACACACACACACACGCACGCGTGCGCAGACACAACCTCAAGGGCTCTGCTGACATTCTCCCATGTCCCTCTCTTGGTAAGGGTCCCTGCATATGGGTCACATGAGAGGCCAAGGGGAAAACTGAGCAGAAGAAGCCCTGCAAAGGAAAATGTCATCCTCACAGCATGGATGGAGCACACACGCACAGAGAGCCAAACTGGTGTCTATAAATACAGTGGTAGAACAGGGAGCGGCAGCACTGGGGGGAGTGTGGAAAACTGTTCAATCGTTAGCTTAGCAGCCTAGCTCTAAAATTAGCATTAAATTGCAGCAGAGTGCAGCTAAACACTCGCTTGAAATCTGCTCGCAAAACACTAATTCAGCCCTTAATTATAAAGAGAGACAACAGCAAAACTGAGTCAGAACAAGTCACCCACGCTTCATTAGCCTGCAACTGCTCGTGTGTAAGGCACGGCGTTAGCTTAGCACCAAGTGATTAGTCTAATTTCAGCCACAAAGTATATGGGACATTGTATCATTAGCCTATGTAACATCATGGCCTATATATGTAAATCAAGGCTCATCACACGGAAGGCTCGAGTCCATTTTAGCAACTTCCAATTACACGTTTCTGAATGAGCCCTGTAAGGTTAAAATGACATCCCATAATAGGAGTATTCTCCTCAGAACAGGAACATATAGCCATTACGCCCAACAGACTTTAATCTAAATTTTCCCCCCTCCCGAGTGTGGAGCGGACTTTTGTGGGAGGGGCAGAGGTTAATAACGATAACGGCAAATTAATCTATAGAGCAAGGTGTTTCTGTTTTACACAGGAATTAACTTCGGTTGCGAGGACATTTTAAAGAAAAAAGGGTGGGTGAGATATTCCACGAAGGATAGAAGTCACAACCAAGGTTGTTTGAGATAAACGTTCCTATGTAATGTTTGGACCTTGGGATGAACGTGTCACTCCCTCTCCTCTCATTTTTCTTAAGAAGGGATGATTGAGAGCAAGGGGGTTATCGTTACATCACAACACATTCAGACAAGACATGTAGTAGACGTAGCTGTTTCAAAATATACCTTACAGTGTAAACAGGAACAGCAAATTAAAGAGTGCACATGCATCAGATAAACCTAGAAACTGTCAAGCCGTCTCTATACCGAGCCATGATTGTCTCTCACCGATTCAAGATCGTATCGGCCTTGAATCCTGAAACTCTTGCATATTCTAGCGAGCTAAGATTGCAGATTTTTAAAGAGAATTTATAGTCCTGGGTCTTTTAACCTTGGCCTTGGAAATGTTTTAAGGTAATAAGACAAGTAGCACTTCATAGTTTTAGCGCAACAAGAAAAAAAAAAAAAAAAAACTTTTTGCAGTGTCCTGGCAGAGGACTAACCCCCTCTGTATCCCAGCCAGCGGGGCATAGATCATAAGTAACATGAGCCCTTCATTAACTCAAGAGGGAAAAAAGAACAAGAGTTGTTTAGCAACCTTGAGTGTCGAGGATATCTGCGCTCCTTTGAGTGACTGCACTCAGTTTATCAGGTATCCTTTTGAGTTTTTAACCCAAATAGACAAACAATGCTGCTGTATGAGACAAAAAGGAGCAGCGCGTAACTCATTCGACTGCTAATTGCTCTGCTGTGGCTTTTCCACTTCATTCGACATCAAAAGTGCTACACAGTGTCAATGAACCTGTGCAGAGTTTGTAGTGCAGGGTGTGTGAGTACTCCATGTTCGAAACAGCTGCTGTAGTAGAGGGTGATAGGCAGGGTGTTAAAGAGACAGACAGTTGTTGAACGGTGGGAGGGGGAGATGTGTAAGCTGATGAAATGCAGGATAATCTTAGCCATGGGCAAGTGTGCAGTTAGATGCAGCATGTGTGAAGGGTTTTGTCTGTGTGTGTTATGAGTGGGTGGAGGGTGATCAAAACCTGACTTAACAAAACTTATTCTAAGCTCCCTGGAGTTGCTTATGCATGCATCTTTATGTGCATAGAGCCAAACAACAGGGAAGCATATCCTGGTGTTAGGATAATTAATATGCAACATCCCCTTTCTAGCGTTAGACCTCAGCCCCGGACCCTTGAATAAAAACCTCTTTAATATCATATCTGCAGCGTTCTTGTTAAACAATATGCTTTCCCGCTCTGCCGCTGGTTGTAGGCACGCATGTAATTATGTCTCCATCTGCTCCACTCTGCTGCATCTTACCTCTGAGGCAGAGGAAGGTGAGAAAGTCCTCCGTCTTGGGCTTGCGCCTGGAGAGGTCCTGGATGGAGGAGGACAGGGATGAAGCGGAGAGGGACGAGAGGGACGTGGATGGCACCGTGGACAGGCCGGTGTTCAGGCCGCCCGAGTCAGCCACTTTGATGGGCGTAGTGCTGGGCGAGTTGGGCTGCGATTGGGCAAACTTCCTCTGGGCCTGGAGCCGAGGCCTTGTTGGAAGGGGAAAGAAAAACAACAAGTTAGACCCTTGTATCCTTTGCACGCAAACACAGAATTTACAAGTAACATAAGCCAGTGTGTTGGAAGAAGTACAACATTTAACCCCAATGCAGCTCCGTCTGCAGCTGACTAAAAATAAAACACAATGTGACTCTTCTGCATACCTGCAAACCCACTCTATCATTTTTACTACTGTGACCCACTGGCCATTGTCTCACTGTAGGGAGGTTTCATTGAAACAATTACCCTCTAGCGAAGAATTGATTACTCTGTGCGCGCGCGTGTGTGTATTTGTTCAGTGAACGGGAGCAAATCCATCATGATCGCTTTGATATGCAACAAGCGCACATTCAGTGGACGACTTGCCCATTCTCACCGACAGTGTGGGTGTATTTAAATGTGTGCATTTACATGAGCTGACGATGTTTTCACACATGTAGTTGTAGTTCCTCTTTTTCATTCCTGTTAAGCGCTATTGAATAAGAAAAGAAAAGCGCCTATAAGGCAGAGCCTCTGCTGTCAGTGGCAGCTGATAAAAACCAACTACACAAGGACAGTGTGCCAAAACAATCACATGCTAACCGGCAACAACTTTCTTCATCTCCCCATCTTTCTGTCTCATAATTTTTTTTCCACCCTCGTCTCCTCCTCACTCCCCCTTCCCTCACTTCTGTTGCTACATTGTACGCGCTTTCCTCTGTGATGCACAAAGCCTTTGAGACGTCGCTCTCATTTTTCTCTCTCCTTGTCTCTTTTCTGTCTTTATTTCACAGTGTGTGCCAGAGGAGGCGATGGTAAGAGCAGAATATTAAAGAGGTAGATGTCTCAGAAAGCAGCGGACTTGCTTGTCACACACCACCTCTCCTTGATACATGCACGTGCGGGCACATGGATGCAGACCCTCCCTCTCCACGCGCACTTAAAAAGTAGGCGCGTGCTTATACACGCATGGAGTATAAAAGTCACAGAGTGTCAGGGGCCGTGTGAACCATCAAGTGGCCTCAATCGATTAGCGCTTGAGAGAGAGAGAGAGAGAGAGAGAGAGAGAGAGAGAGAGAGAGAGAGAGAGAGAGAGAGAGAGAGAGAGAGAGAGAGAGAGAGAGAGAGAGAGAGAGTGTGTGTGTGTGTGTGTGTGTGTGTGTGTGTGTGTGTCGGGGGGAAGCTATGCTGTAAGTGTTGTGGAGTAGTGATAGAAGCAATGCGATATCCTGGTATTATTTGTCAATTTGCTGCGGACCGGACTGAGGTAAGGATAGATAGGATCATGTCTGGAGAACACCCACAATGCATTTGGCGTAGCCACTGAAAGGTGCAGCGCTCCGATTACACTCCAATCAGAGAACAGAGCCGAGTCAAAACGTGTCAATTTCCTGGCCTAAGCTCAATATGTGAGAAATTGAGAGATGATTGCTCACACAAAGCCCTACATTTTGTGGCAAGGTTTGAGGAAAAATTGCAGTTTGTTTACCAACAAGCAGTGAACACTGAACTCTCATCAGTCTGGATTTTCATAAAGAAACTTTATTAACACACGAGATCCTAATTTAAACTGTAAAGTTTTAGGACTTGCAGTGCTCGAATAAATGTGGTATGAAAAGCCATATTCATACAGGAGGTGCCAATAATACTGTGACACAAAGACGACAACTATCAAATACGCCACTGTGCCTCCTCCTGGGCCTCCACCTTTTAGGTATAAGATATCCATTTTACCCCATCGGAAATTTATGGGAAATTTCGGCATAACTAACAAGTGAATTCTGTCCCCATGTTGTCTGATCAACCCCCCCCCCCCCCCCCAAAAAAAACAACAACTGTTCAGTCCAAGTGCATGTTTCTCCTAAATTTAAAAAAAAAATTCCCCCAAGATGTTCAGTAGAAAGGCGTGGACAGATGTACGGAGAGGTAACCCCGAAAAAGCAACGCCTAGAGCGCGGGCTGTCGCCGGCACAGAGGCGTTAAAAAGGGAACGTGACTATTCAACAAGCAGAAACCGCAAAATGAGGGCGGGTGTCAGTTCACACAAGGCTCTGATCTACTTGCAAAAGATAAAATAAATAAGAAGGGGATAATAATAATAATTTAAAAAAAAAAAACAGACATGGAGTAAATGAAGTGCACAAAATGCAGAAAGCCGAGTTTTTCCAACCAGTCAAACAGGTTAGAATGAGTGGTAGGAGGGGGACAAGGAGAAGACATGGGGCAAGAATAGCCCTGCACTCACACAGAAGCAAGATGTAGTGAATGAATGAAAGAAAAATCAACATATTATCAAGACCATAGAGGACTTTTAGAAGAAAAAGTAGAACTGGAAACTGATTCTTCAAAATCGTAATGCTCCAAGCTGATCAATGCCTTGGGTCATATTTTCTGGACAGTAGAAATGAGTTTGACAGTTGGGTCAAAACACATGAAAGTGAAACTTCTGCACACCCGAGTCACTCTAGGCAGACTCTGCGGGTCTTCCAACTGTTGAAAACCAGTGAAGAAACCACAGAGAAAAATGGAGAAAGAGCTGAGGCAAGCACAACACTTACAAATGTGATCAAAACTGGCACCGTTAACAATAAAATTAAGCTGAAGCCACATTTGTGTGAAAGCAAGAACAGGAAATGACGTGACATATAGAGGAGAGAGTGTGTGTGTATGAAAAGAGGTGAATCGATCATAGTAACATTACCCAGAAACATCAAACTTGAGCACTTCGACATATAGACGAAGAGCCTGTTTGCTGTAAACCGTTAACCCAAAGTCCAAATTTCAAACTCGCCAAAGCCAACAAACTGTTTCCATCTCTCGTTTTATATCGCAAGCAGTCCGTCTTGATGTGATTACAGCATTCGCTATAATTGATAGCGAGCCGTGAACACTTTCTAAACAGTAAGCAGAGGGAAGATTGAGCTCTCCATAAAAGCCTCTTAGGTAAGCTGAACCCTGCAAAGTTTTATTGCTGCAGCCTTACATAAATAGGATCCTATTTAACAGGGGGGGGGGGGAGGGAGGGGAGAGAGAGAGACCTGGGATTATGACAAGCAAAAGGATACGGATGGAGACAGATGAGCTAATAACGTGATGTGTTTACTACATCCCGTCTAGACCATCAACCACAGCCGGCCAATCCGCTGTTACCTTTAAACTGACATCAAAGACACTTCGTGCTACCACCGAAATATCAGTGGAAACATGCACAAGTAGAACTTCACTAATTGGGCTAAATTGTGCAGTGCCAGTTCTAATTTCCTCATTTCTTCTTTTCTTTCTTTCTTTCTTTTTTTTTTTTTTTTAAAATTGGTATTCCAACAGCAGAGATATGGCTAATAAAAAAAAAATAAAAATTAAAAAAGGTAATAAAAAAACAGATCTGCTTTGCCGATGATGTGATAATGCAGGGTTACGAAGAGAACATAAAAGCAGATAAATTAAACCACAGCACTTATATTGCAAGGACTACATTTCAGCTAGCAGGTTATTATTTAACAAAACAAAACAAAAAAGCAGCTCTCTTCCTCGAAAACAGCCAAACAGGATTAGTGTCATCATCATTATGAAGGTGCCAGGAACTTAAGAGCATGAAAAACATTTACAGCAACGAGTTCAGCCAATTGTCCAACCAGTTTTGCCACTGGAATCACGCCTTTCTAGCAGTCATGGATGATCAAACGTGCATGAGCACAGCAGACACGGGCAAAGCAATGCATCCAAGAGACGGGAGGATGGTAACGTTTAGAAATCAGCAGAGGAGGAACAATTTGTAGTGACTTTACTGTTTTACTTCATGACTGCTCCCACTGCACTAAGAGCCGAGTGGTAATATGAACCCCTGATTTAGCCCTCCGTCTGCCCAGTGGGGGGGGTGTGTGTGTGTGTGTGTGTGTGTGTGTGTGTGTGTGTGTGTGTGTGTGTGTGTGTGTGTGTGTGTGTGTGTGTGTGTGTGTATGTGTGTGTGTGTGTGCGCGCAGAAATCAGGGTACATCACGTTCCCAAGCGTGTTGAGCTATAGAATACTGGCTGGTATGGTGCCATAGGAAGAAAGTGAGGCTTACGCAAGTTAAAATTAAACTGATTGCCCTGACTGACGGAGAGCGAGAGGCGAGCCGGAGAGACGCGGGTAGGGGGAAAAGAAAAAGAGGAAACTGGGCTCCAATAGCGGCAGAAAAAGCAAAGAGATTACAGCAGGATGTCCTCATTCATCCCTTTCTAATCCACCTATCATCCATCCTCTCCTCCCTTCATTCCTTCCTGCTGCACCCCCCCCCAGCCGTCTACCCTTCAAAGGGCTGCTCTAATGTCTAATATTACACAAGCCACCAGAGGCGCGAGAGCATTGATTATCACTGAGAGAGGTAGAGTGAGAAAATCTGACGACCCTGTCAGCCAGGGATCCTGGCAAACTGAAGGAAAAAAGGCAGAAGAAGAAAGGAATAAGAAGAATAAAGCACCATCTCACTAACATATATAATGAAGTGGGTGGGTGGGGGTGATGATGAGGGAAGAGAGAGAAAGATGAGACACAGCTAGTTCAGTGTGCTTCACTTAGAAGAATTCCACTTTGTTTAAGCAGTACAGCTGCGGACAGTTGACATAGATCATCACAAGCACATGGACCCTGTCAGTCAAACGCGGAGCGACTTCAAGCTCTCGTCTTCCGTCTCCATCTTATCAACATCCTCCCAGTGACAGCCATTTCCGTGGGAGTTTCTAAGATGGCTGGGCTTCTCTGTGTGGTCAGACTTACGAGGGTGCTGGCAAGCTTCCCCGCCTGCTGAAATGGCACAGAGAGACACGCTGTCTACAAGCTTCAGTAACTGACCCTCATCTTTGACCCGTGCCACTGGAGGAAGGCCAGCAACAACTGAGTTTCTTCTGCAGACTCGGTCAATAACTCAATAACCCGCAGCACAGCAGAGCGTTATCGCAAACACAAACCTCCGGTCTGAACTGGCTCCTTAAGTCAGCTTCAGCACATCAGCAGGGTGCAGAGTGCAGCGGGAGAGGGGAGGGGAAAAAGATGACTAAGCAAATGTGCCTGTTTGTTTTTAATGGAGCTGAAACCAGGAGAATCATTAAACCTCATATCAACCCATTTGTTGCATAAAAAGACTGAGAATGGATGCAAAAGAAAATAAGTTAAACGCTGATTAAGCAGGACTGCTACACTAGCACGTTTTAGTGACTGAATATGCTGTAGCTTTGGCATCATTCCATATTGATGAAACTTCATGAAAGCATTATTTAATTTTAGCATTAGAAAAATAAAAATGGCCTGTATTTGTATAGCGCTTTACTAGTCCCTAAGGACCCCAAAGCGCTTTACACATCCAGTCATCCACCCATTCACACACACTGGTGATGGCAAGCTACATTGAAGCCACAGCCACCCTGGGGCGCACTGACAGAGGCGAGGCTGCCGGACACTGGCGCCACCGGGCCCTCTGACCACCACCAGTAGGTAACGGGTGAAGTGTCTTGCCCAAGGACACAACGACCAAGACTGTCCAAGCCGGGGCTCGAACCAGCAACCTTCCGATTACAAGGCGAACTCCCAACTCTTGAGCCACAATCGCCCATAAATAAAAAATACAAGTTCGAAACAATCATGGCATAAAGCCTGGGTGCCTTTGCAATTTTAATAGAAACCTGTGCAACTTCAATGTTTTGACAAATCTAAGGGAACAATGTTTTTCATGTAAGAAGACCTTTAATGAAACTTGTGTCTGTGGACTTGAGGTCAAATGCGTGGAGTCGCCACAGTGGAGCTCTGGCTGTCTGGTTTGTTTTCAGATATTTGTTGCACCACTGCAACCAGATATTTAGATGAGGCTGGCGAGGGAAACACGAGCTAGCAGCCTGTGTGTTGATTTGCGCACGGTCTACTCTTAATACAAATGAAGTAAATTAGTAAATAAATAAATAAATAAATAAATAAATAAAATAGACAATTACTTCTAAACTAACTTTGCATCGTAACCACCACAATCTGAGAGAAGGAGAAAATAAACTAAAACCATCTTAGACAATGAAAATCTGGGTGCTAATTTTTAATCGTCTTCGACATGAATACGAGCACATCTGGAGAGACACTTTGTCTGCAGCATCTGTGGCTGGGCTGCACTCAGACTTTGCGTTCACTCCCATGATAAAAGGTTATAGTTTGAGGAGATGAGAACTGATCCAGAGTCTGCACCTTAGGAGATGTATTAATTGGCTCCAGATGGTCCACATGGTCCTGATAAAATACCACCTCACTGCAGCTGACTGTGAGAGTGTGCGTTTGTGTGCGCGCATTGAGTCCGAGTGGATTCTGTCCACTTAAAATCACTCTGTTAATGTTTATATGCAGCGATAAAGCCTTTCTACGTTTTTAATCTGCTCTTCTGCCTGATTTAGATTATCGGTGAGCGCATGTGTTGTACGGCAGTTTTAGCAGTTGTTGTACACAGAAATTATATGAAGAATTTCTTAAGCCCATAAGACTTTCACTCATGAAAATGCAACGAAAACAGTGATCACGCTGTAACTGTTAGACTGTATGTGCGAACAACAGTGTGAAAGACTGTATGACAGAAAAACCTTAAGCTACTATGGTTGATACCAAACCAGAACATTGTATTAAACAGCACAAGATGTAGCATGCTACAAAGTTATAAATAACACGTTACTGCGATCACATTACACTTTTCAGTGATTAAGTGATGACATTACAGTACACCTCAGTTATATTCTGTTGCGGATACAGACAGGGGTGTTGGGGGTCACTGTGACCTCCCCCAGCTGAATTTTACTGATATACTTCAACTAAAAGTTACACTAACTTATACAATTTGGTAATGAAAACGTAAACACCCATACAGGGTACTGCAGTTTGGCTGGTTATTCAGTAAACAGTAGTTTAATGCTTCTGCATGACTGAGCAGGTCGTGCTCGTGCAGCTTGTTTTTTTTAAGCTTGACCCTACTCGAAAAAAAAAAAAATTGCAAAACAATTGGAAATCCGTTGAGGATATTGATCCTCACAGACAGCCGTCCTAGCGTGTGGCGAGTTCACCGAACCACTTCTGCACCCTGGAAAAAAGGTCTTTGATGTTTGTCTCTGCGATGTAAGGTATTTTTGCACTTTTATAACTGTGGGTACATCAAACATCAAACATGCCTACGCCCGGGAGAGTAAAAACACTGCTGACGACATCGGATCTTTGCAAGGATGTGAACAGCATGCTAACACAAAGCTAGACAAGCAGCCCTGCCCAGCAGCGCTCAGTGACAAGCATTCAGGCTTGCAGCACTGTCGCCTTCATTTCTGCATGTTCATGCTTCTACAGTAAAATCGTAGTGATGAGCGCCTCAATTTCAACTTTACCTTGTGTTATCGTTCACACTTTAAAAAGTACAGTTTTGTTTTTTTTTAAAATGCAGAAATAAATTTGCCTTTAGCGATGCCGTTTTAGCCTCAAAGCAAAATAACCAAATTGTGTATAAGTGCCCAGATTCACAAACCCTAAAGTTGATGACGAGCGCTCATTATGAGCAGTTTTAAGCGAACGCTCATTTAACTTCCTGTGTTTATTGCTTTTCTGTCTCCATCCATTTAGAGGAGGGATGGCACTGCAGTGATCTGACCCGGTCAACCTTGTGACCTTTGTGTAAACAAACAGCCCACCCATAGACTCCCAGTCACATATACAATGAGCATGTGCACAACAAACAAAAATAAACACAATCATTAACTGTCATGAAGACAAATATGCACACGGAAAGTCTACCTCCTATTGTCTCGCTCTTGAACAAAGAGTAGTTCACTAAAACAGGCTGTTACTAACCGCAGTAGTGATGCTTACACCAGCATACAGTTTGCAATGCTTAACCGCTCTGTGACAACATCAGGATAAATAAAGATGAGTGTTACTAAGATGTGAGTGTGTGACTGTGTGCGAGTTTGTCACATAAGGAGCTTCGGTGGTTTCATGCTTCAAACATTCACAGTAAGACTGATTTTCATTTGAGATAAAATATATAGCAGAGCCTGTGTGCACATTTAAATATAACCTTGCCCCCACCCTCTCTTTTTTTTTTGGGAGCGGGGGTGACGAGAGGGGAGATTGTGTGACAGGCAAATGTGAAGAGAAAGCCAAGCCATCTCTGTGAATATATAAATGCTATATTAGGTCAGATGGAAGTCACCTTTTGTCCCCTTAGTCACAAATGAATGAGTTGTGTTACACTTGGGCTAAACGCCACTGAAATAACCACATTGACAAAACACCAGTGGGTTCAAAGGTTGTTGAGAGTGATCATATAGCAGAGAAGATTAAATAAAAACTTATTTCCCGCTTTGATTCCTTTTTTATCCTCGTGGCACTACGAGATAAACACGAAACCTCGTACTTAAATGTTATCTTTGCTGGCAGGCACAGTCCATTGGGCGCAATGATTTGGAAAGCGCCTCAAACCTCGAGTGGTTTTAGGGACAGTGCTGTATGCATCTTTGCTAGTAGTTGCTAGGTGAATTTGGTTACAACCTCCGTGACATATTGTAGGAATATATATTTCATCCTTGCAACTGGTGGTTGCAGGATGGTTGCTAACCAGTCTCTAGGCCTATTTAACCCTTAACAAGACACACTGCTCAATTCAAACCATTTGACTTCTGACCTAGTCCATCTTAAATCTCTCATGGGAGTGGTGCGCAGGCACTGCGTTAGTTCAGTTACCCAAATTCAATATGGCATGCAATATGTAGACCTTCAGTGACCTTAAGTTACTGCCAATGATTGATAAGTAGGTAGGAACATCGATAGAGTAATAAAATAAAGACTAGGGAGATCAACCATAAAACAAACATTTGAGTGCATGCATTTTCTGCTACATGAAGTGCAGAAGTACTGTGTTCTTTCATGTAACTACCAGAACAAAAACAAATAACCTTACAGTACACGCACACACATTGATTGCTCCTAAATGATCCATCTCCCACTTGTGTTTCCAATTTGCAGAAGATTCCCAGGTTGAGATGAAAAAGCGACCCAGTCAATGGTTCACCGCTCTCTGCTGCAGATCATCTCTGTCAACACACTGAAGCTTTTCCCCTCCTCGCCTTTTCATGCACACCTTTCAACTGAGCTCTGGTATTAATATTACAACAAAAGGGATGGCTTGCATACGAGGTCATGCTTTTTTCCCCCCTCCTGAAAGTGTTATCTAAGTTTAGATATTCTTATCAAATCATACATTGATTTGAATATAATGACAGAAAATAGGTACTTATGCTCACTACAACAGTCTGACACATCTCAACATTTTGGCTTACAAAAGATCAGATTAGTACTTTACGACTGCATAACAGTAAATCCCAAGAAGCGTTTAGACTTTGTTGTATGATGCCATAAGGAGCGCCACGCAAACCAGTTTTCACATGCTCAATCTGTGCTACAATTACACTAGCATTTGACAGTGATTACGGGAGCGAGTTTGTGTACTGAGTGACATTATGCACTGTGGCGGATGGTTAATACTCCTTCACCCTGCCATTTATTTCAGTGGCAAGGAAGGCTTTCATAAAGCCGCGGCAAAGCAGCGACAACGAGAGGAGACTTTAGAGGAGATTTTGGAGACTGACATGCTGAAATGCAGGGTGAGTCACTGACAGAAAAACCAGAAGAGATCATTTAAACTGCAACGGAACAACTGTCCAGCGTGGCCTCACGTGCTGTAACTATATCTGAATCTGTTGTATTTTTGCAGCAGCAGGTAAAAGCAGCAGAATTGCAAAATACAGCGTGAACATTGTTATTCATCCATTAGGCGCTGGTGGAACAGCTAGGTGCTGCGGTGCATATAGGTCGCTACACGATACCATCTAAAGCAAATTAATAAGCACATTATGGCCCTCTATTAAAACGCACTCACTGTGTGCGTGTGTATTAGTGTGCACGTGTGTGCAGGCCTGTGCGCACATGCATGTAATCCCTCATAAATGGAAACGGTGATTATGCGTTACTGACAAGAGGCATTGGTTATGCTAGACAAGACAAGTGTGTGTGTGTGTCTCCGTGTGTACACACTTGGCATTCATTAAGTCGAAACAAAACAAGCAGCAGCAGCTGAGTGTGTGTCTTGGCTGAGACAACAGAGAGAACAGATTCAAAGAGAGCCAAAAGTGGGGTTCAGTAAAAAAGAAGGGTGAAAAAAGAAAAAGAAAGGAGGAGGGGAAAAAAAAAAAAAAAAAAAAAAAAAGTGAGAGAACACTAAAATTAAGCTTAGATGTTGGTCTAACATAGATACTTCTGCCCACAAACACACAGCGCCTGAACTTTTGCCTCAAAAGTTTGCATTTGCTTTCACACACAGCTGAACTACTTGCTAAAAGTCAGATTAAACAAAGTAAACCGGCTTCAATAAATCTTGAATGATGTGATCAAATATGCTGGAAAGTTTTAAACATTTACAGCCTGCCCAAATAAAACCAGGTTAATGTTTATCAAAATTCAGCAATGGATTTCCTACCCACACACGCCACTGTATACAAAACCAAAAATCTTCACGTCATTTAAAAGTAAACCACACTGGAATCCGGTTTTGACTGAACCGTGAGAGTGGCAGCACAAAATTCAAACACAAGACTTGTGAATGATTTACTCATTTCACTTAGGACTGAACCAGATTCATCGGATGATGACTAACTGTGGTGATTATTTGAGGGGACGCTCCTGTAAAACAAACACACACACACAATCTTAATATGAAACTACAACCTCTTTGTTATTGACAGGTAAACACACGTCAGGCCGTTTTAATCAACCTAAGTCAAATATGGGAGAGGAACAGAAGAGCAGGAAAACGACTAGGTCAGTAAACCGTGGCATTAAAGAGACTGCATAGGGTCGTGAATCTAAGAGAGTGTGTGCGCGCCTCGACTCAAACTTGGCAAGGGAGCCCCATTTGGAGAATACGGTCAAGCTTGTAAGACAGGGCTACAATAAGCTGGCATGTTTGACGGGATGTCCTGCCAGTCTACCCACCAATCTCAGGAGCATGGGAAGGCAAACACAGAGCTGATCTCAAAGACTTCTAAAGAGCGCCGCTTCCTGCCAAAAATTACTCGCACCTGTCCTTCTGTCTCTGCCCCTCTTCCTATCGCTCTCTCTTCGCGGCTCCACCCAGCCTCTCTTCGTCTACACTCGATCCCTTCATCCTCGATCCACAAACTTTTCCTTCACGCAGAATTGGAAGGCGCTACGCCATCGCTCCTCCCTTCTGTTTTGGCCAGTGCCAGGTGTAAAAAGCTCCTGGCATCGTCACAGTTAGGCCTGTTTAGGAACAGTGCAGGGGCGCCCACTGCCAGGGCACTGGAGTCATCCTTCAAGCATAAAGCGCACACACAAAATAAGCTTTTTAAGAGGGCATTAGGCATTGCCAAGTACTGGCTAGGCTTGTGTTTCATTAGCATCAGATAGAGAGTCTTTCTTCATTCAGCCCCACTGTGAGTATGTGTGTGTGGTGAACTAATGAAAACCACAGAGCAGGCTGGCCTCTAACTGAACTCCACTCAACACAGAGCACTAGAGGCCACCAGAGCAAGAGAAAATGAAAATGTGAGCTCATCTTTATTATAATTTACTCCTTCAGCGTTTTTCTTCCTTACAGAGATGAGCATTTATGCTTTACCATCCATTTAAGCCACATGATCCTTTGGTTATTGCCTGGTCAGGCAGCCCACACTGCAATTGTGACTGTACAAATAAACAAAGTTGCTGTGTCTGACTTTAAGATCGACTGTACAAGCAGTCAGAAACCGCAGAACTTCACCGAGGCTGAAAACTCCCTTCAGAGCCTGTGAACGTGTATGCAGTCCTTGGATCCAGAAGGATATATGGATCCATATTAGGATGATCTTTTCTTGAGGATATCAAAACCGAGTCTCATTTTTTTCATATTTCAATTTGACATATATTTCCAAAAGAAAGATTTTCCCTATCTTGCAAAACCTTCCAAAAAAAATATACCCAATAATAGATCTGGATCGTCTCCAAACGCTACTCAGTTCCGAGCCAAGCCTCATTTCTGGTAAAATGTCCAAACAAAAAGAATCACTGAACTGATGAAGTGAGAAAGAAAAGGGGGGGAACATTCCCTTCTTTCTTTTATACTTTTATCTTGTATAAGTTGGCCCAGGGGCCACCTGCTTCAAATCAAGGTAGATGAAAGCTCGTAATAACCAAAGTGAGATTTTGAGGTTACAGTATCGAATGACAGCTAGGAGGACTTGGGCAGGTGCTTGATGCGCGGTGAATGGAGCCTGTATGGGCTGCTCATTACAGAAGGACATCTGCTGCTGTCCGGCCCCCAGACTCCGCCTCCAGCTTTACACTGACGCTTGGATGTCGTGTCAATGCGTGTGAGAGACCAGAGGCAGAACAAAACCACACACACACACACACACACTTGCACAACAGGAGGAGGCATGTGCTCTTACTCACATTCACACCTGCTACCGACAGTGGCTGTCAGCTTGAGAATGAAAGTATAAATTTAAAAAGGAAAAAAAAAAAAAAAAAAAAAAAAAAAAAGGTTTATGGCTGCTGCTTTTGGACACAGAAATGTAAGGAGGAATGCGTGATGTTATCTCTGTGTGGATGCGTTGCTGAGGTACACACATAACAGATAATGTGAAATCTGCTTAAAACTCTGTATCGTTTACTTCATTGTAATCTTATTTCAGCTGAAGATTTCAAGCCTTTTTTTTCCTTTTCATGCTGAACGCATTAAAAGCATCGCATTTAAACATCATTATATCACCCCCCCCAACCCCCGCTCAAGAACATCTCTCTGAAAATGACTGTTGTTTCACAGACTTAATCATTTTCAATAATTCACGCATTACATAAACGCCTTCATAAAAAAATAATGCTGGATGGAAATTAACAGCTTTTTTGTACTCAATTTCAATTTTTAACCGATTCATTCGGAAATGCATGGAAACATTGTTTCAAGTGGCTAATTATAAGTGACTGAAACTGTGTTTGCATTAAGGGATTTAAAGGGGGGGGAGGGGGCTCATTAAGAGACCTAAGCGCTATTTAAAGGCTCATACTATTTACGCAACTGTCGCAGAACTCAGAGGCAACTTGCTCCTCTCTAAACATTTCACCGCACACATTTGGGAGAGAAGAGGGGAGAAAAAAACAAAAAAAAACAAAACACGACAAAGTGTGTGTGTCCAAGCAAGTTCATACATCAGTGCAATGTTGCAGTGAAACATTTTGGAACTGATTTTTACCGGGGATGTTGTAACGGGGGTATTACGAGGGGGGGTGGCATGGGGAGACAGATCGAATAAATTATGGAAAGAAAGAGCAGATGAGAGAAAGGGGAAGACGAAGCATGTGTCTCAAAAACAATGAAGAGAACCCGAAAGCAGCTGGTGTCATGTGGCAACCTATGAAACCGCCAAGCTCAGAAAAGTCAGCGCAGTTCTGCTGCACTTACAATTTATACCAAGTGTGCACAGCATGCTCTCAACTTCTCACAGTATTCTTTCTGCATGCATTTAACACCCAAACATTCTGCAAACTTCTTTATAACTCAGCGACACAGAAACATCTCACACACACACCTCTTTTTTGCAGGACTGTCCTCGCAGTACTCGCTGCTTCCTTTCAGGCCCTGACGGCGCAACGACCCGTCTTCTTTGTGGCTGCCCTTTGACCCCGAGCCGTTGAGCTGCCCATTGGCGAGGGAACCTGGAAAAAAAAGAAAATGGTTACAGCCTGGCCAGCATACGTTTCCAGCTTTCTGCCGCCATTCAAAACGCTTCCTTGTCAATAAAACGTTAGACCAGAGAATCAATGCTGAATATCTAGATACATCTCGAGCCTCTGGGGAATAAACAAAAGTTTATATATGACAGTGTTAAAACAGCCTTTTTTGATGTCATCATTAATTACGGTAGTTCTGCTTCATCTGAGAGTGTAGGGCACAGAAAAAGAAATGGTGAAAGAGGGACGAACACAAAGAGAGCACAAATTAGTTAAACATCTCAAATGCACAAGTACACCTGAGCCAGACATACCTGTATTCACCTGTAGAGGTTGTTGCAACATTTTATTTTATTTTTTTTTTGCATATACTTACATACGGGCCTTCACACCTCATAATGCCACAGCTTTTTGCAGCATCATGGGGTAGTTTTGAAGAGGATCCGAAGAAGTTAAACCCTATGACACTTGTAGTATAAAGAACAACTTTACTGCTTGCCCGACATGCATGTTGCGTGATGGTCCTTCATCAGGGTCATCACGCAACATTACAGACAAGGAATGTGTCACACATATCCACATACACATCTGCCACTGAGGCAGCAACTGGGTTGGGCTGATCATGTGGTTTGGAGTCAACCGTTGCCCCTGGCAATAGGGAGAAACCAGTGGGAAATTTGGGGTGGTACCTTATATAGCCATAAGCTGGAGAAAGTACAACTGCATGGCGGTGTTTGAGTTTTGCCCCAAATTCAAAAGATCTGAAGAAAACTTTTAGATGATACAGGAAAAAGAAAAATCCTATGCAAAATATAACGTGATTAATAAAGAACAGATCATAAAACCATAAAAAGACAAAAAAAAAAAATAGAAATCTCTGAACTGCTATAGAGCCACCAGTATCTGCCCCCTGGCCAGCTTAGGATAGAAAGGTACTGAATCTCCTTCATACTGACATTTCCCTACGAGCAGCTGTTGTTGTCTTTGACTTACAATATGTGACGCTTGCCCTCTGACAAAGTTTTTATGAAATTTTTATGAACAACCTAAAGCCATTCGCAGAAATGGCTACTGCTGGGCTTGACATTCTCCCTGAGCCCAATTGACAGAGCCCTAATTAAATATTTAGCAAGCAACTCGCACAAAACAAAATAAGCCCCCCAGACAGATTCTTAAATCAAAAGCAACAACAGGCACCGAGAATTCTAATTAGGTCAAATGTAGGAGTCAAAGTCAACGGTAATTGAGGCAGACAACCAAATAAAAAAAGATATCAACAAGATTTGGTTTCAGCGTACGCGGCTCTTTTAGTTGTTGGAAGGTGTACGCAGGGGCTTGCCCGATTTAACAACAGAGCGTGAGTGGGCTTGCTTATCAGGGAGGCAATTGGACAAGTTTAAAGCTTTTTGGGGTCATTACAAAACAGGACAGCGCTGCCAAGGAGACCAATCGACTGGAGACAGAGGGGCAGTAACACGTTTAAAAATGTACTTCCCTTGCCAACTCAAGTGTCACTTTGCTGAGCAGAAAGTTGAAGATTTATATCAGTGAGTAAAACAACACTGCAAACATTTGACACAGGGGGATAATTCATCAGATTTTTTACCTCTTTTGACCTGTTTTGACAAGCATTTCTGCCTGGCTGGACTTTTGGTATGGCAGGCTGCTGAATTATTCACATTCATTTTGAAAAGAGCAACAGTGACTCACTAAACACTCACATCTCACAGGGGTTTGTTTAACAAGAAACTTCATAAGCCATCATAAACTCTTTTATTCACTGAAAGAACACCTCCCCACTGGTCTATCACCCTCTCTCTCTTTCGCTGAGTAACTCTTAGTTTTCTCGTGACACCCGGCCAAATTCCTTTTTGACTGATGCTTCTGAAAACCCTGCTTCACAAACTCCTAATAGTGGGTGTCAAAAAGGAAAACAAATTATTACGATTAGCGCAGAGGAGCACGGGTTAGAATAAGTGGCAACTTGAATGATATCCTGCTAGCAAAGACAACTGCTGCCGAACAAGCCCGGGCGTCGTGTCATCTGAGAACGATCGGACGGGAAGCGGGGTGGCGAGATCAAATGATAATGGAGGAGACAGGATGAAGTTGAGTGATTGTAGAGGAGGTTAAAAAAGCAGGTTTTCAAACATATGATTTAACTGAGATTTATAAAAGTGCTCTGGGCTGAATGAACACACGCACACACACACACACACACACACACACACAGTGACACTTTCTCATTACTGCATAAACAACCGGGCTGTTGGGGTTTGCTCACACACGCAAGGCAGGTCAGCACCTGACTGCGGAGATACAGTCATCAGATGTATCTTTGCGCTCATAAAGTTAACAAAGACCGCCGCGATGAGTAAGGCCATCGCACTGCTGGCAACGCTTTATATGTTGGTGCTGGAGAGCCTCTAAGTCTATAGGCCTGGGGTGAATCACTGCCTCACAATGTCTTGGCTGGCACGAAAGGCTTACATTCGTACTCTTTTAATGAATCAACTCCTTTGAAGTCCCCTTCATAAAAGTACTATTTTATAAAACCGGGGTTAAAACATGTTAATTCAATCAAATATTGGAATATATTCTAAATATTCAATTGAATTAAAACATATTTCAGAGCTTAATATGTTGGCATGAAAAATGGTAATTAGATTTTTGAGGGGGGGGGGGTCATATAAACCGATATGAAAATGGGCAAGAGACTCATTAGAACTTCTGGACAGGGGAACTCACACCAGAGCAAACACAGAAATAGCTCATTAACTTTAATTGTGCTCTGAAAATGACTGACGCGTGATGTCCCCACAGAACGCAAACAAATAGGCAGAGGCACATTTCACCAGCCCCACCGCCCCCTCCAGCTTTCCATCGCTTTCCCCCCACCTTGCCGCTGCCATACCCCATTCCTCCAAAGAGTTGTTCAACATATGCTAGTTGCACATGAGTGCCCATCTGAGGGGCAGAACGGAGCATCTTGGGGGGAAAAAAAGAAAAAAAGAAAAGAGGGCCGGGGATGGGCAAGCGTGGCAGAAAGGCAGGAAAGTCCTAAACTCAAGCCCCTGGAGCTCCTGAGGACCAGGCCAGTGGGGCATTCCAATGGCTGGTCCTATTGGGAAATAGGTGGGGTCTAATCATATTTTAGGCATGCTTAACTAAGCCCATCAGATCCGCCGCGTGGTGCTCACCTCGACGTCTCGAGAGGATGGGAGGAAGCGAATGATGGGGCTGAGAAGAGAGCGCAAGCTGCAGTACTAAGTAGAGCTATAACTACATTCATGCCATGGGAAAAAAAAAAAATCACACAAAGGGAAAAAAAAAAAAAAAAAAAAAGATGGAGACAATTAGGGGCAGAATGTGTCCTTACAACAAAGAATACATGAACAAGAGGTACATGTGCAAAATAAAAGATATGGTATCAGACAGAGAATCCAATAAAGACCTTAAATACAGCTATGAAAAGAAAAACAAATGGGTTAGCAGACGTATGGGAGTAATTTGTCTGGTGACTTCCTAAAATTCCATATTATGCTATTTATTCAAGTAGCCCTCCGTGCCTGTATACAATTAAAGTGTGGGATAAAGTAAAACAAAAAAGATGGGCAGCTTTATTGCAGGAAAACTCCTTGTATTATCCATTCCCAGACTCTTTTTTTTTTTTTTGAGAGTAGAAGCACATACCAAAACTTACTGCCTGGCAATGGGATTTGAAATAGCCCCAAATATAGTGCTCTTCCTTCTAAAATTAGACCTCATAGTGCAGCTATGACCACAAACCAGAACAAAAAGCTCGCAACTATGTGCATTTCTGTAACACAGCATCTGCTTTTGTGCTGTTCAAGGCTATAACTGAAGCATCAAAGGCAAAGAATGGACGCTATCATGGCTCGAACTGTTGTGGGAAAGCGCGAGAGGGCCGAGTAGACACAATCTCTCAGCCTCGCTTGAAATCCAAACTCGCCTTCTTCCAGCTACCGTGATTTTCTTTTATCACCACCTCCCTGTCTGTGCTGGTATACCTTCATCTGTCGTCCTCTGTCCGGCATCTTATCACCAGAGAAAGAATAGAGGTCCCACACAGTGATTCAAGCTGCCACGGGCTGCCACTCTGGACGTGCAAGCGGGTGGCGGCACGGGAAATGCAGACAGACAGCAGAGAGACAGCAAACTGAGAGCTAAGGGAAAGGCCATGATGTGCATTAAAACGGGTAGGAACAACAAGTCGTGAGACTGGCAGCCAGACGAGAAAGGGGAAAAAAAGAAAATAGAGAGCGAGAGAGAGGGGGGACAGTCGGAGAAATGGGCAAACAGGGAGCCCTCTCTTCAGCGCCTCCTGGAATTTGGCCAGCAGCCAGTTCCTCCATCAATAGCACTCAGGGAAATGGAGAGGGAGGAAAGGAAAGGGTGGGTGTAAGCGAGATAGCGAGGTAGGGACGTGGCTACAGAGAGATAGCTTTGACGAGTCAGAAGAAGAGGAGACTGAAGGGTGGCAAATGGCGGAAGAATGGGGCAGGGAAGGGGAAAAGGGTGACAGGGTTAGGGTGACAGGTAGCGTAGATACTTGGGACAGAAGGGGCAGAGTACAGGAAGGACAAAATGGAAACGGGAGGTAGATGGCGAGAAAGACGGAGACAGATGAAAGGAGCTGTGGGAGAAAAAAGGGGGACTGTGGGCGTGGAGATACATAATCGAGGAGATTGAGCAGCAGGCGGGAGAGAGGAGACAGGAGCTCGCGGAGAAGGCAGTAACCAGAGTCCTATTGATGTGTAATGGAAACCCTGCGTTGGAGGAGGGGGGTGGGGGGGACAAACGGAAGGACAAATGGATGGAGGGAGATAGGGAAAAGTAGGAAGGAAAAAAGAGAAAGAATGTGGCTGCGATGCGTGGATTAATGAGCAGAAGCTGGGATGCAGAAGGGCATAATGCTATTTGATAAATAATGCAGGGAAGGAGGCACGAGAGGCAGGAAGTGTGATGGACACAGACGGACGGCTGCCAGCTAGCAAAAGGTAAAGTGGCTGGGGAGATGGCATGATTACTGGTTATGGACAGGGAGAAGGCTGGGGTGGGCGGGAGATAGACCGACACGTGCGGCTGATTGACAGGCCGCCACACCTCCCTCTAAAATAGATAGCTGCTGCTGCCACACAGTGACGGAGGAGGGAGGAGAGAGGAAAGGGAGAGGGGATGGGGATGGAGAGATGCCCAAAGTAGGGGCAAAAAGCTGCTTTAGAAGCTTGGTTTGATGACGACCAGATGCCACGCTTTCAATCAGATCTGAAATAACATGAATTCAATCGTCCATTGACAAAAACACTCTGAAAAGCTTGCTTTTTTCAGCGTTCTGTCATTGGGATTAAAAAGAAAATGCCAGTCCAAGAAAATGGACTGTTTGTCATTTTCCGCTTAAATAATCACAGTTTTACAAATTCCGCTCTTTAAATTTTTTTGTCAATTAAGTAAATAAGCAAGGAATTTCCTGCCTTGGATCATTTCATCAATGTCCTATCCAAAATGGCTGATACTTCCACACAGACGACGACGCCTGCATGAGGCTGAAAAGTGTGGCACATGTCTGGCCCCAAAATATGCCCAGTCTCTCTAACCCACAGTCCTCTAAAACAGCAGGGGCTGCCCATTCAGGATGTAGTGCATGCTGAGTGTGATCCTCCAAAATGGCTGACAGTTTCACCACAATGTCTGTGCGAGAGAGGAAACTGTGCCGCTCGCACTGCCTCCAAATCCTCGCTAACCCACGGTGCTCTAAAACAGCAGGTCCCGTCTATTCAGCCCGACTCCCTTTTGTGTCAGTGCGGGCTGCTGTCGTTACCCCCGGTGCGACAGGCTGCCAACGCTTTCTAATGAGTCATTTTTATTCAGGCGATAAGGTCAGCTACCCGCGGCGGCTTAAAAGGCCCTGAGGAGCTCTGGAGTGGCAGCTATGAGATGCCAGACAGACGCACGGAGATGTACTGGCACACAAGGAGGGGAGGGAGGGGGTGGCACTCAGAACCACTATGGACAGAAACACTAAAGGATTTTTTTTTTTTTAATCTTTGTGTTTAATAAAGGAAAAATGGCAAAAATAAGAAACGAGGAAAAGGAATAAGCTACATTTCAAAAGAGGCTTCCACCTCCCCGTTTATGCCCGTCTCTCTTTCTGCCGAGCTGGAAGACTGGGCGTGAACTTTCAGAGGCTCTTTTTTCCCTCCTGGTTTCTTTCTTTCCACGTCTGGGTTGTGTTAATGTCAACTGAGAATAGCTTCTGAGGCACGTGTGAAGTTCAAATCACCGCTGTTGGCTGGCTAAGGGCTTTTGTGTGTGTGTGAGTGTGTGTGTGTGTAGGAACACCAGTGTCAAACAAAGACATGGTGGCAGCTTGGTTCAAAACAAGCTGTTCATCCCCCCTGTGCACTCACTCTTCTCATGTCGTTTCAGCCTCTCTTTTTTTTAAAAACACACAAATTCCCTCAACTGTTTCTGGAGCAGGCTTCGACCATGGGATTGGATTTCTGCCTTTAGTAAGTAATTTCGGGTATTAACTCAAGTTAAGGCTTCTGATAGGCTCGTGTTTTAATGAGCCCTGACCCCAGGATGGGTGTAAATGTGTAAAGCTATTGAGTGGAGGTGGAATTAACAACACCTATACACGTGTTTTCTTGTGTGTGGCACTGCTGGAGACCTCATCTGTGTCCTTGTGTTTGATGCACAAACAACTTTTTTAGAAACAAGAGGGAAATGCTTTCAGCTTTGAGGATGTGACACTGGCCCGAAAGACGGCCCAGTGACCAGAAACAAAAAGGAAAATGAATGAAAATGAAAAAAAAAAAAAACCCAAGAAACTAGCAACTGTGACATTTCCCCCCCTCAAAACATGACTGCAGCCATTCTTTGCCTCCGATTCTGTCACAACAGCGTGACAGTTTTCAGCTTCGCACACCTTCTGCACAGTTTCTTTTTACTGTGGCAAGCTGTTAACAGCACACTAATTGGTTTAATTTGTTTTTCTCTCTTTGCAAAGTCATCAGCTACATAAAGAGCACAAACGGGACTTTTCCACTAGAGGAACCATTATCCTTGAGTAGGAACCTTGGAGGAACTTTGTGTGTTTCTACTAAAAACATCCCTGCTCTCGCACTCGTACCTTTTAAAGGTTTGGGAATCTTTGGAGGTGGTGTAGAAGTGTCACCTGTGCCTCACTTTCTATCCTATTACCACTGTTTTTGCATGACTACCACCTAATGGACTGGAGCAGAGCAGTTTCAGCAAACCCAAGTCCTTGAATTTTCAGATGGGTTATTTTGAGGATCTAAGTCATTTCTCTGGACCTTTATTTAGACCCTTGTCCCCGCAGTAGAAACACAGCAAGTCCCTGCAAAAGGTTTTAACCTACAGGGAAAGATAATCAGTTCTCCAAGAGTTCTCAATTCTATTAACAAAACAACCAGTCCTGTGTGCTTAAGGGTTAATCTGTAGTATACAGCAAACTTGCATATGTATAATCACTTACTGAATGCTGCTGATGTGAACAAATAGGCCAGTTTACCTTATTTCACACTTTAACACTGATTAATTCAGCAAAGTATTACTGCTGTACAGTATACACCTACACATCTACTCAATCTGCTCTTTTGTAGCACCCAACCCAGAGACAGTAACAAAAGAAAACGTTAGTGCAAAGATGAGCTATGCAGTATTGCATTTACCTCCTTAATGCTCTAAGGAGAGCATTAAGGAGGTGGACTTAAACCCACCATTAGAGTTTGTGGTTCCATCCCCATCCAGCTGCCGTTTTTGTGCAGTCCTAAACTCCTTTAGGGAGAGGTAAAGCACCTTTCGCATAACCCGCTCCTCCGACCACGGGATCCCATCACTGTCATCCTGTGAAGATATCAAGAGGGTGAAAATGGATTAGTATAAGCCCTCATCGCAGAGAAAAACCACAAGAAATGTGCATTCCCCCATTTTCTCTAACCATTAACTCTGTTTCTGTTCACATCATGTTTTGGAAAGAAAAAAAAAAAAACTTGGCAGACAAGAACATGAAAAGCACATAATAAAAGACAGTATTTGTAAGTTGGACAGCTGTTTATGGCGGGCCATTTCCTTTGTTTCTTTTTGCAGGGCAACAGAACTTCCAAAGTAGTGTGGCATTAGGTCAAGGTCAGGAAATGCTCACAGGGCAGCCAGGCTTAGATTTGTCTCAAAACAAAAGAAAGCTAAAACTAACGTCAACAAAGTCCGTACATTTTCACATTTTTATGAAGAGATAACCACATAATTACTCAACACATTCAATGTAGCATAAAAACTCCAAAAATGGCCAAGAATTAAGGAATTACTTAAGGGGGGGAAAAAAAAGTTGTTGTTTTTTAGCTAAACTATGAACAAGCTATTACAATTAGAGAATGAAAACTGAAAACTAATTTTAAATTATTTTATGAATAGTTAACGCAGAAATAAGGAATGCAAATTTTTTTTAACAGATGGTCAAAACAGAACAAAACGGCTAGTTTGATTAAAGTACTTGTAAAAGTTGAAATTTTTAGCTAACACTGGATAAACAAACGAATGTATTAGCAAGACACAGTGGATATTTGTAATAATATTAGCTAAAATTATGAAACTTGTAAATTATTTAGCTAAAAATATGGCGTTAGCCAGCAATGTAACAATGACCTAACAGAGTGGAGAAACAGTTAAAGCTGTTAGCTTACAATACAAACTAAATATAGCTAAATCAAGAAGAACATCAGATAAATAATCCGAGTTTTGGGTGACGGCTGTGCTAATGTGTGAGGAGTTATGATAGATTTAGTAAAGAGAGGGAAAAAAAACAAATAAAAAGATCCGAGTACAATGGGGACTCCCTTCCATATTGTTCTTATCGCATCCTTCCCCAACATTTCTCACTACATAGTGACATTAGCATGACACACTATTAGCATAACATAGCATTAGCTTACACACGGGGCAACACATTTGCATAACAATACATTAAGGGGTCGCATTTTCCCCACAACGCCGTGATCGGAGAGCATTAAAGCGATGAATAGGTAGGAAGCAAATGAAAAAGGCATCATGGGACTGCGAGTTTATGCGTTGCTAATCTCTCCCAGTGAGAACGAGACAAAAGTTGTTATTGTCAAAAGAGGTCACCAGGAGTCACACATGCACGCACACACACACACGCACGCACAACACATCCTTCTCCGAGACATGACCCATTCAACTCGGTCTAGGCAACAAACACAAGATGGTTGAATGTGCAGCACATGGAGGGAAAGTTATTGGAAACACTCATTGCTCGCACTGAGAGTTTTAACGGCTTATTGGAAAAAAATATTCCAGCGCAAAGAGCATTCTTAAAAGGGTCTTTAGTGAGTGTCCAACAGCAATCACCATACTTCTTTCCTCCCTTGCTGCGTACACTCATTGCTCTGACAGCTGTGTTTGATGTCGAACAACGCTAATGACTAAAGGAAATGAGATTAGGACATGCGCAACAACAAAGAGGTATTAATAAATAATGGAAGCTGGAAATAGCTTTTCTCTACTCAAGTCATGCAGCGAGTGGTTTTCAGCTGTTAAGTCTCAGAAAAGAAAACATTTGCTCCTTTTATGTAACCAAAAAAAACCCTAATGTATGCTAATTATCTGAATTAAAAGCAGATTTCTAGTCCTGTCGACCCATCTCAGCAAGCACATTTCCTTCTGTCTGAGTCAAATGTAAAGAGGCAGACTTGTGTGGGAGCACACTGTTTGTTCATCCAGTTGACTCAGACCACTGGAGCTGGCCCTGCTAAGTGGCTGGCGGACACTGCATTATTGGGTGCATTATTTTAAAAATAAATATTTAAAATTCCACATTGAACAAAAAAATAATAATTATAATAACACTCATAGCAAACTGTTTTACTGCTGCAAGATAACAACGATAGTATTAAAACAAACTCTAAAAGATAAATAAATAAAAAGTCCCAAAAAGGAAAGAAAAAACAGAAGCAGAGGAGTAAAGATGACGAGCTGTGGGAACACAGACTGTACTTCTGTGTGCGTGGAAGATAGAGAGCGATGTAATCTTATCCTGCTGGTATGGATTCTCCCACAGGCGAGTGAATAAGCCCGTTGTTTCCGACTCCTGGGGTCGGAAATGTTCTCTACACACAATCAAACATGCAACTGAGATATGATACGAAGGAGCAGAAAATAGTGTGAAAGTGGTGGGTTGCCTTTACACAACTTTATTTAAAAAGGAAAAAGAAATAAGCCAGCACAGTACAAATTTTGGATTACAGGCCAGATGCCAACTTCAGCGATATGGTGTCTAATTTAAATCTTATTAAAAGGTCGCAGAGATATCTTGAGTGTTTTCTGGTGATACGACTGTAACACTGACAAAACTGAAGATTCTCTTTGTTGTTTTCGTCTCTTCGGTGGATAAAAATAAGCTCCTGCCTTTGTTTTGATTTCTGAGGTCTGCCCGGGGACCCTTCGGGGAAAGGCCTCAAGAGCTGGTGAGGGGAAAGGTGGGCAAATATTAAAACCTGAGTGTCTGCACATGATGGAGCTGGTGGGTGACAGCCATGTCTGCCTTTATACAAGACACACACTCGCACGTGCACACACACATGCAAGCAGACCTCCCAGTGCACTGATGCTTCGCAGCCTCTGACAGAGGGTGATCGGGTATTTTTTGGGGGTGTAACGTGCAGTCACTCATTACACTGTCACACATGACCACACGCACACACACACACACACACACACACTAGAGAGACAGATAGTGGGAAGTATTCAATTATGCCATTTTCTCCTGTAGTTAATGTCATCTAATCCATTCACTGTGTGTGCATGCGAGTGTGTCTGTGTGTGCATGTGTGCAAAAGCCTGCCAGGTAAGCACCAATTACCTAGACAGCTCACTAGCACTCTTTCCCTCCATGGTGTGGCAGAAGGCCAAATGCGAGCACACACACACACACACACACACACACACACAGCACTGACAGTATATCTCAGGGTTACAAATGCTCTCATATACAGATTCTATGGCTCGACACACACACACAAAAACACCAGACACAGCTGCATTGGGAGAAAAAAAAATGACCTTAAAGTTCATCTGTATTTCTTTTCCTCTCTGTTTCTCTGTGGTTTCCTCACAGTAGTTGGCAGATTGCCACAGATATTTCCTGCACTGTGTACACATGCGAGACTGGGGGGAAAAAAAAAATGCAGGGAAGAAATGCTGACCGACTTTTCACCGAGGGAAGAAACGAAAAGAAAAAAGTGACGGTTAAAGCTGTGCTCCGCTGCAACTGCTCTAACCTAAAACTTCCCAATACTTGCTCATAGCTGCACGAGATCAATTAAACACGTTTCCACAGCCATTTTCTGACCCAAGACAAAAATGGGCCTTCTGATCACAAGAACCTGCCTGCATGTGTGTGTGTTTGACAAAATGTTGGTCAGCATTACAGAAACCCTCCATAACCATATACATCGTGTTACCAGAGGACAAGCTTAGCATGAGACAAGAAGAGAAACATCTACTCAAACAACCAAAACGAGCTGCACCTCACTTTCCCTGACAAACACAGCACACCGTGCGTGTGCACGTATGTGTGCGCCTGCGCTTGTGAGGCATTGCCAGAACTCTTCAGAGACCACTTTTACACAGAGCTACCTGGCACTGACACACACATCTACCCTACAACTAGCTCCCACCAGGCTAGTGGAATTCCACTAATGAGCGCGGGGACCTTTTCGGTGCACACAGTGCGTATGTATAACCAAGTGATGCCTCAGGATAATTGTGCGCTTACTGTCACCGAGCAACCCCACCCCCAACTCTTTTGTAATACACAGGTAAGCCATCCTACAAAACACACACAGATACACATAAATGCAGGCGGATAGGTTTAAAGCATCCATAGGGATAATGCGCATGAAAAAGTGTGTCATATAAGATCATTACATCTTTTATGTCCTGTGATGTTGCTCTCAATTTAAGTATGAAGTACAGCTCTAAAAGGAAAGAAAAAAAAACAGCTTAACCACTGGGCTTCTTAAAATACTTTTTCTGCTCCATTTCCTGACATTATCCTGGAGCTGGCTTAAACGGCTCAAAGTATAACTGGAGCCCATCTTAAAGGTGGGCAGCAGTAGCCAGGCAAAACTAGAGTTTTGCCAACAACCGAATAATCCCGGTCAACACAGGTGTATAAACAGAACTGCGCAAATGTTTAAAAGCAGTCTTGCACTGTGCCAGGCATAAGCCCTCAAGAGTCTGCGCAGGATTACATCCATCGCTGCATCAGCACCAGCTCATTAGCTGGATAAAAAGTGGCGCCGGTTCCACTTCATAAGTCCAGCCCCCGTTCAAATGCTCCTCTCTGCAAAGCAGGCAAATCCAATAACCCAGAATGGAGACTGAACACATGTTCTAAATGTGGTGTAAGACACCAGGGTAGGGGCAGAGAGTTGGAGAGGAGGATGGGGTTCTGAATCTTCTGGGCATCCACTCAAAAAGTTGAAAGAAAAAAAAAGAAAAAAAAAAAAAAATCTGACTTGAGCATTCAGTGGGAATAAACGGTGACAATACAGATCTCCTCAGAGACCATATTTAACTCCCATATTAAAATATCACATGCAAACAATGGATTCATTTCGCACAACAAAAGCATGTTGAACACCAGCCCAGTCTGATTTCATTACCAGTATAAAAATACCCCAGTGCCAAAAACTCAAAGCTGTACTTTGCCAGTGTTTTGTTAAGTACTTTTTTTAGAAGTGTGTGTGTGTGAGAAATTACTTATTACAGCATGAAGCAAAATACGCACACACAGAAGCTGCCTTTAACACAGAGACTCACTGTTTATCCCTGGTGCTGCTACAGAAGAGATGATTAAACCCAATACGTGCTTTCTCTTTTTATCATCAAGATGATATACAACTCATGAATAACTAAAAACACAAGAGAGCTACATGTAAGCGACACCACTACTGAATGAACACAACTCGTTAGCATTTCAGTCTACCGCACGTATAAATCCGCACACTTGCGTGTGCACACATTTCTGTGCAAGTGTGGGTGTGCGTGCGTACAAGCTAGCGGTTCTATAAATAGCTCTGTGCTGCTGCCGACTGTGCGGATGTCACAGCAGAGGAATGTGGGCCATGCGCAAGCTGCGATCCGCTCTACAAAACTGGCCCAAAAAAATCTGTTATTCTAACACATTTCCTGTTGGAGCACGGACGGAGCAATCGCAGGACAGATAGATGGAGGAGAAATGTTATTTTAGCAGAGCCTGGGATTTTGTTTTCCAGTAGTCGGGGACGGTCCCTACACCACCACTACCCATCTCTTTCCCTTCTGCACATGTTGAGCTTTCTTACCACTAACACATGGTCCCCAGATGACTGCAAGGACTCGACTGCTGAGGGTTCACAAGCAGTGCAGATGACGTTGATAACAATTATTTAATTCCCAAATACATGACTGGGGCCTCTCTCGCACTCATGACCAAGCGTTTCTGGATCTGAAACATTTAACCCATTAAAAAGACAAAAGCCAGCGACAGAGTGGCAATGGGAGTACTGACGAGGCTGCAAAAAGTTCAAATTATGTCCGACTGAGTACTGCCGGGACTCCTTGTGAGTGAGGGATACATATGCAGTATCTAAGCAGTACAGTGATTCACTTAAAAAGAAAATAAAGAAAAACTTATTTTGCCTTTCTGAAGCTTATTTCCAACGTCGAGTGTAAACAGTGGCAGCTGTTCCCTAAAAATCCCACTTGTCCTCATCCTACATCAGCAAGATCAACTAAAACCAGGCCAGCTTCCTTAAGCATGAAGCACGTGTTTGCGTAGAAAATTTACATTCCGATCCTAACTACATCCTGGTCCCCACTTCCCTTACAGCTTCAAGTACACCGGATGGTTAGCTCAGCTTGGACCTCAGTGAATAGCCGAATGGAACAAGGTTTCGGGGGTTGCCTGGGACAAGGGGCCCTATATAATCGCCTCATTATACCACAAGCTCACTGCAATGGAATGTGTGTCTGTGTGCACACACACACACACACACGCACGCACATCTGTACAGCCAAAGGGGCCTTCCCTCTTCCCTTTAAACTAGTCATGCTGGGATAGCCCCAGCACTTTCAGAGTATTTCCATCTGCAGAATAAGAGAGAGGAAACAAATGCACAAAGACTACAAGATGCCTCCTGTGATAACGTGAAGACTTTAAAATCGAGATCTTCCCGTGGGCAGAAATGCTGTTGAACGTCACTTTGTCGACATTCAGCAGATCAACGTTTCTCCACGAGAACAAAATGCCTTCCGTCTGGTCACGACGGCCGCTCGTGCTGAGCCGGGCTCGGTATGAGACGCGCGCCAACCTCCTGCGTCTCCCCGCTGTCAATCATATCAGCTGTCTGCATTTCCACATTCACGCACGCACGCACAGTCTGAATCTGAGCGCACGTAAGTGACAGACTGCCAGAGCTATTCAGCCCTGTCGAGCATTAAATGCTATCAGGCTGGTAAAAGTGGAGCACGGAGAGTGAGACAGACAGAGAGAGAGATGGAATGAGGGTGGGAGCTTTTAACACACACACACACACACACACACGCACACGCACACACACACTGACCGAGCTTAATTTGACTGGAAGAAATAAATGTCACAGAGCTTTGAAGAGCCTGTATGTGTGTCTGTGTGCATCTCCATTAAGCCCTCTAAATAAAAATGTTGCTTCTCATGGATGGAGGGCAATTTACCTCGTTTCTGCATCTACTTCAGTCCACATTAGCATGCCAAAAAAAGTACCTGTACTCCTACAAGGCATGTGCCAATGACCCTCAAACAACCATGAAAAAGCAGAGAAGAAGAAACAGTACATAATATTACATAAATTCCAGCAGCACCAGCTACATGAGCAGGTGAAGTAGGGTTGCCAACCGTCCCTTAAAAAACGGAATCGTCCCGTATTTAGAAACAAAAGTACACGTCCCGTATTGAGCTAATAAGGGACGCAGTTTGTCCCGTAATACAGTGAGAATCAAAAGTAGTCTATAAATGTTAATGGAATTAACACTTTGTTTGAAAACATAATTCCCAGCCCCTCTCCTGCTTTGTGACCAATGAGCTGACAGCACACTTATGACAATTCGAGTATGACAATTCAGATTACCGCTCATCTCATTGGTCGAGGAAAGGTCGCTTACGGAGAAAATACCGGAAGACAACAGATGACCACAACAACAAGCATGGCCAACAGGGAAACAAACGCCGACACTGCGGTGCAAGTCTCGGACGACAGTACACCTAAAGCTGGGCAGACACTGTGCGATTTTTTCAGTCACGTTATTCAGCTCCTGCTCAAACTGCACGATTGACTCGCAGGGGTTAGAAGTTGGTAGGTCACGATGCAGGTCTCACACTATACGGCCCGATGCTCTGATGCGACCTGAGTGCTCACACTGTGCCTCCATAAAATGAAGGTTATAGCAGAAAATCTGTCGCTCTCTCTCTCTGTGTCTTTCACTCACACAGACACACCACCACCATCAACTTTGCTAAATTGCTAATGAAAACCATTGATCAGGCAGCTGTGATTGAGCAGCAATGTAAATCCAACTATTTTCACAGTTGTTGTGGTCGTGATAATTTTGTGATGCCACATCGAAAAGGCTCGGATGAGCTTTCCAAAGTTCTACAAGTTGTGCCTCCATCGCTTGTGTCCAGATCACATGCACAGCCGTGCTGCTCCGTCTTTTTCACCGAAGTTTACGTGTTTGCGCGTGAGCACGTATACCCCACGTATACTAAACGATGCACGATGAAGGCCAAAATCGGGCCGATCACCAAATCGGTCGCACGACTCAAAAATCGTCTCAAAATGGGCCAAAAATCGCACAGTGTAAGCCCAGCATTAGAGTAGCAATGTTTGTTCCCCTCAGAGAAAGAGGAGAAAAAAGAGGCTGCAAAAGTACAGGGAGGAACAGGAAAAGGAAAACACCTGGCTGGGAAAATGCACGATAACACCTTTAAAGCGCACTGCACTGTGTGCCGGCGCACTTTTTCCATAGGCATGCTTCTAATGGTGGGCACATGAAGAACATGAGGGGCGTGAAAGCTCGGGGAACCCTTAACCAATTTTTTGTCCACCAGGCCACGGCAGAAGCAGATATGGTATGTAAACACTGGTTTGTTTGTTTTTTTAAAACCCTCTGGTTAAGGTTAATATGGGCATGTGCAGTGAATATCAGCGCTATGTGGCCAGAAGTGTGATAATATAATTTATTTTGTGTAATAAACAACTGCAAGGATAGATGATTACAACAAATAGATCACTAATACATAAAAGTAATACATATTTTAATAATGATGATGAGTTATGATGCGTAATCATGGGAACAAGCGGGTTTACAAACGGGAGCAAAAGCTGAAATAATGCCTCTACTGAAGCCAATTGTACTAAATGCACTATATGTGCACTGTTACAAGAATATTTTTCGTTCTATTGTTTTCTATTAATTTATATAATTTTAAGTTAAGCAGGACAGAGTTCTTTTAAAGAAAGATTTACTTATATTCTCAAAAGTTAAGCATGACAGGCTTCTGTTTAAGAAAGAGACCTGTTTTACTGTGTTAATGTTGTCATTTTGAGCTAAAAATAAATGGCTAAATGATCATTTGTTTCCCATATGGTCATATCACAAAGAATATGCATCTGCTTAAATCAAATTCAAGTCAAATGGTTAAAAAAATAATTTCACACACACACACACAAAAAAAAAGAGCTACAAAATTCACCACACTGGGAAGGGTGAACTGGGTTGCCACGAGGTGTCCCTTATTTATTTTTCAGGGAGTTGGCAACCCTAAGGTGAAGCCTCTTCTGAATTCTGTGCCGTTAGCCTAATTCTTCTATATCCTGGAACACCGACTCGTGCTTCCTAACAGCATGTGGAAGGAGTTGTAGGTTTTCTACTCTGTGCATGTCATACCACACCACACCGGAGGAGCATTAGCCGAAAAAAGAAAAAAACCTGCACTCAAAGCTTTGAGACAGGACAGCAGAACTGCTGCTGAGGGAATTTTAAGTGTCTCTCATAAAGTGAAATGTTCAAGGAGTGGCGTGGTATCAACTTTGCAGTGGCTTCACAGCCTTGTTGCCATGGCTTTTAGGGCTCAGATGAGGAACATTCTTCATACTGTGAAGTTACATTTGGTAGGCCGAGCCACGCTGAGCCACGTCTGGCCTTACAATAGGCCAAAACATCAAAATGCCTCATGATAGGAATTGTGCATTAAGATATAATATTAAAAGAAAAAAAAACAACAACAAAACACTGTGTGTGCGCGTGTGTATATATATATACACCAGTGTGCAGACTTTCCCTCTTTGATCTGACAGACTGCACAACAAATGGCTCTCGTTTAATAATAATAACAGCCTCATTCAACACATTTACTCTCCAACTCTGTCACAATATCAGTTTCACTTTGGCTGCACGCCGCTGACCAGAGGTTTAACTCATTTCTGTACACCACGCGTGCACAAACACACACGCACGCTCTCCAACTGTGGTCACGTGCAGTAAGCTCTGATCAACGGCGCTACCCAACACGCTGCCATTCATCACGGCGGCTGCTACGTCGCCCTGCTGTTCCGCCAGGATCCCTGAAGAATCTGCTGCTGATCGCATCCAACAGAGCCCCATTTCAAACACACAGACATTAGGTACGGCTTCTTATCAATGGCAACAGCTTACTTCATTAACTAAGGTATTAAATGTGCTCTTGTGTTCCGATCAGAATGTGCGGCACTAGCTGCCGAGTACGTGATTAGGAAAGCCATCGCGTGCATTTATCATTGAAAATATGGTAAGAAAGTGTCGTAAGATGTAAGATTGTATGAGGCCGCAAAGCAGATGGATGGGTAAGGTATCAGGCAGTCAGAACAGTTCTTGAAAATTGCTGTAAGATTTTACAGACACAGAACAGAAAAAACTTCCAGGCCAAAGTAATCCTATGAAATGATGAGTGGAATCTTAGTTAACTCGGTTAGATAATCGATGTAAATGCCAGAGGGAAAATGCAAAGTGGGATCATTTCCACAGGTGTACGTTAGCCTCGTCGCGCAGCTGCTTGCCGGCTACCATGACACTTTGTTTTGTGCACGTAAGATTGATCATATAGAAGCTTGTGCTAAATTTGGTTTCTCATAATTGGTTTTTCGAATGATTTAATGCTCTCTAGGGTCAAAAACTAACTAGGCATGATGATGATCATGAGCAAGTCGCCAAAGATGAGTAACCAAAACAAACTGGAAAAAAACCCAAAAAAAAAACCCAGCAGACAGACAGAAACACGACTCCCTCGGTTTATTCATTTAACTGCAGTGATGCAGCCCATAGCTTTTACTAGCCGCCAGCTTTAATTTGACAGATTCTAGTGCTGTTAGGAGCTCTTATGATACTGCTAGAGACAAATAGTGCTAAATGCTTGCTGCGGTCTGATGTGCATGTCCCGTGCACGCAAATTCACATGAGGTATTCTCATATGCATGAAGAAACTGTAGGCCTATATTAGACTGTATAGACATATCGTGCCACAGAGTTGAAGCGCCCCCCCCCCCTCCTCCTACAAACAAGGAGGGGACAGGAAGGCAGAAACAGGAAACAGAGTAACCTCATTAGCCTCATGCCTCGTCTGACAGGAACAGCCTGCAGGCTCACAGGCCTCGTACGAATACACAGAAAACCACCAGCCTTTGGTCAGTTTATGCAGCACCCGTCTGCTACTGGGGGAAGACGTCTTTTGTAGGAAACCAAGCCGCTGTGAGGGCAACACCTCAGGGAGACTTTTTGTTTTGTTTTCTCCGTGTTAGCCTTACATAGCCACGCTCTGGGAGAGCACCACAGGATTACATCTGGAATCCAGTTCGGTAAAGCTGTAAACAATCAGACAGGAAGAAGCACACAAGTGCCATCAAGAACGGGGTCTACTTTAAAAACAACAAAAACAACAACTCATACCCCGAGGCATGAACCTCATTTGGTCTTATTCTGCACAGGCACGGTGAGCTGCTTTTACTAGAAAAGACACATTAATCCCTCACCACCACCACCTTTCCACAGCTATGGCACTGAAAGGATATTGAGCGTGTGAAAGAGAGCACGACTTGCCCACATAAAGGAAAAGTTACATGATGTGTGCATTGCCAGAGAGGGGTCAGATTAACCCAGATGAATACTGGAGGTCGGCGCGGGGGGGGGGGGGGGGGAACGGGACTCAGATATCGAAAGTATCGATACCAACGCTGGTATCGGTATTGTGATTGATACTAGTGCGATAGGATCAATACTCTCTTTCCATCCTCCAAGTTCAGTAGGTTATTCACTGAAATGTGTTTAATAAAATTCTTTTGGAAATTAAAAAATAAATAATGCTGCAAAGATGCACTCGGGGAAATGTCACATCAGTTTTATTTATAGCCTATAGCACAGTAAAACATCAGAAGCTCACACAAAGTGCCTTTAAGAGAGGCGTTTTTACATTCCAGGTCTCCAAAATAACAGTTTGTGGTGTGTTTACTTGCCTTAGCTAATTATTGTGAAAATGAAATATTACAGCGATTTAGTGGTTATTAAAACATTTTCAGAATTCACAAATTAACAAGTCTATACATCATACTGCTCTCCCCTGCATAAGCGGCCTTTATAGGTTAAAAGCATCAATATTGGTATCAGCAATACTGGTACTGTATTTACTTGGTATGAGACCGATACCAATAAAGAAGTAGAAGTAGAAGAAGAAGAAATAGAAGAAGAAGAACCTCTTGCTGATCACAGAGACAACTACATTTAAAAAAAGTTTTTATTATCTGAATTCTGCTTGCATCTCTTCAAATTCAACAAATGTGGATGACCTCTGACCCTGCTTTGCTCATCTCTAAGGCCCCTTCTTGCATCTCTTCCAACCAAAATAACCAGCGTCTAATATGCTCAAAAGGTAGCGCCTTTTGTTGTGAAGTGAGTCGATTCAGGCTTTAAAAAGCTTGTGTTTGTGTGTGCTGATGCACTACAGTGGTAGCCTTGGCTCAGGCTGGTCAATGAAGTCTGATGCAGTCATTGTAGCTACAAAAGTGACTTAAAATATCCCTTTTCACACCTTCAATGCTCATGTGCTTTCACACTCACCACTCTACACAAACCATTTTTAGGTATTGTGACAATTTGTTCTCAAATTTAAAAAAGAAAAAAGGAAAAAAAGCAGTCCTGTGGGTTAAAACAAAAATGGGTTTAGAAACTTGCCTACTTTTCAGAGATCTTTTTGAGAGATAGTATTTTGCATCCGCTGAAGATTAAGTGAGCCTCGTCAGTGAAATCAAGGGCCATTGGTCGACACTCAGAAATCACCTAATGCGTTTGAAATTGCTGTATTCGAAAACAAAACTGTTCCACAAACAAAATTACTGTTATTACTTTTAGACAGTGGAAACCGTCCAGCGATGATGTAACACCCTGATTTTTGGCTCGCCCTCTGCGCTACATCCTTTTTGACTCGAGCCGTTTTTCACACTGCAGCGCATGTGTGAAAAACGGCTCGCAAGAATGAAAACGTTCGACGCAGTCACATGGATCTTAAACCTGACAACTCCCTGGTACGAAGTCTGCGCGAGGCCTGACTGTCCTGTGCTCTGCACAGCAAGCAACAGTCTGTATTAATAGTCTGTGAGAGGTCATATTGTGTCCTGCTTTCTTGCGCTAGTCAGGAAGCTTCTCAGTTCCCTCAAGTTCATGTGCGAGAACGGTTTCAGTCAGCACAGGCATCACATACTGTGCCAAACTGTGAGTGTGTGTACAGTGGTCCCTCTACAACCTTAGCGATGTTTACCTTGAAACCCTTGCTCAGCATCCTTATGCAAACCTCTATAGTCATACAAGGATAAGTCGAGTTTTTTGCAGCAGTTTTGATGACACAAACTAACAAGAAGAGGGGGAAAAAAAACCCCAAAAAACAAAAGCAACTTGCCAGACTCAGAGATGCGTTGCTAGGAAAGGTGTAGGAGACAAGTGAGCAAGCAAAGGAGTGATGGAAGGCCTGCTTTTCTTTGCTAGTCTGTCATGCACCCCCCCTCCGTTACTGCATGCCGCGATGCTAGGTAATACACTGCCCAGTGTCATTTATTAAGATGGATGGCAGTCCTGAAATGGCCTGGATCTGTGCTTTTAGAGAAGAGAAGAGAAGAGAAGAGAAGAGAAGAGAAGAGACTCTTGTGTGGCCACTCTGGGCCTGGTGCCGGGTGGCATTGGTTGGCATCACCCCCTCTGCAGCTGGTAGCAATATTAACCCGCCTGTTGGCAGACGGCTGGTGGGGCCGGGCGGGCAAAGGAGCAAGCCAGACAGGAGGTGGGGTGAGTGTGTGTCCTGAGTTGCCCTCTGTTGGCCCTGATGCGTGTGCACACTTGTGGGTAAGTCACTTGAGGGTTAGTCTGACTTTGTGTATCCAACTTCACAGACATGCTCTGGGTGTGTGGCTACGGGAGCCTGCATGTAGCTGCTTGTAGTGGTAGGTGGCGTGAGGATCCAGACCATAAACAAACCAAGCTGAGATGGGATGAGAACATGACAAAATATTGGCTAAAGATCCAAAGTCCCATTTAAAAAAACAAAACAAAAAACACTGCAGGCCTACATGGAACATACTAAGTCATAAAAAGCTCGGGCGAGCTTCTCTCAGAGGTTTTCTTCTTTTGGGTTTGACGTCTGATGGGGTCTTGTTTACTCTCTCACAGGGACGTGCAAATTCCTAAGATTGGCAGATACAACTTCCCACTGGTGTACTCAACAATACCACTACCATTAACAAGATTCCTTTAAAGTAAAAAAACAAAACAACAACACATAAATAAAAACAGTTGTTTTTTTTTAAAACAACAAACAACAACGGAGACTGTAGCAATTTAGCAATTCACCTCTACGCAAAGTAAGCTTGTCTTGGGAAAAACAACCTGACACCGATCGTTTTTTAGCCTGATATCACATGCCGCTGAACGTAAAGCTGAGAAGAAAGAAAGTCTCTATGCTAGGACTGCTTTTCAAAGTAAAGAGACCCATTTTCCACTAGCGTGAGTGGGGCTGATGACAGCAACAACAGAATAGCTTGTACAGACCATGTAAGGTCAAGTCTCTCTCTGGCTGACAATCTCGCTAACAAGCCCATTGCAACACAGCTCTTTTGACACTGTACACACACACACACACACAGATCATCTCTGAAGGACTTAAAGGCTCACATTATAAAAGAGCTTGTCTAGATCATTACAGACAAACTGTGTCCTGCTATGTGTGTGTACGTACACACACACACACACACACACACACACACACACACACACACACACACACACACACACACACAGAGTCAAGGCCACAAGGTGCGCATCCATCCCTTTATCCTATCAGCTACAGCGCTGTGAAAAACTCTTAAACCACCCCTCATTTATTTATATTTTGCTCCAGGACTTTCTTACTGTACTTTATTTTTTTTAAAGGTGGTCTTGAGCAATAGTTCTGCAGGCTTTCTGAAGGTCTTGCAACATTTTTCTTGAGACAGTACTTGTACCTGATCATATTTGTGTTTATTAAGCCACTTAACACAGACTTATGGGAATTTCAAGCTCCAAGTATATTTCAGGATGGTTGTGCAGTGTGTGCTTAAAAAGGATTTGAGGAAACTGGACAGCTGGGGAACAAAAAGAAGTAGAAGCAGGCCTAAAAGCTATATATAAAAGTCACATAAAGAAAATTGTCTGTAGGTAATCATATGTATTCAAATATAGCTTACAGATGACTCAAAGAATCTATACAAGTCAAGAGCATACAAGGACACGCCTTGTCACCTACAAAGAGGAATACATTAAATCCTATCCTGTACCCATCCGCCAAGAAACCTGAACGTCTGCTAGCAGAAATCCAATTCAGATTACATGCAACATGTTTATTCAAGCCTTGTGTAGTTAGTCGCATTTTTGACGACTCGCCAATAATTTCTCTATTATTTCATAAACAACTATTATTTTCGCAGTGTTATACTGCTAAATAAAAAAAAATGAATCAAACTATTTTGAATGAGCTACAAATACCAGCTCGGTGGCAAGTTAATTACCCAATTTAACAAAACAAATAATCACCCTCTGGCTCTGAACCAGTCTACCGAACTATTTTCCTTATGGAAATGAGCATGTCGTGTGCACACATAGGCTTGCATTGCATTGGGGGAGGGGCTGACACCAGCTGAGCAATTCAGAGAAAAAACATGCATAGGCTCTGATGAGTCAATAGTTAAGGCCTGCTTTTAGTTTGTTGCCTCTTCTCATTAGTGAGGTAATCAAAGACAAACTTGGAATGGGAGGAAGCATGTGTTGAAACGCTGTCTGTTAGCTTCTCAAGTAACTCATGTACACACACACACACACACACACACACACGGGGGATTTGCACCGGACGTACACTTGCAAGTACTTCAGGGATTAACCACATATAGTCACATATGAAAAAAAAAGGATATATGCTATACACCAATTACATTTTTGCAGAATTTGACATTAAAAACCAACTCAATCATGAAACTTACAGAATAGGCAGCCGTGACTATCCTGGAAAATTCTTAATTAGCGGCGATATCCAGCAAGTAGGCTGAAGTGCACCAGAGTGAGAACAATCTCATACTTCAATCCCGACAAACTTTGAAACATCTAACACAGTAAGGAGAGTAAATAAAACACAGTGAAATGGTGAGAGCAAGCCGTAAATAAATATGGCAAAGTGCTACAAAAGCACTCTGTGACCAATCTGGAGCCATTCACAGGGGAATGGAAAAATCTACGCAACCTCCTACTCACACGACCTCTCGCCACTTGACTATTTATTGCAGTCCAGATGCATCTTGTTTATTTACCCAAACACCGTGCCCCAATTTAGTCCGAATGAGGCAAATTAAATCAGACCTTGTGAAATCGCTTCACTTCCCTGCCCTCGTTTCGTCCATTAAATTGTCATTGTTGGCCAGCCTTTTACGAGACGTGGTTAAACAAATGCAGTGCTCAAGGAGGCGAGCACAGCACTAGACAGCACAGCACACCCCCTGCGACCCGCCTAGGTGGGTGAGAGGTGGAGTACCTGGGCTAAATGAGAATTTATTTTCTGGAACATTTAGTTATATGCATTTTTTTTTTTTTTTTTTTTTTTTTTTTTTTTTAAATTGGTACCATAAGGTTATTCAGAAACCACAAAATGTAAACATATGGTCAATATGCCGAAAGAAAATTAAAGCTATAATATTAACAAAAGATTATTTGCAGAAATAAGCAACTAATTTCCAATCAATCAAAGACCACGTGTGGTTTAAGCGCCACACTGGTTTCATATCCCACAAAAAAAATAAAAATAAGAGTCCAGCTAAAAAGGTCAAGGGTCGAGGGCAAGCAGGTGGCCAGAGAGGTGGGGGTTAAAGTTGACCTCTCGGCAGTCACGTCAGTGGGTGGGTCTCAGTCACTCTGTTCAAAAGGACCCGTCAATCACAGTCACTCATTTAACATGCGTCGATTTCTGGTGGCCCCAGGGATCCGGCCAGCTATTCCTCTCTGGCCCCTTTACCCCCAACCAGAGGCAGATAAGGGCCTCTTTACATGACAAAGTGCTGTGGAAGAGCAGGCAGAGAAAAGAAAGAGGTCCCTTTCAGTTGCTGATGGGGGAGCAAATCCTCTGCCTGCAAGGGGGTTTTGATCACATGGTTCTTATTTCCAAATGCAAGGTGAAATTGGGACTCCTTTCCAATCGTTCATGTTAAGCAACTTTATATTACAGTTGTTCAAACCACAGATCTGAACTTTCTAAAAATGCATTCAGTAAAGCTTAAAGTGTAATCTGTATTAATCTTATCAGGTTCCAGCTGGTCACAGCATAATAATCAATATTTTCAAGTCATGCTCTGAATGTGAACACTGTGGCTACCGCAGCACTCTTGGCACAATTTTAGATCGCAGCTGCAAACTTTCACCTGGCACCGAACCTCTGCCTCATTAATGATGTGCAACGTGCTCAAACTCCCGGTGCTTAAAAAGCAAGAGAGACGCAGCAAATTGTCGTCTTTTGTCTTCAAATGCGTGCTGGAATCGGTGAGCCGTCCTGGCCACGTGGCGTGAGAGGAGGAAAGGGAGGAAGAAGATGAGAGAAAAGGAAAAAGGGAAAGCCTGGTTTGCAAAAACTGGCTGACTAACAAAGCGTCTGTTGTTATGAGTAAAAAAAAAAAAAAAATTTTTAAAGGAGGGGAAAAAAGCAAAACAAAGAAATGTATTAGCACAGAGAAGATCGGGGGGGGTTTGGGGTTCAGTTTTGTTTTTAGTCTGAGCTGGAGAATCTCCCGTTCGAGCCATCTGCCCGTGTGAAAGCAATCGTAAGAGTCAGACAGTTTCTGCCAGCAAAAAGAAGAGAAAAAAAAAAAAAGAGGAAATGAAGCGATGCCACAGGGGAGTTGGTAGCAGAAAAAGGAGGGAGCGAGGACAGGTAGGCATTGTGTCTCGAGTTTCCCTTTCTATTCATTCACCCTGGTTCCTTTTTGGCCTCTTGGGGGAGACGGTAACCGAAGAGGGTGTTAGAAATGTCTTGCTGCTCAGATGCTGTCATCAGCAGACAGAGGAAGTTTTGTACGCGGTGGCCTGTAAGGATGAAGGAATTCAGAGCTGATAAATATAATGTGGATATCTTTTACGATTTCAAGGAGACGTGGCGCGCCTTTCCGGGTGGATCGTACACCTCTGCGAGCGTTGGATGATAAAGCAAAAAGATGAGGCCTGTTTAGTTTGTTCATCTTTAAAAACCAGGCTGACCAATATTAAAAGGCTTTTCCTCGATATGCACAATCAGCTGGTTTCTTTGATATAAACAATATGCACCACAGGAGGGGGGAAATAATTGTTGACAGTCCCACAGGGCAGTGATAAAATTGTGATTGCTGAATTATTGCTGCACTGCTGGAAGGGGGAGGGGGCATTTAATTTCAGACAAGGTGAGGGTATGATGGAAGGTTGTCCTATAGGCCCTGCTGGCGTTTCTCTCCCTGGGGAAGTTGATTTTTAAAACAGCTCCCCCCTCCTCCTCCTACTCCTCACCATATTTCACCCACATTTTCAAATCCGCACAAATCTTCATCCATCACCGACAGCGAGGCAAAATAAACAATCATACTGTACATCCATCACTGTCTGTTTAATGCTGCACGGCTCTGCAAGGTGGGGACTCTTCAACGTAGCGGCACGTGTGCGCTCGCTAACACACATCTGCTCAGCGTGCGCGCTTCTAGCGCCGGTGGCGAGAACACAATCCGTAGGGGTGGGTGGCATGCTAAAGCAGAGAATTTCTTTTGTGGATAACAAGCCTGATCCAGAAATCAGAGAAAACCTCGCCGTGTGCGGCCAATACGAGGCCGGCGCCACACAAGTCAAAACTTCCCGGCGAAAGGAGGCACAATCATCCTCTCGCTCAGCGGCCATCACCTCTGAGAGAGCAGGCACGAGTTACATTCTAATTTAGACTGCGAACTACCGACGCGTCTCTGGTGCGTCCTTCCCCCGGCAGCGAAAAAGAAACATTAAACACTACTGTAAATACAGGCCACCGAGAGGGGCGTCGGGTGTGCTGATATCAGTGCTGCCAGGGACTGATCCTGTCTTTAATCTAAACCTTAGATCTGGGCTCTCAATCACAGCGTCTGCTTCAGACCCAGAGTCTACTGGCCATCGTCACCTGGCCTTCCCTCCTCTCATCTAACACTTCATAAAGACCATTCATCCCACCATCCTTTCATCCGTCTATACCAGGGGCCTCGTTAATCCTCCTCTCCATCCTGACCCTGTACCACTCTACTGGACTGGGACAAACTTCAAAGAGCGAGAGAAAGAGAGAGAGAGAGCAAGAGAGATTGGGTGGGAGGGTGGGTGGGCAGCTGTGTTGTGCTTGGCCTACACCACAAAGCCTTTAGAGGACACACACACACACACACACACACACACACACACACACACACACACACACTTACTTCAGCACTAGTTAATCTTTGAAGAAAATGAATAACTAGGCATAGTAAACCAGGACCAATTCGCCACAGATCTGGCACAGACCTGCGTTTCAGGTCTGCATTTCATTTATGATTTAATTAATTAAATATTACTTTATTTCTTTAGTACTCAATAAGATGTTTCATGTCAAGGAAACAAATAGGAAGACTTTAAGATTTTTCTCTAAGTTTCTGTGTCATAAGTGTCGATCTCTTTGAGAAAAGTCTGAAGATATTTAGACTATTAGAAGGCCATAAAATGCATGTTTGGCCATATTCACAAAAAGATGTTGCACATCTGTCACACGTGTAGCTAACTAACCCTTGGAAAACCCCAGAATCTCTAATGGTCATTAAACCAAGGCTATATTGACGTGTCAAATCTACAAGTATAAACAGCATTAAAACATGAACGTGAAAACACACAGACGCACACAAACACACAAGCAATTGATACTGGTCTATAGATGTATTCTGACCATTCACAACTATCAAGGACATCGCTTTCCCACAGGAACATGCACCATTTAACCAGAGAGTAGAACTGGACAATATCCCCTCAGTGATGAACAGCCATTAGCTGGTCTGGTACACAGTGTGCTAAGCTAATGCTCGCCCCCATATGGGCTGCAATGTGCTTTGGGAGGGGGTACACATAGAAAGAGAGAGAGAGGGAGCTTTGACATCCCAGCTAAAAGTGACAGCCTGTGCAAGAGGGGGGGGGAAAAAAAAACACACACAAACACACACATCAAAACACACAAACACACACAGCTGATGACAGCTAAGGGAGCCTGACATGCCTGCCACTGGTAGATGTATGTTTATTTTATTAACCTGCCACAGACTCTCGGCAGGCCGGGGGGAGGAAGGAGGAGGAGGAAAAGGGTTGGAGTTGGAGTGTGTGTGTGTGTGTGTGTGTGTGTGTGTGTGTGTTCTGCTTGCTGTGACCTGTTAATGTACAAGCAACGTGAATTAGGTACATTTATTTGGAATATTTCACTTCTTCGCTTAAAATGCTTTCCCTCCAAGCGGGCAAACTGACACTTAAATTGTGTCCACATACAAACACGGGAGAAACCCTCCACGTTACAGCTGAAGCCTGACTTTGCAGTTACGGAACAACAAAGAGGTCTGAAACGGGTGAAAACGATGGGAACGAACAGGCGCGCAGCACTCAGCTGGGGTTTATTTTGCCAGCATGTTTCCATCGGAACTTCACAACCGCATTAAGCGGCCCGCTTTGTAGTAACTTCTCCAAGCACTGATAAAGCCTTTTTCTCAGCATCGGCTCAAGACTGTTATTTGAATGTGAATGACTCATCGCCACTTCTGAAAAGATACGAGTTTTATGCAGAAATGAGCCATTCCTGTGTCGCCTGCCCTTCTTGCCAAACTGCATTTGTGACGCAGACCCACAGTATCGACCAAACCGCCTCGCCTTATCGCTCCAGCCTAGAAACCCACACCCACCCAGCTGCTCGCGACACGCCCCGTCTTGATATCAGCCAGTCCTGCTCTGCTCATTATTGACATCAGCTCTTTTCCTGCTGAGGGTTCTACATGCAGTGATGAAGAGCGTGCATGCGTGTCCGCTGCGAGCGCCGCGCCTCTTAATTGATTCATGTGCTTTAATAAAAAAAAAAATTTTTTAGAAAAAAGCTCAAGCTCTGTCCCGCCTGGAGGACCGCACCTGTCACATAAAATCAGCCGACAGAGTGAGAACAACACGGGGCTTTTAAGGTCCTGTGCTGCAGCTACCAAGACAAACACATGCACAGGAGACGAACAGCACAGGTGTGTGTATCTGAGGGAGAGAATAGAAAGTTGAAGCTGATGCATGTGAAAAGTGCTGGTCAGCTGTTGCTTTCTGGCCGGATTAACATCTCTGTCGCACGCACACACGCACGCACACACACAGATGTGCGATATAACGGTCTGTTGACAGTGACAACAGCAGATACACACATTTATATCATGAGGGTCCAGTCTCCTTTAGTCAAAAAGTACTTCTGGCTCAGTGGTTTTTCCACCCGCCTTTTAGCACTTCCAAGAAATAAGCTGCCGTAAGCGTAAGTACCTTAAATTGTACCCAACGTACCATTTAAAGCAAAGCTTGTGTTTTTAAAACGTCCTGAGCAGGGCTGCGTGATTTACAGAGCTCTCATAAAATGTACCATTTAATTTAAGCTGATGATCTGTTAGCAAATGCTCACAATCGTTTTCCTGTAGCTGCTCAGCGAGAAACCTTTTGCCAGTTTTATTTCTTCTCCGCCGTTTATAACCGGGGGATTGGAAAAAGAGGAGGGAGCGGAGGGGGAGGGGGAGAGAGCGGTACAGAGAAGCAGACGAAATACAAGGGCGTAATTGCACGCCACTTGCAATCAATTTGAACTCTGCTTTTTGTGCTGCTTTCAAATAGAAGAAGAACAAAAAAAAAAAAAAAACACACGCTAAAGACATCAGAAATATGGAATCAGCTCAAGATGCTGTCTCACCACCTCTCAGATTCTCACCACCTCTACCAGCCTGTCCTTCCCCTTTCTCTTTTTAGAGCAACTGTCAACTTACATTAAAGTAAGACTGAAGCAGAGACGAGGCGAAGCGGCTAAAACAAAAGTAGAACATTTGTCGCACGTTTTCATTTGCTGGCTCGAGGCTAAATATGTGTGAGTGGAAAAAGAAAGTAGAAGCCTTTGTCCTGACTTGTCCTTCAGTTACATTTGTTAACTAAAATTACACGAATGCTGCAAATAATTCTGGTACAGTGCCGTGCCTCTTCTCCCAAAATTATTCAGAATTCAGACCTGAGGAGTCTGAACCGAGACCATTTCTCAGCAGTTTCAGGGAAACTTGTGGAGCTTGTTTCTGCAGTTCTGCCAGTTTCAGTTTCAGGCCCAAATTTTCTATTCAGCAAAGTCCAAAACTCACAGTGATGCAGACATTTCACTTCCTCTCTCCTGATATAAAGCTTTCTAAACAGAGGAAACTGCTGAGAGCATACCTAAAAAAAATAATAAAAATAAAAATTTAAAATCCATATGTAAGGGAGTGTCGCATTGTAAGGCAAACCAACTTCTGCTTCAATGGGACTCAATTAGCAGAGTGTTAAAAACTACAGCATGCGAGGCGTTCTGCTCGGCCCAGACAAGGCAGTTGGAGACATGTGAGCCAAATCACGAATGCTCGTTCAGATGCTCTCACCTGCCAAAAAATGGTCGTAAATATTGCTGGAGGCAGGCGGGGCTGGCTGGGGAGAAGCCTGAGGCTCTCGGGCCAAATAGGCCACTGGCCTTTACAAAGTCTGGTTGTTTCCAAACCCCAAAACATGCCCTTCCCCAGCCTGCCAGACACTCAGTTTTGTGTCTCTCACCAGCATACTGCCATGGTAGAAAACAAAAACACATAGTCCAGACAGACAGGGTCAACGCATTACATGGCAACTACTCTTTTAAATCATTTATTTGACCAGTTAGACATGCAATCCTCCAGCTGACAGCGAGTCGGCTAGAACAGCAGCAGCTGGTTATAAACCAACATCATGCCAGCTAAAGTTAAGCTCAAAAGTCTCACTTTCCCCTCTGATAAATGGTTTGATTCCACTCTTACATCATATGAGAGTCCAAAAATGTTACAAAGTTTCTGCAACACTGGATCACTGTGGCAAAAATCATCAGGCTTAAATAGCAAAGCTCAGCATATCAGGATATTAAGTAAATACAAGGCCAGTAATGCAGATACCAATACTTAACTTCTGAAGACAGCTTATGTAGGAGAGAGAGCGAGAGCGAGCAGTGATGATTTATGAGATTAATCATCAGTTTGCAAATTCCGAACACATTTTAAAGACCACTAAATCACTCAGTTTTACTTTCCACAACAATTAATTAATCCAATACAAAATACAGCTTTTCATCTATCTTGAAACTGTTTTTCTGGAGATCTGGAACGTAAATGTGCCCGTCTCTAAAGCATTTTGGGTTGTTTATATGTGCCATAGGCTATAAATACAACAGACACAGAAAGGCTCAGACATTTTTCACAGTGCATGTTTGAAATATGTTTTCATTTCCTAACAAAAAAAAAAAAAAAAAAAAAAAAATTATTTAAGAGAAGTCACGGCTACATACTGAACACAGGATAGAAACAAAGCTTCGATACTATCGCACTAGCATCGATCCGATACCAATACCAGCCGTGGATATTTGGTTCTATCTGCCCACCTGTCTCCCTCAGCATCACTGTTATTGGACATCAGTGAGCTTGAGCCTTTCACAAAGTTGTACAGCCTCATCGTGCCACACTGGGTATTTTGACATCTGAGGTAAACGGTGAGCTGAGAGCCGCCACTACAGTACAGTAAAGATGTTGATAGCAATAAATCAGGAATAAAAAAAAACAGGCTAAGTGGTGATATTATTCAAACAGTAGACAGTACTACAAACTTGCTGGGCACCCGGGGCCATTATGGGCCTCGGAGGGTCAATCACAGTGCAACTGTACAGAGTTCTACTTTCATTTAGATTAAAACACATGTGAACTTAACACAGATGGCACGGAGGAGAATCTTTTCTTTTAGATCAGCCAAAGAACTAAGAAAGAAATGAATGAACTTATATGGTACATGTCAGAAGGAATGCTATCCGTGTAAAGCATGCCACATCCCCTGTGGGCGTTCTGACCAACATGTGTGAGGAAGTGCAAAAAGGTGTTATTGGCTGCACAAAGTCAGTCAAATGTATTTCTTTTCTTAGTCGTAATGATGTCAATTTAGATAAAAACAAAGTTGCATTGGTGCATCAAAAGTCTTGAAGAGCTCCTTCCAATGCCACTGCCCCCCTTGCTTCAGGAGACACCGTATGCTTCAGCTGCCCACAACTCCCTGCCCTAAGCATAAATGGTCCAAACCCATGTGCAGACTCACACTTATACAGATAGACACACTTAAAGCCTGACAGCCTGGCGCCTGCTGCCAGAGGTAGAAGAGAAGCAGCGAAGGAAAAGGAGAGACAGACAGACACGACATCCAGAAGGCGCCGCCGCAAAGGGCTCCTAAGTGAGGTCATCTTTTTCCCATGGCTGTCATTTCTATCCATATCTGAGACAGCCGCGCCTTCACTTTAATGCCTTCCAATAGATCCATTATCACTCAGCGCATCTAGATGAGATCAACTATACATACATGCTCAGGGTATCTATGCAACTACTACCACCACCCATATGGGGAGTGGGGGGGGAATGGTTCTGCTCCTTAATGAGATTTGGGGAACGCTGGAGGGGACGAATGAGCTGTGAAGCCAAATAAACTTCTCTGGCTTTTGAAAATTTTTGCTTTGGGTTCTTGATAAATGAAGTGTCGAGCAGCCGCCGGTGGTATTTCCTGTGTGGCGGAAAAAGAAATATTCAGCAAATTTAGAAATTAACCTTCTCGCGAGCGAGCTATTGCTTTTTAAAGGTCACGTCAACTGCACGGCCGAACAGCACGCGCTTATGAAACCTGGTGACGCGGTTCCGCGGTGCTGTCCGATGTTACTCTGGCACAACAAAAGCCGCCGTCTTTGCACGGAGCTGTCCGCAATTTAAAACTCAGGCCGATTCATTGTATAGGAAAACAAGCAACAAGGTTAAGAAAGAGCTTGTGGTGCACTAATACAACCTTGCGCTTACATAATCGCCAAGTTAAAGAGCCCGGGTCCTCTAGCAGGTAAAGCGGCTTCTATGCTTCATTAAGCGTGCCGCGATTCCCTAGGCCCTTTTTTACCAATTTAGACAGGAAATGACATTGTGTTAGCAATACCGAAGCGGGGCGGGAAGTGTTTATGAGATAGAAAGAGAGAGGGACCCTGGGGGTGAGGGGGAAAGGAAAAAAAATGAGTCAGCAAAATTAGACTTCGAACAGTCAGAATGTTTTCCACAATACCGTGAAAGTGAAAGCGATTGATAAAAATCAATTAGTGATTCAGCACACAGTTGTGGCGGTGCACAGGAAGGATCCCCGGCGTGCCGTTACCTCAGCTACGACAGCAAACAGAGGAAGGACAGAAAACAAGAGAGGTGGACACAGAGACAAAAGAAAACAGGATGCTAGAAGCAGGCACACAAGCTTAATCACATTAACACTGACTGCAGGAAGGATGGGGGGGGGCAGAGTGCTGTAAGACAAAGCCGTATTGGAAATCAAGTCTCGTTCTGTGAGCTAAAAAGGTCAGCATGGTCACAGTGCATGTGTGTGTGCGCACTTAACAGGTTGGGGCCACTGGAGAGCCCAAGGTCTGCAAAGTAGAGGAGGTCGATAGTGCATTACAGAGAGAGAGAGAGAGACACAGACAGAGAGAGCTGCTCTGTGTACAAGGTCCTGTCTGTCTATTTGTACGCTGCAGCAGAGGCACCATCTCCACTGGGAGTCGACACCCGCCTGAGTCAGTATGCAGGAGTTTGACAGGAGGAGGCTGAATGAATAGGAAAGCTACGCTCCATCCAGTGTCTTCACAACAGCTTTTATATCTACTTCCCCCGAAACACCAACTGCATTTGCAAAGAGGGTAGAAGAAATTTTGATACACACACACACATGCACACAGAGCCTTTCAGCTTTAGTCAGCGGGTTGCCTCTCTTGGTAGACATTACATCATGAGGCGTGGCCTGAGAACGATGTGAGATAGATTCTCACGTTCGCATCCGGCACTCGTCCAAATCCCAAATTCCCATCCTTCCATTTCGGCGTAAGTAGCAAACCCTCGCGGATTAACGTGAAGTCTCACTAATGAACGGCGCGACGGAGACGGCTGTAATTATGCCCTCATTTTCCTGCGTGGAACTTGGTTGATTTGATTAGGATTTTAGAGGCGGCAAAAGGACAGCCAGAGAAAAGGAAGCAAGCAGAGGAGGAGGAGAAGGAGGGGGGGAAATGGTGAGAAAGCAGAAGAGACGGAGATGCGTGGGAGTGTAGTCGCAAACTGACTGGCAGTCCTGCTGAGGGCTAGCAGGAGGTGCGCTCACGCACACACTTATTCACACAAACACTCGCACACATGCAAAAATGGGCCAAGGCATCTGTGCTGGAGACCTGTGTGAGTCAGGCTGACGAGATGATGAGCAGTCGCTCAGAGAGGAATCAGACCCGAGCGAGGGAGAAGTGATCTTGATGTGCAGCCAGCAAAATGTGGCTTCGTCGCAACAGAGCTCAGGAAGTACGCAACTTGTCAGACGGATACGTTCACTGAAACACACACAGACGGGCAGGAGCACAAGGTCTGAACTATAACTGCTTGTGCTCGTACACCTCGGCGTAGTGCAGCTGGGACATCTGATCATCTCTTCACGAGTACACATGAGCCACATGAAAACACACAAACGCATGAAGAAAGACTTTTTCAGCCTCAACGAGACATTTTGGCAACCCTAGAAAAAGCTTCGTGTCATGCGGTACAGACCGAGTTACAGCTGGAAATTGGGGAGCAGCTGCATGGGGGTACTATTCAATACAAGCCAAACGTATCCGTTTCGCTGCCTCCCCCCTCCACATGCCTCTTCCTATATACCAAATTATTTCCAATGACGACCCGGTTTACCATCTTTCAACAGCGAGATCCCACACTCCCCTGCAACCCTGAGCGCTTCTGCATTCCGTGGCTCACAAAAAGCTTCGGCGTAATCCTCCCTCACTTCACTCAAAGCTCTGCTGCGTGCTGTAAATCCATATAAGAGCATCAGCGTTTCCGCATTGTAGCGTAAACTGCATTCCACCGCTGCCCTCGGTGTCGCCTCACTAAAAAACACGGACAAGACACTCTGGCTCCGGCCCCGGCCATCCATCTCCATTTACTTGCCACTATGGAATCACGATCTCGAGCTTTTCTTTCGTGGATGGATGAGGGTCACAATAACCTATTGAGAAGGGCACGCACATTTATCTGCACTCCATCAAATGGATTTACCAAAATCTACCATTAGATACATGAAACTCCTCGTTCAAATGCAAGCTGGCACAAGTTAGGGTTAGGATCTTGCACACATATACACCCACAGACAACTGTCTAAACTCTGGAGCCGTCTGCTTAATCATCGACCACGTGCGAGGGGTGGGGAAGGGTTTACTCGGCAGGATCAAAGGAAAACCTAAATAACCAGAGGAGCACGGTCAGGTGAGTGATATGGCGTCCCGACCACATTAAAACTCCCCCTAGCTCTTGACTTACAAGCCACTTTATAGGGTCTCTAAATGATTCCAGCCAATTTGACTGTTAATGAAACACAGAAACTCAATGGGAGAGCCCTATGCAATGTATATACAATGTCACTGGTGAGTAAAAAGAGCCCGGGCTGAGAGAAACACCAGCCAGGGATTGAGGTCAGGTTCATGTCAATAGACGAATGAGCAGTCTGGTTAAAGGTCTACAAATGCTTAGTTTAATATGTCGGTTTAGACCACAGCATGCGGTCCAAGTTTGCTTCCAAATCCCCTCTTTTTTTCCCCCCGGCGTCTTGCATCACTGCATAAGGGAGAAAAAAAACCCAAAACAAAACCCAGATTTGTCAAGTTAAACATCTGAAATCTTTCCATGAGTGAATAATAGGTGGTGGTGTGTCTGTCTTTAAAGTCTGACAACAACCCAAAAAAAAAAAGGAAAAAGAAAGAGGGTTGCTGTGACTCAGACAAGCTACAAGAGACAGAAGCAGCCTGAACCACAAATGAGATTTTGATATTCACCACAGACCGAGCTGCAACAATCTGTTTAATATCCCCAAAAATAAAAAATAAATCCTGCACTGCGTTTCATTTTGTCTGTTCGGTGCAATTCCGGCCCGTTTCATCCGCCCCACCCAGATGATCGACTTTTTCCTCTTGCCACAATTACTGTCTTTCTTTAGCGGGGAAATCGCATACTCAAGAGGATGATCAAACCACAATGTCAAACCACGGCGCTAATAATAACGAAAACAGAAAACACGTTTTAAACCGACGCCAGGGTTTCGTGTTTATCTCCAACAGAATCTGACGTTGGGAGGGGGGAGGAAGTGACAACACAGGAGTTCCCACTTCGTCATCAACCCGTGCCCCGAGTTTAGGAAATACCTCCAAAGCGTGACTTGTGTTTGTCTCAGAAAAATGATGCTACTGCAGCAACCACAACAAAGCCTTCCCGATCATTGAGCTGACTCAAATCGGTCCCCCTGGTTACGGTGCAATGAAACGCTATGATTATGAAAGGAGGGGGATGATGCAAAGCCGGGGGGGAAAAGGGGGAAAAGAAAAGAAGAGGGAGAGTTGGTCGTTGGAGGCAAATCCAGGTCTGAGTCAGAATCCCCTGAATCGTTCTTTTCATGTCGGCTTCATTATTTAATGAAAACCAGAAAGATTTCTCATGAGGAAACATTTGTGTGCAGCAAGGAGGGAAGCATGCTGGAATCAGCAGAACGGGGTTAGGAACGAGTGAGCCGAGGGAGGGGGAAAAAGTTTGTGATTTTTGTTTTTTTAAATGTCGACTGTGTGGGCATGCTGTCGTCAAGCTTTGAAAAACTGAGCTGACAGGTTTCTGTGAGAAAAAAGACAACAAAGAAAGTTCCACTGGTCATGTGTGGTGCTGCCAGATTTTTAAAGCTGGCGTGAACAGCAGCAGATGTCCTAATAAACTACGAGAGCATCCAGAGACCCAGAATTTTTTTTTTTTTTTAAAATCAGAGTATGTGTCATGTCAAAATTTATCTCCCCCCCCTAACATTAAGAAAAAAAAGGAGGCATAAATTGCTTGATTTAACCTGGCAATGACCCCTTTTCCTCTTGATTGTCATCTTCCTTTCCAGAGGAGGAAACGCTGGTTTCTCGTTCCTGGTTGTAATCAAGACCGTTTTTCCCCTCTCTCTCCTTTCCGTCCATCAAAAACACACCCACGCACGGAAGCTGGAAAAGTGCCAGAGGCTGAGACCTGAGGAGCACGTTTTGCCGAAGTAGAACACGTTTAGGGCGACAACTTAAAGAGATCTACCACTCAAACTACACTTTCCATCAAGCCACGACTTTAGAGCCAAGAGCGCAGAAAGACAATCAAATGTGTGCTCCTGTGCATTTCACTGTGTGTGTGTGTGTGTGTGTGTGTGTGTGTGTGTGTGTGTGTGTGTGTGTGTGTGTTCTCATCTCAACTGAGCAGGAAGAACAAGTTCAAAATGATCTGCAAAGCATTTATCCTGCTATAAAAAGCTTAAAACACTTGTGCACTCTGTGTACAAGCTCATTTTGTCCGTTTTTGGCCCAAAGCAAAAGGTCACTGAAAGAGAGGTCCTCACAGGTCAGCGTGGAGAAGCGCCTTCGCGCTGGCCCATGCATAAATAATCAGTATTAATCTATCGAGCCCCGTTCATCTCACACTGACATAAAAGGGAACGGAAGGAAACCTGAAGCAATACAAGAAAAATGCGATGTAGTGAGAATGACGTGGCATTAAGTGTGTTTATGCGCAGATGCTGAGGTCTGCAAGGACATTCCTTAGATTCCTGAGGTTAAGCATTTCGGTCTTACCAGAGGAACCTGACAACAGAGAGAAGAAACCCCGACGAAAACATTTAAAATATGAGAAACAAATGAATGCATGTGCTCCTTGCCAAACTGGCATCTGCATTGTAACATCGAGCTTAGTGTAATGTTGTTAGGCTCGGGGTGAACTCTACACACCCTTGGATATGGGAGGGTAAGTGGGTTGGGGGTGGGTGGGACATTGTGACTATGACCCTTTAAAAACCACAATTCCCAGGAGGCACTGGCAATTTATTGGCTATGGGGTAGTCTGGGAGTCTGGAGCTAACAGAGTCTCTAACCAAAATAACTGGGAAAAGAAGCAGAATTAGCACAGGAAAGGCCACAGGGGAGTGTGTGTGTGTGTGTGTGTGTGTGTGTGTGTGTGTGTGTGTGTGTGTGTGTGTGTGTGTGTGTGTGTGTGTGTGTGTATATAAATGCATGTGTGAGCCTGCACAGATAAATGCTTCTGTGCAGTGTCTGCTCGCAGCGGAAGACAGGCCAAGGTGCTGCTGCCCCAAACATCCGTTATTTAGGGAACAGCCATTGATCCCTGTTCTTCCCCCACTTGTCTCCCATTCGCTCTCCCTCCACACCTGCTCCCCATCTTTTCTCCTCTTCCTTTTTGCCTACAACTTCGCCTCGCCTCTATCACACCATACCTGTGCCCTCTCTCTCTCTTTATTTTTTTGGACAAGCTATGTCAGTCACAGCTGGACCATTACTCCAATAAACAATCCTCGCTGAAATCAAAGGTTTTTAAAACTTTCCTCCCCTCCTCCATTTCTAGCGTAAGTGGTGAGTTTGTGGTGACTGATAGCCACGCAAACCACATGCACATGAAAAAGAAAAAAAAAAAGAAAAGGAAGGCCTTTGGGTAAACCCCCCCAAAACCCGCCTCCCCTCAATTTCCCAAGATTTTTTCCCACACTTTCAATCCCTTTGCGCTTGTGCAGACCGATACAAACCTCAGGAGGTCATCTTTTCTAGCCATAAAACCAACTAATGCGTGATGCGGGAATTTTTAAAAAAAAATTTAAGGTTCCCCCCAAGTTTGCAATCACCAGTATCCGGGTTCCCATTCCCACTAAAGCTTCAGAGCGCGGGGGAGGATGGCATCCTGTCAGAAAGATTCAAAACTGCTCTGTGTGACGACTCAGTAGGAAGAGAGGCCGGCACACTGAAGCCTTTGTAATCCAGCCAGCCACCCACACGTGGTGCTAGGCTAACAGATAGCAGCGTCTGAACGACTCCGCTGTACATGCTAACACAAGGTGAACTATTCTGTAGGCTGTACGGGCAATTAGTGTGAGAGTTTAGAAACAAGACTACTAATCAAGGAGAAAATGACACGATTTTCCACGCTTTCAGATTTTCTTTTCCCTTGTCAAGATGTTTCAAGCCATTTCTCCATTGTTCATGGTTTTAAGGGTTATTTTCCAGCTCTGAGCTTTTCCATTTCCTCTGTGCATGGCACTGTTACTCTATCTTTTAAAGAAAAAAACAAAAGAAAAGCACCTTTATGATAACTAGAATACCCAAGTTTGCCACTTTAAGCTCAAAATCTGCCGCGTACAATTTCCGTAGGTACTTGGGGCCAAAATGCCCCAGAAAATAAAGCTTTTGTAGAACCACCAACAAACTCAGATCTCACACTTTTTTAGCTGTAGCATTTGGGTGGTGTGATCCAACTGTAAACATGCACTTTACCACATGAATGCATTCACACAAACACACTCGCTTGACTCTGGGCTTTCTGCATCCTATCTGCACAGCTCATCACAATGGAGGAGTATGTGAGAGTGCGTGGCTTCGCATCATCTCGGCTTTGCTCATCACAATGGAGGAGTACGTGTCAAGGCGCTTACGTTTGTACTAACTGCACTGTACTCGTTTTCCACGCCTCCACTCACCGAAGAGGTCGCACCTGCCACTCCCCCCCCCCCCGCCAGGTAAAGTGAGCAGCCGATGGAAGACCTGTTCACCGAGAGCCATCGCGTCCCGTCGTTTCATACAAACACCACCCCCCATCAGCTTGTGCACACCTACACACACACACACACACACACAGTCGCTCACTCTGCCTTGCATACACAAACACGAGCTCTCAGAAATTACCATCTAAAAGATGTAATGATGTGGCTCGGCGTATAGACACACAGCATGGTGCCGTTTTTCTTTTGTAATCCACGGATAAGTGGGATCAAAGACAGAAGGGGCAAATGTCAGCTTGTGTTACTAGCAGTGTGTCTGCGTACAGCTCTCTGTGGTAAATTCACCTGCATAAGGACTCGGCATCATTTGAGGGGGGAGTAAGAAAAAAGAAAGCTACGTGGGATCTTATTTCCTGGCAATCAAGTGTAGTGTTGGAGAAGTGAGTGGACCAAACGTAATAGATTGTGGATGTGACTATTTTTTGGAAAACCAGTGGTGACATAATCAGATTTTCCCCTTCTCTGAGCTCTTGATGTTTATTGGTGATGGAGGCTTTTCTTGCCAGCTGTGTAATAATGAAACTCATTTGAAATCAGGTAGTCTTCCTGTCAATACAGCTGAGGAGGAAGAGGAGGAGGAGGCAATGGTGGCGGTGCAGGGGAAAGTATACGGATGACTAAGAATAAAATATTATCTGAAAGTAATGTTTCATGCATGCATGCAAGACTGAAACCAGAGATACAAGTAGCTCCGTAAACATTTAATGGCGGCGCACACAGATTCACAAATTCACATTTAAATAAATAAAAAGAAAAAAAACTTGTACTCTTCGTGAGATTCACAACAACTGACGCAAGTTAAAAGACAACCATTTTTCACTCTTTCAAAGCAGTTTGCGTGTCGAAGCTGCAACAGGAGGGCCGAGAAGGAGGCCCCTGCTCTATCCCTGGGGAAACCCTGTGCATGCTTGCATGCCAGGCAACTCTCCTGCTGGTTTGAATAATTAACTTGAGGCCTGTTCATCGTCTGGGCTCATTCAGAGGTGCTGGACCGTTGAGTCACCCTCTTTAATCCCACCAGGTTTTAGCTTTAAAATATAGATAAATATATGTATATATAGGGAGAAGGGAGTGGGCCTTATGGGACGGCTTAGGCACGCCACACACAAACTTTCTCCTCCTCAAGGTGTGAAAGTGTGTGGTTTGTGGTGACTGTCATTTCAGAAAGAAAACAAAAAAGGCTGATACACAGCTTCTCTGATCAGTTCCCAGTAACCCAAAAGACGGGGATTTTTGCTCAATGTGGACGTGCCTTTGACACTCTTTCGGGGGGTAAACAGCATATCGCAGATATGATGAGAATGGTGTATGAACAGAGGTGACAGCAATGGAAAACCTTAGAGTTAGAAGAAGAGTCACAATTAGCGGAATCTGAGTTTGTCATCTTCCTTCCAAATACTACAAAATGATCAGCTTTTATTTATTTTTTGGTAAATTGTTTAAACGTTATAATCATCAGTATGACTTTCATTCATGAAAAGTTAGGAAAAATACAACACAAGTGTTCCGGACCTGAAGTCTCTCACCCAAACACCTGCACTTCCGAATCAATGACTTATTGACTGGCCAGAGGCAAGCAGTGGTTTTTATTGTATTTGGCAGGTCATTGATTAGAGCACGCCCTGATCTCTCCCCTCATCTACATTCACCTGGACAACTTGGGTGTCTTAGGGAGACTGAAGCAAAGAAGAACACACAAGAGAGATCTGTGCACTTTGAATGTCATTAGCACATACTTTTACTGCGTGCGCTCACAAATCGCTAGAATAAAAGGAAGCCTCAAAAATCGCCTCCCAGCCTATGGAAGTAGAAAGATGTGTAACAAATGCATTTTATTTTAGCATTTCTCCTGCTGCAAACAAAGCTTAAGAAAACTCAGCTCTTGTACAGTATACAACATACCCAAGGACATAGCTCAGAAGCCATTACAGAGCAATCTCCAGCTCTGGTTTCACTTCCCATTAGCCATTCAGAGCCATGACAATACCCAGGGGGGAGAAGGTGCAGCCGTGGCTTTTCCTCTGCCAAGGCCCTCACATCAGTCAGTCGTTTAGCCCTCTGTAGCTCAGCAGTGCCATGTTGTGCAATACAATATATATATTTATATATTTTTTTAAAAGTTATTTACGCTACCTAGTCTATCTTTTGATACTTTAAAGCGAAATTTGTATGAGGTAGCAGTCAACCACCCACCTTCACAACTCCAGGGGCACATTAGGATTTGAGAGGTCACGTTTGGAAACTGATGACAGATGCTGCCATTATCATGAACATTCAGAATTAAGCATTACTTGCACATATGCTTTAAACACTGGAGCTAAAAGGATGAGTGGTGTGTGTTCTTTAAAAATAAAGACTTAAACTCTTAAATCTGAGCCGTTCATGTGTTTCCTCTCAGTTGTGTGACCACAGCCACATTCTTGCCCTGTACAATTGTCCTGATTCCCAGGTTAGGCTTACCTTACTGCTGCCCTGAGCCCCGGCCCCAGATTACCCCATCAATCCCATTTTATTCCTCTGGCTCAGAGAGCCCACCAATCAGATGGCAGGATGGGGAGGAATATGATAGTGGATTGGCTCTTGTGGGGGGGAAGGGGTGGAGCAGCTCAGCCATCCCCTAACAACAGCAGTGCACTGTGAAATGAGCGAGTATGAGAGACATAATTTACCCTTCCAGTTTTACCTCTTCCTCTACATTTCTTTGCCTGCCTTTCGTGCCAGTGCCCGTTTTTCCCCTCTCTCGGCATTCCTCAAACAAACACCCCATCTTTGAAAGAGCAAAAAAAAAAAAAAAAAAAAAAAAAAAAAAAAAAAAAAAAAAGTGCTTTCCCTGTCCAGTCTCCGCCTCCTCTCATCACTGCCTCAGCTATCAGTCTGCATATGACTGCTGACTCTGTTGCTTGTAGCGATGCTGAGCAGAGCTCTGCCGTGGCTTCGCTGCCACACACACACACACACACACACACGCCCAATGTTGCTGAAGCCGGAGGAGGTCAGGCTGGTTCCTGGCGGAAGGAAACAAATTACACACCGTGTGCCCACACATGTATGCAATTGCACATGCACTAGCACTAACAGCTAAGCTCAAGCCGAATGGGATCTCTTCTCTGACCTACTTCTTTACCGTCGCACAGAGGGAAACACTGGGCAAGCTCAACATAAACTCTGCAGAAAGACAGCAGGACAAAAAAAAAAAATAAATAAAAAAAAAATCTGCTGTTCGTGTGAATGCTCAGGAATAGAAGCAGCTCCTAACCCAATGTTTCAATCCCCCTACTTCTTTTTCTTGTGGTTAAGAGATGGTAAAAAGAAAAGAGAAAAAAAAAAAAAAAAAAAAAAGGTGCCCCCTATGTCGGCTGGAGGTGTAACAGCCAGCTCCAGCCTCAAGCAGCCATCTTGTCTGTTTGTGTACGTGAGGAGAATAGAAAGGGTTTTTGTTTTTTTTTTTAAGAGAGAGAGAAAGATTTCTCATCACCGCCGCAAAAGGCACCTTTTAAGTTTTAAGGCCTCCACTGTTACAGCTTTCAGGTTTTGTATTTAGAGATCACATTTTCTAATCCTGTGCCTTGATCCTCAAACGACAGGGACAGATTTTTTCCCCTCTTCATCACTGTAGCTTTGGATGTCCCACAAGGCATCTCCATTCAGAGAATTTTCAACCCCCCCAAAAAATTAAATGGCCTTGATGCGTTTTCTGCACCGAATATTCATCCAGAACTGACAGAGAAAACATCAGAAGTGCCGTTAGATCCATCTTTTTACATGGCGTATGAGAGCACACGCACCACTTCAAGCACTAATAAAACTCCTCCTGGCTTCTGTTGGGATCCTTTTGTTGGTTACATGTTATTACACCTGAAAATGTAACTAATTCTCATAGCATAAAGGGTTTTCTGCAGATAGTTTGACCACAACTCAGTCAATCAGCCTAATAGTCGATTCATGGATCACAGCCTGTGAATACAGAGTAAAGGTCTCTTGCATGCCTTAACAAAAGCAGTTCTGCTATTCATATTTATGAAAAAGAGCAAAATGATAAAAGGTTAGAAGGTTTGCGCTACAGCTGAAAAAAGGCAGGCCCGCTCGTGCTAAAAGAGATTCTTAATAAAAAGCTTTAAAAAAAAAAAAAAAAAAAAAAAAAAAAAAGTAGTTTCAGGTAGTTTCCAGATAAAATTCGATATACATGAAATCTGTCTAAAAATCACACAAGTGTAAAATTACCCCACAGCTGTGTGTATTTTTATTTAACGGCGTTGCGGTTATCCACGGTCATGGTTGATCTTCAGTTTGCCATAACACCTGCAGCTAAAACAGGTGAACATGACAGAGGGATGAGAGGTGCTTCCCAGTCCCACAAAGGCCTCATCACACACCTCCAACCATCACGCACACACACCAAGACACGGGAATCCCACAGAGGGGGAAGCATGTGCCCATTGTTGGGAGGGGGACGGGGGTCTCACGAGCCCCCCCTGCTCTTTGAGAAGTGACAATAGCTGCATTGAAAACACCTACCAGCCTGAGAGATACTAAAGGAGAGGGCGAAAGAACAGAAAAGGGGACAAAGAGAAAGCAGAAGAAAGGAGACTGCAGACTCCAAATGGATACGCATTCACCTCCTTGTCATGCAGAACATTCGTCCCATAAGGAAAGCAAAGTCTGGTGTCAGCCTAACTTTACTTTGTACTCTCTCATGAGAAGAGGCAAACAAAATAACTGTTTCCAAAAAAAAAAGGTGAACTACAGCAATTTAGAATCGGCAAGTCGTTCAATGTCTGTTAACTTCTGATGGGTCAGGTTGGACCTGAATCACAATAAACTGCGTCTGTGAGTGACAGACGCCTTCGCAAATCAATCCATCTGACAAGTTATTCATACATCAACGCCTTCGTTTATGGAAATCGCATGCAAGCTCGCTGTCAAAGCGGTGGACACGTCCGCGAGGGCCGGAGTTGTTTAATCCTCCAGACTCACGGTCGTTTCGGGTTTTTAAACCGCACTGTAGATGGATTGTTTATGGGATTTATTCCACCGTCGAGAGGAGAGAGACGATAACCTCTCGCTGTTTGAACCTCTCGCGATTTTGCAACCACAAGCGCAGCTAGGAACTCGGAGGGGGGCCTCACGTCAACAACTCGCTCTGCACTTGAAACAATAAATATCTAATCCCTGTCATGTTACAGGGCCCCCCTGTGCAGCTCTGGGCCCCACGAATCGATCAGGGTTTCCCCCTTTAGGTGCCCCCATCTGTGACACACACAGAAAGGGAGTATTCAGGGGGATTTGGTCTGCGCCGCAGATGCGATAACTCGAGTAACTAAATGAGTGATGTGTATTAATTTAATAATTTGTATAGGAGGAGAGTGAGCAGGTAAGATTAGTTTCTTGCTTTACAGAAGTGCTAAGAATACAGGAGTTTTCCCATGATGCCACACGGTATTTCAAAGGGGCTCTGCTATAAACTGTCATTCTGAGGAATCCTTGTAACAGCCTCAACTTTTGTGTGTTTTCCCATAAAAATACAAACAATTTCGAGTTAAACTTTAAAAAAAAAAAAAAAAAAAAAAAAAAATTCCCAAGGTGCCATGTTTCACTACGCTGATTCGGCGCTACGGGACACCCAGCAAACGCTCCGGCTCCAACGCCACTGATCAGAACGAAGAGTACGTCACGTAAGCCGGAGTCGACACGGGAGATTAAAAATTCAATATAGGCCAAGTCACTCGATATCACAACCATCATATTTCAGCCGCACTAATCAAATTCACAGGCATGACCTCTGGGGTATATTAAATGTGTATATACAACATGTGTCATCTCTCAAATGTTTTGCGGGGGGAGATATCCATCTACTGCGGTAAATACAGTGCGAAGGAGAGCCAGCAGCAGTCACAGTAGCTACAACAAATTTGCTCCCCATAAAAATGAGCAGTGGATGGATTTCAGCGTGCAGCTTGCCAGAACCACGGGAGGGAGACTAAATGATTATGTTACAACAACACCGCTCCAGCTCTCAGAAAACAACAATCACGGTCTAGGTAGGATATTGCGGCGGAGTAAAAATTAAAGGGGAGTGGGAGCGAGGCAGACAGACGGGAGGACGGGAGGGAGGGAGGGAGGGAGAGCGGGAGGCATGGTTTTAGGGAGATCATCAGGGGCTGCGAGCACGTTTTGGCTGTTCGTCTGTAATTGTGGTGCAGACTGAAGCCACGACAGCGCTTCATGTCCTCTCATTTTAAGTTCGTTGAGGTATGGGGAGGAAAGAAAATCCTGTGTCCAAACAACTACGACAGACTCATCCTGTAAAGAGCCCGACATGTCAGTCAAACTCGATTTGGGCCTTTCCACACACCAAAAAGTTCAAACCCCAAATGTCAACATTTCCTGTCATCATTCAGCACCCTTGCCCCATTTTAAGATGGGGGGGGGGGGGGGGGGGAGAAGCTAATAAATAAATTTAAAAAGAAAATCTGCGTCAACCCTTTCAGAGCGGAAAGGGTTGACGCAGATTAGCAGGGAGATAAGACTGCCAGCTGATCGTTAATGGAAGCCACCATAGCGCTTCTCTGAAGGTTAACAGGAAAAACAGGGCCTAACCACCAACACAAATGCTCCTTCACACCAGTGTCACAGGTTCAAGCCTGTCGCCACAGTAAATGTAGATCTTCTGCTTTATCTACATTAAACTCATGCACGCTGCTGCACATCAAGCTGATCTGCAGGGCCCAGATTTCTCAAAAAGCACCTCCGAACAAGTGAAATGGGCCGGGCGCATTAATCAGGGGCCACATCACGCTCCCATTTAAAGTTTGAAAAACGTTCAGACAGAAAGAAGATGGTCTTCAGCTAAAGCAAACAATCTTTCAAGACACTTTTAGCCTTTAGGGAAAACACGCACACAAACTAACCTACCCTTACACCTTCACAATCACAGGGTTAAAAAGGTCAGACTCTAGAGCCGGGCAGTGCTTTCACACAGAAAAGAGAATTCACTTTGCCATAACTGATTATAACAAATAAATAAAATAACGTAGGCCTTCAGAGTTTGGAGACGGGACAGCTGTGGGTCATAATGCACATCTCCTTAATTCCTAATGTGCATTTCCAAATCTATTACTCCCGCAGGGAATAACATACAAAACACGTGACCGTTAAAGTACAAAAACAAAAGCGACGTTGCCTCAAAACTTTTTACCAAAAAAAAACAAAAAACAAAAAAAACAAAAAACCAAGAATGTCAAAACTCAGAAAACAAAGATACCGACGGCTAAACTAACAGCTCTCACACTGAAAACAACAGCTCATTTACATCTCACCTACACCTCAAAGTGCGAAATCAAAGCCCATTTTCTTTGTATTCTGCGGTGTCCAACATCTTAAGCCCTTTTAAAGCCGCTGTGTGTCTGTGTTGTTGTTGCTGCAGTTGTATGACTGCAGATTACAGCGTAGCCAGAGAACGTTACGAAACAAAATCAGGGCTTAGGCGAGGGAGTCCCTCTGCTTTCGGACCTGCGGCGTAGGCTTCAGGAGTACAGGGGAGAGGGGGGAAAAGAAAACAACAAGAGGCAATTAAGGAATGATTTTCAACTCAGTTTGGGACAAAACCCTTGCAACTCACCTCCCTCAAACGCGCGCACACACACACACACAGTCTTGCTCAACTAGCTACACTGTCGAACACAAAGGCAAATTCGGGGGCCTAAGGGGCCCAGAGAAAGGGATGTGGTAGTGAGGGGTGGGGAGGTGAGGGACACTGCAGTATAAATGCTGAGAGGAGGTTAGAAAGATGTGTGTTAACGTGAAAGAACAGACGGCGTAGGGGACAAACCGCGTGGAGGGAGAAGGGGTTTCAGAAAGAGGTGAATAATGGCATCGGTACAATGGGAACGAAGAGCGAAGGTGATGCATGAGGGGCTATTAGATGGCGTCAGCTGAGCTAGCGCCCTACAGGAGAGCGACGCGCTCACATGCTTACATCACACTCCATCGAGCAGTTGATCTCAAACTGCAGTCAGAATAGGAAGTGAAAAATTAATCTAAGGCTGAGCAGAGAGGAGGGAGTGTAAAGGTAAACCAGTAAAAGAAATTAAAAAGAGAGACACTTATTATCGATGTTTTTGATATTTTGCTCTCCAACCAGCTGCTGGTTTGATCCCGAGTCACCCGGCAGGGTGGTACTCGTGTATAAATTAGATAACTGCGTTACTGGCTGCACTTGTCTGAGTCAGCCTTTCAAATAAATCCATCACTGAATTTCTCAGTATTTAAAAAAGAAAAACCCAAACGGATCCAGATCAAGAGCTAGCTTCTCACGTACATTACAGCAGTGCTGTAAAATCTGTTATCAGCGGTTGATCGCGCATTGAACCTCAAAATGTAGATCACCATCAGACGTGTCATCACTTGTGGGCGATGTTTAATGGTGCCGGTTGCATCTTTTTTCCTCGAAGATTTCCATTTTGTTTGTGAGCGAATTTTTCCAGCCTATACGTTTATTATTAGATCATCTTAAAGACAAAAGTCAACAATTTCTCTCTAACATACAGGCTCAAACTGTGGCTTTATAAATGGCATGAATGGGCTCCAATCAACCAAAACATCAAAAATATAAATCAATCAAAAATACAGGTTACAGGTGATCAAACTAATAGCAAACATGGGCTAATCTTAAATTTCACACACAACTCACAATATTATTTTTGGTGGCATACAGTTGGGTTTTGGTGCCCATGCATGAAATCTGACTCAACTTTGACACATAAAGACAGGAGTGACAGCTGCAAATTTAAATACAGCTACAACACTGCACACATACAAATCTCAAGAAGTGAGAAAAGCAAGGAAAAAGAAGAAGAAGAATGAAACCATCTCCTGGAAAATGAAACTATTCTGCAGAGAGTAGATCTACTCTATTGATTAACGGTGAAATTATGTAATAAGGCAGCAGTTCTCCACCACTCGGGTCTCCAGACAGGAATTTTTTAAAGCAAACGAAATAACAATCGTCATAAGTGACCGAGCGCTATGACTAACATGAAATTCCACTCTTGATTTCTGTGACTGAATGACTGGGTGCTTGCTCAAAGTGAAAGTGTCTGTCAATAATGTTTAAAGCAAAGAAAGGGCTTACGGTCAAGAAATAAGGCATTGTCAGAAATTGCGAAAGCCTAACCGTTTCCTATGACTATCGCAGCTTACGGAATATAATCATAAGATCTGTGTAATACAAGAAAAAGGATGAGTAAATAACAGAACAGCGAAAAGTACATTTTCTATTCTAAAGAAAGAGTTGGTTACTGCTGCGCTACTTTCTCTGTTTTCCTCCATAGTCTCACAATTTCATCTGCAGCAGAGTCTTTAGTCTCAATTTTAAATTTTCTATTTTTAAAAATATTCTACTGACTTGTGTTGAAACAAAAATTAAAAAAAAAAGTTTTCCCTTCTCAACTACATGTTCTCAGTTTCACAAAAAATTGATTACTCATATCACTGCAAGACAAATCGAGTAACTTCCCCAGAATGCAGCCGCGATCCTGATGCTTTAACAACAACCTAAAGAGAAAAAAAAACAAGAAGTCGTTTGCTCAGAAATAGTGTCTGCGTGTCACTTTCTATAAGCCGGGGGTGGGAGGTTCAAGTCCCCACCTTTCGTGCACGTAAAGCTACACATCACACGCATAGCCAAGGGGGAGGGGGGGGTTAACCTCCTGCTCTTTGGCTTGTCATTAATGTTTATCCAGAATTTGTTTCTACATTACTCATTACAGTGTGTGAAAGTTGTCATTCTGCATCTGTGACAATCTGGCTCAGTTACCTCATTTCCTTTCCACATCCTCAAACAATTACATCTTTTAAATAGACACACACACACACACACACACACACACACACACACACACACACACACACACACAAAGAACAAACAGAGGTTTACATCAGCAAAGAGCTTCAGTCTGAAGGAGCAGGCCTTGCCTTTAACCAAGATCACCATGGATATTCTACTTGAAATGGTGCCTAATTTGATTATTGTTATCCTCCTGGATTTCTTCTCTCTGACGATCACAGGTTGCACATTCCAGAGCCCACTTCTCTCACTTCTCTCCCTCCCTCCCTCCCCCGGGCCTTGTAACGTTTGATCCGGGGCCAGGGGGAGGCCGGCCAGACATTCAGCCCAGAGTCTGGCGCCCTCTCCTCAGTGTACCATGCACTATAGCTCCCTGCTGCGCGGCCTGGAGGAAATCATGCAGCTACGAGAATTGTAAAAGCCCTCATCTATTGAGCAGAGGTTAAAACAGGGGGAACAATGCCTTTGACTCACATTCTGCTTCCCTCTGTGGAAAGCCTTAAAAAGCACCTTAGAGAGAAGAAAAAAAATAAATAAAAAAAAAAATCAATGGGCAAAAGAAAGGAAAGAAAAGTCGATATTACTTCACCAACTTATCCATTCATACCCTTCTTAAACATGTTTTCCATTTGTGGGAATAGAAAAAAAAAGAAAAAAAAAAAAAAAAAAAAAAAGATTCATGTGACTATTTAATAAAAAAAAAAAAGTGAAAGATTTACCAACTGTGGCATCACAACCCCCGGAGACTCGAACACATGCCCTCGTGCATGTATGTTTGAGCGCTGCGTTTGTGTCGGGCTGGGCGCTCACACAGATGTGTCGTATCAAACTGTAAGAAGACTGCGAAGTTTGCTTTGGCAGTGCAAATCAAAACAAAGCAGATGGAGGAATGCAATATGTAAGAGGAAGAGCTCCGAAACTACCAACAACCTAAACGTGTCGCTGAGCAGTCTGGCCTTTCTAACAAATTATTCTCATATGCAACACACACACGCGCACACACACACTAAAACTGACTGAAGACAAGGAAACAGATTCCAACAATGCACGGGCTCCTCCTCTGCAGCTCCTCTGCAATTTCACAGCTAGGCGTGGAGAAAAGAAAAAAAAGAAAGGGTCCCCTTCCTTATTCTCCTTGTCCTCGGTGTCTTAACAGAAAACTCCCCGATGCCTCTCTATCTCCAAAGCTGTGCTGAGTAATCGAGCAAATGAGCTGAGAGGGAGGAGGGTGAGAGATCGAAGTGGAACAGATTCAAAAATTCCACTCTGTATTCCATTATAAGACATGATGGGAGCCGGGAGCAGGGATAATGTGATGGTTTTTTGTAAGAGAATGTGGGTGCAGGAAGGACGCACTGAGGAAGAATGAGCATTTCACCTGCAAATCAAGTTTATCCTGCCGCTACCCTCCTCATCCCTCCTGTTCTCGCACATCCGCGCTGGCAAGGGAACCGGGCACATCCGACAACTCAGGAGCAGGAGCCACAACACGGACCCCTCCCCTCCCCAAAGACCGCGTTTCAGCACAGAAACATGTTCGGCTCCACTCCTCTACATACTGTTTGAACTGTTGCAAGAAGAGGGCCAGATGCAGTTAACACCTCTTCTGTGAGCAGACATTTTGCTCTAAAGATCAAGTCAAGATTTAGACTCGCTGTTCTGTCTCTACATATTCCCCCCCCCCCACACCCCAGTAAACCCCTGTTAAAAAAAAAAAAAAAAAATTCTGCAAGAGCTTAAAAATAGAGATTAAGCAGCAACACTGGCCACCCAGCCACTCTGCTCCAATGGCTCATTACTCCACATGACTAGGAGGGGAGGAATCTGCCATCCTGAATTAAGGCCTCCCCCTCATGAGAGGCCAAATGCTTGGTTATTTAAAAATAAATAAATAAATAAATAAATAAATAAATAAATAAATAAAAGGGTTATATTTGAGTGCTCTTTAACTGAGGGAAGGTCACAGACCCATGCACGTTTGAGAGCTACAAATGGCTACAGAGGGAATAAAAGGAATAAATGTAACTTTAAAAAATAAAATAAAATAAAAAAAACACTGGAGGGGGAAAAAAGATTTAATGAGAGAGCAATGTGTAAGCCAAGTGAGCACCGTGCCAAAGAGGGGTCTGAATAGAGTGACCAGTGGCTTGTTAGCAGAAAGAGACAAGCTGCTCTATCTATTATAAAAGAGTGATTCATAGATTACTGTGCTTAGCAGAAAGCTTGCGAGACTGTAAACGCATAACAAGAACAGCTATGAATGTACACTTCATGGTAAGCGTGAACAGGATTCCCGGAGCGGTATCTGATGACACTGTGCAACCAGCTATCTTTACAGAAAACACGATACGTCTGCATTCAAAAAAGGAAGCCCAGGGATTTCCTCATCTGAACCGGCTCGGCCGAGATATTTCGTGAAGTCGTGCGCGCGGCCGTGCGGGTGACGAGAGAAACGGTGATATTCCAGGCAGAAAGCTAAGGGGAGGAACGGAGGATCGATAGTGACTGAGCCTCTGCTCTTGTTGCTTCATCCTCCCCCGAGGCGTAATTCACTGGATGTTTAAAAGGCGACGGGAGTCACAATAGGGGATCAGATGGGATTGACCACGGGATGAAAATGTGAGGAGTGTTTATTAAACTGATGCGGTCGAGATGAAAAGCGGGGAGAAGGTGAGCGCAGATCGGTCAAGAGGCGCGCACGATGGTCATTAAAAGCTAATGCCGGTGCGAGTGACAGCGGCTCGGTGATTCCAGAGAGCATAGATTAAAAAGGCTGCGCTGGAAACAAAAGCAACCGTAGGTAATGTGAAAAGAAGGCACCTGACAGAGCTCGGAGGATGATATCATGACTGATAATAATTTACATCCTACTGTGGATGAATGTCCTTCGCTGGCCTTCTTATGGCCAAGGCCAAACCAAAGACAAAGCTAAAGTGTTGATTCAGCTTCACGGGGATCCTGAACGGATAAGCTGTGGCAAATACACACACACACACACACACACACACACACACACAGCCACTCGGGGGCTGACCAGCTGTCTCACACTCCCCTCCCCAAAATCTCCATCCAAACCTAGAGGGGCAGGAGGAAATAAATCACTCAAATGAAGATGCACACAGAGGGAACGCAAGTGGTGTACATCTCACACACACACACACACACACACACACACACACACACCTCTATCTGTATGGGCTCTCCACTACTGCAGTGTGTCCAACTACTGGACTGTTTCCTCCTAAAAGACACACCTACGCAGGCTTATGCGCACTACTCCTGACCAAAATACACACACACACACACACACACACACACACACACACACACGTATAACAAAGAGCGTCACACCCAGTTTTATTTCACTGCTCTTGCAAATAGCTCGAGCCGCTGATACTCACGAAATGCGTCGAGAGGTTGGTTTTAAAACCAGTTTATCTCACCTACTGACTGCAGGTGTACACCTAAAGACCTTTGCCTGTGCGTGTCTGTGAGTGCGTGCATCAGTGCCAGCAAAGAGCTGGAGATTGTGCTCGGTGCCAACAGCTGATAAGAGAAAAGGTCGTGTTGCATAACAGGAGTTTGTGCTTTGCGCGCCTGTGACATAATGGAGTAGGAAAGGGATGCAGGGAGGAAGAGGAGCGAAGGCAGAGGGAGGTAATGGGTACGAAGGGGTTTATGTTAGAGGAAGTAGCCGAGCTGCCTTGGCATTAGAAGCCTGCTGAACACCTTTCGCCGGTCCAAATTGAAGCCGGCAACTCACAGAACGCTTATAATGATGCTGTAAACTCTCCACTGGCAAAGCAGACTTTAAGCATAAAAGCCACACTGCCTTCTCATTTAAAGTGCAAACCTAATAAATACATACATTTAAAAAAAAAAAAAAAAAAAAAAAAAAAATCTAAAAAAGGAATGAAGAAGATTGGATTAAAATGAGGCTGGGCTAGCCAACTTCACTCCCAGAGATCTTTCTGGCAGCGCTTGTCAAGTTAGCAGGCCCTGTGAGAGGAAGGATGAGGCCAAAGGGATGTGAGGCTGGGCCTGCAGTGTGGGAAGGCTTCTTCTTCTCTTCTGCTTCAACACACAACTGTTCGCATGGGGACACATTAACTAACGCCTGGTGATGTTCACATACCTGCCAACTTCAGCTCTTGATACATATGGCTGTGTTTTGTATGTTTTTTATTTTTTTATTTTTTTAGGCTTTGATTTCTCTGCGCAGTGCAAGCAGCACATAAAAATCACGATTTTGTTTCCTTCATTTTGCACTGTGTGCAAACTGCCAGTAATCTCCATGAGGACTTTTATATTTTGCTGGCAGTTGCTTTTATGCCATGCTGTTACAACCTGGCAATGCAATAAAAGCAGGTCCAGATTTTATTTTGCCCCCCTATCGGTGAATGTAAAAACAAAACAATACAATAAAGGAGAGTAATGATAGTTTCAGATTAAAAGAACCCCCCTCCATTGCTTTTCATTCGATCCCGCCCCTGGAAAAAACCAAACAAAAAAAACCAAAATGCTGCCATTTCAATCCTCACCTTACCCCCCCCCGTCCTCACATTCGTGGAAAATATATGGGAAGCACCTTCACAGAAGCGGTTGCGTGGAACTCAACTGTAGTAAACAGTAAAATAAACAGGCAGTAAAATGTCGCTCTTGCCACGGTACACTTTGCTTTTGCCCCCGTAGTCATAGTGACAGAGAGGTTGGAAAGTGAACCCTGCCATGTTGCACACGTGAGGAGAAGAGAGCTCATGAAAGGAGAATTTGCATTGAAACATAAGGTTAAATGAACCGCACTGAGGCTCAGGCACGGTGAAAAAACAACCCTGTGACCCTCTCTTCATGGTCCTACATGAGGCCCACATTTCATTTGGACAGCTCAAGAACGAGAGAGAGAGCGAGAGAGCGAGGCCGAAAGACTGGGGGGGGGGGATAAAGAGAGGAAGGAGGAGGGAGAGTCTGTGCCTTTGCACTCCCCCATTCTTGCCATGCTCTCTATTTTTGTTTCCTCTTTTTGTGCGTGCTCGACGCACACACTCACAGTGCAATGGATTTTCAACTTGGCCCTCATCAGTTGTGCGCCTGATGAAACAAACACTGACAGCCTCTTTACATTTGTAAAGGCCCCTGCAGCAGCTGTGCTTGTCCCACACACACACACACACACACACACACACACTTTGAATCAGAGGCCTAGCCCCTGCTGGGGCCTACAGGAAGAGCAGACTCTGCACAAAATGGCCTGACTGCACTGAGCAGCTACTCTCGCTTACAACACTCACACACACACCAACACAGTGTGTCATGTTTCGTTAGACAGGACAAGTCTGCCACACATTAGTGATACCTCAGCCATTACACAGAGCTGACCCCTGGTTCAAGAAGACGCCAACAAATAAGAAAATAAACCTACAAAAATAGATTTTTCTTTGCTGACATGAAAGCAGGAGACAGGTGAGCTTGTCCTCTGGATTTGTTCTCTCAACACTGGCGTTCGCAATCCCTGTGGGAAATGATGATCGCCCCGCATTGTTTTGTTTTGCTTTTTTCCAAAAGAACTCGCTCACTTCACCATTTTGAAATTGTTTGCGATTGTTTGAATTTTCAGTGTCATTCGAAGACAGCGGGCGTTCATCGGGTGCAGAAGGCAAGGGTGGCAACCCGCGCTCATGTTTCAGGGGGAAATGGTTAAGCCAAGCATGTATAATTGTCTTACGCTAATTACCGGGGGAGGGGTGGCTCACTAAGGGGCCAGGAGTCCTGTCTCAGCATGGGGGGGGCTGGGCCTTGACGATCTGGACTCCTCCAGGTTTTTGTAAATGCGTTTGGGAGCCTAGTTTGGTTCAGGCCAAACATTATGCATTGACTGCAGCTGCAGAAAACACATGACAGATGTGAGACACATGCACACAAAAACACACATAGCACTGGGATGTGCATCCTGCAGTCAAGCAGCCCCCATCCCAAAGTCCAGATGCTTTGTCACCAGAGCTAATAATACAACGAGTTATTAAAAGGCTAAATTTATTTATTTATTTATTTTAAAAACCCTTCCAGTTTTAGAAAGCCTGAAACTGGCTGGCCACAATGCAATGCCTCAATTTTAGATGGGGACTTTTATATCAGTTAGTCATAATTTCTACAGCACATCCTGTTTCCTCAGTTCAGGGAGAAGCTTACACATAAGCGGATCCGATCAAAAACGTGTCATCTTTGCAACACTCATCCCACTATTACAGCACAAACGCGCACACACGCACGCGCGCACACACACAGCAGAATTTATGGTCAGTTAACATCAATGTAACTGAAACTATCCGGTCACGCTCAGAGGAAGACTGTGTCAGAAAGATCACCATCGTGGCTGAACATAATTTATATAATAATAATAATAATAATAATAATGATGATAATATTTTCACCATGGGGACAAAGAGCACTTTATTTCTGTAATATTCACGTAGTAGCGAAGTTCCAAAAAAAGAGAAAAGCCTGAGCTGCAATGAATAACCGGCACTTATTGAATCTTTGCTAAAGATGACTCTCCTTTATGTTGCTTTCCAGCAATGTTGATGCCATTACATTTCAGCACACTGCCTTCCTGTGTTGGAAAGCAACAATAATTTATCAGTGATGGGTCATTGATGTAATGCCCTACTTTTCCAACACTTATTCATAGGACACAAGGGGATACCCTAAAAAAATAAAATAAAGAAAAACCAACCAACCAAAGTGTCTTTAATAATTCTCTGCACTTGTTGCGGGGCAAACAAAAAGCTCACGAGCAACTGCACGGACGCAGACCCCCCGATTGTTCACACAGACCTGTTGCTCGGTTTGGCCCTTTGCAACACTTTTTGAGACGATGATTTTGAATGCACCCTGCTCCAAAAATAAATAAATAAAAATAAATTCTAGAAGAAGTGCACACTTTTATAGGTGTAGTCCACATGGCTTTTAAGTGAGGATGGGTTTTGGAGTGAGGGGGGTGTGTTTAGCTCTGCTGACTTCAGTCAGTCGAGCATTAGCGCACGTGAGATGCCTCGTGCCTCGTGCAAATAAAGGCAACAATGTGTCCGGTGGGCGCACAGCAACAATCTATACATCAAAGAAGTGCAAAAAAATAAAGTGTATATATATATATATTTTTTTTTTTGGGGGGGGGGGGGCAGTCATAATTTAAAAATAAATAAATGATGGTGGCTAAAGTACAAGCACACTGCGAGATTAAAAGTCTTTGTTTAGGTCACGCAGATGGACCGCTATAGCGAGCCTGTAATTAAAGCCAGGGCCGAGCTGGACTAGCTCCTGGTTTCACAGCCCCTTCCTCCTCTACAAAATTCACCAGTGTTACTTGCAGGGACACACAGAGAGAGAGAGAGGGAGAAAATGGTCGCTTCATACATGAACCTCTGCAATGCGACTGAACACAGTCTCTTTAAAAAGATGGAACCGCTTAGAAACACTTGTCTCAAACATGTCCACCAAGTAGTGTCGCGTTAAACCGAATTAAGCAGCCGAGGAGGACCTAAAGGCTAGTTAGCTATCGCCCCCCCCCCCAACACCTCCCGTAGTATAGCAAAGGAGAGAGAGAGAGAAAAATGGAGTTATCCCTCAGCGAGCTGCTGCAATATCTGCTCCTTCTCAGAGGTCACACGAAGACCATCCAAAATCGCCAACACCGGCGCTGGACTTGACGTGTACGCCGGCGGTAAAAGCCGAGGGCAGGCGTGTAGCAAACAAACAAACCCAGGAGTGTGCCCGCAGCGTTGCGAGAGGTGGAAATTGAATGAAAATGCCTAATCGCATGACCCCCTTTTTCCTGATGCACGGAGAAAATTAAAGAGCCACAACAGTCCGCGAAACATGTCGGTTTGTCAGCCCCACACCAAAAACACACACACACACATAGATACATATACACCCTGCGCCAGGACGTGAACACTTAGCCACACATAGGCTCGAGCTTGAGGAAGGGTTATAGTAAGCCATATATTCCGAAATGCTCAGCATGGGACGAAATGAAGTCGCAATAGCCGAGCCATGGCCGACAGGCTCGTCTTCACGACTCTGAGTAGCAAGAAACGGCTAGCGAACAAAAGCGTATTCTGGGAAACTGTTTGCCAAGTCTTTTAATTTAAAACCTTTTAGGGGCCTTGTAGCACAGCCGAAGCATGCTATGCACAAAATCACGGGTTTAAACCGGTCAAAATAAGCGAAGCAATCCCCCTTCACTACTACAACCAGCACCACTAAAGCACCCGATGTTCAAATAGCCTAAAACATGGTCGGTGTCGAAGAAACGCTGCAGCAGACGTTGAATAAACATTGCTGTCTCTTTAAATTAAAAAAGGAAAGAAGAAGACATGTTATTGTTAACACGTCGAGGCAACTTAAAGGCGTTACATTTTGGAGGATATTTGACCCAAATGGAGCCCAGGCTGCATGATGGTAACCTTCACCAGCCCGTGATGGAAAGTTTATGCGTTTTCATCGAGGAGAGAAAAGGCAAACTTGAATAGAGCCGATATCAGTGAGCATTTCTGGCAATAATAATAATAAAAAATACACGCGTTCACTTACATATTTCTTTTGGATGATATTCCTCTTAGGTCGTTCCTTGCTCATTATGCAATCCCCCAAAAATGTTTGGCTATAGAGAGAATGGCCACATGAATTTCTTTCTTTGACTATCGCCTCTCCCGGAGCTCCAAAGGACGATTTAAATCCCCGGCTCTGTAAGGAAAAGCTTGCTGGCTTTGCAGAATCCTCCTTCGGTGTTTCCCCGTTTGAAGAATTCGGATTAAATCCCCCGGAAATATATATATCTATATATACAGATGTATATATATAAATATATATATTCAAGAGTCGACGACGAACAGAGACGGACTGAAGCCAAACTCACTTGGGGATAACATAGTCAAAACAAATGCACAACAATAAGTTCCATTCGCTCCGACAGCTCGGCTTCTCGTCTCTGCGCACTCGCTCCCGGCTCCTTTCAAATGCATGAATGTAGCTGTGGTGATGTCAGAAAAGTTACATCTTGTTTGAGGCGACGAGACATCGAGAAATAAATAAAATTACAAAATAAAACGTTAGGTGTCACGTCGCTTTCCTTTTTTTTTCCTTTCTTTTGGAGGGGGGCTGGAGCCTGAGGTCGTCGACAGATCCAGCGGCACTGCTGTGCTTACCGAGAGCAGCTCCTTTCTTTCACTGCCTCCGCCTCCTCGCACAACACCGCCACCATCAGCGGCAACTTTAAAAAATTCTCGAGAGACAACCCCGAGCACGTAGCCCTGCTAGATAAGCCTATACCGTGTTCTTTTACGGATTTATGGTGTGTTTGTGGTAATCGTAACAAGCATTTTTTTTCCTAGTAATCCTGCACTACATGGCGCGTTTAAAGTCCTATGCAGCAATAGCTTGCTAAGGTCATTTCGAGGAAACACCAGTGGTCACAATAAAGTTTATCTTCTTCTTTTTTTAAAAAAAAAATTACTCTTGTGTCTTGGTTTTGATGTTAAGACAGTTAGTTTTATGCTGCAGTTTTAATGGGATTTAACATTTTCACTAAGAAGTTGTTAGGGGACAAAAAGAAAAAGTGAGGGTTCCCTAACGCGAATTTGAATGCGAATGACTGCCCCCCGCCACTCCCACACCACAACCACACAACCTCAGAGCACGTGGTTAAACATTAAAGCTCGACCTGAATGGTGGGAGATGCTATACTTTTAGGAACTTTTCAACTGAGAAAACCTTATTGTTATAAAGAAGAGAGTTTCACGCCCAGTGTAATGATGTCACTGGTGCAGTTCCACAGAGCGACTTTGCAGACCAGCAAGAATAAAAGCATGATGTGATCTGAATGCATTAAGCAGCTTCATATTTTTAAAACTACATATACACATGCATGCATGTGTATATATTTTCAGATATGCTTTCTTGGATTTTTTTTAAAGCACTGTGTAGTGACTGTTAGCTGACTGGATGTCCTCATCCCCCTCAGTATCAGTGGGCTTGCTGTGTTATTACTCTAATGTACTGAGTGGGATGGTTGCTCCGTTTGAACCACAGAGGTAGAGGTAGTTAAAAGTAGTGTGTGTGTGTGTGTGTGTGTAGAGGGGGAGGGGATATTAAGATGAATATGCAGCTTTGTCTCCATGGTATACCCAAAGAGAACTCTAACTGTATAATGATGCTGCTTTTTTAAACTAGTTGTTACTGAGCAGTGCTGGTTCACTGAAAAGTGTGTTTAGGCCACCAGAATGGAAGAAATATTTCCACTACAGTTTTTCATTTTCTCCAAGAGATTCACTGCATTGTCCATAAAGCTTATTGATAGATGGCCTTGAAATTTGCTACAGAGCTCCACCGGGTCTGGAGGATGAATCCTTCAGACTTTTGTGATCCCTTTTTGCCTTTTTATATAACCAGCAGATGAACATTTTCTCTGAAATATGTCAACATATAAACAATGAGCTGGCGGTATTTCAAAGTGCACATAGGGGTGATCTGCTTAAGAAGTACTGGGTGGATTACAATCAGATTTGCTACATATGTTCATTTCTCTCTGTGGAAGAACTGCGATAAATTCGTTTTTACCCAAGCAGAAACCTTGGGTAAAAACTACAAAAAAAGCTGGTCCCCATAAACAACCATGCTAGATTGGTCAGTTTTAAAGCAGAAAAAACCATAGTTACAGCCTGGCACAAAGAAAATATTGCATTATATTAAAAAATCATGTTAAAGTTAAGAGCAATCTATCAGCATTCGGCTGATAGATTCTCACTGGCCACTTCATTAGGTACACCTTGCTAGTACATTGGTGGAGCCCCTTTTACCTTCAGAAGTACCTTAACTCTTCATGCCACAGATTCACTAAGGTGCTGGAAACATTCCTCTGAGATTGTGGTCCATACTGAGATGAGAGGTCATAAAGGGATGGACATCATCAGTGGTTTTAAATGATACTCAGTTGGTGCTAAGTAGTCTCCATTATACCATCATTACACCACCACTAACAAAATCCTGAAATATGAGGCGGTGGATCCTTTCATGTTGTATACAGCATTCTTGACCCTACCATCCAAATGTTGAGGCAGAAATCGAGACTCAGTTTTCGTGGCCCTGTGCGAATTTTTGCCTCAGTTTCCTATTCTTAGCTCGGAGGAATGGCACCCACTGTGGTCTTTTGCTGCTGTACTCCGTCTGCTTCAAGATTCGGCATGTTGTGCGTTCAGAAATGTTCTTCTGCATACCTTGGTTGTAAGGAATGGTTATTTGAGTTACTTTTGCCATCCTGGATATTTTCTCTTCTTGGGACCATTCTCTTTAAACCCTAGAGATGGTTGCATGGGAAAATCCGAGCAGATCAGCGTTTTCTGAGTTAGTCAGACCACCCCATCTGGCTTCAACAGCCATGCCACGTTCAAAATCACTTAAATCAACAAGTCACGTTGACCATGTCTACATGCTCAGATGCACTGAGTTGCTGCCATGTGATTGCCTCATTAGATATTTGCATTAACAAGCACTTGTTAATGAAGTGGCTGTTGAGTCTATGCACGCCATGCTTGTATGTTTTACTGATCCATTTTACGGATCCCGGTTTGTTGCAAGTTAGCAACCATGCGCTAACACTTCTGATCCAAATATGGTAACTTCTGGCTTCAGAGAACCACATGGCAACAACTACACCACTGAAGCTTCAAAATGAGGTATGGCAAAGTCCTGGTGGCTATGTCCATCTTTTATATACAGTCTTTAAGTGTTTCCCATAAGCCACTGCTGCAGCTTGAGTAACAAGTTGGCACTGACTCAAAGTACAATTGAGTCTGATTCTCTAACTGAGCTACTAGTATGGGAGCCACCTCTACCACTTGTGAAAGTTACAGTTGGTGATATCTATCTTATTTGCCTGCACCCAAATTACGTATTAGGACATATCTGCGTGGGCTCTCTGGCACAAGTCAGATAGTAAACTGGGTGGGGTTTGAACATGCAGGCAAATGTCAGCAGAAAGTGTTGTTTTAGTTAAACCTAGCAATTAACCTCATAGTTCAGCATTATCAAAGCAGACAGCACATGCAAGTTAATGTATTGAGATGTGAGCCCTTTCATCTGCGGGTGATTATTTATTAGTCTTTGAATGCCTGTTCTCCTCAAGCACGCCTCCAGAATTAGACCCAGGTCCATCCCAGTACACATACTGCATGCGTTACTGGGTTTGGTTGGTTAGATATACAACAACTCAAAGAGTTAACAGTGGCGCACACATTTAGACTTACATTCACAACTACAGGCATGTTTTTACTTTCCAACTCTTTGCCCTGGTGTTTGCACTGGTGGGAGGCAAAGTAACGTACACGTACAAGTAAGAAATCCTAAAAGAAGATTCAGCATGTCCCCAAATCACGTAAAAGCTGGAGTATAAACAATCACCAGCATCCAAATGATCATGCTGACTTCATTATCATTCATGTAATGGGGAGGAGCTATTGATTCCTGTCCTCTGTTTGATGTAGATTCAGCGTAACGCACCAAATGATCAAAGCGCCGAACTTACCCTCAAATGCACGAACAAAGACGCCAAATCAATAGTCCACGGATCAATAATTCTAAGCATGTTTTGTAGATGACATGATATTTATGTATTCCCCCCACCTTTCAGTCTCGACCCCTATTCCAGTTCTGCTGTTAGGAATATGTGGATAGAAGGGATAATAGTAGCTGCTGATCATGTGTACTTTTATTTTATATGCGTTTAAAAAAAAAATCAAATCACTTTTTGCCTAATCAATCATGTCTACAGCGTCATAGACATGAATGCTATTTTGAGACAAGACTATGTAAGCTGGCTTTAGCCTCCTCCGTCACCTGCACTCTCCGGAGGGGGGGTTATCGGGGTCTTCTGCCCTGCTGGTGCTGACATTTAGGCCCACATGAATCAATAAGACAAGCTGAGGAAGGATGCCTGAATTTCGCAGCAGTCGACCTCACAGTTCACATTTAGCCCACGGGCAGAAGGGTTGCAGGCTCTTCTCTAGACATTTTTAGCCTGATTTTTTTCCCCCTATGTGCAGACCTGTAATATGCGGTTTTCAAATCTTCTTGTTTGCACAATATTTCAAATGTATATATTTATATATCATAACTGGGAAGTTCGGTAAAATGTGCCGTGGGTGTGCTCATAGCACAGATATGTTAAACACTAGTGGTCTGAGTGCATGAAAGCATCTGCAGCACAATTGTTGCTATAGTTAACAAAAATGAAACTTTAAAACTAAAACTAGATGTAAAACATTTGAACTATTTCATAAAAATTAAGACAAAATAAAAACTAACTGAACTATATGGACACTTTCGCTCTTTTGCCTTCAGAACTGCTTTAATTCCTAATGGCACAGATTCATCAAGGTGCCAGAAACAATGCTCAGAGATTTTGGTCTATATTGATGTGGTAACGTCATACACCAAGAGGTGCTCTGTAATCTATGTTCAAGAGACCAGTCTGAGCTTTGTGAGATGATATGTTATCATGGTATGTTATAAATAACTCATCTGTGAAGCTTCTTCTAGCCAGACTTAGCTGAAGAATCTGTTTTTAAAACTAAATGCAAAAAAGGTACCAGGGATAGCATTATTAATTGCACAGAGACTTTAAAGGTTTAAACTCGCCTGAGTCAGTTAAAAACAGGTTTACACCAAGTTCCTGTTTTGCAGCCAATAAAAAAAATCCTGAATCACATCACAAAACAAAGCAGAACAAAATCAAATGTGTAAAAACTATTTAAAAAAAACACCCCCAAAAATATATATGGCAAAGACATTTGTATATGTTTTGTGTGTGTTTACGTGTGTATACGTGTGTGATAGAGAAGGCCAGGGATTGATTAGAGCTTTCACTCTCAATGTGGTTAATTGCCCAGTGAGGCTTAGCAGACGGTGCTGGCTAGATTGATGTCCGATAGCCAAGAAGAGGGGGAGTCTGGGTGTGTTTGTGTGTGTGCGTGTGTGTGTGAGATGCAGGGAGGGAGGGTGGCGTGGGGGCAACAAATCCCAAATTAATGTTGAAAGATTGAATGGTTAAATATCGCACACTATGGAAATAAACCCAAAGGAGTTTCCTTTCAAATAAAAGAGAGGAAAAAAAATCCTTGTAATCACATCTGCTGAAAAATAAAGGGAGATGTACTGAAATGGGAAAAAAAGAAAGAGCCATGTCACCTTTTGTTTTGTTCAGCGCTAAAATAGCTCGAAGATCCCTTTGGGATCAGTTTGACGACATCTTGATGTTTTCATCTCTCCTCGGTTCCTCTGAACTTGCTTAATCTTTAAAAGCAATAGTTTCGTTCTGGCGCCGGATCAAGCGGCTCAAATCCTCGTTAATCTATCTCTGTCTTTAAGTAGATATTAGTGGGCTTGCCAGAATGGCTAAAACAGCTCAAATGGAGCTAGATTTTAATCTTACGGTCAAAAGTTCCTGGAAGTTGAAAAGGAGGAGATATGTATGTAAGGAGGGCCGGAGTTATCTAGCTGTGTGTGATAGCGTGGGGCAGCTACAAGCAAGTGTCAGGGCTGGCAGGGGTTTGGGTGTCTGAGGAAGCAGTAAACTCATGGATGGCTTATATAGTCCTCTCCTTTTCACACAGGGTATTGAATCTCTAAGTAATACGAGCACCGGGGATATTGAATAGCGCATGTAAAAGAAAAAGAGGAAGAGACGAATAAGGAATAAGGAGAAAGGAGACAACAAAAAGATTTCATATGATAATATATAAGTATTTACGACTAATGGCAAGACATCTGAATTCTTTTTGTTAATATTTTTTTAAACAGGATACAGGAGGCCTGTTTGTCAGTGCGTCTGATAATCATAAACAGGAGCAGGAGTCAATAAGATCTTAACAAGTGGAACAAATTCTGCCGGCGCTGTAAGTTTATTGAAGCCTGTTTCCAATACAAAATTGGTTTCTAGAGTTTTTCTGAGTTAACAAAGGATGATGTGAATGGCTGTTGTGCTGGTAGAGAAAGGCTAATTTTTATTAGAAAAACACAGGAACTACATGTTCTCAACCCAGTATTCGTGTTTCTAGTCAGGAATAAACTGAGAACTTTTTCCTTAATTTAGATCTTTAATTTAAGCTCAAAATAAAATCTTTGAGACCTTGACCTTGAATTAAACTTGCATTTCATTGGAAATGTGAAGCTGAACAAGTGCTTGTTAAGTGATGACATTATTGGCCCCGTTTCCAGTCCAGGCGTCTACTGTGCTGAGGCTGTTGCTTTTTTGATGAGTTGTAATGTTTTGTGTTTTGTTTTATTTAAATAAGATATTTGAATGCTTCAGAAAAGAACGACTCTCAGGGCAGCTAATATTTCACTGTGAACATTAAGCTTTTTCATAGCAAATAATCGAAACCATGAAACCACATATTAATGACTAACCTCGTGTTATGGAAATATCTTCTCAGACGTTCTCTCAGCTGAAGTTTGGTCCATTTTCAAAGTCTTCCTTTTGCCAGGTGATGACGTTTGTATTGAAACTTGTTTCTGCCACTGAAGAAAACTTATTTTTCCATCTGTAAGTCAAAATTTCAGGTTAGTGTCTCAGAATTTTAACGTACTAATTCATCATTTTGTGTAAACGATGTCAAAATTTTGAATTATTCAGCTATAACTCGAAATTTAAAGATACTTAAAAGTTTTGAGATGTATAATGTGTTAATTTCAGATATTAACTTGAAATTTTGACTTCTTTTCAGTCGCAGAAACAAGCTTCCATACATTTGTCTCTGCCAAATCAGTTACTCTCAACACAAACTTATACTGAGAACAATTTAACCCTTGTCCTGCATCTTTCCTATGCTAATGTAGCTTAACTTTTGCTCTATAGCTAGCCACCAGACTATATTCCCAAATAACTCCACTTCTCTAGCCCTCCAAACATCAGTGCTATTTAGTTTTCTGTCTTTGTTTAAGTCCAAAGTTATAGCAGAGCTGTATGCGTTTTAGAAACACTGCAGTCAGAACATGGTTCATGATCTTTAGGTGGAAACTAGCTTGCTAACTTCCTGCTAACATCTGTTGCTGCTAATCCTTCTAAGTCCTCTTTTTCAATGATAAACTTGATAGTAAAACGTGAGAACAGACAGACTGATAGTTTGATTGGAGCTGAAATAATTTCAGCTCTCGATGGTGCCTTGGTGTTTTCTTGATGTTTGGGAATCCAAGGAGAATTTGGACCCGGATATGGCTAAAGACGTCAATCTTTAAAAGTCGGTGTTAAATTCAGTATTTTCTTAGATTATTGTTCAGTATTCAGGAAAATGTGTTTGTGCTTAATGGCAGATTTATTTATTTATTTTTTAAGTTTTCTTCTTTTTCAAGGTCCAGTGATACAACAGACAGAGAGGAGGGTTGTGCAGTCTCCAAATTACTCGTGCCGAAATTTGAATCTTACAAGCACACTCATTAAATTGAGGTTAACCTTCTCCATAGCCACCCCTTACCACTCCCTTTCCGCTGTTAAGGGACTCCTTGGGATCACAAACTATTTATTTTTCAACCACCCCTCCAACACACATCGCCCCTTCTGAAGGGACTTGACAGTCCCCACTCTACTACCGTGGATAATTGGACACCTTCAGCATGAGAAATCCCTTGCTGGAACAAAACATGCATTGACAAATTGTGTAGACTCATATCAGGTTTGTCAAATATGAGCACAATGGTGAGGATGAGACAGAGGAAGACACAGACTTGACTGAACTTTAGCTACAATCTAGATGTGAAAGGTACACAAAACCCCCTTTGGCAGTGGTTCTTTCTGATGCGATGCACACACTGAACATCTCACTTCCTGAGCTTTAGTGTGGTATATGGCAGGATCAACAGGACGAAGATCCACGCCCTCAGGCTCCACGGTGGAGTTGTCCTGGGGGCATGTAACTAAAATCAGCACGCTCTTCACTGTGCCCTGCATTGACCCATCTGGAAGCTAAATGCAAAACTGTGTGAAGATCAGAGCCAAGGGATGACCTGCCCCTATTTCTGCCCCCAAGGCTGCTGTTGTGTTTTACTAATGAGGCAAATCTTCCCAAGCTCACCTGGCAACTGCAATTCAAGATAAGTCTCACTGTTTAAACTGCAGGCATTAAGAAAAAATAGATGTCAACGGGGTCTTTTTTAAAAACCTTTTTGCCTGGAAATTTCCTATAGTGGTTAGATCAAACATTACATTATTAACAAAACTACGCAAAGAGTTATGTAACCGTTAAATTATTAACTGACAAAATAATAGTGCCTACTAATCATCAGGAGTCTTATCATTTATTTTACCTTGGTATTCATTCATGAAATGTAAATAACTTGCCTCAATCTTTTTCTAAACCTGACCAAACCTGAAAATAAAGGAAGAGTCCAACAGGACATGGACAAGATTTACTCCAACATCACAGAACCTGCTAGATTTTGCTCATTTCAAACCAGGTTCATAAGAATAATTTGGAACTTTATGATATTCATCCAGATTAAAGCAGTTAACCCACCCAGCTTGATAGTTCTTGGTTTGCAGCCCCAGGACCTGGACAACTTGCAGTTGTTGAGTCGACCATGAGCTCCGCTGTATTCCAAAGTATTCTAGAGTCAAGTATGAGGCCATCTGTCTAACAGCCAAAGCCTGGCTAAAATGGGGTCACGCAACAGGGCAATGATTCTGGGCACAGCATCAAATCTGCAACAAATGGCCAGAAAAGAGAAAAATCAAGGTGCTGCAATGCAACAGGAATAGGCCAGGCCTCATGCTGTGGCAAGAACTTTAGAGAGCAGTGCATGAATGAATGCAAAACCTCATTGAAATGAAGCAACACTGTAAATGATGATGTAAGAAACTGAAAAAGTTAAACAGAAAACGATTGCTTCAAATTATTTTGAACGAATCATGAAAGAATCATAGCGAGCACTTGCACAGAGTCCTGTTTAAAAAAAACAAAAACCTCTTTTTTCACACAATTGTAAATGGTGTAGTCTACTGTCAGTCCAGTTTCCTCATTCTCTTTACGATCATTCAACAGTTTTGTTCCCTTTTTCTCACCTCAAACCAGTCTAGACTGGTGTGCAGCGTGGATGAGTAGCTAACCATGAATCGCTCATGAGGAACAAGCAGCTCTGCAGCATTGCCAGGTCTCTTGTGTGTATGTGGCGACACAGAGAATAATGGCTTTAATAATAGCATTCAGCCACAAAGGGTTTTTTTTTGCAGAGAATAACTGGCTGACTCATGTGGGTCAAGACCTGCCACAGGTGGGGGATCCCAGGCTGAATAAACTCACCCCCTGACGGTAGGCAGCCATAGCCTCGGCGGCCCTTTTCACCCACCCAGGACACCTGCACTTGATACAAAAGCCATCCTTCTCCAATTCTTTTAGGGCATGAGCAGGGAAAGGGGAAAAGATGTGGGGCAGAACAGTACATGGGGGGTTAGATGGGTTGAGGTGTGGAGGGAGCAGGGTGTGCATGCGTGCGTGGGGGGGCTTCCTCAATCGTAACCACGCGGAAACAAAGTAACACAAACTCAAGCCACAGCAGGGGAACAGCTGGAGCACACAGAGACAGCTTTCTGGGTGGTCCAGGAGGGAGCGAGAAAGAGATTGTGAGAGCTTGGGCGAGAATGAAAGACAGAGAGATAGAAAGAGACGGAGAGGGGTTTGGGCGAGGACAGAGATGTTGAAAATCGAGGCCATTAAGGAGAGGTAGTGCAGGAAAAACACAAAGAAGACCAAACAAAAAGAAAACGGGAGTGTGGAAAGCTGCTACTTGTGAGTTTTCCCTTTATCCCACCAATCATGGCAAATCAATACGAATCCATATCTAATTACTCAAAGCACCCTTTGCACCAGCGGCTGCTATTAGAGGCAGAGGTTTCACTCAAAAGTGCAAGAGAGGAGTGCAGAAAAAGCTACCAAACTGTTAACGGGCAAAGATGGAAAACGTCGAGAGGTCTGGTCTCTAAAAGAGGCAGACAGAGACAGTGAAACGGCTCTTCACCTTCTTCCTAACGTTCACAGCGGCTGTGTTAAAGTTGTAACAATTCAGCTGCTGTTATCAGAACAATTCTCCTTAATCCTTTCACACGGGCAAAGTTGGGCTGTTGGCTATTAGGAAAGCATTTGATAACCTCATCACAAAAGGGAGGCATTCACTGGCCCACCGTGAGCCAATATCCCTGTGCTTTCTCTTACGAGGCTTATCACACCGACATGGCTTGCATGATAAAAAAAAAAGAAAGAAAGAAGGTAAGTCATGCGGGAGGTCCTGCAGATTTGCATATCCCCTGGGTGCACGCTGTAATTTAGCTACATATGTCCCTTCCCTAATAGGCTGCAGTTGGCTTAACGTCGGCCTGTGTTTTTGGAAGCGACCTTACTTGATTGTCTATTTGGATTCACAGCTCTGCTCTGATTTGCAATTGAAAGGCATGTAATTGTACTTGAACTAACTGAATAACTATAGGGTGTTGTTTTTTAATAGGGTGCATGAGGGAGAAAAGGATTTTTTTTCCCTTGCATGCTTGGTTGAAGCTCGTCCCCTCCGAGTGACATCTTCTCCTTCATAATTCAGTTTCTTTCCTCGTGTTCTGTGAAAAATGCAGCGCGTCGGAGTGGAGCTGGCCTGATTGCTCAATTTGAGCACAATCATATTTCACTCATGATATTACTAATCTTCCAGTATGTTTCACTTGGTGATACATCACATGTCGTACTCAAACAAGTAGAGTAATGTTCGTGATTCGCATTCGTTTATTATGACATTCTCCTTTCACCTCCTGATACGTCACCAACTTGAAACTGCCATAAACTAAAGACCGACTTTGTTCCTGGTCATAGTCCTCTGCTTATCTCCTACATTTGACTACCATAATTTCCCTCTCAACTGCACTTCTCTTTGATTGTTGTGGGTGCCTATAACTGAAAATGCTGATCCCATTGATGCAGGAGCAGTCTTGTATGTGTGTGTGTGTTTGTTAATCCCAACTTGTTATCCATGACATCAAATCCAATTTATCCAGATTTAACATCAATTCCCAGTTCGATGGAGAGGAAAAGTAGCAGAATATGAATATGTTTTATTCCTTCTCTTCATTTTTAAAAAAAAAATCTTTAATAACCGTGCCTCTCCTGCAAAACAGTTATCACTTTTCCCGTTTTGATATTAAACAAGATTAGGATTGCTAAAAGGTTAATGAGATTCCCTTCTTTTGAACACACTGTGCTTTATTTCTCCCGTTCAGAGGAAGTCATAAACATCCTCCCTGTAATAACGAATGGTGATTATGCCGATGATATTAATTATCATTACTTTCAATTACTACACCCAGCCAGGCCCTGTCAGTTATGAGGGCAGCTCCCTGCGGAGGAGCCGCCACCCGCCGCATTCATTAGCCGAGCCGAGTGAATGTGCGTCTGTCTCTCTCCTTCTCCATCTGCCTTTCTTCTTCTCTTTCTTCCTCCTTTCTTGGCCTTTGTTTCATCCTGTTATCCCCTGCCCTATCACCTGCGCTTGGCCAGCGTCGGCGAGCAAAGGAAGCCGCACGTACAGTCAAGAGTAGCCCGGTGAATGAATGAGGTGAAATGGATGTTAATTGTAGAGAGATATGAGATGAGCTCTGAGGGAATCCGCTGCACAGATTGTGCAGATTCAATTCCCTTTCTCTCTGTCCTTTCCCCTCCCTCATCCTATTTTATTCTTCTCTCCCATCTCATTTCTTTGTCATACTTCTTGTCATCGGTCTCTCGCTCAGTCTATTTGCTTTGTCGCTCTCCCTTTCCACTCTTGCTCACTCCTGACATGAAGCATCCATTTTTGCCCCATGAAATATGGAGAGAGCCCTCATGAATTGTTTACAGGTTAGCAGCACGCATGCCAGTAGCAGCAGGGGGACAGGCTCAGGTTTGCAGGAAGGCTGCAGTGGGTGAGAGGACTGGCCCTCACAGATATGCTCAAAATCTGCTAGGGACTGATTAGTTTGGTTTGCCACTTTTTTTTTTATTGTGGCAAATAATTTTTCAATAGATGCACAAATAAGCATGGTGTGTTTATCTGACACACAAGCCCGAGCTTTAGGTGTTTTAAGCCAAGCTTCAGTTTAACCAACTTGTTTGCATCTGCCTGGGGCAGATAACTAAAAGCTGAAAACGAGAGGCAAACTGTCATATTGTTATCAGGGGCAATGGTAAGTTTAAGCCCATAGTTTAGAATCAGAATCAGAAAGAGTTTTATTGCCAAATGTTGAGCAGGTTTACGACGCTTAGGAAATTGCTGCGGTACTTAGTGCAAACATACTGTCAGATAACGCTTAAATAAACATAAAAATTAAAATTAAAAGTGGGATAAAGACCCAAAACCAGCATAGTAGAAAAGAATGCTGGATGAAAACAGGTAAATTGTAGAAAAACAAACGTTGAGAGCAACTCTCCGACACACTCCAACAAAGGTTAAGTCCAACAACACAAGGTCCAGTGAAGCAAGCCAGATAAAAATCCAACAGGTCAACCACATAGTGGAAGATGAAACCACGCAGAATCACACCGAGAAATACACAGAGAGAAAAGAGATCAAGTGGATAAACTTAGAAGAAACATGCAAAGATGCAGGATTAGACATATAAGGACTAAATCGGAGGCACAGGTAGAAACATTCAAAAATGAGGAGGTCAACAAACACAGGAGACAAAGAAGGCAGGGAACTTTAAAATAACATATCTACAAGGAGAGATATGAAATCTTCACATAAAGAAAGGAAGATGCAGAGAAAACATTCACACAGTTTTCACACATGAACTTCTGACAGTTTCAGGGGAATCTGGCTGGGATACTTTTCACAGTTCTCCTTTCCTCATCTGTAGCAACACAGCAACAGATCGTCTGCTTCAGACGTGCTGTCGCTTTTGAAAAGACTCCATGCTGTTACACTCGAGGACCCTGCTTGGAGAGAATGTGCAAAAGCCACACATGCGACACTCACTAAAATGCACTGAGATATTAGCTATGCCGTTACCACGTCAGCACGATCCGGTTTCATGTGGACTTTGAGCTGGGAAGCCCCAATTATTAGAACCTATCTTCAGTGACAGTGTGAATAATGAACCCTGCCACCGATGCTAGGAGTTAAAAATGGGGTTTCGGTTATGGTGTAGCTCTGACGCAGAAGTATAATTTATGTGTAAGAGAAGCAGAAAGTTTGGCGGCTGTGGCTTCGGAGGTAGAGCGGGTGGTCTACAGGTCAGTGATTTGATCCCGAGCTCCTGTAGCCTGCATATGGGCAAGACACCAAACCTTGAGTTTCCCCCGATTGTGTGCACGTGTTGAACATGATGATGATGATGATGATGATGACCAGAGCTTCATTTTTGGGTGATATTTAAACAATCAGCCACATATTGGTAGCTTCTGCGTACTCACTCCAATGCTTTTCTTCAATTATACAAAAGTTGGAGATTTGCATAACATTAGACATTTATGTTTCATGACTCAAGTCAGTCCCAGATAATATGCCAGTGGATATATAATTCTTAATAATGAATAATGAAGCACACTCTTTAAAAAAAAAAACATTCATTTCATTGTGAAAAACTTCGTAAAACCTAAGGAATGGCTACTAGCGTAAGGAGACTTATGACTACTTTCTATTGCTGCAGCACTAAAATGTTCACCTTCCGAATGCCCGAAGGACTCAAGAAGAGAATATGAGGAAATGGGCTGGGTGCTGTAATGTGAGTGCTCAGATGGTTCAGATTTATTTGGTTGGTCTCACTGGATGAAACTGAGTTGGTTAATATCCTTCTGATGAGCTTGTAGATCACGTCAGCGTTGCACCACAGGGACACGGAGGATGAATATGGAAGCATCAATTAAGATGTACTTCGGTGAAGGTTTTATCAGTTGTGGCTTTTTTTCCTCGGGCCTAATAGCTTCTGATTGATAGCAATGAACTTGAGCGCGAGGGGTGTGCATTTCAGATGGACAGATAGAGCATTTTGAGGGCTTGCTGACTAAAGTGCTTTACTGCAGCTTGTGCACTTGTGGTTTTAATGGAGTGCTTGGGAGCCACACCACTTGAGAGGTTGTGCGGCTATATTATTAATCTGTTCCCTTCACAATTTCTGTACAGTACTGAACTGCGGCGCCCGGTAGAAAGAATACAGATGCAGTGCCGTCATCCCCTTATCTGTCTCTTTCAGCCTCTATCCTCTCCCCTGTCTTTGTCACTCAACCTCTTTCTCCGAAGGCTGTCTGAGGGAAGGAGCTGGAGCTGGAAGAGGGAAAGAGGAGATGATCAGATCAATATTGCTCTCAGGAAATGGGCTTCGACTGTCTGACTCTTTGGGTGTCTCCTCCTGCCTCTGCCTGTCTTTTGTATAGCTAGCTTGTCTGACCGTATCATAGGAGCGTCGTAGGCCAATTTCACAAGTAAGCCAGATAAGAAGCCATTCTGAGCATGTCAGCGTTAGTGTGTGACAAGCCTGACACGCAGTTCTCACGCAATGGGTGGGAGGCAAAGACAGTAAGAGAGATAAAGAAAGTGGCGAGAAAGAGGAAGAGTGGACAGTTTCTCAATGTCACGAGGAAGTCGTTTCGGAGTTGGGTAGTGACGGCTGTCTAACGAAACCACATTCGATTTTGAAAGGCAGCGAGTGACACCTCTGTATGCTGTTGTCACCAAAGCTTCTCAAAGCTTTGTGGATGCGAGTTTATGGAATTAACACTTTCCTAATATTCAACCAAGACATTCAGAGTAACAAACCTAAGAAACACAACCAGCCACTTTATCGTATTAGAGGTTAGTTACATTCTCTTCTTAAGCCAATTTACATTAGCGCTGGCTTGTTTTTCCATGTTAATGAGCTGTCATTACTCCCTGCAGCATAAACCGTGACTACATGTGGGTGTTGTTCACTGTAAAAGATCAGCTTAATAATGTCTGTTGGTATAGTATAGTTCTTCAGTGATGTGCCTGCTGGTCATGTTATTTGCTGTTACTTATATAGCACTATCTAAAATCTTTTATCCTAGGGTTATAAAACATTACTTGCACACAGAGATGATGATTTATTTTAATTGTGATGTACTTTATGCTGAACCTTCAGTTCAAGGAGTCCATTATGTGCAACTGCACATGTGCAGCTCCCATGTCCCTTCAGGTTGACGTACCTCTGGTTTTCCAGTGTTTGGATTCCTCCCTGGAAGTCCCTTTCTGACCCCCTGTATGTGCACACTGGTGTGCATCACATCCAAACAGCGATCCTTCAACTTGAATTTCATTCTGGAGAAGAGGACTAATGTCCCCCGAAGCCAAATTTGGAGAGCAGGGCATGTGGTGCAACAGTTTCCTTGTACTCCTGTGCTTTCAATGCGCTGCGAGTGGCACTGGTAACTTTTTAGGGTAATTATTTCCCCCCTAGATGCCTCTGAACATTTCAGTAGAAGTCCTGATTGTGGCCAGTGTACACATTGTAATGTAAACATTCAAGCTCTAAAAGCGGGACCGTGCTAATCTAAAAAATAAATTAAAATGAGGTTTTGCTTTTCATGAGCCGCATCTCTGAATTCTTAATTAAACCTCATACTCACAGGAAACAGCTGTAACATAACTAAATTTGTCATTTATGTGGAGAAAAGCAAATGAAAATCATAAGAAGGAGGCAATTTTTTTCTGCACAGAAGACCAAACTGCAATTAAAGGAATTAAAGAAAGGCGTCAGAGAGTGACGGATGAGCTCGACTGAGGTTCAGACATCGGATGCTCTGTGTGTATTTCCTAATAGAAAGGTGCTTTAGATAGAGCCATCGCTTGCCCTCGTCAGTCAAGGCGGCTGATGTCACAGAGTGTGATGAAGTGTTCGTCTGTTCTAAATCCAACATTTCCACACGCCGAGGTAAGTAATAATTTACTGTCAAACATAGTTATATGCTTTAACTGTTGAGGAGATGAAGCTGTAACCACAAATTGTGCGTCAGCTGGAACATCGTGCAGATGTCAGGCCCGGTAATGGCTCGTAAACTGTATTCTTATTAAATTAAGGAAGCGTGTCGTTTGTTGGATATTTGTGGTGTAAGATCACTGGAAAATAACCCAAATGATGATTAGGAATCTCAGGTTTTTTCCCTTTGGTTTTGGTGCTGCTTTGCTGCTCACTATGTGTGTGTGTGCATACGTGCACAAACAGCCAAGTGAGAGAGGAGGAAGACATTGTGTGAGACAACAGGAAAGTTGTGGAAGATTTTGTTTTTGCGCCTCTGTGTATACAGATAGGGAAGTTTCCACTACAAACTACTGCTGTTGTTAGTCCAGGACAATCATCTCATCTCTGTCACTCTATAACACACACACACACACACACACACACACACACACACACACACACACACACACACACACACACACACAGAAACACATACGTCTTCACTCTTATGGACCTGCTACCTAGAGATTAGCTTCCCCACAGAGGGGTGTGGCTGTGGTGTTGACCACTGTCCAATCAGGCGTGACCTGGAAATGACAACCAGCCAACCACCACTCCCAGATCCAACTGGTCTGCCAAGGGGACGTCACATGATGGGACCAACTGTCACCACACATGGTCTCTCTCACTCTCAAATCTGTCCATTTTAGTCTGAGTAACAATCCTGCCATTTATCCTTTTATTATTATTATTATTATTATTATTTTAAAAACAGGGAAAACAAAACCTCTGCTTTTTGATTTGCCTTTCCCTCAGCTGGAATAAAGACTTAAATAGGAACCAGTTTATCTTCTCCCTCTTGTACGTTCATGTTTTGTTTGTGCACAATGCTAAGAACACACTCTGTGCTTGGACATTTAAGTGATTCAGACCACTGCTTTCACTCCCCTGATGGCGTTGAATCCTGCAGAACTCTCCTGTGCCTTCTTCTCTGCTTTCCAAGAGTCAAAGGGTGCTTTCTTTTAAGAAGATAAAAGTGAAAGGACTCCCCTCTTTCCTTTTGCTTGGAATTAAAAACACACACCGTACTTTGTACAAAGGATTTTCCACAGGTGCACAAACATCATCACATTCTTTGTTGTAGCCCACAGTGACCTGACTGAAGACTTCTTATTTGTATCTGGAGCACCTAGCCATTTTCAGCTTCATTTGATTCTAAATACAGCAATTCTCCTCTGGATATTCACACTACATTAACTTTCCAAGGAACGACAAACGCGCTGTTTGTTTTGGACATAAAGTAAAGGCCATCTTGACCTTCAACGATCACTCCAGATAAAATATCGCCATTCAAGGCAACGCTTTGTTCCAAATCAAACACAGCCAGCTATTCGCAACAGTGGGGTCCTTCTGCGGTTTCTTGAATCTAACCTCTCTTGATCTCTGTTTGCAGGACTTACCGGACTTACTATGTGGTTAACCTGTGATTATTAGGAGGATTATGTTTATACTTTCCTTCCTGTGCAGGTTGACAATGCAAAATTATGCAAAAGGGAGAAAACGCAGTGTTATTTTTTTAAGATTTACTGAATGACTAAGGCTATGCTGTCTTTTAAAGCTCTTCTTTAAAAAAAAAATATATATATATATATATCTCGGTTAGCAAGCTGGACATATTATTATATGTATTTAAATGTTTAATTTACTCAGGAACTCTTGCAAGCAAGGCAAAAGAAGTATCCGTCTAGCATGCACTGTCTCCCCGTGTCTGGAAATGATTAAGGCTGTTGGGGCAGCCTGGAACCATTACTGATCTACACTGATGAAGTCCCATTTGTTTGAAGTGCAAGCACTCTGCCTGAGCTCTAATACTTGTGTGCACGTATGTGTGTGTGTTTATGTGTGTGCATGAGCAAGCCTGCATACATCTGTCCGTCCCTGTGCACGAGCACAGTGTGTTTGTGTGTACGAAGTCCTCCTTCTCTCTCTCCCTTTCCTTTGTCAAGCTCACACCCCTAAAAACTCGTTGCAGGGAGGAAATAGGCTCATGAGGAAACCTGATCTCTTTGAAGTGTCAGGCTCGTAGTTCAAAACCGTTGCCGGCCATCAAATATATGTCATCAATCCCCAGTTTACGTATAAAGCGCTTCCTCTGGCAGCGGACGCGTTTTGCCATTGTTGCGTGGCCCCTGTGCTACGACAAGATAACCCAACAGCTTTTTCCTGTCGCTGACATTGTTTTAGCCACAGGACATCAGCGTGTAGAAGAGACAGGTTACTGGTACAGAGGAGAATTAGGTAGACGTCTCAACATATGTTCCACGCTTTTTTGGACAAATGATCGGGATCTGGAGCGCATTCTTCGAGTGTTGGTGTGATTCACAGCAACTGTTCGCTTCAAACAAAAGAGCCATGTACAGTAAATCTGTTTCAGGTTATTGGCCAGAGGATAAAAACTAAAGCTGGTCTATTTCATTTGTAGTCAAAGGCTGCGGTGCACTCTGTTGTGATGAACGTTTGCCCTTGATCCGCTGCATGTGTGAACAGAAAAGAGAGGAAACATCTCTTCAAGAAAATAACTCAGTGGGATTATAATGCTTAAAGCGTCTCATTTTCTAAGAAAACCCTGAGATTTTTACCCACACAAAGCATTAAACTGGTGTTTTTGGATCTGTGACCTCGATATCTCTACGTTAACTTCTCTCTATTGTAGAGAGATGAAGGTTTATATGGATTAAATATATTATGATTATTCAGAGAGCATTAGAAGTAGATGTAGTTTGTTACTTTGAACAGAAGCCAGCCTGACTGTTTTACCCTGGTTCCATCTATTTTGCTAAGGCCTGACAACCACCAGTTGCTTGGGAAAAATTAGTATATGTATATGTGAGTGGTTGTTGGAGGTTTCTGAAAACCTCCCTGTGATTGCTTTGGTTGCTAGCAAAAATGAATGTGGTTGCACGTAGTTTGCACAGAAGATGCTGACTTGTCTGCAAATATCCACCAACTGGTTGCTGCTGCAAAGAGTTTTACTTTGAAGTTGGCTTCAAAGTAAAAGTTACACCTTTTGAAATGTGCTGGCGGTAGCAGTAAGGCGCAACCTTTACTCTAAAGTCAAACTGTCTCAATTTCTGGTTAGTGTTCAACTTTTCCACATTCACTAACGCTTGGCGGATAGTTGGAGGGTGTTAACAGACAACTTGATGTCTTCTATGCAATCTGTTAACGATCAAAGCAATTACAAGGAGGTTTTTGGTGAAGCATCCTCTCTGAGACGGATTTTATCTAGCGAGAGCTGACAACCACTCACCAACCAGCTGGTGAACATACTGGTCTGAGGCCTAAGCTAATCTAACTCTGCTGGTTTTATTGTAATAAAAATGTGGTGCCAAAAGAATCTTGAATGTAAATCTATAGGAAAGACAGTCGTTATCTCACTTCTGCCTCAAACAGCCAATCAAGAGCCAAAAAGCGAAACAGATTAAGCTGTTATGTTTCACTTCAGTTTTTACTATGCATACATAGTACATAATGTAAAGTAGTAAAGTAGTAATAAAGTAGTAGTAAAGTAGTAATGCTACTACATAGTGCATAATTACTGTTTTTTCAGGCTGTGTCTGTAACCCTAAATAAGCATGGCATTTGTCTGAGCCATGAATGAGGTTGTAATGTAGTACAACTTAACACTGTAGCTCTCATTCAACTCTTTAGACAGAAGCATCAAAGTAACTGCCCCCCCAACACTGAAAATATGCACAAATGTTGTTTATAGCTTCATATTTACTTTGCTTATTTAATAGCAGCATTGTCATTTAGGTTGAAAAAGGATGTTTGTGAAGTTAGCTGCTGAATCCTGTATTGTATTTTATCACTGTGTGGTTTCAGCCTCTATTCAAGCTCCAGCATACAAAGACTCACAGGTGCGTGCTAGAAAAACACAAGAAACTGATTAAATCTCGAGTGTGCTTTCCAGAATCTTCCTGTTTGTTTCTTTGCTCGTCTTCTGACTGTGATGCTCGGACATTATCACTCACGAACTATTATTATTTTCTCGCCCCCTCGTCATAATGGACCGAGCCATTTAAAATCATTAGTATGGCTCTTTAATTGTCAAAGCTTGAGCCTTGTGTTCAAAACCTCGCTGGTTCCCAAAGAGATTATTCTGCCAGTGCAGGTTAATTATTTTTATACAATCTAATATTAAGTGAGAAAAGAGGAGGAAAAAAACCCCTCATAGGCACTTTCATCATTTTCTCATTGTTGATCTGTCATCTACTTACAAAGCCTGAAAGGGAGAGAGAACGGGGAAGGCAGAGCAAAGGGTTATTTAAAGGAGACCTAAGGATGTCCTCACTAATGGATGATGCTCTTTACTCACCAGAGCACAATACTGTACACTTCCATTTAAATTCAAATTACGCCATTTGAGGTTCAGCACGAGGGTGTGTGTGTTGGTGTGTGTGTGTCTGTGTGTGATTGTGAAAGTGTGTGCGCGTTACATGGGAGGGCCGTGGTGAGGCACTTTGTAGTGTTTATTGTCGACAATGAGGTTGAACCCCTCTTAAAATACAAGACAAAAGCGGAGAGGTGCTAAAGGGCAGGAAACAGCTCACTACTTCACTTCCATTTCCTTCAGCACCGCACACACACACACACACACACACACACACACACACACACACACACACACACACACACACACACACACACACACACACAGTGATGTTTATGTGTGTGTTGATACTATAAATGCAGTGCTTTAATTGGCTTGTAAATAGCTTCACTTTTTATGAAGTAATACACTGCTGCACTGTTTAAAATGTATTCGTAATAGAGGAAGTCTACCTTTCCTCTTTATTCTTTAAAGTCACGTGAGCGTGAATTCAGTGTTTGTGAAAACATGCAATGTGTTTTGTTACGTGGCTCGGATCGGCCTTCTGAGTAATGTAGCAGTGTAAAATTTCTCAATCCAAGATCACGGGATCGGGATGCATGTTAAAGATTAATACTGTGACTGATAAAGTTTGAAGATAGTTACTGGATTATAGAATCACGTCGCAGGATTAGAGGCCTAAATACAATGTTTCAATCCTGCATTTCTGAGCAATAAAATAACAAAATGATAAATATAAATGAAAGACTTTTGAAAATACTTTTGTTAAGCTAGATTTTAAATGTCACTATGCATCAAATCTGTGAATTTAATCATGATTAGCTCTCTATTTGTCGAAAGTATTTAGCTATTTTATTCGTTTTCACCCTTTTAAGAAATGTGGACAGGAAATCTGCCTTTACTCTGTTTTGCATGAAAAAATTTAAGTTATATTTATGGGAAACAGGCCATCATTCCTTATTCTTAAGCTAAATAAATAACATAAAAATCCATACTATGTTAAGGATCATTAAAGAAACATGCCTCACATTCACAAATAATAAAATCACAGTTTCAGAGTACAAAAATAAAAGATTATAGTAATGTTCCTTACATCTTCATATTCATGAAGCAGATGTGAGGAAGCAGTTTAAGAATCTGAATGCTCGAAAAGCTCCCGGCCCAGACGGTGTGTCTCCTGCCACCCTCAGACACTGTGCAAACGAGCTGGCCCCAGTGTTTTCTGGCATTTTCAACTCCTCACTGCAGGCATGTCATGTGCCTGCCTGCTTCAAGTCCTCCACCATAATCCCTGTCCCCAAGAAACCTAGGATCACTGGACTAAATGACTACAGACCCGTGGCTCTGACATCTGTGGTCATGAAGTCATTTGAGCGCCTAGTTCTCTCCCATCTCAAGACCCTCACGGCCCCCCTCCTGGACCCCCTGCAGTTTGCATATAGAGCCAACAGGTCTGTAGATGACGCCATCAACATGGCCCTACACTTCATCCTGCAGCATCTGGACTCCCCAGGAACCTACGCCAGGATCCTGTTTGTGGACTTCAGCTCTGCCTTCAACACCATCCTTCCAGACCATCTCCAAGGCAAGGTTTCCCAGATGAATGTGCCTGATCCCATCTGCCGGTGGATCACTGACTTCCTGACGGACAGGAAGCAGCATGTGAGGCTGGGAAAGAATGTCTCGGACTCCCGGACCATCAGCACCGGCTCCCCTCAGGGCTGTGTTCTTTCTCCTCTGCTCTTCTCCCTGTATACTAACTGCTGCACCTCCACCCACCAGTCTGTCAAGCTAATCAAGTTTGCAGATGACACCACCGTTATCGGACTCATCTCGGACGGGGATGAGTCTGCCTACAGGAGGGAGGTTGAACGTCTGGTGTCCTGGTGCAGCCACAACAACCTGGTGCTGAATGCCCAGAAGACAGTGGAGATTACTGTGGACTTCAGGAAGCACACAGCTCCACTCCCCCCCATCATCCTGACTGACACCCCCATCACCTCTGTGGACTCGTTCCGCTTCCTGGGTACCACCATCACCCAGGACCTGAAGTGGGAGCCCACCATCACTTCCGTCATTAAAAAAGCCCAGCAGAGGATGTACTTCCTGAGGCAGCTGAAGAAATTCAACCTGCCAACACGGACGATGATGCAGTTCTACACCGCAATCATCGAGTCCATCCTCACCTCCTCCATCACTGTGTGGTACGCTGGAGCCACTATCAGGGACAAACAGAGACTGCAGCGTGTTGTGCGCTCTGCTGAGAAGGTGATTGGCTGCAGACTCCCATCTCTGCAGGACCTGTACACCTCCAGGACACTGCGGCGTGCAGCTCGGATCTCAGCTGACCCTTCTCACCCTGGACACAGTCTGTTTGACCTGCTCCCCTCAGGCAGGAGGCTCCGGTCCATTCGCACCAGAACCTCTCGCCATAAGAACAGTTTCTTCCCCTCTGCTGTCGGACACATGAACAATAACCATATGACTGTTCCCACCACTAACACATGACCCTACGCTGTGTTCACTGCATCATTCCATGTTTGGCACTGATCACCACCTGCACTCATGTATATATCATGTATATATCTATCCACTTAGCACTTTTAATTCTTATTCAAGTAGTGATAAAACTTTTAAAAAGAGTGTTAAAAATGTAAATACCAACAACACAATTAAAAAAAGTTTGATTTTTATACTGTTGAGATACCACTAGCCCTACATATTTATTCATTATGCATCCATTTTAAGATTAAAAGGAAAATTAAATTTTAAAATACATCATAACTGCAACCAACTCGACATCATATTAATACAAAGCTCAGCACGGCCTATCTTCAAAGGAACACAGAAGCCCAAAATAAATGTAAAAATACAAATCACCCTTCCACTCCAGAGTTACTTTGCTTTAGTTTAATAAAGATGTGGTAATATGATTTCTCTGCGTTTGCAGTAAGCAGGTAATTTCTTTCATGACTCTCTAAGAGAAAAGTATCAATAACAGAAAGTGAAAGATTAAGACACATAATTACATCTTCATAGTTGCTCGAGAAATCCAAAATGCAGATAAATGGTGTAACATGTCAAAGACCCCACACAGAGTTTACTAGTGGGAATTATAAGAAGTTCAAACAAACTCTTTCTGAGTCGCTCTTCTCCAGCAGACTGAAACAGGCCTGGTATATTAACACTGTACAGCAGCGGTGAGCCTAAGGAGTTGCTAATTACAGTGTTTCTCTTCACCGCAGACTAAATCGAGACTTGGTGGGTAACCTAACTCGATGCCACCGCTTAACCTTCATCTGACCTCCCTGCAGCCAGCGACAAAAGTTTCTCTGTATTTGAATGCAAATCTAAGGACCACCAGATTATCGTGTATCCAAAACACTCATGCAAGCAGCAGCCTTCACTGAAATTAACTTCTAAGATTCCATCTTCTGTGCTAAAATAGCCAACCTTGGGTTTATATAGGAAATATAGTCAGAATACAACCAGTTGCCAAGTGAGTCAAGTCCTTTTGCACAGTGACATAGACGAGTTGCACTTACTAGACTAAAATACTCAGCAATTATGTGCCAATCTCTCTCAGAGGGACTGCTGTCAGTCTAAGCTGTAAGTCTAACAGGAAACAGAGATCGTTTGCTTCCAAAGTAAAAGCTGTGGCTTACTGCTGCAGCCGCCATGCTTGAAGGCAAGTATTCTCTGTTTTCAGTTGTATCAAACTTTTTACTGTTTCGCTACAACTGGGGAGTAGTTCATGTTTGCAGATCCTTTAGCGTGACGGCAAGTTAATTTCACTGACCAACAATTTTCATCATAGTTTCCTTTTTTCCCCTGATGAGAAGAAGACAATAACTAGATAAATGCTAATGCACTAGGACAAAAATTAGGATGAAATATACTGACACTTTTGTCAACAAATAAAAATGAGATGGAAATATTCTAATTGAGATCCAATTAGAAGAAATGAAAACACAACAAAATGTCCTTGGAAGAGAAGAGCAGACATTTGATGTCAAGGAAAATCAGAAGCTTGTAATATTTAGTCAACTAAAGCCTATAACTAAGAATTTAGATGCCCAAACTAAGACAAACTGAAACTAAAGATAATTTTAGTTAAGAGACTAAAACTAAATCCAACTAAGTCAAAAATCTGCAATTTCCTCGTACATGTACAATGACAATAAATGTCTGTTCTACTCTATTCTAAAATTAACACTGCTGCTAGCGAGCAAAGCAATCCCAAGGAGTGTTTCAGCACCGCACGCCTCTATGCAGCTGATTTCACCCAGCAACTTCATTGTGGGAATACATACTTTTCCCTAGCGACATGTGGTTACCAGGGAGTTATTGACCAGGCTCTAGGACCGTGTGAACGAGGGCCTGCTCGTCTGTCATTGGAGTGTGCTGCGAACCAAAACTACACAGAGAGGAGATTCCAGCTGGATTATCCGGAGAGTGTTTCAAAACATTTACTATAGTTACGTGTTCTTAAAAAGCTCCAAACTCAGCGTCTCGATTTGTCTTCATAATGTATGGCTGTCAACGCTTCACAGCCCTCTGAAAAAGACACCAGAGAGGCTTGCCCTTAACTCTGGGCTTTCTAAAAAAGAGGCATTAGTCCATGTTTGGGAATGAAGAATACGTGTGTTTGTTTGCACACAATGCCCCAGGGCTCCAGGTGTGCTCACCCATCTGCCATTTACATCCCTTCAGGTAGAACAGAGCAGAGTGAAGGCAGTCAAGATGTCCAAAGATCAAGTTACACTTCTCTCTCTCTGTTCCTCATCACTCACGCAAAAACACAGCACACACATAACAGAGCGTGCAGGAGGTCCATGATCCATGAAATGGGGAGTAAGGGCTTGAGGCCAGAGTGATGGCTGTGGAGAGGAAGGGAGTGGCGTGATTGATGAGAGAGATCAGGAAGTTATGCAGTTAGTGTTACAGGTAACCGCGGGGATGTGGGCGGAGATACGGCTGCGGCGTACAATGAGTTTATTAAATGACACAGAGGGAAACAAAAAGAGACGCTCACGCGGTGGAGAAAGGGGAAATGAGAGTAGAATATCAAGCAGTTTATGGAGTTTGCAGGCAGACGCTGGTGAGAACTGAAGTGAAGAGTGAAGGGTGGAGTGACAGAAACAGAGGAAGCACATGACTGGATGAGACCCATCTGTGGCCGTGGTAACTGAAGCTTCTCACGGAGGCATAAAACTTGAACGGATGCTAAACAGGACGGCAAAGCTGAGCACTGGTTTTATCTTTTGCTGACGGACGCTCCGTTTGCATGAAAGTTTGATATTTTTACATCTCAAAGTGTAGATAACCAACTTGTAGTCTATTTAGAGACACAGATACTGGAGATAATTGGATTTTGACTTTTCCCCTTGCATCAAAAGTTGATTTTTTCTAAAGTGGGTTTTGTAAAAAAAAGAAAAAAACACTAAAAGAATCAAAAGAGAATATTAGAAAGGAGATGAAAACCAATTAACAAAAGGAAGGTCGAGGTAGTGGAGGGGTTCTTGTGTAAATTTGACCTTACTATAAACATTTAATTTTCCAAGACCACAATTTCCTGTTTTCCCAGGCGATTAGAGTGAAGTGTAAGCCTGAGGGAGTCAGGCCACGGTCGTGTTTCCTCCTGCTCTTTAAAGGGGCTGAAAGAAATAAGCTGATGAAGGCCAAACTGCTCTGAGCTGTGCTGAGCCAAAATTTAAATATGTCTGTGCTGATGAAATCATCAGGGCCACATTGTTTCACTTATCTCCCTCCATGGGTTTCTCAGTGTGTGAGTGTGTTGCATAGCTGTTGTGTGCAAGTTGGCATCATGTCACATGAGTTATTTCCTGTATGCATCATTAAAGAATTTATAGCAGCAAATGTGTTATACCTGCTTGGAAATAATGGGGATGACCTGCGGGAGTAAATGTCCAGCTTTACTGAGGACGGAGGATTATACATGCTCTTCCATCTCATCATGTTGTCATGGTGATGTAACCTTTACTGAACCAACTCAAATCACTGCTGACATATATTTAGCAAATACCAAAAATGTTGATATTGAATGTATCGGTGTGACTTTTCCTTGCAGGAATTTATATTGTTCCAACAGAAATAAAACTGATCCTGTAGCACTGAGGTGCTCAAGTCACATTATTGAGTTAGGGTAAAGATTAGATTTGGTTTAATCTAGCAAATGTCCACTGCGAGTCGAAAAACAATATGTTCATTTAACTGAAACCATATTTCTTCTCTATTTAGCACATTTGTTGCAGATATCCAACCACTGGATTGAAACCCAGTCACACACACAGGCTTAAAGAAGGAGTCCATGCCAAATATTTACTAAAAAAAAGACAAAGAAAGCAAATGTCAAGAGAGCCTGTGACATGTAGGCCAGTTTATATAAGCTGGAAGACCCAGGTGATGACCCTCGCTAATGACCCTTTCATGTCAGCCAATTGTCAGTGAGAGCAGGTCAAGACCACCTACATAACAGTGGCAGAGGTGTCACAATAGTCATGCACCCAGCCTTCACCTCAACCATCTCCTGGGAAGAAGGATGCAGTTCATAAATGCGATGCCTCATTTATTCAGAATTATGAACATATCTATAAGCATTACGCAGCCAGACATACTGCACCCAAACACTCCCGGCAGAGGGATTTAGTAGTATGGAAATGAAACTGTGGTGTGGCATAAAGGAAATAAGTCTTCTCTGTGTCATTTAGTTTGTGCTTGTTGCTGTCGCCCTTGCAAATGGCGCCTCATGCCAAAAGTAAATGCTCTGCACTCTTTTCAGCTGGCGTGGCCAGGTTGAAAACATAAACACAAACACAAAGTGTTTGTTCTTTTTAGTTCAGTTTACAAGCAGGGAGGTACAACAACATCTTGAAAAGATACGGCTTTCTGGAGAAAATTGAGAAAAAAAATCTCCTTTTTAGACCTTGTCTATTCATATGCTGGCACTAAAGCTTGTCCACGAGAAGACTGCAGTAAGTCTGGTGCCCCTTAAGCACCAGTGGTTACAGGAATATGATGACTACACAGCTGGTGGGCACCATGACCAATCCAGTGATTATAAACTCAGCTTCATACACTCACTCATTTCAGTGCTGTTGCTCTCATAAATATTGCCAGTAGGTAGCCTCCAACGACTATTGTGCCTACACAGGGCTTAAAGTGGGCCAGACTGGCATTCTGGCACCTTCAGTTAACGAACATCTAAATCTGATTGGGAGATTTATGCACATTACTGTTGAATAAGTGATGCGTTCATGGTGCAAATGTAAATAAAGCATCTAGCTGGTGCCATAGCACATGGGCAGATTAAAACGTGCCAGGTAATTTCAAATGCAAAACGTGTGTCTCACCCCCAACTGGTTACGGTAGATGGCTGCCCCTCCCTGAGCCTGGTTCTGCTGGAGGTTTCTTCCTGTTAAATGGGAGTTTTTCCTTCCCACTGTCGCCGAGCGCTTGCATTAAAATTGCTACTTACATTATACTTTCTGTGAGTTGGAAATGGCTCAAGCCCCCAATCACCACCACTTTAACCCCCAGTCATACAGCGTGCTGAACAGAAGTTATTGAAGAGTGTTTCCACTTTAAAAAAATGCACTAAAAGAATTTTTTAAATAGCTTTGGGCTATGAGATGTGAGTTTGAGATCCATCTTTTAGGGGTTCATTTTCTTCTGTTTACTTTTGTCTTTAATCACAGTTTCCGTTTATGCTCTCAGGCTTGGGCATGAACTACTTGGCGAGCGTTAGGAAAAACTAATAGTTTGAGTGTTAAAAACACTCTTTGTCTTTCACTACTTTAAAAACAAAGCTAACCGAATGTTTTGAAGTTCACTTTTCTTAGTTTAGGTGAAGAAACACAGCTTCCAACAGCCGCTAGAAGCCTGCTCTACAATCTGTGTGACTTTCTGATCAACTCTGATAAGAAATGATGATAACTGCTTACTGAGACTGCTAGTAGTTGCAGGAGGACTCTTGATGTATGCGGCAGTGATAACAACTGATAGGGACCACTCAGTGCAAATGATAACCTTTAAGAAAGGTGACCTGCCAGTGGACCAAGTCAGCACAAACTCCCAGTCTCACAGAGGCTTGATTTCAATTTTATGTTTGATTCAAGTGGCTCCAAAATGACCAATAATAATCTAAATGAAGGGGTTTGCATTAGACAGCTAGAATATAATGGGATAGTGTAGCTATAGAAGCACTAAGTATTTGAGCAAGTGCATTTAGCTCAGCATTTATCTTTAATTAAAGAGAAAAAGTACATGTCAACAGGTTAATTTATTGACTCTAATATGCTACGAGAAAGTTTCAATAAACCAAAAGCGCTGAATGAGACATTACTCACCTTTTACTACAAGAAAACAAAGGGACTTGACAATAAACCGAGCTCTGAACCAGACATAATTGCCATTCTGACATAATGAATTTTCCCCTTTTCTTCTCCATTCACACAGAACTAAATTCATCTTCCACGTCTGTAGGCGACATCTGGCATCCAGAATAGGCTCACACCTGATACTGTGGGATCGCAAGCAAACCAACCCACAAGATGAGTCACCTCTGACTAAATCGTACAGTTCTTTTCTAGTTGTTTTAACCCGACAAATGTGTCACTCTTCTCCTCTCTGAGGCTTTTCAGCAGCTACAATATGCTGTCAGGACGACATAATGGGACGTCGGAAGAGGAAACTTTAGTCACCGTGTCTATCGGAGATGAGCCTCGATGAGTATTTTCTGATCCAATTTACAGTAATAACTCACCACTTGGTAAAGGCAGCAAATGATGGTACGCTATCTCTGTCTGGGTTTTAATATCAGCATTTCTTGCCTAGATAAAAGGACATTTGGAAGTCCTCAGAGACTCCCTTATCTGATCTGTGCCTTTATTGGAGTTTCTCTGCTACCTCCCTGCCTCGTTTTGCTCCTCTTTATCTCTGTCATTTCATCTGCCTCCCTCTTTTCTCTCTATCTCTGTCTTTTCTTCTGCAGGGCTTGTGCTTCCTATCTCTGAAACAGCTTCTTTTATTTCTTCTCTCACTCTATTTGATCCGTTTGATCCATTTGTCTTTTGTGGACTGTGTCTTAGTTTATTTCTGACTTTTGGGATCTGCGATTTCTCAGTCATGTTTTGTGGGCTCTACTCTAATTTCTACTTCTCCAAAGCAGAAATGAGAAAGAGAACAGAAAGGGAAAAGAGAAAAAAGGGGAGACAAAGTGAAAGCAGAACTGTGAGGTTGCCTCGAAAGAGTGTGCCATGTTGCCCCCTTCACCTCCCTCTTCTCCCCTTCTGTCTCTCCCTTCGAGCCTTATCCCTCCTCCCACTTTTTTTTTTTTGCTTCCCTGGTGTTTATTGCCACTGGTGTGTATTTGTGTGCCTGTGCACGTGCACTATAGTTCCTTTGTGTGTGTGTGTGAGCATGCGAATCCATGCACAAGGGAAAACCCTGAAAGTTGGCCCCCTGACAAGTGACCCCCTTCTCCTCCTAAACTCCCCGTGGCAGAAACCATCAAGAAAAGCAGACAGTGCTGCACACACACAAAAAAAGGAGAAAAAAGAACAGGAGATGAAGAACCGAGTGGAGAAAGAGAGCAGGGAAGGAGGACAAGGCCAGCTGTAAGCAGCACAATGCGAACGAGGGCTTGGCAGAGGCTCAAAGCTGCTCCGTACGAGTGCCTCTAACTAACCCCCCGCCTGCACTCCCCCACCCTTCCCTGACAAATTAAAAGCGTTTGGTGCTGTAAAGCACGGGGGTGAGAGGGAGGGAAGAAAGAGGAGGAGAAAAGAGAGGTGGAGGGAGACAAGGCAGAGGATGGGATAGGGAGAGGGGACATGGGAAGGATTAGGAATTAATGTGTTTCTGCACTGGCTTAATCCTAATGATTACACCAAAATAAATACAACTCGGGTCTACTTTTTTTTTTCTTAAGCTTTCTATTTGATGCTGGTGACAGATGCTGGGGGCAAAGGTGGTAAGAGCGAGCTTCCAATCAGAGTGGATCTGTTTTGTTTAGTTTTTTCTTTTTTCCAAATTCTTCCCAAAACGATGTAACTGAAGAAATACAATGGGATAAGGGGATTGGATCGGAAAGGAGTCGAAGAGCAAATAAAAAAATAGAAATGCGTGAGTGACATGAAGGATATAAAAACAGCGGGCATGTTGAGAAATGGAGGCTTATGAGCCAAACCTATACAGACTTACACACTCACACCTGCAAGAGTCACGCCAAGCTGCTCGCACAGGAGGAAGCCTCGAGTTAAATGAGCCGCAGATGAACCCAACCCCAACCTAGCATTCAAGTTGAGAACACCCCGTCCATCTTCCAACTCCTAACCATAAAACATAAAAACACAGCATTTTCAGAGAGGAAGCCATTGGTCTTCTTAATGGCATTCCACATTCGCTGTCAATACTTACACATCCCTCAAAAAACACACGTGCTTCCATCTGTGGGACATCTTTCTGAATCTTCAGCTCCACTTTCACTGTCCCACAGCAGCAGCAGCAGCTGTGGCTGTGAAAACAGCAAGTATGTTTTAGAGAAACCGAAGCCACCGAGGTGCCGAATGTTATGTGTTACTGATAGTTAAACTTTGTCTGAAGACTTAACCAAACCGGGGTTTCATATGGTTGAATGAAAGTAATGTATTATTTGGTTATCTTTACTCTACATATAAGTGCAGTTCAATTCTCAATCTTATTCAAGATCGATTGCGAGAGTTTTGATTTGATCGTAGCTGACTACATTTTAGCTGTCTGGGTTTGAGTGTTCGGATGAGATATGATCAATCAGGTATGACTCTGACAAGGGTGTGCACTGAACACTATATCTGGTATACAAGTGCATCGGGCTGTCGTGGCATTAGCCGGGAGCTTGTTTATTAGCGATTTTTTACCTTGAGAATGCTGAGTGTGTCTGGGGTTTGTAAGAGCTGAAAATAGGTCACTGGAACACGACATCCAGTCCTCGCGCGTTCCAACTCCACCCATCCCTTCCCTACTCTCATGGCCTTCTTTTTTCTCTTTGCCCGCGTGTGAAAGGGAATACCCTGTCCCAGCAACACAGCCTCGCATTCCTCTATAGCAGATGATGAGTTGGAGGGCCCCCATCCCACCATCGGCACAAACCCTGCTGAGTCTGCAGCCTGTGGTTCAGCAGCCTCTGGTTTTACCTGAGGAAAATCCCACTTTCCCACTCGACAGCTACGGCTCCAAAGTCAACACACATTCCAGGCAACATCTCGTTGCCTAAATCTTCGTCTTTTAAGTTGCACTTGCTGAAATCCTTGCAAAAAAAACAACTAAGCTCCATCTCCACACATCGTCATGATCTACAGTCCTATTAGTCAGCAGTGCTATGTTTAATCCGTGCTTGTCATTCACTGCAGGAAGGCTGTCCGCTACTGTTCTGGAAATGCACAGTCCTATAGAAGATAGTCAGAGATTAACAGCTGAGATTGCCTCAACTCAACACAGCAAGAGAGGAATAAAAGCTGCACCACTGCTCAGACCTAATACTTGACACACAGAGCAATCATTGACATATGTGCAGCACGTCTGTGGCTGTAACAGGAAATCTGAGGGAATTATCAGTTTTTTCCAATAACTCAGTTTACACAGCTTTAAACGTGTGTCTGTGCGCAGCTACTTTAGTAATAGATGTAGACCGATGTTACGTTTCATGTAAGCGAGCGTTTTCACATTTTCCAAAATGGTTGCAAAGCTGTAAAATCTGAGTTGTCGTTCCTTCTTCAGTTGGCAAACAAATGATTAGCGCACACTGACAACATGCATATTCGCTCGAATGGTTATATTATTATTGTTACTGTCGTAGCTTGATACTCCACAGCAGGTTAAAGCTTTAGTCTGCTGCTAGAGACAGTCTGTAATCATAATTATTTTGTTTTCTTTGGAAACTGAACACACATTTAAAGCTGTTTTCAGTGATATCTTGCTTTAATTTTGTTGTCAGCAGGCAGCATTGTCAGCATGAATCATCGTAGCAGCGTCATGTAAGGACTTTCTATTATCTCTTTTCTTACTCAGATGACTCGAGATCTGGGCTTTTAAAAAATCATATGGATCTTTGATTAAATCGTGCTTATATAAACTATAAAAAATCTCTGTTATGTTACAGTAAAGCATTAGTAGCAGTCAACACCAAACTGACAGTGTACCAATGTAATCTGCATCAGCAGTAAGTAACTGCTGATGCAGATTACAGTGCTTTCTGTGCTGTTTGGTTGATTTAAAATGTTTTAAAATACTGAAGATCTATATCTAATCGCACAGCAAACGACTAAAGTAACCATCACACTTAAACATTAACATTCCCATTAGCCTTGGTCCCCTCCTGCACTTACCTTTTAATTTCTTTACACTGGCTGGGTGCCAGATGAGGTACTGGGACTTGATGCAGTATCATTTTTCAATTTAAGCAACAGACTTAACCAAAAATACTGTAATAATTTCATTCAGTGTTATTTGTATAGAACCAAATCACAGCCATGATCACGTGAAGGAGCTTCATATGACAAGACCTAGCAGTGTAAGAGGGAAAACCCCAACAATCAGATAATCCACTTTGCATGTGGTGACAGTGGGAAGGAAAAACTCCCTTTTAACAGGAAGAAACCTCCAGCAGAACCAGGCTCAGGGAGGGATGGCCATCTGCCGTGACAGGACAAAAGACATGCTATGGAAGAGAGCCAGAGATTAATAACAAGTGATGATTCAATGCAGAGAGGTATGTTAACACATGAATCTGATTCAGCCCTAACTATAAATTTTATTAAAAAGAAAATATTTGAATGTGGGGAGAATGTCTGTCTCCTGAACCCAATCTGGGAGCTGGGTCCACAGCAGAGGACTTCTGATAGCTCAAGGCTCGGCCTTCAGTTCTATTTTTGGAGGCAAAAGTAAGCCTGCAGGCTAAAAGCGATGTGCTCTATTGGGATAATATGAGGTCTGTAAGATCTGATATTTTTTACTGGGGGTATCAAAAATAAGTAAAATGAATAATAAATACATATAGTATTAGTACAGTTACTTAAACCTTTACAATGATAGAAAGGGACGTGTCAGGGGCCCGGCTCACTTAAGATCAAAGTTGGCTGCATGTGGCTCATGATGTAAATGAGTTTGACATTCCTTTCTTTTACCATGAGACTGTACAGCAGCTTGCAGTTAAGGTTAACATACCTTATTCAACTCTTTTAAAAAACAAAACAGTGAAAACGTTTTTGTTTATTTTAAACTTTTTTGCTTTCATAGAAATTTGAGTCTTTGGACGTGTCAAAATCTATTAATTCCAAAACATCCACCTTTCTTTGGGGTCCTTGAAACATGCCACCAAATCCCTATCAGTTAACGTTAAAATGATAGATCAAACAGCTGTCAGTCTTTGATGACACTTACTCTTGTCATAAAGTTAATAATTGCCCAGAAAGAAAAAAATGTTTTCTCCCAGTGTTCCACATTCAAACCTTGACCACGCTTCTTCCTCTTTATCCCCCATCATCCTCGTCCCTCTCTTCACTGTTCGCGATGTAATGAGTAAAAAAAAATGCCAGAAAATTCCTCATCCATCTTTTGTGCCACGAAGAGCGGAATTTGCAGGTTGCCCGAGGACACATCCATTCATTAAGTCCCCACACCCCAGAGGAGGAATTGGACCGTGGGTTCCCAAGTGCATCACCATGTCACCTTGAACAAATCCAGATGATTAAGTGACAAGCACTCCCACGTGAGCCCGTTTTATTTCCCAGGAAACCCCAGCACTTCCCCTCCCATCCAATTTTCAGGATGCAAATCTTGAAATGTTGCGCTATGCTAAAAAGAAAAAAAAAAGAAAAAAGAAAAGACAAGGAAAAAAACATGCTGTCTCCCTCTCACCATCTTCCTTTCCCCTGCCATGTAAGCAGTACTAATTGCCTTTCATAATTAGGCTGGTGACAATAATTGTTGAACTGATAAAACCGAGTGCTCTGTGTGTGTGTGTGTGTGTGCATGCTTGGTAAAATCACGTAACCCAGCTCTTCCACATTCTTTCCCTTATGCCTCCTGATAAAGTGGGTCATCAGTAAAACACCCCACATTGCATATGCATACATTTCTATGCATAGATCTTGGCAAGTTTTCACATTGCTGTTTCTGTCCTGCCCCACACCGTTTACTCTCTATGTGCTCTAGAAGAAGAGCGAGGGGAAGTGCGGACTTTTACTTGAAAAAATACATCTCGAACAATGGCGCCTCTGCAACCTCAGACACAGAAGCCGGCATGTAAATTTGGGGAAAGCAAGACATGGAAGAGTTTTAATTAGCCCGGTTAAGTAGGGGCTCACGAAGCCGCCGGGGCTCACCAGGGGGATTACGACAGATTTATTTAGCCAAGGCTGCAGGAGACGCTGCGATATGATATACTCCAACAACAATAGCTCTGTAATCACACTCCTACCCCAGAACTCCTGCTAATCTATTCCCGTGTCTCGAAACGAGCTCTCATTTTATTCCCTCTCATCTAGAAGTCAAGAGTTTAGTTTTTTTTTTCCTCCTTCCCCCCTTCCTCTCCTTCTTTCCTCCCTCCCCTCCTCTCTCCTGCGTTCAACCCTTGTGGGCAATTTAGTGAGGCACTCAGACATGCTAACACAATCAACAATCAGGTCGTTTGCTCTCTCTAATAGGCACTCTGGTTTTCAGTAAAAGAAGCCATATTGTTTATTTGATTGTGTTCACCGGGGGGAGAGACCACTGGGGAAGTATTTGTTACACGTTGAAGGCGGAGGTGGGACTGTACCGGCAAAGCATTGTTGCCTTTGTTTTGGAAAGACTACTACAGGATGTCTGAACACTGAGGCACAATGCAATGCAAAGCATAAAAAAAGAAAAAAGGTTGGTCAGTTCAAAGCTCAGCATTCAGAGCTCGGTGTCATTTCGAGGTGCTTGTGGAGTAGTGTGGCTAAAAAGAAAGTAGCTTTTTTTAAACCTTCGGGCTGAATTACTGGCTTTTATTCAGATGTTAAATTGTTAAAGGAAATTTTCAAAGGCCTGGCTACACTGTATACCTTTGATGTGATGCTGTATTCTTTGCATGGAAACCAGCGTTTAAGTTTTGATGTGGTGACAAAAACTGTAATTTGCTTCGAGGCTACTAGGAAGTGGGAACTTCTTTACAACTCCTTTTACTATATGTAAAGGTGTAACAGCATTAAAAATACAAATGTCGTTGCACATTGTGGCCTAGATGGAAGATCTTCTCACAAAAGCAGCCTGTGAGGGAATTTGACAAGCCTGTTGTTTTCTTTTCAGGTTTTTGACATGTTGTCACCTGTCCAAATACCCATCAAAACCATATGGGACCACACACACACATACACACAAACGGGAGAAGAAGATATATACACAGTAATTATTGACAACACGTAACACCTGTTTCTATTCCGCATGGGTAGAGCACTCGCAAAAGCCAAATGAGACATGTTGTTTATCCTGAAAGGCTTTAGAAGACCAGGACATGCACATGCTTAATGCTCAGTGAAGAAAAACACTTTTCAGTCATCAAAAGAAAATGATTATTCCATCTGAAATCATTTATATTCGTCTTTATTGATTATTTCTTTGACCTTCATGACTTTATATTTTGCTTCCAAGGAGCCAGACTTTCCTGTAATTTTTTTTGAAAGTTGTCTTGAGCACTAGTGCTCAAGACTTTCTGAAATAAAATATCTACAGCAAACGAACAGTATCTGAAAATAATGTTCTTAAGGACTAGGAGCAAAGGCCTTACACAGGACCCCAGAGATGCACCTTAATTTGATCCATCTACTGGAAGGGAAACAAGAGGAAAAGGCTGAGGTTTGCCAAATTACACAAGAACTGGACTGAAAATCAGCTGCAATAACTCATGCGGAGTGGTGAATCCAAATTTGAAATGTTTGGTTCATATTATTGTCAATATAATACATGAGGTCAGGAGAGAGCTACAACAGTGAGTGTCTGCAGCCATCTATAAAACACAGTGGTGCCTTGGCGTTTATCTATCAAAACTGATGAACACAGAAAAGTGCCATTGGGTTTTGAGCCAGGATGCAAAACCGATGCCAGTATGGTAGAAGGTTTTCTGGATAGAAATTGGCCTTGCCAGAACTATACCTCAACAATATTGAAGCAGTGTGAGATAACCAAGAACAGAAAGACAGCCAACATCTTTGAATGTCCTTCAAGAAGCCTGGAGAACTATTCCTGAAGACTACTTAAAGAAATTACATGAAAGCTTGCCTAAGAGAGTTCAGGCTGTGTTAAAGAATAAAAGTGACCATACCAAATATTAACTTTCAAGCTTGTTTGAATTGTACACTCTATTTTCCTTATATACTTTATTTCATATTTGGTCATGTTTCAAAAAGAATTGCTACACCAGTTTCCCATGTTCTGAGAAAATATCAAGAAATTAGTGATTTTTTAAAAATTTTCAGTAAAAAGTTTTTTCACAGTACATGGAAAGCCATTACTTAACAGAGTAAGAATCCATGACAATAGACATGGCACTCATCATATAAACAATGGTGAACAGTGGGTTGCAAATCAACCATCAGGAATGAAGCTTCACTTCATGGTCTGCCAAAACTAATGCTATGCTCAACTTTTGCTCTGCTGCAGCAGATTTATATGTAAAGACCAGATTCATGAAAGTAATGCATACTTTTTGGCATTTTTGTCATAGAGGAAATCTGAACTAAGAAGTAAATTGACACACATCTTGAAAAATTCTCCAATTAGTCACAGTTTAACACATATTTGAAAACCACCAAAAGCTGTGTAATTTATCAAGCAGAGGCCAGGTGTTGGTGGACGGGAAAAATACAAATCTGCTTGTGCTTCAAGCATGCAAGTTGGACGCGTTTTGACTGCTTGCAAAGTGAAACACTTTGAAAAAAAAAAAGACTGACCAAATGTGTTTAGTTCAGCCTCGCTTGTCCAATACAGTCACGTCCATTAAGAATAAACACGAAGATCGAATGACATTCTTGCCCAGTGACTCTCCGTCCAAGTAACAGTGAAATTAACACACTTCAGAGCACTGAAAAAAAAAATCATTTGAGACAGTGTTTAAAACACTGTGTTCTTCCATGCAAACATATATGTGAATGGTAGGCCACAACACAGACTTGCTCCTGGGGCAGAATAGTGATGCTGTGACTGCAGCAGACCTCCCTGGGATCAAAACGAGTCAGGACCGGCTGCAAAGGGAAACATAAGCTCAAAGTAAACAGGAGACAGACAAGGGGTGGGGATGGCTACAATTTAACAATTACAAACTTCACGGTAATTGTGTGCTCTTTGTTCTTTTGTCTGTGTGTGTGTGTGTGTGTGTGTGTGTAGGCTGCCTACATGTGACTGTGTGCGATGATGATTCAGCTCGTGGTTACAACCTCTGCATCACCGTCCCACGTTAGTGATTAGAGCTCTTTTATTAGAGAAAATGCGTGCGCACGTGTGTGACTGTTGTGTGGTAATCCAGTCAGCGAGTCTCAGAATCAATGAAATTCAGGAAAAGAGAGTGGGAAATAGGAAGTGATGACAGTAGGTGAGAAACGTGGTGGCCTCTCTGCCCTCATGACTCTTTCTGATTCAGGCAACGTTGGCAATGTCAGTAGGAAAAATGTGATCGTGGGCAGACTGGTCCTTAAAAAACACCCCTCCACATGCTCTCATGCCTCATTTCACACCTTGCCAAGAAAAAAAAAGGAAGAAAAAAAAAGCTTTTTTCCTTTTAACATGATAAATTATGTGACAGCTGCATATACTGGAGCACTTTCTTGATCCAAACAACTCATTCTAGCCACAGCTGCGTATGCATACGCTGCATTTTTGTTCTTTCTTTGGCTTGAAAAGCATGCGCTGAGGTGATTCATCAAGATGATATACCTATGGGGGAAATGCGGGTTTTATTACTTAAAAACTTCACTCAAAAACATTACTTTTAAAGGTTGCATCTCATAAGAGCTTCCGTTTTCTTTAGTAAACATCATAGATCAAGGCTAGCTTTTGGCTATTTGCTGGGAACCGAGGAGGAAGCGAGGCGGGGGGGAGGCATATTTGACATGTCAGGGAGGAAAAAAGTAAACCTTAACAGACTGAAGGTACTCAGAGGAAAACTTACAAATTAGCCTCCGCTGAGGATTCTCACGTGCCTTACCCGAAAATGAAAAGCCACAACAATTATCATGAACCTCCCCGTCCCAGCTCAGCCGTCTGCCAAGCCGAGCTTGAACTTGAGGGGGAGCGCGCGTTTGCTCACGGTGTTAGCGTTCTCCCTTTTCTTATTAATTAACACCTCAGTTACTCGGGTTGTCCTCAGAGGGAGTCTGCTTCTTTTTTTCTCTCACTCTCTCCTGGAAGATCGTCACACCTGTTCAGTCGGCAGGTGTTCAAGTCATCTCTGCTGAGATGGAAAAAAAAATTAAAAAGGGGGGGAGGGGAGAAAATTCCAGAAACAGGAGCCGCTGGAATGTGAGACTGGAGTGATTTGAGCAGAAATGATGGGAATGCGTTAAATGCAAATACACACACATGCACAAGCGTGGCTTAATTTGCTGAGTGCGAATTAAGAGTGTGCTTAATTCGCACACTCTGATCACTTTGATTTGGGCCTTAAATTCAGCCTCTCGCTATTATTATTTTTAACTTCTATTTATATATTTTTTTCCTCTTCGTCTAAATGAGGCAACAAAACAAGTCAGCGCTGTTGTCAGGTACATTAGCTATTCAGTTATTCTGTTTTTTCTCCCATCGCAGAATGCTTGAGTGTCTACATTTGAATATCGACCAGGGCTGTCACACAGCTTTCAGGTGAGCGCAGAAGCAGAAATATACAACCCAATAACAGTCCTTGGCAGCTGCCGTATTTTTTCTTTTGTTTTCTTTTTTTCCCCTCCAAACTGGATACGAATGCATATTTTGCACCGTTAACTCTCGCACTGTATCGTTTCCCGTCAAAGGACTTGTATTGTGTTCATTAATCTAACCCACCTGACAGTTATTTGGTCCAAATTGGATTTGCCGGTGTTGGTTTTGATCGCGCCCATATTGGGAATGATTTGAAAGCATTTCAGCTTCTCCTGAATCCATAATGAATTTATTGCACCTTTTACGGAAAGAATTTGGTTGCTTTAATAATCTGTCTACAGTCATATGCTGCCGAGAAGAGCGACACAGATGCCTTTCTCGATTATATTTCACATCAGATTTCTCTTTCTTTTCTTTTGTCTTCTCTCACTCTGTCCCCAAGTCTATCCCTCTCTATATCCTTAATCCTGTAAAACATCTTTCCCTCGTCTCTCTTCTGGCATATCCTCCTCCCTCTCCCAATTAGACATATGAAATCATCCTTGGCGTATCAATTGGTGACTTTTACACCCATTAATTTGCCATAATTATTTCATTTCAGATTGATCTGACTGTGCTATCGCAGATGGCGTGCGCGGTGAAACTCTGTTCCCTCTGCAGATCAAAAGGAGTCATTTTAATTGGAGGCTTTTCAACGCTAATTGTTCTCTCTGTTGTAAATCAGTGTCTCTTAGTCTCCCCAGGTCTTTGTTAGCAAATTGTCTTGGCGGTTTCCTCGTTTCATCTCGGATCGAGTGTTACAGCCTCGACTGTGTGATTGACTGCGCTGATTGTGATGTGCAATCAGAGAATTTGGGGATTTGCTCCCATGGCATGCAAAGTCATTTGAGCAGCAGGTTTTTTCTTTATAGGAAATTATAAATGTATTAGAGACATATGGAGATGTTATAGACAGCTGTGATGACAGTTTTTGTTAGTTCAAAAAGCCTGAAACTGATTTTTTTCTTAGTAAACTGTGTTACTTGACACTTCTACATGCTGCTTTGTACTTTAAGTCACGGAGAAGCCTTTAGCTTTATTGTCCACAGCTCTGGCCAACAAAAACAGCACCTGCCTTTGAATGTCCATCAGTGGTCCATTAACTCATGTCTGGGGGAAGCAGACTCTTTAAACTGACCAGTGCGTAGCCGGCTGAAAGCCTCCCTTCTACCAGCCCCGTTGACGTATGGAGATAAATGGACTCCGGCTTGCATTGTCCTGCTGACGCGCTCGCATTCAGTTTCATTGGTCTTCGTGACAGGCCCAATGGTGGGGAGATGCAAATGAGACAGAGCATTCAGAAGAGGGGGGGAACCTCTGCTTATTTCCATTTTGATTATTCATCGCCTTTGCTCTGCCATACTTTGTAGCTGCTGTTTGCAAGTTCCTGTTTGCCGTTCACAAAAATATTCCCTTATGTCCTGAAGGTGTTTTTAAGCAAAAATTTGAGTGAAGCAAACTGTTCGTGTTTGTGTCTTGCATGAATGATTTCTGACCTGCGACCTTCCCTTGAGAAGGGAGTGGGAGAGCTTTTCTTGGGTTTGGGATTAGGTTGGGGTCGGGGTGGAGGGATGGGGTGGGGTTGGATGACCGCTAGGCTGAAGGCAGGAAGTGTAAGCCGATACACATCAGGCCCTCATTTAGATCTGAAGCAGCAATTTCTCATGCATGACGGCAATAAGAACTCTACACTTCATATACACTTGGTAAGGCCACGCCGGCTAGATCATTAAAGCGGGAGTAATCCTCGAGTGTGAGACTTGATCCTGAAAAACACTTGTAAAAATCCATCACTTCAGTACAGCTGTTCAGGCGTACATTTGCTCTTTGGTCTGCGTTCACGGCAACTTTGCACCAATGCACAAATGTGTGAACAAGTACAGGTGTGTAACTGCATGCGCCTGTGTCTGGCAATGTAAAAGACTTCTCAGCTCTAATGTGTTATTAGGAGAGAGTGTAGTTTTGTTTTTTTTCTCTTGGAAATCCCAGTTGGCCGGCTGGTATTTTTGTTACAACAAGAGCTCAAATCAGTGAAATCTAATAGTTTCTCTCTCCCGGAGGAGTATTGAGCGGGACTCAACAGATTAAGACCTGTTGATGGATGGCAGCTTAAACTATAGAGTCATTACACCCCCAGCTCCTCAGAATAAGCGCCCCATAATGATACCAGTGAAATGAAGCAAGAAAAAAGATGAAGGAAGCAGTTGTAGCAGTGGGCTTGACAACTTGACTTTTGTCGTTGACTTTTATCTCTTTTAGAGTCAAAATTTTAACCTGTCTTACTTTTTACATTGTATTAAGGCTTTTTTTCCCCTTTTAGGTGCTTGGCCACGTTCACAAACAGGTAGATGCCAAAACAAGCAGCTACATCTGCACTGGTTCACCTCACCTAATTCCAGTATTGAAATGGATCTTTCACACAGGACTAGAGAGGTTGCTGATCCCCTGGCAATGTGCGGTTGCTAGGGAAACATGCATGTTATTAGACCAGTTGGCAAGTGGGTGCTGGAGGTTGCTGGTTTTCACAGGGGGAAATATTAGTTGCAAAGAGGGAGCTGCACAAATTCCCCCTTTGTGACTGCTTTAGTTGCTAGCAGATTGCCGCGGTTGCTTGTAGTTTGTATGGGAGATAGTGACTTGTCTGCAAACACTCACCAACTACTACCAGAGCGGTGGGAAAATTTGAAAAGTGTGATGTCGTCTGGAAGCAAACGTTTGTCTTAAAAGTAAAAGTTATGGCTTATTGAGGCAACAACATGCTTCGAAAGGTATAACCTTTACTTTGAAGTTTCTTTTCACAGTCTCACTGCTGCTTGGAAAGTAGTTGACGAGTATTTACAGCCTAGTTGACATTTTCCATGCAACTAAGGGTAACCATGGCAATCTGCTAACAACCAAAGCATTCACAAGGGGGTTTTCAGCACAGCACCATATACCTACCACAACTAGTCTCAAGCAACCATCCACAAACTGTCCAGAATAGACATTGTTGCTTTGGACTGTTGGTCAGATAGTCTCTGACCAGTCTCTAGGTCTGTGTGACTGGGGCCTAACTCAATACCTCGCTCTCTCATCCAAGTACAGTCACTTCTAAACTAAACAGAACTAAGTTTTAGCTGAACTCATTCTCAAAATCAGAATCGCATATACTTGGCCAATAAACGTGATTCTGATTCTGAGACCTCAAACTGAGAATTCAAAGAACATCCAACCATCCTTCATCCATCTCGTATATACGGTATATGGATAAAAGCAGCTTCCAAGAACTACCCAGAGGATTATCCAGATATGCAGCTCTGGCTTTGAAAAGCGCTGTAGAAAGCAATCCACTTCCTTATCCCCACATCCTATTATCAAAAGATGCAATTTATTCATACTTGGACTAAATGAGGACAATATGTATAGGGTTAGCTTAGTAGAGAGTGGCACAGCGATCCAGTGGTTTACACTATTGCTTCACAGCAAGAGACAGTAGCTCCTGGTGTGCTGGGGCTTCTCGCCTGTGTAGGATGCCTCCAGGCACCCTGGTTTCCACAGACCTAAAACATGCAACTTAGGTGATTCTAGGTGTGGATGTGAGGGTGTGTGGTGTCTGTCTGTGTTAGCCCCTGTGACGGACCTGTCTAGGGTGTAAGTATCAGCCTGGCTCTAGCCCTCTCATTGAGAGAGAATCGGACACACACAGACACACAAACTCCCCCTCAGCAGTTTTCTTACTTACCCCCTACGGTGGACACTACTTGTGCTTAGAAGGTATTCTCCCTATATGGGTGGACCTCTTTCACTTAAACAGCATTCATCAATCCAGGCCTGGTCTGTTGCTATAGAATGTGTAAGCACTCAAATATCGACCGACTGAAATGTAGAAACACTTGGTTCTGCCAGCAGAATGACAGAGCAAAGATGAAGTAGATGCGGTGTGTGTGTGTGTGTCAAAGCTCATGAGATATTCCCCAGCCCACAGTCATTATCCTGACACAGCATGGACTGTATTTTTTATCAGCCTGTGAATGGTGCATGTTTCATGGAGGCACGTCACAGGAAAACACGAGTCAATGATCATGCCATACATGGAAGCCAATTGACCTTCTTTGACTCTACATCAAAGGCTACATTGACTCTTGTAAATTATTTCACATCTGGCCGAGCTTTCCTTCAACAGCCAGCTATAAAGACATCGATTTTCAACAGTCAGCAGTGGATAAAGGGAGACAGAGTAAAAGAGAGACAGATTTGTTAAAAAAGAACTGACTTCATATGAAATTTAATAGACCGGAATAAAAGGCACCAATTCTTAGGGGAAAACAAATGAAAGAGTACATTTTTAATGACTTTAATTTAATTTGCATATAAGCAAAAAAAATAAAAACCCAAAACTTCAGGGTTTCATTTGGAGACCAAAGATAGAGTTTCTGTTGCCACTTTTGTGGAGGAAAGCTCTGAAAAATCTCCTTAAATGGTTTGGAGTAGAAGCACCATCTTCAGAAGCCTGCTTCTGTGTTTTGGCTTCAACCATCTGTAGCAAATGCCAAGATGTATAGATGAGAGGCCTTGTCCAAGTGCCATGCCAATGCCCTAAATGGTTAAGTGCCCCAAGTGCCATGCTGCCTGGCATTGGGACAACTGGCTCACTGAGGTGCCCCCCCCTCCCCGAATTACATTACTGTCAGTGAGAAATAGGACGAACGCTTTTCATTTAAATTAATGCTTTCTTTTTGACAGAATACACGGGAGAGCTTGTGTTATAGTGATCCTCATAAATCTGGGCAGGGCCTACTGTGCCAGAGTTAGGTTTCCCAAAATGTCAACAAAAAGGGAGAATATATGTTTTTCTAACTACTAATCAAATATAGCTCTGAAATTTATATTCATATCACTGTTTTGTCACCAGTTTATGAGGTAATAGTAGTGAAAGGAAGAGTCTAATGAGAAAATTATATCAAATTGTGTTGCAGCTGTTTTGAAACCTACTTTGATGTGATTTAAAATTAACAAACTGTGGTTCTTTTTATTATGCTCTCTTATTTCTTTAGTCAGTATAGAATAACCCTTAGAGAAGGAAATGTCAGAAGGGGGAAGAAAAGGCTGAAAAATGGTGGGAAAATACAGTCTGAGGTAGTTTAATAAATGTCTTCTCAGTTTGTACATTATTATTGTCTTTCTGAGTTTATGCCACAGCGACAGTGACAGTGGCAAACACAAAAACTAATAACAACAGCTTCAGTTTGAGTCACCAGTGTATTAAATTTATCCACTATAGTGTCATATAGACACATTTAGATGTAGGAAATACATTTTCAGTACAGCAAATGCAGTAAAGAGGAAAGTAGAGCTCCTGAGCGACCGACTTACAGAGTTGTTCAGACATCCATACCAAGCAGACTGGAAGCTGAGCGTCCTTCAGGCTTTTTACCTCACATGTGAAGTTACTCACTGACAGGTGGAGGGAAGGTAGTGACAACTCCATGTGTAGCAGAGGAGACAGGTGTCTATTTAAATTCTCTACATGCCAACAATGGGAGCTAACAATGACAGGAAAAGGTACCATGCAAAAGTCTTGAGCCAGGCCTCATTTCTTTGTATTTCCTTAAGAAAATGAGAAACGGGTACATCATTTATTGACATATATATTTACACAGATATGAATACAGTGTACAAGGCAAAAACTGAACCAACATCTAAAGCTCTTCTTTAGATGTTTGCTATCTTTTGTTCTGCCTTATGTTGATGATCCCACACTGCTTCAATAATGTTGAGGCCTGGGCTCTGGCGAGGCCAGTACATGACTGGTGTTCCACTGTGTGTTTTTCTGTTCAAGTCTGCTATTACTGCACTGAGTGTTTGGGATCATTGTCATGCTGAAAAATGAAGTTGTTTACAATCAGATGCTTTCCAGATGGTATTACATGGTGGATCAAAATCTGACTTTTCTGTCTTCATAATTCCATCAATTTTGACAAGATAGCCAACACCACTAACTTAAAGGCTTTTTGACCTCCTCAATACATGCTGATGACAATTTAGACCAAATATACAATTTATTATTGGTTCTTTGCCAAGTTGTCTGTTATGTGTAGACTGGTTCATCCCTTGAATAAGGTGCCTTTTTTATGCTTAAAACATTCATAGGTTAATGTTAGCTCCTGTTAACACAACAAAGCATTCCTCTAAAAATGGTCGGGTACAAGGAATGAAAAAGCCACCAATGTCCAAAGGAAAACCTTGAAAGACCTTCAGAAAGCCTGGAGAACTATTGCTTAATATTATATTAGAAAAACTCACAAGAAAGCCTGGCACCTTGGAAGCAAAATATAAAGAAATAGGGGTTAGTTTAAGACTTTTGCAGAGTAGTGTAAATATAAGCCAGTCTACACTGGGCCAAAATTCTGACAAGATAGCAATAAAAATTAATTTAGGATAGATAGGTCTGTAACCACTACATTTTGATGCCCTTGTTAGCAAGGCTACCTTACATGAAGTGGGATAGAAGTTGCTTTCCTCCATGTCCTCTCTACAGAGGCAGAGGCTCACAGATGGCCTGTCGCGCATCATTAGGCCTATGAAGCCTCGGCTGCTAGCTTAGCTAAATCAGTGCAGTCCACTCCAGCCCACAGCTGGACCCAGGAGTGTGTGCACGACTGTGCGTGTGCACGACTGTGTGTGCATGTGTGCGCATATGTGCGTGTGTATAATCCACAGGTGCAGAGGCCTCCTCCTGACGGAAAAGAGAGCATTAGCCCAAGGCTATGGAGGCAGGGAGAGAGGCAGAGAAAGGGGCAGGGCAAGGCTGTTTCAGATGCAAATGGCTTGCCCTGTTCCTCACAAAAAACTTTCTCCAGTGGCACAGCTTGTAAAATATAGCACCCTGTGGCTTCATTCAAAGAGATACACCCACTAACCAGGGGCTGCAGAACCACATGGCCCTCTGAAACCACTCAGCCATAACATAGAGAAAAGTAAGCTCTTTTTCAGCTATACCAAGAGTGAATACACTGAAGCCTATTAGGTGAGCAATTGAGATTCATGAAATGTTTTTAAAGACAAAAAATTAAACTCTCTTTGCTGAGAATTTAAAAAAAAGGATTTTTTTGAACACCTGTAAGCGTTGGTATCTGGGGGGGATAAAAGTCGAAACAACTATGAACAAAAACTGAAGTGGGTGAAATGAAGTAGTTAAAAAACAAAAAAGTAGTAAAGTGATGAGTGAAAAAAGTAACTAATCGTTTAATACCTAATGGGAGTCAGTGTAATGCAAATAGCTATAATGTATCATCTCCTGGCAAAGAGTAAGTGCTGGCAGGATTTTAAACACCTCCTGATAATTTAGGAGATGTTGACTGCAGCACATGTTTGATTAATAATGAGAGATTGGAGATCATTACGGATTTAAGCAACAGCACTTTATTTTCATAATAAGTGGGCAACAAACTACATAATCATGAAAAATAATTAGCAATTCAAGAAGATACATAATCTCAGTTGCAGTACTTCTCCCTTAGCTAATGTGCTATTTTTCATTGTGTGATTTAAAGCATTTCCATTCAAACTTGTTTTGGTTGCTTGCATTGAAATCAGGACCGTGTTTTAATTACCGTTCAGAGAAAAATCGCAGTTTCCCTAATGATCATCTAATATATTCCTCACTTCCCAAGCTTGCAAACATGACTTTAACTGCATGCTTTGTATGTTCAGATCTTGTATCATTACTCACCCACCAGTGCAACTTCTTCGTAACATTTAGCACTCAGTAGGGCGCCCGAGGAGTGTTTATACATCTGCTATGGCTATCACAGCAGCCTGATTGCCAGCGGCCTTTTTTGGAAACTGCCTTTGTTTTTAAGACTCCCTCGACATGCCACTCACCGATACATAAACTAAAGGAAACTGTTATCCTAAGCGTGACTTTGATGCCGTTAACATGCACAAAGATGGCTTTGTGAGCGTGCACTGAACAAATACCTTTTGTTTGATGCATCCTGTCAGTGATATCATGGCATGATATCATGTGATAATCTAATGAGAACTTTTACTTTTTAAAAATATATTTATCTTATGGACCTTTATTTTGATATCAAAGTGGAGAGAAGACAGGAAAGCTGGGGAAAAGACCAGTGGGGAGACATTTAGTAAATTGCCTCAAGGCAGATTCAAATTCTGGCCTTTGCATTAGCCTTACAGAAAATGGACTGTCTGTTCAGCCCTATGAGCAAATTTTTTGCTGCCCTCAAACTTTCTACACTGTTAATCTTAAAAATAAATAATAAAGAACATCTTATTGCAATGCAATAATCTCTTTGTATGGGTGTGCATGGACCCATTCAAGGATACACATTTTATGCCAGCAGCAGCCTAAACACTTAGTTCAGTCAAATTATATTCATTTAATGTCAAATCACAATAACAGTCGCCTCAAGGTGCTTTAGGTAAAGACCCTACAATAATACAGAGAAAACCCCAACTATTAGATGACTCCCTACGAGCAAGCACTTGGCAACAGTGGGAAGGAAAAACTCCCTTTTAACAAGAAGAGAAAGCAGCAACCTGCCCTGATTGGTTGGGGCTGAGGAGAGGGAGACAGGAAAAAAAGACACACTGTGGAAGAGGGCCAGAGATTAATAATAACTAATGATTAAATCCAGAGTGGTGTATAAACACATAGAGAGTGAAAAGAGGTGAGTGAAGAAGAAACATCCAGTGCATCATCGGAAGCCTAAGTCTATTCCAGCATAACTAAAGGTATAATCAGGGTCACCTGATCCAGCCACAACTATAAGCTGTATCAAAAAAGAAAGTTTTAAGCCCAATTTTAAAAGTAAACAGGGTGTCTGTCTTGTAAATCCAAAATGGGGATTTGTTTCACAGAAGAGAGGCTCAAAAGCTGAAGGTTCTGCCTCCCATTCTACTTTTAAATACCCTCAGGTCAGTGCTCCTCAGTAGTATGCATAAACTGCACAAAAACAGCTTAACTTACAGAACCAAGAGTTCAATGCGATGACCTGCCTCCATATCATTCATCGAGCATCACTGAGGAGGTCCCATCAAGGAACCCGCAAGACCCAAAGGATCTGCTGCCATCATCCTGGTGCACTGATATATCAGTGGCTTCACTTTTGTCTATCTTTCCATGACTGGCCATTAAAGCAATGAAATAAATGGTTACGCTCACGTCTCATCCAGTCTCTCATAGATTAAAAAGTCTGGAAGCTCCATGAGCAGAATAGACAAAAGGAGGCAAATAGTGTTGCTACAGTCTGCAGTAGATAAATCATCCAGCCTCACCCAGACAACAGATAAGCAAAACACAACATTACAAAGAAATAATCACATAATATCATCACCTAATTTTTAAGTGTTGGATCTCCAACAAGTTCCTTGCAAAGTTATTTTCATGAAACTGTGAAGTAGTGTGCTAAAAGTCTGATATGCCATACACAGATTAAAGAAATATTTTTACTATTTGGGAAGATTTATGCAGAAGCACAGCGAATTGTCTGGAAGAGTAGTCTGAGGGCTGAAGGTCAGCGACTGGTGAGTTGTGCACTGAGGAGGTGGCATTTTATTAAATGACAAATGAAGAAGGGGACTGGCTCTGCCATCTTACTGCAGAGCAAAGGGCTCTGTGTTTTATGAGTGCTTTTTTTAAAATGCAGCATACAGATAAGTCAGCAACACACTTAAATCTCAGAGCTCTTCTGGTTTGTTTTTGAAAAATCTATGTGTATGTAATCAATATTAAAACCATCTTTGTCAGGAGTTTGTTCACACTGTAAGTTGTCCAAACAATGCAGCCTGCTTACTCTGATTACCTGGATTCATACGTCTAGATCCAGGCATGCAGTCTGCTTACTGTAAACACCTTACCCACGCATAGTAGAAGAAAGGAGGGAAAGGTATGAAGAACAAATGTTTGTGAAACATTATTTTAATCAAACTGACATGGATTTAATTAGCAATGGCCAAGAGCTTGATCCCTCCAATTAGATACCTGCAGCAGGCTACATAGTGAGTATTTGTCTAACAACTCATGTCAACCATCTAAGTGTTTGACCTTTAAAGTGCACCTGTCTTTAATGAGCCTCTAATTAAGACTCCCGTTAGGATCAGAGAGCTTGCAATTAATAACTCCTTAAATACAGATACAAATACAGATAACGATCCAGGTCTCTGGTGGAAAATGGAGGCACTCCGCACGGAAAGTGGGAGGCAAAATGTCATCTAACAATTATATAAAACAGAATCAGAACCATGTGAGCAATTTAGAAACTAGGTCTTACATGAACTGTCACTGCTGGAGAAATCATTAAAAAAAACATAAAAAAAACTAACTGGCTGAAATGACCCGACTTTTTTTTTATCTGCCATGGGGATTGTGATTAATATGTAAACCACTCCTCGAGGTTAATCGAATGCGTAAATGCTTAAACACAGGTATTTAACTTAAGTGCTACTTGTTTAAAAGTGGTTTGTAACCCTTCTTTTTTAATTGACAATGTGTTAACTGATTGTACCATAAGGAGAAAGAAACAAAAAAGAGTAACATACTTACTAGTCTCCCTTCATCAGCATGTGGACTGATTTATAAGGACACATATGAAATTTGGCAGCAAAATCCATAGGATGTTACATTTACGGTCTTTCCTGAGTACCCCACATCACTGCTTCTCTTTGGCTCTGCTACAGTGATAGCAGTTAGCAAGATTAGCTAAAGTTAGCTTGCTAGTACCCAGTCACAGGCCTAGAGACCATCTGGAGACAACCAGCTGCGAGGTAAAAATGTGTATTGTCTGATTGGTTGCCAAATAAATGAAGGTGTATTGCAGTCACTGTGAAATCAATTGCTAAAGCCCCAGTCAAGCATGTTGTTAAGGAAAAATATGTATTCACAAACTGAAGTCACCAGGTTAAATTGATTGCAAACAAGTATATTGTACTGAGCTGATAATTGTTTTGATTGATTACAGATTGCCACACTCACACACAGTTTGCATGGAAGGTGCTGACTTGTACGCAAACATTTGCTAAGTACTCTCCGAGTGATAGCAAAACAGTGAAAAGTGCAACGCAAACCAGAGATGGAAATCTTTCACCTTCAAAGCAAAAGTTGTGATTTTAAAACACGTTGCAGCGGTGAGGTCCAGCTTTTACTTTAAGGGTCAATAGTGTGTGCTACTAGCTAGTAATCTACGAGCAACTAAGGCAATCATAAAGAGGTTTTTTGCCACTGGGTCGTATACCCCTTTGCGACCATTTTTACCGCATGACTGCCGGCAACCTCCATCAGCCACTCACCACCTTTTTTCGACTGCACATTTTGTGGCCGGTGGTTACCAGATGGTCGCCAACCTGCCTCTAGGTCTGTGTAGTTGAGGCTTGACCAAAAGACTCCACTAAAAAACATTTAGAAGTATTTTCTTTAGTGTTAGGAAATAAACATCAGCAGTTTCATGCTTGATTAAGCCATGTCAGCAGGGATAGGCTGCCCTGGGAATTCAGGACATCCTGCATGAATGTCCATCCAACCAGTTTCTTAACTGCTTATAAGAAAGTGGTTGGATAGAAACTCATGCAGTGTAGTTACATCTGGTTGGCTAACTTACCTACCTAACCTGTGCTTTCCTGCCTAATCATATCTTAGTGGAAAGGTTGTTTCAATAAAGAGAGTTCATTTAAAGGAATTGAACATGATTTATTACTTAAAACCATCACCTCACTACCTGGATTTTGGACTACCTCACCGACCGACCACAGTATGTGAGGACTCAGGGCTGTGTGTCGGACAGGGTCGTCTGCAGTACGGGGGCCCCACAGGGAACGGTTCTGGCTCTGTTCCTCTTCACCATCTACACTGCCGACCTCTCCCACAACTCCACCCAGTGCTTCCTGCAGAAGTTCTCTGATGACTCTGCAATAGTCGGCCTCATCACTGATGGGGACGACAAGGAGTACAGAGGACTGACTCAAGACTTTGTGGACTGGTGCCAGCTGAACTACCTCCAGATCAACGCCAGTAAAACCAAGGAGCTGGTGGTAGACTTCCGCAGGCACAAGCATTCTCCACTGCAACCACTGAACATCCAAGGTATGGACATTGAGGCTGTGGACAGCTACAGGTACCTTGGTGTTCATCTGAACAACAGACTGGACTCATAACTCAGACGCCCTCTACAGGAAAGGGCAGAGCAGGCTGTACCTGCTGCGGAGACTCAGGTCGTTTGGAGTGGAGGGCCCACTCCTGAAGACCTTCTATGACTCTGTGGTGGCTTCTGCTATCTTTTATGGTGTGGTCTGCTGGGGCGGCAGCATCTCTGCCGGGGACAGGAAGAGACTGAACAGGCTGATCCGAAGGGTCTGTTCTAGGATGCCCTCTGGACCCAGTGGAGGTGGTGAGTGACAGGAGAATGGTGGCTAAGCTGTCATCACTGTTGGACAACATCTCCCACCCCATGCAGCAGACTGTGACAGCACTGAGCAGCTCCTTCAGTGGGAGACTGCGGCATCCACGGTGTGGGACGGAGAGATTTCGCAGGTCTTTCCTCCCCACTGTTGTCAGACTCCACAATAAAGACTTTAACTGATCAAACACACACATCCACACATGTGCAATAACACTAAGTGCAATAATCTTTTCTGGCATCGTTGTATTTTTACTCAGTTGTATATAGCATTTGTATTCTATTTTTATCTTATTGTATATTTTATTCTATTTTATTCTACTGTATATAGTATTTTATTTTATTCTATTCTGTACAGTTGTGTACTGTATTTATTCTTATTGTATTCTAATTTTTGCTTCATAACTTTTGCACTGTCCATTTCCTGCTGTGACAAAACAAATTTCCCACGTGTGGGACTAATAAAGGTTATCTTATCTTATCTTAAAAAAGGCGATTAGACTGATGAGGCTGCATGGCAGAGCTGTGTCCAACAATGGTAGGAAGTATTACAGGACCCCTGGAACCTAGATGTCAATGGTGGCAGGGATGAAGCAGGTGGACATGTGGATGAGGATCTCTATCTGGCCAGGATGAGGCAGAGATGGGATGGAGATGGGCCGGACAAATGAGATTCTAAAAGGCACAATAACAGCTATGAGATTTAAAGCACAGAGAGAGAGAGAGAGTGGTTGGCTTTCAGAAGATGGATAACAGAATGATTGAGCTAACATGAGACATGTTTAATGTTGACACATCATGTAAGAGTCCAAACAAAGATGTACCAACAGCCAGCTACCTGTAACATCCCAGCAACACTGAACCTGAGATGATGGATGGTGATGCTGTTTCCACGTGGAATAGAAGTGTAGTCAGACTATTTCAAACACATCACTGCGGTGAAAGAATTAAAGACACGTCTTTGTTTTTTAACCCACACTTCACTGGTATCTTATTTGATTACCAAATGTTGTGAACACTGTCACACAACGTCTTCTCCACATACACACCCTAGTTTTACTGAAGTCTGTTTTTTTTTTTTATTTAAGTCACGTAAATTTATGTACATCAAAACATCTGTTACATGTTGCATTTTACATGTGGTTAAGTGCAACATGACTCTTACAGCTGCTGGTCTCTCAGTCTCTGTATATCATGCATGAATTCATTATGCAGTATGACAGTGCAGGATTGTATATCTTGCTGTTTCGCCCAGTCCCAGCTTGTCCTGACAGCGCGTGCAAACATGAGAAAGATGACTGCAGTTTATTTAACATCAGGTCTGTAGTCAAGCATGAATTTCAGGCTGGGAGAACACACTTTTTTTCTTGAGGAGAAAATGCAGTTCTAACTTTTCTGTTCGTGTGCTCACTGAACTTCTTCTGGACTTCTTCACCTGCACATCACTTTAAAAACAGCAACGAGATTATATAATGGTCAGATAGAGGAACAACTGATTCAGCAGCACAAATATATTAGTTAATCATTTAATGTGGACAATCATTAAATTTGACTTCTCTTTTCCTCACATTTAGAATCCATGTATGCTGGGCTTTTTGTCCCAGCAGTCTTATCCTTCTCAGTTCTTCCCAACAGGAATAAGCTATTTGTTAAGGAAAGCAGGTTATGTTAATGTGCACCAAGGTCAAGATTCAAAATGTCTTTAAGGATTGTTTGTTTGTTTTCTTATCTTCAACTCACTGTTGATGCAAATTAAAGGAAATATGACTATTACACTTACTTGGTCTCCTCTTGATAAAGTGTCCAAAATGAAATGACTGCAGCTAAATGATTTGGCTGAACTAATTTGAAGGATTTGGTAACATCTAGCTGATCTGTTACCATCCAGAGGTGGTGGCAGTGTAGTCTACTTTTAGAGCAGATGGGTTTTTTTAAATGGCCAAAGACTTGGACATGGGCAAAGCACTGCCACATAAACAGGAGATGAGGAGGAATGGTGATCAGAATCACGTCTGGAGTACCATTTGATAGCATCATCAAGGGTGTCCACATTTTTATTACTGATGGTTAAATATCTTAAAGAGGGAGTGAGTGGCTGTGTATGCATATTTGTGTATATGTTTATAGTAGTATTGTGTCTGGCCTAGCTTGTTTCTTTAAGCCTGAATGCCTGTATGCATCTTGCTATCTGATATTGACTGTTTGTGAGGCTCACTGACCTTTGCCTGGATAAGCCAAAGTCTCCATCCGTCCAAACACTGGGTCAAACATTGATATTTTCTTCCTATGCATGACTAGAAAAATCTGCACAACAAAGTCCTCTTCCCAGCCATACCAATCGAAAACAGAATAAGTTTTGTTCTCCCCCTAGTCATTAACAGATAAAGCCCCTCTTTCTTGCCCTTTAATCAAACGGGCAATGGCTTGACATGGCTGGTTAGCTCCTCGATAGAGTGCTCATTGTGCCCGCGTTGAAAAGAGCTATAGAAGGCTTGTCTGCGAGCAAATCATGGGATCACTGGATGTGCATTCCTCCCTCCCTCCCCCATCCCGGCCTCCCTCGCTCCATCTCTCGTCTCCTTTTTTTTTTTTTTCCAAGTCATCGTGTAGAAGAGCGGTGTATTTATTGCTCATTTGTATTCAGGCATACACTGTGGGCGTAGATTGCCAAGGACAAATTGACTGCTAAAAACAAGTTAGCGAGAAGAACGAAAAGTTGTTTGTGGAGCTTTTTTCAGGCTAACACGGTTTGGTCACCCTCACACATGTAAAACAAGCCAAATTTGCCCGTCTTTTTTAAAGGCATTCCTTTATAAAGCTTTGTGTTCAGTCACCCTCAGCTTTAGGTTGCACGGCTGCCCTGCTCTCCTCACACACTTCCCCCCCAACAGGATCGAGAACAATGGGTTGCAAGGCGAAGGCCCTTCGTGCTTGCTGTCTAGTTTGTGATGGACCCTCAGGGGCAGGGACTCCTGAGTATTGTACTTTGTCCTTTTTTTCTCTCCTTTTTTAAAGCTTCTCCGGAGGCAGATGTGCTCAGTTCAATTCAGACACAGCTGCAGATGAAGAGGAACAATATTTGTCGGGCAAAGCCCAGCAAGATGGAGTGAGTATGAGGACCTGGGGGGGGGATGAAGACAGCTTGTGAAGGAAGTAAGAAAAAACAGATGAGAGAAACAATTGAAAACCAAGTGAGTTAGAGGCAAAAATAAGACAGATGTAAGACGCAGAACAAAGAAACTCAGGTGAGAGTGCATTAAGGTGAGCGAATAAAAGAGATGGAATATGTGAGAAGGAAAAAGAGAGACGTGGGGACTGAGGCAGAGAACGATGAAGAGCTGTGAGGTGGATCGGAGAGCACTTTTTTCCATGCTGCATGTGAGAAAAGAAGACGGTTGAGAAACAAGGTATTGTGGTTTCCCTGATCTAAATATAAGCATGTGGTCGAACCCACTAACTGCTGTGTGCCTCTATAAAGTTTTTTTTTTTTTGGTTTTTGTTTTTGGACCACACACAAACTATCGAAAACACTGCATTTAATTATAAACCAATAAAATTTAGTCAGACTGTTTTTCCTACCTGCCTCTCTGTCTATTTTCACTTATGATGAAGTAACTCTGGCAAATTTATGCTGCACTATAATAATCAATGTGTAAGTAAAGACTTGTTTGTAAAAGTTATATGTAGCCATGCAACAACGTTAAAATTAAAATGTAGCAAAACAGGACTGAGATGACTCCTAGTGAGGCTAGAGACATTTACATTACATTGCTCTGATTCCTTATTTAACATCATGTGTATGTTTTGTTCATTAAATGACCCCCCTCCTCATGAAGACTTTTGTTGTCGTTGTTGTTCCCTGTAAACAACAGCTAATGAAGTATTATTTGTTTTTGGCTGATGTTCTGTCAGTGCTCTTGCCACTTGGGAGAAATCCTAGTATTTTTCCATAAACATGGAAATAAGATGCTGAACAAGTGTTGGAGTATAATTGTGAATATGTGGTCATGTGCATGTATATGTGTGTGTGTGTGTTTTGCTTTCTCTCCAACAGCCAAAAATAGAACAGGGAAGAAGCACAACTTCCCTGCTTGCTGGCTTTTTACCCGTTTGTAGAAAGGCCTCATCGGCCTGCAACATTCTGCAACAGTAAAACTAGTGTTTCCCCTCGTCTGCACCCCTGCCATTTCAGTTTGTGTGCGTCTATTTTCAGCATTGTTTTCTTGAAGATTTCTTCTTTTTTCTCTCTCTCTCTCTTCAGACCACGATGATGGAGCCTGCCGCGCTACAGGACAACTTGACTGAACTTTTCAGAAACGTCGCAAATCTCACACAAACCCCGCGACTTCAAAGTTGCATGTGAACAGTTTCAGATTGCTATCTGCCTCAGGCACAGAAAAACAAGTTTTGAAGTAAAAGTGGATATCCGGCTTTAACTGTCGGAGCCCACATGCCAGACAAACATAAGTATTTTAGACCATGTGCAGGCTTTATCATATTGGCATGAACACGGGGTTTATCATTTGATCACACCCCCCCCCCCCCTTTTTTTTTAAAATCTTCCTGTAATAGTTCTTCTGTCTTGTGTGACCTTTCTATCTAAGTTACATAGGGAGAAAACATTCAAAATCTCACTCTGCGTATGAACATAAGGGTTAAAGGGGCAATCGTTGCCTTGTAGCAATACAGTTTCAGCGCAGCTGTCGACGGCTCGCCTTTCTGTGCACGAGGAAACTTGCACCTGGTCCATTAGATGTGGGGTTATTATAGCAGCACGCACGTACATGATGCCGTTCACCTAAAAAGCCACAAGAGCTGGTAAGGAAGTTATTAACCAACATTCCTCACATGTATTTTGATAAAAGCATGTAGCTGGGGAAGGGAAAGTGTTGAAGTGGCTATCCAAGCTTATTTAAGGGCTCCCCATTCTCTAACAGAAAACATCTGGAGCTGTTTCTGCACATCATCTGTGCAGCTTCGGCTGCGTGCGAAGTTCCGTTCAGTTCTGTGGAGTTTTGGAAAAGTCATCTCCAGCAGCGCAAAGTGTTTCTTTCTATAAATGTCAGCCAAACGGATTGACTTGCTTTGTTTAAGTACGATTTTTTTGTTTTTTCTTTCCTCTGTTTTAACTTTTGAGTGTCTGGTACTTGTCAGCAATTTCACACAAGCATGCAAACCGCCTATCAGCGTGCTTTTTTTTCCCCTTCCTTGCATTTGCACCTCTGATTGCAGCAGGATTCTCATGCACAGTTCAAGCTCCACTCACTTTACAAAAAAGCCACTGCACACCATATAAGTTTTATTAAAAGCGATTACATTCATTGTATACATACCAGCTGTGGCTGTCAAGCTGCTCTGATTATTTAATTGTTATGTACACTGCTGGAAAGATAACGCACCGGCAAGGTAATTGAAATGTTATCCCAATCTTATCTGCGATGATTACTTAAACACTACATTTCTAATGCATGTTGAATTAGGCAATTACATGCGTTTAACGAGAGCTGGTGAGTGAGAGTGAGTGAAGGGGTGGGGGGGTGGGGAGAAGAATTACCAGACAATGAAATAGGAATATTAAGCATTTCAGCCAGTGAGTGCGGGGTCAAAGATCACAGGGTGCTTATAGGCATATTAGCCACTTGGTTATGATAAATTATGACTGTGTCGCTATGGCAACCAGTAGCCTGCATTCAGCCAAACGATAGTGCTTTAATAAAAGGCGGCCGATGAAACTAGTGCAGTGGTGTAAAGTCAGCTAAGCTCTTGAGTTGGGTCAAAAAATGAATAAACAATTTTTATTGTGTGTTTTTTTTATGTGGAAGCGGGACGGCGTTCAGAGTTTGTTTTGGGGTTTTTGTTAACAAAAAATCATCTCATACCTTTATTTGAAGGGGAAAAGACGAAACCCATCAAGGTAACAGAGGCTAATGTTTTTTCTGCCGCTACTTTTTTTTAAAGAGCTGATTTCATTTATAGAGACTGTGTCTGTTTGTGTGTTTCTGTGTGTGTGTGTTTCCCTGTAAAATTCCAGATTCCCCACTGTCTGCCATATTACAATGATTTGCCACTTACTTGACAATTAGACGCTAGCAGCTGGATGCTGATTTTTTAGGGGGGGTGAGAGCGGTGGGCGCTTGTCGCCGCAGTCATGTCACGTCCCCCGTGAGCTCATTAAGCATGTGTGGAGCGAATGGCTGATTGGCTTAAAATGCTGGAGATGGACAGACAGGTCTGTGTTGGAGGGAAATAAAAGAAGAGAGGAAAGAAAAAACAGATTTTTTTTAACCGCCTCCATGTCACACACAAATAAACAGCTATCCTCCTGTTTATTTGTGAAAGCCAATACCGATATACTTACACTCCCAGACAGTATGTCATATGCTTTAAACTGAGCTGATTGGGCTTTGACTTCATTACCAATGGGAGAGTCTTCTGCACACTAATCAATTTCCAGCATCTAGTAATGGATTAATGCGCAGCACCGGCTGTCAATGGCAGAATTAGCCACAATGCTGTGGGGACGAAGCACGTGGCCGGCCTGTTGTGGGATTCGGGGAGAGAGAAGTCTGATTAGCAAGGATGATATCTCGACCCATTTGCATGCAATCTGCGTTTCCAGTGCGCACTAGTACATCTGTGCACGCGCTGCTTTGCATGTGTGTACCTGGCTGCTCTCATTTAATAGCACATCCTGCTGCTGCCTGTTAAGACTGGCATTTTTACAATCTCATTTGACTCTTACACTCCCCAATACAAGCAGGCCAACAAACGCAACCCGCCCCCCAGCTATTTCCTTTGTCTGGGCCCTCCCTCTATCCAATTTGCACTTAACAATTTCTTTCTATTTATTTCCTTTCAACAGCTTCTCTATTCAAATATATTCAAAGACATCTATTCTTTTTTTTCTTTTAGATGTTTTTCTATTTCACTTTACTCAGTTACAGGGAATTCTTCTCGGCCAGTGATTTTTAAGGCTTTTACTCCTTTACGAATTTTAGGAGTGGCTTTATGCGAAAGCTAGAATTACATGGGGACCATGGAGAGTCTGATGAAAGAAACAGCTGAGTTGTGCTTTCTAAAGTTTCTAAAGCTTGGCCCATTCTGGAGAATAAGGTCATTTTCGCACATCAGCTTTGGATCCGTTACAGGAGATCCAGGTTGGCACATTTTTCCACAGCTATTCTGTCTGACGTGTAGCATCCACCGAGCAATATCTCAGCTCCAAAGTGGTCTCTGTGTGTGGTTTAAGCAAGGGACCAGTGAGCTCAGCCAGTCACACATCACATGGGCTTAATATTCAGGAGCTGTGAGGTTCAATAATAGCTAATTTGTCTGGAAGTTTGTGCTCTCGCATGCACATTAGTTAGATGATGCTGAGAACAGATAACGGCTGCAGTGTATGTGTGTAAAAGGCACGAGACCTTGTGCCTTTAAAAAAAAAAATTAGTTGTGGCTGTCTCAAAGCAACACTGGCAGTGAGATCTGCATTTAGATTTCAGTCCATCTGAAACGCTTCTTGATTGCGTTCCCTTTGCTTTGTTGAGATCTCGATCAGATCTGCTGTAAATGCATAAAGTGACAAACTGTATAAATGGTTTAAATTATCTCTAAGTCACCCGATGTCCATTTAGGATGCTGTTATTTATTTCTTAATGTAATGATACTTTCTATTTTAAAAAATAAATCCAGAACGGGTGGATTTATTTTACAATGATATTTTGTTTCTGGAAACAAAAGTTTTCAGATATTTAAAAGCCTTCAGAGTGAAGTGTAGCAGTTTTTGCAGAATTAAACCTGGAAGAAGTGAACTTAGTGGCATCCAAAACCAGGTTACTTTTAGGAACCATTAAAGGTGAATGGGCCAGAATCAAACCAATGGTTCAGCATCCATTGTTGGTCTCTAACTGTGTGCGAGATCCGCTCAGGAAGTGAATACTCGTACATAAACAAGAGAGAGAGGGAGTTAGATGAGGAGCAAGTAAAGCCCAAGGGAGGAAGGAAAATGCCACATTGGTTCATTAACAGATGTTGCAACTGGCAGCCCCCGTTTTTTCTTTTCTTTTCTTTTTTTTTAATGAAAAGGGTATGTTGCTCAAGTGTTGAGTGAACATCTGAAGGAGGTGTAGGCTGCAGGAAACCTCTTCCAGCACAGAAATGCCCCGACACAGACCAGCCACAGGGCCCCAACAACACCAACTCCCCCCTCACTGATGAGCTCCTCTGCCACTGGACAAAAGCTGCTGCAAGTCAAGCATGAAAGAAGGGGAGGGGGCGCCAAAAAGAAATTAAGGGTGTGTGGGAGAGAAAATAGCAGGGGGCATGAACCGACAGCTGTTGTGTTCAGCGCTGAATTCACGGAGTAAAAAAATCTCAAAACATCCATCTCGGACAGGAGAAGCTCAGTTCTGGCTTCAGGTGAAGTCAGATCTGATGCGTCATTAACAGGCCTCTGACTATTTTCTTATTTGCATGCGTTGATCAAATTAACACAAATTCCCCTACAAGGTGTTTTTCTGTGACATTCACTTCATTGATACTAATGCCCCGCAGAAAAATTGGAGATCTGAGCTCGAATCCAGGAAGCAGAGAGCCCGGAGAAGCAACCCCGGAGCTTGCTGGGAGTTGTTGTCATGTTCAAGGACACGCGAGCAGGCTAGGGGCACGCTGTCGCTGCCGACTGAAGCTGGAGCCTTTGGAGCAAGTATTGTGTTCCTCAAAAGTCGCCTCAAGTAATACATCGAAAGCACGCAGCATTATGCTGGCAAGGGTTGCGCTTACTTGACAGGACAGTTTATGGAGCCAACACAAAGTGCTTGGTGTCATAAAAATGTTATCGCCATTCTGCTTTTAGAAGAGGTGGGCTTTAAAAAACTCATCTACTTCATTGTTTGGTCGTGTCCGCCTTTCTCACGCTCGTGGCTTTTGATTTATGTTGGTTGTGTTCTGTGCATGGAAATTACTCGCGGTGTGTAAACCTATCAGTCAGTTTCAGCTCCCCAGATAATCTTTGAAAAGCAGCTGTGGTGGCCAACACTTCCCAACCCTTTTCCTCGAAAGTTTTGACTCTGTCATAATTATGTGCCGCTGTTTTGTTTGGGTTTTTTCTTTTTGTTTTATTTGTTTTAGACGATGTCTGCATCGCTGATTACATCATGGACGGGAGCGAGTAAAGGAACAAGCCAAATCAGCCCCCTGAAGTGACATGTATTGGCTCGGGAGATGTATTTTTCCCTGTGTTCTCTGCTGTAATCAAAGGGAGTGACTCTCTGACTGTGACTTCCATCACCACAGGCTAATGGCTAATCAAACAGGAGGGCTGACAACTCTCAATGGATTTCTCAAGTTGTCCTGCACGCTCTCATTTTCTCCTGTTTATATATTCAGAAGACCGAACCTGCATAATTGACGTGCGTGCCATTTTCTTAATGGGATCCTTTCTTTTAATGCATATATTTTGTGTGACACTTTAATGTCGTCAAAGTGTGAGTCCGACTTGAAGCTTTTTTCCTTCATTCCCAAAATATCAGATTTCTTGCATGTCGTTATTTTCACACTCTGCTGTGGAAAACGTGCAACTTTTGCTCGCTCCCTTTGTCTTTCAGCCTTTGTGAAGAGCCACAGTTCAAGGGTCAAAGTTCAAAGGCTCTGTGACCCACAGATCTTTTGAAACGTCACATCCCATCAGTTCTCTGGAGCATTCGGAGGAGGATTTGTATGATAAATCAAAAGGCTTTTCCCCCCTCCCACTGATCCAAACTCATTGCTATCCTACCGTGAGCCCTTCACAACACACAGTCAAGTCAGCAAGGGGAATTAACTTTACGACATAACACTTATTGGCTTATCTGGGCACTAATTTGATATTCCTGATTTTGAAAAGAAAGAGATCAAATTAGAGGAAAGACAGCCAATAATGTCGGTTCCACACAAACCCTTGTTTTAAATGATCCAATCAGAGGTTAGATTGGGCTGGAACGATCTGGAACGGCGTTCCGGCACCTTTAATTAATGAGCAATTAAATCTAATCCAAATTACTGTCGAATGAGTTAATTTTACGTGTGTTGCAGCCTGGCGTTGCTCCCGGTAACAGCATGGAGGTACTTGCTCGGTAATAAGAAAATAATGGCGTCTCATGAACCTGCTTACACCTTCAACATATCCCGGTTTTTCATATCATCCCTGTAACGCGTTCATGTTGCAAATGTCAATAACGTTACGGCTGCGTTGCTTCGGCGTCTAGTCAGCACTACAGAAGAGGAGTAAAGCTTTTCCGGATGACACTTTACGAACAGGCCAGTGAATATGAAGAAAAACACAAACTGTTTCTGAGAGATGGGCAAAGATAAAAGCAAAACAAATTGAACAATACTAGTTTTGTGTTATTCGAAGTCTCAGTGAAAACATCAGGCAGTTCAGTCAAGATTTAGAAGGCTTCACTCGTCCGTTTGCAGCATCAGGGTGACGTTTCTAGTGATGTATTATGCAGAGTGGGCAGCGGTGTTTGTGGTCAGCGTTAGGTTACATCAAGGCCAGAAAGCATAAATTTATATTTCAGGTGATGATGCTTATTTGACTCGTTCACCATCTTTTAAGCTAGTTTCATAGTGCATAGGGGTTGGAAATCATACAGCTCATGCAACATCTGCTTATATCTTTTTGAATACAGCTGGCTGCATCCACAAAGAGCAGCGCATATTGAAGTAACAGAACCACATGTCAGCTGATCACAGCCTGCACACAAAGAAAAATGTGCTAGAGCTCACAATAGAAATTATTCGTTTCCCCACACTGCACTACTACACCTGATCCAAGGTTACCTCACCCACTTTAACCCCTGGGTGTCATATTACAGCAAACCATATTATTTTATGTCCTGTTTATGCCTTTCACTGTACCACAGAGTGCTTCAGCGTTTCAAGCTGATAGCGATACTGCTGCTTTCCTGAAATCACCCAAAATCTGGAAAAATTGTACTAACAAAAATTATGTTAAAAATGTAAAACTTCTGAGTAGGCTCAGTGTGGCACATTCTGGCATGTGTTGCTTATTTGGCATTCGCCAAAATGTTACCGCAGTGTTCACAGTCTGGCTAATCTCAGAATAACGTCTGAGTTATAGGTTAACAATTAGGGAATGTTCTGGTGCTGAAGACAGTCTGGATTCAAGATAAATTGGCTCTTTTACTGTCAAGTTGTTTTGTATTTAATGCCTTCCACCCAACAGATTCCTCTGTGGCAATATATTTTAATGGTCTAGCCTTGCCTCAGGCCATGGAGGTTGAGTGAAATTGGAGAGCCTGGTGAAGACTAGAGTTACATTTATTAAGAGAAAACAGTCATTATATGGATAGAAAAACAGAGTTTAACCCATTACAAATCTGCAAAACCAAAGAAAGCTAAGAGATCAGGTGGGTAATGAAACACGTGTTTTTTATTCAGGTGTTTAACAGAGAGGTCCCTTTTCTTGTCTCTTTGTCCCGAACACACACGCTCAATGGCCACAGCCATGACATGTGGGGCACAGCAATGTGGTGAACAAGTTTCAAGACACTCCCCGCTGGTCTCAGTCTGTGGTGCCGACCGCCTGTCGGCCAACCTCTGGCCGCCATCTGTATCCCATTAGAGCCACGAGAGGGCTGCGGTGCAGAGCGCATGAAAAAAGAAAATCCACTGTGTTCCCCTCAAAGTCATCCTGTATTATTTAATTACAGAGCACAGTCCATAAACTTCATGTTATTAACACAGTGGGAGCACATAAAATTATATTGGATAAAGGGACACCGAGGCTCAATCAGTCACTGACTCGTGCAAACAGAGGATTCAGGCCAGCGATGGTCAGTTATTGTCCGAAACTCCTGTGTAGGAAACACGTATTGCCAAACTTTGTCATTCAGAGTGCGTTCGCTAACACTCGGAGATCTTTTCTTAATTAGGACAGCTAAAACAAATGCCGCGGAGCATCTTTATTCATTAAAGCAAAAGAAAAGCAGGTCATGCACACAGGTTTTCATTGTGAGCTGGCCGCTTGTCAAAAGTCTTTTCGTCTGTGCGTGGAAACTCTACGCCATCCGTCAGAAAGCTGCAGACGGGATTAGGGGTCACAGGTTTTTGAGGCCACACTTCATGACCTCAATCAGCACTGCAGGGGACATTCCCAAAAACTAAAACTATCCAGATGATGACCTTTGACCTCAGCTCTGCACTCAACAACCTCTGATTAAGGTGGACGTTGCCTCTGGCCTTGGGAGACCAAACACCTCCATTATGTAGCCCAGGATCGGGCAGAGGATTAGACTCAGGACCCAAACGTACGCACACACAAGTGCTGGCTATTCTCCCCCTCCCCCTCCTCTCCTCTTTTCTCCAATGCAGCTTTTGTGCTTTGCCGGCTCAGGGGGAAGTTATTTGTCTCTGACACTTTATGTTGTTTAGATTTTGCAGAAAATTAAAACAGAACCTGTCAACTGCCTGTTCGTAACCGCAGAAGCTGGCCAAACACAACAATTAGCCAGCCTAAAACTTTTAAACAATGCCATGACGGCGTGTTTGTGTAACGGCTGAGCAGACGGAGAGAAAACACAACACACCTGAGCTTTGTTGGCTATACTGTGAAAGCACATTTCAACTTCAAATGATTTTGCGGCACGCAAGAAAAGACAATGGCCTGACCTGAATAAATATTGGACAGGCTGCGTACCCGCCCCAAAAATGGAAATCAGCCGATTGATTTCAGGATAGCAGCGTGCATTTTCTGAAACGGCTTTTTATCGCTGCCCCTGAAAGTCATATAAGAAAATCTAACGTCTCTGTAATGTAAATATAATGCCGCTAATCCAAAGGTGCAAGCAAGCTTGAAATCTCCTAAAGCAGGCATGCAGCAGCTCCTAAATATGTAATACCGTTAAATCAAATTAGAATACCAGTGTCTGACCAGAACAGAAGCCGGCGTGCACCTAACATTGGAAGATAATTCAACAAGCGCGCTGAGAGGAAAGCAGATTAATTTGCACCAAATTTATCCAGCAGATTGTTCCAGCGAACATTTCCATTTTTCAGTCAATTATTCTCTTACTGTTAGATTGGCAGCAGAGCAGCACAGAGGATATCACACCTCTTTTGTCAGGCTAAACCCATTTTTGTCACTGGCTTTGGCAGAGAAGGACTTGTATGTGACATTTCAACCTCCATGCCAACCCCTGCGGCAGGCAATACAGTGGCTTCTCAGCGGCGTGGGCATGCTGCCTTTGATGGAGGCTGTCTGGTTCTGAGTGGCACAGTTGGCCCAGATTGGGTTTTAATACCCGGCATCAGCTTTTATGTGTGTGTTTTTGAGATTGTGTCGTAGACATAGAGGAGAGAAAAGGATTTACACAGAGAAATCACTGCATTCAGTGACAGAAGCGGCACATCACTCAGGTTTCTTCCAGACTAAACTGTGATCAGCTTTAGACGTTATATCTCTCAGCGTGTTTTTTCCATGAGACCGTGGCTGAGGTCAGCAGAGAGAAGCACATATGTGCTGCTACATTTGCCAAGTTAAAAATGCTTTCTTTCTACTCTTGGATCTTTATAACTGGTCAGGCTGTGAGTGTAGAAGCCACATCCACCTGCTGTTCTGTTGGCTGGGACAGCCAATAATAAGAAACCTGTCTTAAAGCACGGCCTTAAAGGAGATGAGCTTCAAGGATGAAAATATGGAGGTGGAAATGAGTAGAACAGATCACTTTAACATCCTTCATGCACAATTAATTCTTGCTTCTCAATAAATGAATGCTTTTCATGCTATATAGCACTGTGCAAAAGTCTTGAGCCACCCCTCATTTCATTATCGGTTGTTTCCAAGGAGCCAGATTTGTTTTGATTAAGTGTGTTTGAGCATTAGATTTTCAGGCTTTCTTTCAAAGGTCTTTAAAAGTTTTTCTTTGGACATTCTTTCTTTAGGCACTTTGTTACAAGCAGCTTGTCACAGAAACACATAATTTGTTGCCACAACAAGCTATTAGCTGAAAACTTGGTTTATGGTTTGTATTTGATTTTCAACCTGTGTTGTTGGGAATCTTGCCAAAATTTTGGGAATTATGGACACAGACAAGCACATCATATTTTGATCCACCATGCAATACAATCTGGAAAGCATCTGATTGGCAACAGCTTCATTTTTCAGCATGAAAATAATAATAGTGGTCAAGCTAGTGTGAATTGTACAAACTCTGTTTTTGTCTTATATGCTGTATTTCTATGTATCTTTGCACATTTCTAATGAACTAGTGCACCTATTATCCATTATTTTTCTAGCAAAATATAAAGAAATGTATCAAAATTCAAAGCTTTTTGCACAGCACTGTGTGTGCTGATACCGAAATAGCACTCATACAATCACGAGGGTGCCACAGTTTGCAGTAAAGAAGTCTATCGTCTGCAATTATGGATCTTATTAACAACAAATACTTTGCAAAAAATGTCACATCCTGTCAGCTACTGAAATAATTCACAAGTGTTCTTTATTTGAGCTTCCACTGATTTGGTCTTACACATCTTGCAGCCACATGTGTTGAGTCAATTCAAATCAACTGAATTTGCCTCGTGATTTGAACATCACAAACATGTTTCTTCTTTGTTGGTTGGTTTCAAAGATTGAATAGTGTCACAGAAAAGTTTTGCACGAGTTACACACGCACGCACACACACACACACACACACCGTGCACATATAAACTCATAAAATTCTTCAGGGCCGGTCATGTGCTCGCACTCTCTGTTCCACTGGAGGCCTTTTGTGGTTAAATGGTCGCCTGACCCCAAATGCCCATTCACACACAAGCAAGGCCCTCACACACACGCTGACACACACACGTATGCTCATAAAGCCGCACGCAGCACACACTTCTGCACGCACAAAGAGGCACATTCACAAATACTCGTGTCTTGTGCATCTTTTTTCGGTGCTGATTTTTCCCCCCTGTGTAGAGCAGATGGGCGTTAATGGTGCTGCCAAGTTGAATATCATTGAGAGAAATTTGACAGATTAAAAAATTCACATCAAAGCATCTTTAGAAACCGCCAACGTGCAGCTGGGACAAATGTTGCTCTCAGTTTCAACAGATGCATCAGAAACACAAACATGGATCTGAACTGCCCGCCTAATCTGGTGGACAGCGGCCGCCAGTTTCAGTTAGAATAACGCCTGCTATTGTGATGTGAAAGCAAAAAAAGTTTTCTTCATTTGTCAGCCCTGTGAATAATTTCAGTTCTCCATCACACAGTTTATTTTCTGATCATCTTACGATTGAGCACATGGATTTTATTTTACCGCACCAGTGAAAAACTCATTTTAAGGCTGCATTTGATTTATTTACTATTGTGTGGGCTTCTTTGCTCCGCAGCTGTCAGATCTTTCGTCTATGCCGGCTGGTCACACAGCTGGCAGTCAGCTGAGGTGTCACTACAGTGTCCTCGTGTGTACTCGCGTGTGAGAGAGTGAGATGCTGTAAATTACTTTTAATGCATGTTTGACTTTGTGACATTGTTCTGTTAATGAGAAGACACACCCCGCTGAAACTACTACGGCGGTACAGCTCAACATGAAACGTGAAAATCGTTCAGTCCAGGACGTGAATGCTTGTACCTAAAAAAACAATCTTTGGTGTACACATTTCAGTGTATGCTGTGCGCTTCCTCTCCACACGGGATTGTGCATAATGGGGCTTAGTCCTTTCTGTGGTTTTGCCTATGATGTTTGCTTTGCATACAGGGGTGTGGTGTGGTGTGGGATGGATCAGGGCGGGGGGATGTTTCTGGGGACTTGGCCTGGCTCCTTATTTTCAAAGCGTCGTGTTAAACCGCAGGAATGCTCAGGCAGATGCTTTGCTGCACTTGACAGTTTCACCAGGCTCTCGTCCCTGCGGAGGAAGCTCTCATCTGCATTCTGTGGCAGCTCTTCATCCCTGAACTACTGTCTGTGTATGAGTGCATGCGTGTGCATGAACAGAAAACAGTGGAAAATGCTCTCTATTTTGACGCTGGAGATTTTCTCTTCACTTTTTTTCCTCTTGCTAAGTAATTTTAGTGTCTGCTTTGCACCTTCCTGCACTTTATCTATTTTAGGGCAGTTTATTATTCGAAACTGAAGTTGCATTTTCACAGGACTATGAAAAACTAAGTACACCCCACGATTAACTAGCTTTTAGAACCACCTTTAGCAGAAATACCCTGAAGTAATCATTTTCTGTAAGACCTTATCAGTCTCTCAGATTGCTGCTCTTCTTTACACTGTTGCTTCAGTTCATTGATGTTTGCCGGCATTTGTTTAAACACAGCTTCCTCATTGCACAGTTTGAGGTCTGAACTTTGACTGAGATCTTGCAACACCTTCATTTATTTTTATTTTTTCGCCATTCTGTTGGAGATTTGGTGCAGCTGTATAACCCAATGTGTGCCAAGCTTCACATTTGACTCAGTTATACTTTGGCATACAGAGGACCTCAGATCCTGTGGGTGCAGGGCAAGCCCAAATTATCACCCTTCCACCACCACTCTTGACAGTTGGTATGAGGTGTTTGTGCTGATGTCCTGTGTTTGGTTTTCACTAAATATTTTTACTTTGGTCTCTTTTTCTGTCCAATAAACTCTGTTTTTAAGTTTTGTAACTCGTTCAAATGTATCTTTGCACATTTTTAGAAAGACAGAAGGAATTCTCCTGCCAAGCAGTCTTTTTCCAGTTATACTGTTATGAACTTCAACATTTGACATGCTAATCTGAGTCTGGCGTGTAGTTCTTGGGATTTTTTCAGTTTATCTGAGCATTGCACAATGTGCCCCTTATTTGCTCTTCTACTCCTGGGAACATTTTAGCATTGTGTTAATACACACCTGACTTACAAAACTTCTGCTTCTGTAGATTTGCTCACACTTACTGTGCACTTGATCAGTTATTCAAGTCCATTTGATTTGCAGCACCTGGCTGCCTATGAAAGCAGTGAGGGAGTAGTCTCACTGTGTACTTTTCATCGGACTCTGTACGTCTTTAATCGTACTTTATTGTTTTTTTTTATACTATCGTGTGTTTCTTTTTGTTCTTCATTTCTGTTTCGTGTGTTTTTTTCCCTCCAAGAAATGGTCCAAAATCCATTTATCATTAATGAAGAAGTAACAACTTCTCCCATTCAGAGATTCAGCAACTAATTTTACCAACAAACTGATTAATAAAACCTTTAATAAAATCTTTATTCCCTGTGAAGCGCTGCCTATATTTCTTCTCTCATACTGTAAGGGCAACCCTGAGATTTGCTTTAAAAAATCATCTTCTGCTGTCAATAACTCTTTCACACTTACAGAAAAACTATACTGTGTTTGGCACTGTGTAGTTTATTTGCTTACTAATAAAGATAAATGTAGCTGCAGCAGCAAATGATATGTCATGCAGGAAAACCTTCTGCAGTTTGAAATCACTTTACACAGTTCACACACACATACATGAAAAGCAGGAAACACGATTTACCCCCGACTTCCATGTTAGTGCATCATTAATACCAACATACGCGCTCATAATTACATGCAAACATGTTTTTATGGGCTCCCACCTGTGTCAATAGCGTGTCAGTTTATTTAGCTTTAGCTGTGGGCTAAAGGGTTAGCTGTTTCCTTGTCGGTATGCCTCAAGGGTGCAAGTTGAATAAAGATTACATGTGTCATTATATTAAGCAGCGGCAGCCCTTGTTCTGTGCACAGTAATATAGGGTGACATACATTTTACATGAGTTCCACTGACCGGCTACTGCTCCAAGGTTGCTCACTTCATTTAAAGCATGGATAGAATTAATTAGGTAAATGTCTCAGAGGTTAATCATTTCCTCACTTCGCTCTCTTCTTTTTTTTTCCCCAGGAAAGTGTTTTCTCTCTCTTTCCTGTGCTTATAGGCTTTTGTCTCAGCACATTTCTATACATCATGATTCAGCTCCTGTTTTAATTTTCATTGTTCCTTTTATTTAATCCCCTCTCGCGTCCTCTCTCGCTTAAATTACATCTATTTGCGTTTAAAAGTCAAACCAGGTGACCTTGTTTGATTTCTTACACTATTGCATGCACACACACACACACACACACACACACACACACATTAAGAGCCATTTCTCTCTTTCGCTCTTTCTCTCTCTCTCTGTCTCACACACACACACATATAAGCACAGTGATTAGAGGGTGGTCTGTAAAGCCTGAGGTTAAGTTGATTAATTAAAACTGATATAGATTAATTAGCTGTGGCGACACTTTGATCTATGAAATCACCTCCATATGTGTAGCCAGCTATGTATTTAGCACCGAGGTGGCCCGCATATGTAGGCAGGAGGTTGTATGCGGTTCATTATGAGTCTCCCAAACTGTCATGACCCAGCATAATGACAGATGGTAAACAATAAATCTAAAGATATTTTGCATACCGTTACACCACTCTAATGTGTATTTAAGTGGATTCAGCTGACAGTGATTTTTAAGAGATTTCTTTCTGATTAAACTAACTTTGGCAAAATAAAAGAGACTTGCTACTTGTGATACTGATCCTGATTTTATAGATTTCGCAGAGATCTTTTTAAAACTTTAGTTTCAAAGTGCTTTAGCCGTGCAAAATCAAGTAAAGGATTATACTGAAAAGATAATCGTTTAAACCAGGGATGTCAAACATAAGGCCCAGGGGGCCAGAATCGGCCCAACAAAGACTCCAATCTGGCCCGCTTGATGGCTTTAGAAGCTTTTTCTAGCTTTTAAGGTATCCAGCTGTCCTTCTTTTAAAATTTTACAGCCCTTTCTATTGCTAAAGACCCACACAGCCCATTGCCATCCACACTACACCAAATAATTTGGACATTTTCTATAAATTAATGAAAAGTTTATTTCATTTGTATGATCTACCAGAACCTTTTATTTAACGCTTTATCGTTTAATTTCACTAGTCCGGCCTACTTCACGTCAAAGTGGTCTTGTGTTGCTTCGCTCTGTCAGATTTTTTTTCACTGGCATTTTTAAGTTGACAGTGTCAGGATTCAGTGGGTTCAAACTGTGAACGAGTGGTTCAGGGAGCATGGATTAAGCACTACAGAGTCCAGTTAACTTTAACTCCTGTTAGAATCTTTGGGATGTGACTTCATGCAGTGGTCCAAAAATTAATACAACTCAGGATGGAAAAAAATGCTGTGACATTACTTAATCACTGTGAAAATGTGCCAAGGTGAAGGTGTACTGCCAAGGAAATATTAGAGTATTCCTTTGTTTTTTTGACCAGGCAGTTTTTAACAAGATAAATTTAAAAGGAGTCGATGACTCTTCAAAGCAAAAAACGTTCAGGTCACTTTATTTTTGAGTATTTGTCCAAAAGCATCACAGGAGCCGGTCTCTAAGCTTTGCATTTAAGACAGAATAGACTGAACTCCCAGCTGCTGCCACGCTTCCCCAGATAACATGAATATGTCAGGTAATATCGGCCCTTCATAAAGGACAAAGTTCAAGAGAATAACTGCACCCCTCTGAAAACTAAACCTATTTAAAAGCAGTTATTAAAAAAATAATTTCAACAAGCACCAGTGAAAGAAAAGTGACTCAGCTCATCCACCCCGATCTCTTTTTCTTTCCACCCAGCTCACCCTTCATCCTCCTCAGCAGAGAGAGGGTCTACCACTGGCTTGGATCATTAAAAATCAATATGGCTGCTTATTTAGAGTTTGAACTGCGTGTGAATTGGTGAGAGAGGGGGACAACTCCCCGGTGCTAAGCCCTCCAAGTCACATGTGGTTTGTCAAGCTTTGTCAGAGGACAAAAAGGGAGAGCGAGGCAGCGACAGAGGAAGAGAGTGAAGGAGTGTGTACCTCCCTCCCTACCGTGCCACTGTGTGTGTGTGTGTGTGCTCAGTGTAAGGGTGAGAGTGCTGAGGATGAGTGGGGAGGCATAGCTGCTGGGGTCTCCATGGCGATGATGCTAGTTAGCTAGGTAGCACTCAGGGGCCCTGGAGAAAAGTGACAATACAAGGGACTTAGCAGCAGCCGCAGCCCAGCAGCCGCGCTGCATTAATGAGATTTTTCACACTTATTATATACACACACTCCCAGCTAGTGCCAGAGCCGGAGCGGCCCAGTGATGAGTGCTCATTGTGCACCCAGGCAGGCCCTATTTCTCCGAGCGTGTGTGTTTGACAACAAAATTAGGAGCAGCTTGCGATTGTTTACAATTAGATGCACAAAGAAACGTATACAAACACGCATAATCAGTGTTTTTTTTCTCCTGTAAATCAGTTTTCAAAGTCTGTTATCCCTACACAAACTACCAAAAAAGGTAAACAAACAAAAGAAGGCTAAATTATACAGCTGGAGTCCAGGCTGTTGTTACGAAAAATATTTTGCTCCCGTAACATGCAGTGTTGCTTTATCTCCGTGGTAAAGCTGCACGAGAGAGCAGCCCTGTCTTACTCTTCATCTCCTCGAGTTAGGTGCTAGAAAAGGAAACGTGTGGGAACAATGGTTCAGCAGCTGCAACCACCTCTCTTTTGTTTGAATACCGGAGCAGATCCGTGTTCAGCTATATTTTGAAGCCCTACAATCTGACCTCCAAAACATATTTGGCCCAGGATAACAATCTGGGTTAGGAGCTAATCAGTGATTCGAAAGAAACAGGAAGATAAGTCGTATAATGTGGAGTGTGAGGATCGTGTAGGAGCTATGGTGATAAATAAAAGGTGAGGTGTTTATTTTGTTCAAAAATTTTAAGATACACAAAAAAACAGCAACCTGAAGCCAAACAGACAGAGGAAAGGGGTTAGGGCAGGACTATTTATACACGTATGACCGAAACAAACAATGCAGAATTTCCCTAAATAAACTTTGAGCAGTGATTTGAAGTAAAAATCCAACTGAAATGTGTAAAATCACAGGTTTATTTATTCCAGTACAATACTAATAGGGTTGGTGGGGGTTAAAATGAAATGCAAGACACAGAAGATAAATTACTACCAAAATAAAACAGAAAGTACCAAACCATAACTGAAACAGGGAACCGCGCAAACATGAATGAACCTGACAAACGAGGAGACATACAAGGATGAGACGGAGGAGACACCGGGGGACCGTAAATACAAACTGGAATTGAAAAACAAAACGGCCTAATGACTAAAAACGAAATCAAACAAGAACAAAAAAAAGAGAGAGAGTGTGAGAGAAAAGCATCAATTAGTTTCCCAGTGAGGAAAATGTAACAAAGCCTTTGTTTTCCCTTCTGGCTGTTTGTTATTGCTTGTGTTTGCTTTTGATGTGTAATTTTATCAAGTCGTTCCGGGTTAATCAAATACTAAAGCAGTGTGTGAACTTTCATGAATTCTGGTGAAAATTGTGAGATAAAAATAATAATAAAAATATTGACATGCACTAAGTGAAATAGGGACAGCACAGGTTCAGTATAAACATGTCTAAATTTAAAGTGACAGTTTCATTTTAAATTCAGTTCAGTTTTATTTATATGGCACTAATTCAGCACAACAGTCACCCCAAGGCGATTTATTTTATAAAGTAAAGACCCTGCAGTATTAAAAAGGCTCCTTGACTGCACGGTGAGATAATCCTTAGAAAACAAATGGGCACAGCATTAGGATTAAAATCAAATTTAAATAAGATGAACCATCTCGTATATAATCTGTTGTTTCTCTATAGCGTAGTCAGATTAAAAAGATTTCTATTCTGAAAGGTTTAATGGAGGCTCAGAAAATCTTTCCTGTATATATTTGTTCTTTTTTTACTTTGTAATTATGCATCATTTACGTAGTTTGATTCTTAGGCTTAATAAAAAATTACACAGGCTGAAATTGTTTAATTATACTCCGTGATTTAATATTGAAGGAATAAAAGGACGAACTCCCAACTTTCTATTTATTGCTGAATCTATGACAGATGACAGCATCCTTATTAACTCTGTCAAATCACTTATAAGCCAGAGTTTAAGATTAATCCTCAACATGCGGCTTTTTAGGAACAGTGCTATAAGTGGAGCAACAGAGTTTGTGTGACACCGAGCCCGAGAGCACACCAGGAGGAAAACCAACTGCGTGCAAAGGAAATGTGAATGCGACTGTACAAAGGGAGTGTTCCTCTGCTGCCAGGCTGCTGGCTTAGATTAAAGCAGCTGTCAATTGATCAAATATTTACATTTTCCTTCCCTTTTTCCCCTCCTTTCTCTTTCTCCCTTTTTATTTCCTACATTTGTGTTTCATGTGTGTTCATTCTAACGCTGGAGAGAGTGCACATGCAGACACATGCATTCGAAACATAAACATGTGCATTCTGTAGCATCCATTTTCATGAAGTCGGGGTGGGAGGGGGGCTGTCAGTGGGGTGGGGTAGACCCTTTTTTCAGCACTGACGGCACATGCCCCCTAAAGAGTCGCAAAGGGCAGGGGTCGGAGTGCAAAGGGCACGGCCCTATCACGGTGCTAGTGTCGTTCTCAGGGGGAACATTCTCACCAGTGTGAGGTTACGAAATCACTTGTAAAGTTAGACGGGCCGAGCTAAATGCATTTAGACTGCCGAATTTCTGCCCTTCATCTTTCGACTGCCTATCTCACTTTTTTGTAATAACAGGTTGTTTCTTGTTGATGTTTAACTGGTTGTTTGATCTTTTTTGCTGTGTGATTCTAAAAAACTGAATGAAGCGTTTACAAGCGGCATTTCGTGGTTGTTAATTATTGATCAAACAGCCAAGTAATATTTAACTTGTGTGTAAACAGACTGAGAAGCTTAAATGAGAAAGACTTTGATCTGAATCCAACAGGAGTTTAGTGAGTTCAGATATTTGCGAGTACCAACTGTCACTGAGTTTTGATTATGTAAGCAAATAAAAAAATGGGAAACAGATCCTGCAATCATCTCGTGGCGTTATCGGTTATGAATAAAAGTACTAGAGACCAGCTGATACAGGATTTCTTAATACCGATACTAATATTTACCGATTTAATATATCAGCTGATATTTTTTTCTTTCAGACACACAAAACATAAACGATTTCCTTATCATTTCCTACATGTCGTTATTTATGAGTTCTTATTATGACAACATGACAATGCGAGTTAAAAATAATTTCATTTTATTGTCACAACAAGAATGACTCATTTATCCTCTGTCCAACTCTGCTCGTATCAGCTGGTAGTTGCATTCCAAACACTTGTGTTGCAACCAGGGTGGTTACCTTCTGGTGGATAAACTATACAACATTAACACTCCTGTCTCTTCTTTACTTTTAAAAATTTCATTTATCGACCATCATAAATCTCCACACAGATATATTGACAAATAGCCAATAATGGGCAATCTTTCAGCAAATAGCCAATATCAGCCAATATATCAGTAAAGAGCTAATATCGACTGACAAATATCGGCAAAGACAATTGACAAATAGCCAATATTGGACTCTATTTTAGCAATTAGCCAATATCAACCAATATATCAGTAAAGAGCCAGTATCGGCTGACATATCAGTAAAGAGCTAATATCAGCCAACATATCTGCAAAGATCCAGTATCGACTAACATATATTGGCAAAGACGCAATATCGGCCGATAAACTGACAAATAGTCAATATTGGGGGCTATTTTGGCAAATAGCCAATATCAGCCAATATATCAGTAAAGAGCCAATATCGGCAGAAATATCCGCTAGGTAAACATATTTGTTGGGCTCCAGAAAGTACAAAAAGCAATCCCTTCCTGTCAGTCTTTGTTGAAGGAAACAATTGGATTAAAGACCTGTTGAGTTTTAGGGGGAGGAGACTAGATTGTCATTTAATAGCAGGAGGGGAATGCTGATTGTGTCCTCCTTGAGTGTGTGTGTGTGTGTGTGTGTGTGTGTGTGTGTGTGTGTGTGTGTGTGTGTGTGTGTGCGCGCACATGTCAGTGGAGAGTACATGTTTACAGCCCATGTAAGTGTTTGTGTGCCTGTGTATCTATGTCTCACCTCCTCCTCACCCTGCTCCGCTGAGAGATGAACAGATGGACACAGTTGGGGGGGAGGACGGAGTCTAGCGAGGCACAGCGAAAACAAAGAGAAGCAGGATGGAGTTTTCTATCTCGTCTTCCCTCCTTCCACCATAACACAAGACACCAAGCTGTGCCGCAGACGTGTCAGACTAACAGGTGCTACAAAGGTGTCTTTTGAGGGAGCACTTGGGTGACAGTCGGACGATGCACCTGGGTGACAAAGGTGACACCGTGTTAAAGGAATGACACCGGAAAGGTGCGCAGATGGCACAAATGTGATTTGCAAGGTGCTCACAGGTGAGGTTACAATGAGGCAGATGAGAGACATGCATGAGGAAAAATTAAGTTATTAAAAGTTACATTGTTATAAATGTGGCTGCTCTTTATTCTTAGATTAGCTGTCTGGAAAATAGAACTCTGGCTTTATTTTGGTCATTTGGAAAATTTTAGAACACACTATAAATAAAGACTGTTAAAAAAAACTATTTTAAGTACTCACATTTATACAGGGCTTTTCTAGTTTTACTTGCCACCTCAGACTACAAGTCACATTTTAACCATACAGGACTTTAGCTGCCTCACAACCATGGCCAATTTAGATGTGCAGTTACACAAACATGCACGTCTATGGACTGCGGGAGGAAACCCACACAGGCACAGGGACACATGCAAACTCCGCAGAGAAAGGCCTCAGCCGGGGCTCGAACCACAAACCGTCTTGCTGTGAGGCGACAGTGCTAACTGCTCCGCCCCGGTGCAGCCACAGCATGCAAAAGCACTGCAGCAATGACCAGAGAGCAAAGAATACCATCAGTCGCATAATGAACCAGTTTGTTTCTGTAATACTTTATGTGCAGTTAATATCATAATGCACATTTTCAGCAAAAACATTAAGGGATTTGTTTGATTGGAGAAGACTGGCCTAAAGAAACACAGACTAATGACTCGTAGATATGATCAAAGATCATTTTGGTCGAATTTTTCCCTTTATTATTCGTGATCGCTGGCTAAATTACAGTAGTGTCATTTTGGTTTAGTGTGACTGGACCACATCAGTGCTTGTGAGCTCACTTACGGTGTCACATGACTTTACAAATGACATATGTTTTACTGGCTGACTGGGAATATGAAACTCAAAAGCCAAAGAAAAACTAGAGCAGAAAAAAAAGAAGCAACTTGATACAACACTGAAACCATGAATGTGCTCTGTTGAGTTGAGGTTTGGAAATGTAAAAAAAAAAATGTCAGGCAATTTTTCATATTGTACCGCTAGATTATACCGCTCAGCCAAAAAGTCACTCCTTCTACCACACGCCTTTCATTTCAGAGCACGCTCGCGCCTTTGTTTTCATCATGCACTCTATAAATACATGTGATTTCTTAACCATCGTAAGCTGGTGCAGCGACACAGTGGAACGTTTTGTTAGTTTACACTGTCTTTCACTGCAGTATATATATATATATATATATATATATATACCAGGAGTTTCTTACAGCTAAAATCAATCATACATATGACATTTTTCACAATAAAGGTCTAATTAATGTATTATGCACCATATTTATGTATTTTTCCCTACCTATAAGGTAGTGTAGTTATATTAAATGTGATTGAATGCTGTAAAATTTTATTTGGTTGAAAAGAATGAGTGAACATGTTGCTAAAACTTTTTAAAACTGCAGTTCTTCAAATGGCCACTTGAGGGTTCCTCAAAAAGTGAGTCAGTACCATAGGCAGGATAATGCTCTGCTCCTCTGCCTCGGAAGTCGGATCTTGTAGCTGAGAGTGATGTCACTTCTGAGTTTGGCACATTCAGAATAATGAAATAATAAATAATATATAATAAAGTCGGGAAAGCAAAAACAAGAACATCCTTTATCAAAGGTAGAGCCATTCATGCAGAGTTAGCAATACACCACAATGTTTGATTTGTGCTTTAAAAACAGCACTGCAGCACATTCATGGTTAATAGTCGACATATAGCCAGTCCAAAATACCTAAACATATATATAGTTGAGGTTAGTTTTACAAATGTTTACCAACAGTAACGCCATCTTGGATTATTAGGCGAGGGAATTTTCTGGGTAAGAAATCTTCAAAACCCTGGAATTATGACTTCCGACTTTACATGGAATGTGCCATAAAACATGGATGTGTGAGGAAGTGTCTGAAAAGCTGCATTCAATCCGAAGGTCACCAGATGGCGATAGTTGTGGTTGGAGAAAGACTTCCAGACTGATAGAGGTATATAGGGTATACAGCGTCTGACATCATTACATGTTTTCCTGATGAGTTTGAGCTCAGTCCTCAGTCATTCATTTTGATTATCTATTTCTATATCTATATCTCTATACATAGAGATATAGATATAGAAATAGATAGATAGATAGATAGAGAGAGAGAGAGAGAGAGAGAGAGCATTGTTAGTAGTTTGCTGATTAGCAGATGGCTCAATGAGCAAGCAGTGACACAGTCAGACCTGCACCTCCTCACCGCATCTGTTTGTTTAAAACCAAGAAGCCAAAATGAAAATGTTAATTGGAAGCTTCAAAATGAGACTTCAGAAACCAATAGGTGACTTTATAGTCATTCTCCACACACTCATATGTTAAAATGACTAAATGTAAAGCAGAAATATCCACTGTTACATCCTGCTGCAAAAATAGTTTTAGTCTCTTTTGCTAATTTTACCCTCTGGAAAAAAGGAACTCACCAGTTTAAAGAGAAGTAACACTTAAATGTATTCACTGCTGAGGATGTGCAGGACTTGCAGTGTTTTAAGACTACAGATATTAATATATATAAAAAATAAAACCACATGGACTGAGATGATGAGTGGATCTATTTTTCCCCTTTATTATTAAAGCCATTGTGCAATAGAACAAGATTAACTGCTATCTAGTCCAGATATACAACAATAGCATGGAATAGATTTTTGTATGAATGCATTCAACTCAATTTTATTTATATAGCGCCAAATCACAACAACAGTCGCCTCACAGCGCTTTATATTACAAGGTAAAGACCCTTCAATAACAGATTGATTGATATATATTATACTGGCTGCACACACACAAATCACAGTGTTGATGTCACTGGTGTCTCCATCCTTCACCCTCCTTCAAACACGTCCCTCCACTCGCTCGCTCCTCTCTCCTTCTCTTTATTTCCATCGCGCTCTCTCTCAAGGACAGAGAAGTGGCAGATTCAGATTCAGCTGTGCTCTCCAGTCATCTGCAGACCAGGCAAATTGAATAATTGCACGGAGCATGTGCCATCAGGGCATGTAATATTTTCATGTAATTGACAGTGTGTGTATGTGCGTGCGTTTGTGCGTGCGTGCCTTCAATGCCACCTTCTGTGCATCATTAAATTTAAAACAACTTTACTGAGATATCTGTAACGACGCACAAAAAAAATCCTGTATACATCCATCAAAGTGTGTAATCCTGAAGGCTGATGTTGTAGCTTTAAATGTGCTTTTATACATTTCCTAATACATACAAGGTCGCGCAGCTTTCTGTTTGCTTGTTGCTCCGTGTGTCTCTGTCAGCTCTGTTAAATGGACGGACATATCCGCTGTGCTCTCTCTCTCTGCGCCTGGAAGTGAATCTGATGGGTTTTTCCTGCGACTGTGTCAGCTCTGCTTTGCTCTGACAGTCTCCTCAATTTGAGCGGGAATTAGATTTACTTCCCTCTGCCAGCTTTGGCCTTTCATCAACACATACAGGACAGTGAGATCATATTTGACAAGTGCAGCATAGGTAATCTGTGTCCGGACCCATCATTTTAAACTTTTTTATGTCCGGCATTGACGGGGCATAAATCTGGAGGCAAATATTTATTGTTAGAAGGATGTCAGTGAGCTGAGAGCCGCCTGACGGTCAGTGAAGGCCAAGTGGTGCCCGAGAAATCAATTCAAAATCAGCTCACAGTGCATTGGTAAGAAGTGGATTTCTGGTGTGCGTTTTATACTTTTTTTTTTTTTTCAGACAGAAAGCTAAGTGAGTTTTCACTTCTCTTTGTTTGTATGAATTTCACAGCTGGATCGTCACTTGTTTCACCCCCCAAAAAAAGACTACGCAGCTCTTACAGCCATGAAGCTAGCTGTCGAAACTGAGAGTGGGAGTCTGCCTTTGCGTTTCTGTTCGGCTTCTGACTGAACTCAGTACTTACTCACCAGAAACTCTTCCTGCTAATTCATCTCTTTTCTTCTCTGAACGTTTATGGAGCAGATTCTTAAAAAAAAACCCTTCGTGGATTTTTCAATGAAACACTTTTTTTCCCCTTATGCTGACGGGGCTTTATCTTTGTCAATCGCTGCTCCACATAGTCAATAACGCATGCCAGCATCCTAGCTCTGTATATGTATGCTTCTACTCTCTTAATTCACTAGAAGCATACGGTTCTAGCACACCGATGATAAGTTGCATCTGTGTGCTCGAACTTCACTGTTTAAATTTTTTATCTTCTCATATGTCTCCACTATCATTTTTATAAAAGTATTAAAGTTTTTCAGCTTTGTAATAATTAACTTTTAATATCACAATCCAGGAAAAACAAAGAGAAAGTCTTTGTTTTGATTAGGCTGATTTGATTTGCAAATAAATTTGATGCTTGCCTAAACAAACTACATGTAAAAGGACTGATGTAGAAACAAAGACGTACTATTTCATATTACGCAATGCCCCAGCAAGCTCTGCTCTTTGGAAATATTTCAAAGAGCAGATGGTATGAAACTGCATCATTTTAAGGTAAGTAGAGAGGGGTGGAGGTGGGGGGACTACACAAAGGTCAGAGTACTATTAGTATTAGTAAGGAGGATGTGCTTTTTCTCCTGTGGTGGAAAAGACATGTTTCTAACTTGAAAACTGTTCCCCGGGGTGCTAGCAGGTGGTTTTGCGTGACTCACAATTCCCTTGTTTTCGGCAAATTTGTGACACCTCACTTATGTTTGTTATTATGACCTGAGCCTGTTTTCCATGCATCCACCGTGGTATTTCCGCCCAATTGCAACAAACAAAACGTCAGGTCCACGCCATCCCCGTGCTGCTCCCTGCATCGGCTTCCACGAGGCCTCGTTCTTATCTCGTTTTCTACTGGGTGGGGAGGGGGGGGGGGGGTTGTACGAGTGCCGAATTGCTTAGTTCAGCCTCTGCAGATAGCTATCACTTCTGAGGCTATTTGCTTGTAGCCCCTGCGAGGGAAGCCAAGATGGATGCGTTAGCGATTTGTTGATGAGCGAAAATAAAACTTTTATGCTTGACAGTTTGCTCCAAAGTGGATTCCTTTTGCTACCTGCAGGTATGTCTGAGGAACACTTATAATCCATCTGATGCTGTTCAAGCATGGGACAGCGTGGCAGGTTTGCCTCTGGTGGTGAATTCCTTCTGCGAGTGTGAGAGAAGGAAAGATTTGTATGCTGCCTGCGTGGGTAAAGCGGTAATATAGAGGAAAACAAGATGCTCAGATTAGACGCTTTGATGATTGTGTGTTTAGATCTCCTTTTTACTCTGAAGACAACATCCCTGGCTCATTTACATTAAATATTTTGAAGAGCTAAAGCACCAAAGTGTACTATTGTCACACTAATCTAAATTAATGTACTGATAGGAATATAATTTAGTGGAAGGAGCCGGAGTGACACAGTGTGTGGAAAGTGCTGAGACGATCAGTAGCCCAAACCACCGAGCTGATTTACACACTCCACAGAATATGCAGTGATTATGCAGCAGTTTGACCTGGTGGAATAATCAGCCTATTTTCTTTCCTCTCTCGCAGCCCGACACTTGTTCTCCAAGTCCCGCTCTCCTCCGTGCATGTGCTTCAGAATATGCGTTAGAGCATTTCATTAACCTACGATGGAGATGTTAATAAACACAGCCTGCGGGCAAGCATCGATTGATCACAATTTCCTTACTGCTGTTTTGCCTGGTGTGTCACAGATACACACAGAGTGCGCACAGATCTACATGAAGGCTTGTATGTGCATGAATAATCACCAGCACAGACATGCACAAATGTACAATAAAGCGCCAGCACACAAGCCCACATCTTCACTCACCCTGAGAATGATGAATTGGAGTGGATTCTGGTTTTCAGACAGATAGGCATGAAGAATTACACTGATCATCGTTTTAGTAATGCAGGTTTTTTTTCCCTTCTCTTTTCCTAAACATGGTTCTCGTTTGTTTTGGCTTCTAAGATCAGCACAGCGAGCGGGGAACAAACCAGAGTCGGTGTTTTGGCTTAAAGGAGAGCCACTCATTTTCTGTGTTTGCACGTCGCTGAATGCCGAGGCCTCATCGCGGTGCTGCTGGTAGTGGAGCTTGTTTTGCATGCTGCTTACATGGCTGCACGATCACTGTGTGTGTTTAAGTTGTGGGTGAGACACCGCAGCGGTTTGACATATATTCTCCTGGGTGATCGCACACACAAACACACATACACAGGAAGTAAGGTGCAGCCTGTGTGAGATGAAGGTGTTTACATGCATATTATAAAGCTGGCTTAAAAACATGTCTGAGACGTTCCCAGCATTTGTAACACATCACTGTCACACAGTTCAGAGAGGTATACATTGTGTGAACAAAGCGAAACTTCCATACTTGCACCCAGGTCACTGTGGAGTGGGTGTGCAAAGGCGATAAATACACTCTTTTTTTTTTCTTTTTTTTCACGCAGCTGCAGTTTTACAGTTGCTATTAACGAAGATCCAGAGGTACTCCGGCTGACACAGACTCTCACATTCGAGATTAAGATCTCTTTTTCAAAAGGAAACCATGTTCAAGAATAACATGTATGCATTAAACATAGAGATAGAACAGAAACAGAAACATAGAAGAGAAATTCAACGTGACACGATTTGCATATACAGTTCAGATAGTCTACAGTGTGGAAATTAGGTAATTCTGCAAAAGGCTTTGCACCAGTTTTCAAGCAACAGAGTCAAAATATCCTGTGAGCTGACATTATGTAATTTCTATATAAGCGTGGGAAGTGAGGATCATGTTTTGTCATAGTTATCACACGGGCATAGTGTGTCTTTACATGCAGCCATGGGAAAAAGACACTACACCCTAGGAAAACGCAACCTTAGATGAAGAATAAAACATTACAAGTTACATTGTGTCATTCTTTATGTAACAAAAATGAAGCCAGTGTGTGAAAAGTTAAGTACACTCTTACTGCTTCTATAGGAATTAAGCGGGTAAGTAGCTGCTGGGTGTTGCTAATCAAATACACTTAACCGATCATCAGCACCTCTGTAAAAGCTGAAGTTTTGGCAGTTTGCTAGTCTGGAGTGTTCAGGTGTGTTAACACAATGCCAAGGAGGAAAGATCAGCAGGATCTTAGAGAAGCAATTGTTCCTGCTCTTCAGCCTATTAAGGGTTATATGGCCATTTTCCAAAGCACTTTAACGCTCTACAGTTCTACAGTGAGAAACATTTTGCACAGATGCACAAAAGATTTCAGACAGTCATCCCAGGAGGGGACATCCCAGCAAATTCAGCCTGAAGTCAGACCATGCACTACTCAAGACAGAATGCAAAAAATCCGAGAGCTTCATCTCAGACTCTACAGGCCTCGCAGAATGTGACATGTTAAAGTTCGTGACTGTACAATTATTAAAAGGCTGAACAAGTATGGCTTGCGTGGAAGGGTTGCCAGGAGAAAGCCTCTCCTCTCTAACAAGAATATGGCAGCACAGTTTAGGTTTGCAAAGTTGCATCTGGACAAAGTACAAGACTTCTGGAGCGATATCCTTTGGACAGAGGAGGCCAAAGTGGAGAAGTCTGGCACCACATCTGGAGAAAACCAAACAGTATATCAACATATAATAACTCATACCTACAGTCAAGCATGGTGGCGGAAGGGGGATGATTTGGGCACCTTGCGCTCATTGAGTCGACCATGAACTCCTCTGTATACCAAAATATTATAGAGTCAAATGTGAGGACAGCTGTCTGAGAGCACAAACAGGGTCAAAGCAACAGCAGCAAATCTACAATAGAATGAGTGAAAAAGTCAAGGTCCAGACCTCAACGTGAACGAAATGCTGTGAATAAACGAACGCCTGCAAACGTCAATGAACTGAAGCAACGCTGTACAGAAGAGCGAGCCATTGTGAGAGAGTGATAAAGTCATACAGAAAATGACCTTTAACCTTTAGAAGTGACAGAGGTCACGCTTTGTTTTTAACACAACTCTACAGGTTAACTAAAAAGTAACCTGTGGCATCACTGAGTAAAAAGCAGGAAGTGGAAACTATTAAATAAGGCATGTTTGTTGTGTGTGCGTGTGTGTGTGTGTGTGTGTGTGTGTGTGTGTGTGTGTGCGTGTGTGTGTCGCAGACAGTCAGCCTTTGTCCTCTTGAGAAATTCTTACACATTTAAGACCAGCTAAAGACAAGTAGTGCTTATCCTTGTTCTTTCCCCCAGCTTTTAATTTTTTCAAAAGATGTCCTTGGGATATTGCGGTAAAACCTGACCTTAAACTGAAACTCTTTCACCAGTCTGTCGAGGTGCCTCACAGTTTTCATGAGGCGAGTTCCAAAAACACTTTAGTTGTTCAACATGCGATCTGTGGTGCTTCACAAGAGCTGCGCCATTGCTCATTTTTACCGCATGCAGTGCAGCCACCACAGCCCCCCGCTTACCGTATAGATTTACTGAAGACAGCCCATAAAATTCTATATCACTTTTCAAACTGTTATCATACAGCGGGTGAAATAGGAGTCTTTTAATGGGACGTATTTAAACGGCTAATTGAAGTGTAATGTGCCCAGATTTTATTTCCATTATAAGCGATAGTGACACGTGAGAGCATAAACGCACAGACCATTAAATGAGCTCAATGAATTAATTTTAATGCCAACACGTGTGTGTGTGTGTGTGTGTGTGTGTGTGTGTGTGTGTGTGTGTGTGTGCAGATGTGTGTGTTTCTAAATGGTTGACTCTTTTGAGTGTTTGTCTGTGCATATGTGTGCAAAAAGCGCTGCCTTGCTACACGTGTGCTTTTGCCCGTGTGCTTTCGTTCATGTAGGTGCCTCTTTTTCTTCTTCTTCTTCTTCTTCTTCTTCTTCTTTTTGTGCGAGTCTGCTTTAGTTTGAAAGCAGCACCATCCCAGTGCCAGTCGCTGCCTCCCCCTCATCAACCTGCTAATCACTGTGATTAGTGACTCATTTCATCATTACAGGTTTCATACCACACACTGCTTATTCTCAACACAACCGTTCCTAGAGAGAACTTCACACACACACACACACATATACAAGTACACACACACAGAAACACACAAAGGCCTGGCTGTTGATCACACACTCCGCCACCTTCACCCCTGCAGTCTGCCATCCATCACCGTGCCACTGGGGAAGAGAGGGAGAAAGGAGAGAGGAAAAGACTGGAAAGGGAAGAGAGAGAGAGACGGAACGACCAAAAGACAAAGGAAAGAGTGGCCACGTCTGTCTTTGCCTTGAGCTGGGCCTCTCTTAATCCCCATCATGCACACACTCTCGCAGCCCCGGACGAAACAAGATATGTGAAACCAGAAAGCCTAAAAGGTAACCACTTCCTCGAGGGGCAGCTCGCACATATGCGTGTATAAATGTATATGCGGCGAGGTGCAACAGAAGCTACACAGAACTGTGTGAGGTCAGGTACATGTGTGAAGGTGCAGCAGACTTTCAGGCTCAAAGACACAAAGAAGCGCACAAGCGTGCACATAGCATAAATGAAAGAGTCTAAATATAGTCTGTTGACGGATCTGTATATTTTAGAATTATGATTATTATTACACATAGACTTTGTGGGCTTTTAGAGAGGCAGGCTTTTCTTAGATTGTCCCTTTTAAAGAATGTTACAACTGACAAGAAGACTCATATGGAAGCTTTAAAATGCTCAAATACTCGTATGTAGAGCAAAATATGTGATATTTATTTATACTGAAATGCAACACATCCTCTTAAGCTATGTTGTTCATTTTAATAGTAAATGAGCTGGTTCTGCGTGACCTCCTGAGCCACAGCCACCCCAATAAGAGCACATGAAAAAGCAGAAAAAATGGCCTAACTTTGTTTAAAGAGGCATGTCTTCTTTAATGCAACACCCCCCCCCCCCTCCCCCCAACTCAGTTTTATCGAGATTAACACTTTTTTTTCTATTTCAATCCCTTTTGTAACTTTAAATCTTCCACAGCTCCCATGACACCCACACACACATACACTATTGACTGGTTAAACTCAAATGACATTGGCAAACTTGCTTGTAGACGGTTGCTTATTAACACACCCAGCAGTTAAACAGAGACGTTTTTTGTTTTTTTTTTAATTTGGAGTCATGTTTCCGTCCGCATGATGGATCAAAGTTTTGTATCTGCTCATTTTTAGCCCGTTTTGGTTTCTACACAGTCCTTGGGGAAATATCTTGGTTTTTAGCTGCTCCTGGAAATCCACCAGTTATTTCCTCACTCTGTCTGTCATGCATTTAGTGCAAAACTGTGGCTTTTTGCATATCTGCTGAAAACAGAGCAATGCTGTGTTTGATAATGGTGAAGTACTGCAGTAAAGCTGCAGGCCAGATACTTACACTATGTGATTATTTGTAGAGGGTGTTTCTCTAGGCTCATCACTACTAGAATCAGTTTCACACTTCACATTAGGCTTTGGTGCATTGGCAAAACCTCCAAAGCTTACATTATGTGTGTGCTAAGACCCCCACCCTCCCTGAACTTCAGCCACTGCCTCCTACAAGCACGTTCGAAACAAAAGTGATATCAGTCGCACAAGACCTGAGAGCTGCTTGTCTTCGTGGTTGTGAGCATGTATACATTCTGTATATAGCTTTGCATCTGCAAAGGCATAAGGCTGTCTTTGTACATATTTCCTCTGCTACATCTCGCCCATGTGGTGTGTGTCACAAGTCGAGCCAAAACACCTAGTTAGCTTTTTGTTTCTGATAGCTGTTCCCACATCTGTGTTTCGATGGCACCTTGTCCAGCCTGCTCTGAATGATCCAGCCGGGCAGACTGAGCCGAACCCTCCCCTCGTGCCAAGAGACCGCCAAAATAATAATCCCACCCCAGGTCAGAGTACATTAACAGTCTCTTTTATGAGGTAGCGTACCCCCAGAGGCATTCAGGGGTGGGGTTTAGGGGGGGTCACACCTTTAGAACAATGAAGACTGTTTCCTGAAGGCTCTGAAGCAAATAAATCCAGCCTGTGGGGACCTTTGGAGGGCGCATGGTAGTAGCTGTAACTTCTCAGCAGTAGATAAGTTTTAAATTCTAATGTTCCCGAGTCCCCCCACTGTGTGTGTCTGTGGCTACAAAAAGGTCCACACATGAAATAAAAATTAGCTTTCAAAGGAAATGTATTAGCTGAGTATTGAGAGGGCTACTGCACAAATCAGGGCAGGAACAGGTGGGGAAGAAAGATACTAAAGCAAAGAAAGCCAAGTCTAGACTGCAGGGGCAGGGCTATAGGGTTGTAGTGAGCTAATCCTAACCAGCACTGCCTCGTCTGTCTTCAACCAGCAACACCTTGTAATGGAGAAGTGTGTGTAGGAGGACTGGTCTGCATCATGTTCCAGTTTAGAAAAAAAGTGGATAGACTTTCCTGCAGAGTCTCTCTCTGTGTGTGTGTGTGTGTGTGTGTGTGTGTGTGTGTGTGTGTGGTGGGGGGAGCACATGTTGTCAAAACCTCCCACCATATGGGCTGTTTTACTAGGTGACCCAGTGGACTGCATTACTGGGTGACAGAGATGCATGGCAAAGGCTCATCCATCTCCACATCTGCAGAGAGGATGGAGTGGGGGGCATCGTAGATGGATTAGATGCAAATTGGTGTGAAGCTCGTGCACAGAGTATTTTTCTTTTCTCTCACAGAAGTAGCAGCACACGTGACTACAGCAGCTCCCTGTTTCTCCACATGTGGCACCTCGCAAAGCTACCGAAAATGTAAATGTGCTGCTCGTGGACGAAAGTTCCCCGCTTATATTGTAGTACAACTCATTAAACGAGCTCTTTTATTTGTCTCCTTTCTTGAACTGAGGATTAATTTCACTGAAGGATAAAAACAGCACATACTCTTTGCCCCCCCCCCCCCCCCCAACAGCAGTTTTCCTTCCTCTTTGCTGGTCTCTCCCACGCTTATCTTTCACTCCTACACAGTCTCTACTCTAACACCCCGTGACTGTACAGTAAACCTGTCAGGCTCTTTTTCTTTTTCTTCCTTTCTTTTTTTTTTAAATCGCTGACATATTCTGACAACAGCAGTGAGAAAAACAAAAATGATCTAATGCCAGATATTGTTTCAAAAGAAATCAGATTAGGGTGATGTTTTTTTTTTTTTTAAAAAACCCTTAAAGCCTTAAAGCCATGAAATAATTGCCAGACAGTTTTTTGAAAAATAAAGTGTTTATGAACCTTGTTTATGAACGTTCTGATTTTTATTTACTTTTTTGCAATTTATTGCTTAAAATGTATTGCACAATGTATTTAGATTTTTCAGAGAGGGGGAAAATCACACTGATAATGCTCAAAAACTCATAAAAACTGTATGTATAAAATATAATGCATCAGGCATTAAGGGTTTAACCCCATTCTTGCATTAAATGTATACATTTTGAATGGTATTGCAACTGATTACACAGCTTTGTCTGCACAGGGTTTTTTTTCAGTTGCCATCAACTAAATGATTTCGGGTTGTAAATACATAAGAAGCATGTGCAGATGCTCCCTCATAGTCTCAGAAATTGATCTGTATCATTGCCGCCTCTTTTTCTTTTTTTCTACAGCA